>NC_083352.1:43193550-43818550 GCF_030254825.1 Meriones unguiculatus
AAAGACTTTCTAGTAGTCTTTGAAAATGAAGGCATAATGCATCCAAACTTATGGGACACAATGAAAGCAGTGGTAAGAGGAAACTTCAAAGCACTAAGCGAAACTGGAGTGATCACATGCTACTAACCTAGCTGCACACCTGAAGGCTCTTGAACAGAAGGAAGCAAACACTCCAAAGAGGAGTGAATGATAAAAAAAGATCAAACTCAGGGCTAAAAATCAATGAATTAATAAATTGGAAACAAACAAAAAAATTCAATGAAAACAAGAGTTGGTTCTTTGAGAAAATTAGCAAGGTAGATAAAACCTTAGCCAAATTTACTAAAAGTAACAGCAAGAGTGGCCAAATTAAAAGAATCAAAATGAAAAGGGGAATATAGTAACAGACAATGTACAAATAAAAAAGAAATATCATTAGATCTTACTTCAAAAGCAGGTGTTCCACAAAATCAGAAAATATAAGGGAAATGGACAGTTTTGTTGATAACTTTCACCTATGAAAGTTGATAGAAATCAGGTAAAGAGTTTAAACAGTCCTATCATCCCCAAGGAAATAGAAGCAGTCATCAGAAGTATCACAAACAATAAAGCCCAATACCAGATGGTTTTAGTGCAGAATTCTACAAGACATTCAAAGAAGAGCTAATACCAATACTCCTCAAGATATTATACAAAATAAAACCTGAGGGAACATTGCCAAACTCATTCTACAAAGCTACAGTCACTCTGATACCTAAACTACACAAAGACTCAACAAAGAAAGGCAATTTCAGAGCAATTTCGAACATTAACATTGATGTAAAAATAGTCAATAAAATACTTGCCAACCAAATACAAGAACACATTCAATACATCATCCACTATGATCAAGTTTGCTTCATACCAGAGGTGCGTAGATGGTTTAACATACAAGTACCCATCAATATAATCCACCATCTAAACAAAATTGAAGAAAAAAAAATCACATGATTATCTCACCAGATGCAGAAAAAGCCTTTAACAATATCCAAAATACTTTCATGATGAAATTCTTGGAAAGATCAAGGATACAAGGTACATACATAAGAATATTAAAGGCTGTAAAAAAACAAACAAACAAACAAACAAAACTAAAAGAGTTGAAGAGGAAACAAAGAGGATACAAATGGGAAATGGGGAAGGAAGAAGAGAAAGTATCACTATTTGCAGATGGTATGATAGTATATGTAAGGGACTTCAGAAATTCCACCAGAGAACTCCTACAGCTAATAAACAGTTTCAGCAAAGTATCTGGACACAAGATTAATTCAAAAAATCAGTAACCCTTCTGTGCACAAATGACAAATGGGCCAAGAAAGAAATTAGGGAAACTACTCACTTCACCATAGCCACAAATAATATAAAGTATCTTGTTGTAACTCTTATGAAGCAAGTGAAGGACCTGTATGACAAGAATCTCAAGTCTCTGAAAAAGAAATTGAAGAAGATATAAGAAGATGGAAAGACCTCCCATGTTTATTGACTGGTAGGATTAACATAGTAAAAATGGACATTTTACCTAGCAATATACAGATTCCATGCAGTCTCCATCAAAATACCAAATATGTTTTTTACAGACCGTGAAAAAACAACTCTCAACTTCATAGGGAAAAACAAAAACCCCAGAATAGCTAAAAACAATGCTATACAATCAGAGAACTTACGGCGGTATCTCTATCCCTGACATCAAGTTATTCTACAGAGCAATAGTAATAAAAACAGCATGGTACTGGCATAGAAATAGACTGGATGATCAATGGGATTGAATCAAAGACCCAGAATTGAACCCACAGCCTATGGACACTTGTGTTTTGACAAAAAATCCAAAAGCATACAATGAAAACAGAAAGTCAGCATCTTCAACAACTGTATATCTTCATGTAAAAAAATGCAAATAGATCCATATTTATCACCTTGCAGAAAACTCAAATCCAAATGGATCAAAGAAAGACCTGAAAATAACATCAATATTCTAAACCTATTAGAATAGTAAGTGAGGAAAGTCTCAAAGTCACTGGCACAAGAGACGTCTTCCTGAACAGAGCACAAACAGTTCAGTCCCTAAGATCAACAGTTAATAAATGGGACCTCATCTTATTGTTTTTAGTATACAACTTTATTTTTACTATTTTCAATTACATTTTTATATTAGGTACAGTTTATTTATTTTGTATCCCAGCTGTAGCCCCTGTCTTATTCCCTCCCAATCCCACCCTCCTGCCCTCATCTCCTCCCATACTCCTCTCTAAGTCCACTGATAGGAGAGGACCTCCTCCCCTTCCATCTGACCCTAGCTTATCAGGTATCTTTAGAACTGACTGCAATGTCCTCCTCTGTGGCCTAGCAGGGCTGCTCCTCCCTCAGGGGGAGGGGGGAGGTCAAAGAGCCAGACATTGAGTTCATGTCAGAGACAGTCCCTATTCCCCTTACTAGGGCACCCACTTGGTTACTGAGCTGCCATGGGCTACATCTGAGCAGGGGTTCTAGGTTGTATCCATGCAGAATCTGTAAACAACCCAATTGTCCCTCAACCAAAGAATTGATAAAGATACTGTGGCACATTTACACAATGGAATACTACCAAGCTATTAAAAAGGAAGAAATCATGAAATTTGCAGGCAAATGGATGGAACTAGTAAAGATCATCCTGAGTGAGATAACCGGTACCCAGAAAGACATACATGGTATATTATCACTTCTAAGAGGAATTTTACCATATAGTACAGGATAAGCATACTATGAAGCAGAGACCCAAAGAAGATAAATGACATGGAAATTCCAAGGGAGTATGTATACATCACACTTGATAGGGGAGATAGAAAAGACAGAGAGGGAACAAGGTAGTGTAGGGAAAGGAGAGATTTAAAAGGGCTGTGATCAGATCTGGGGAGAGAGGGCAAGAGGACAGAAGGCCTGTAGAAAAAAGAGAAATGGAGGGTGGGTGTCTCTGTGGTAAGCTGGAGATCTATATCAGGTTAGACACCTGGGAGGATATGAGGGGGAATCAAGCAGAGACTCTTAGTAGCAGGGGCCATAGAGACTGAAGAGGACACCTTCTGACTAGACTAGCCTCCTAGTTGAGGTAGGGGAACACCAACCAGCCCAAAAAATTATCATCCCAAAATTTACCATGCCTACAAGACATTCTGGGGTAAAGATAGAGCAGATAGAGCAGAGATGCTCCTCATGGCAGCTCTGTGGAGCAGCGCTGTTCTCCATATACCCAGCTTACAAGGGAGAAGGTGAAAGTTCAGAGGTCAGGGTGACATCATCCACTGAGCCAAAGTGGTTCATGGACTCTGGCCTCTGCTCCCAAAGGTCATATCCCTGATACATCTTTGCCTCCCTCATTCTCCTTAGAGTCTTGGCTCCTGCCTCCTTTTCTGGATCCTGCCTGGTCTTCATTTGTCTTTTAGGCTCTATAAGAATGAAGGCATGCTCAACAAAGTCTGCCCCAACCAAACACTCACCCTATGGGAGAGTGCTAACCCCTGCCAGTATGAATGGTCCCCTGCTAAGCTCAAGACAGGAGCCTGACAGAGTTGTCCTCTGAGAGACTCTCCCCAGAAGAGCCCCAAAGCAGATGCTGAGACTAACAACCAAAGTTTGGGTGATGTTTAGGAAATCCTTATGTAAAAACGGGAGTAAAGAGAACCGAACCGGAACTGGAGATAACAGGAGCTCCACAAGAAGACCAACAGGGCCAAATAACCAGGGCCCAGAGTGGGTGGCTGAGACTGAATCATCAATCAAGGACCATGCATGAACTATAACTAAGTCCCCTACAAAGATGTAGCAGATGGGCAGCTAAGGTTTCATGTCGTTCCTTTAGCAAGGGAAGTGGGGACTGCTGCTGACAAGGACTCATTTGCTCTCTTTTCGATCACTTCCCCCTGAAGGAACTGCCTTTCCAGGCCACAGGAAAAGAGTACATGCTCAGTCACGATTTAACCTAATGAGCTGGGATGTATAGAAAAGAGAGCACCTCTTTTTTGAGGAAAAGGGAAGAGGAAGAGGAAGGTAAAGAGGGTGGGACTTGGAGGGAAGAAGGGAAGGGGTTAAAAGGTTGTAAAATGAACAATAAATAAATTTTAAAAAAGAGTGATCCTCTTTATTCTAAACTTGGGAAGACTCCCATGAAGATGAATAATCCCAGAAAGGCAATTGATAATGTAGTTGGATCTGAGGACTATTTAAAACAAACAAACAAACAATTTTCAATGATAAAGATAATACACTGTTATGTCAACTAAAGAGAATATTTCATGAATTCCTTGGCTAGAGGTAGCCCTGACGGTTTCAGGAAAAAAAATAATGTATTCTCTATTTAAGGTGGGAGACACAAGAGCACAACTGGAAATTGCCACAGATGGAAGAGAAAGAGGAACTACAGTAATTAGAGATTTTACACAATACAAAAATTCTTGACAGGATGGATTTATTTCGAGTACTTGAAGAAATTATGAGAAGTCCCTTTGCAACAGGAGGCCCATGTGTTTTGTAATCAGACACGTGTAAATGGAGGGAGTACCCAGTTTCTGACTCTGCAGCTCAAAGAACACAAGGCTGAGTTGCAATTAACAAAGGTAGAATTCAGGGTTGTGAGAAGACAGGAGGGGATTTTTGATCCAACCCTATGGAAAATAGGAAACTAGAAGCAGCGTCAAGGGCTCCCTTGTGGCTGCTAGACATAAATTCACAGTGGCAGCAATTATCAGAGGGTGTGATTATTTCCTACTGTGTGTGCATCTGGGGATAAACGTTGAGAGTGTGGATGAGATGGAGAGCATACTGTAAAAGAGGCTGAGGCCAGAGCTTTGGGGATGATTAATTTGTTTAATAATAAATTCATATATATATATATATATATATATATATATATAATTATGTGAGTTATTTGGATTTAAAATTGTTACTTTTGCCCTTATATATTTTTAACAAATTCTCAAACCATATAAAAGATGAATCATTCTCATTATTATGGAAATACTTTGGGTTCATGTATCTAAAGTAAAATAGGTACCACATAGACAATAAGAGAGGGGCTGATATCTTGTTTTTAGTTCCACAACCTAACAATATGGTGACTGCTCTTTGTACTCACATAGAGCTATTTGAATATTAAGAGAATCCAGTGAACACTTCTGAATGTCTTCAATAGGTGGAGTGTGTATTACTTTTCACTTATCTAATGCAAGAAGAACAATTGTATAGTACTGCTTATAATATATATATATACAATGAAATGATAGCCTATAGATTATAGATTATACATCAATTAAAACTTTCTTTTTAATTCTACAGTACAGGTAGGCCTCTCTTTTATACATGTAAAGTATGAAATAAAAATATGTACATATACATATACGCATACATGCACATGAATATGTATGTTTATATACATGTATGCAAACACTTATACTATGATCTATATTGTTAGCATGAGAAGTATATTAAGGACAATATTTTACATATGTCATGACAGAAAAAAACTTTTATAGTAACGGTAATTATAATAAGTTGCCAAAGAATCATTCTGTGTTAATAAATATTATGCTTAATTTATTATTTGTAAATTAGAACTGCTTTTTAAACAGCAAATATATTGGTACTGAGAAATACATGTAATTATAATTCAATCAAATTATTTTCATATCCCTCTTACAGAAAATTCCTGTGACCAAGGGTAGATCAAATTCAGTAAGCTGTGACACACAGAATAAATGATATCTTGGGAGAAGGGGTTCCAGGATTCTTATCCCTTCTCTTTTATATAATACATATTTTGTTATTGTTATTTCTTTTATTAAAGTATGGGCCAAGAAACTGCAGTCTTAAATGTTTCCCATCTTGTAAAGAAGAGGAACAAAACAAAAACCCAACTTTTCTTTTGTACTTGTAAGAGTCCTTCACATTACAGACCTGGTAGACTTGTTTCTATGGAAGTCCATTCCCTGGGTAGTGAATAGTAAAAATTCTCTTTTGTCATTTCTTTGGAGATGAATGATTGATAAACCCTGAATTTTGCATTCTTGTTGAATATACTGATTTTGCCAGTGGAATAAAATAATAGTTTGATAGCAAAAGAAATACGGACAATTTCTCTCCTTAGGATATCTTCTTTTCCTTCAGGCTTCCACATGGTGCCATAGTTCCTGAAGTACTGGAAACATTGGAGACATGCCTTAAAAATAAGAAACTAAAATTAAATTGAAAAATATTGTTGCAGATATTGAATTAATATCATTCAATTCTGTCATATAAATTTTAAATGGAAATAAAAATAAGTCATGTGACATAGAATAGGCCTGTTGTTATTGTACTCAGGAAATGATTTAGAATGATTTGGGCTGGTAAGAAGGCTCAGCCTTTTAAAGCTATGCTCATAACCCAATAAATAATAGCCTTGTGGATATAACTCAGTAAGAACAGTGCTTGCCTGACATGCAGAGGTCTTGGGTTCAATCCTCAACATAACAGAAAGCAGGTGTGGTATTGTACACCTGTAGTGAAAGGTATTGCACTCCTGAAAGCTCAGAGTATTAGAGGTTCAAGTTCATCTTTGTCTAAGTAGCAGTAAATGATCAGTCTAGGGAATATGAAACACTATCTCAGTATAAATAAATAAATATATTTCAGTAAAATATAGGGAAGCATACACTTATTAAAATAATTATTTTCAACATTTAAGATATTTATAAATAAACCACTGTTAACCATGTTTAAGCTTTTCTTGGTTTGTAGTTAATTATTACATGTAGAGTCTTAGTTACTTTTATTTAATGGCTTCTAGCAGAAGAGATATAAAACATGATGTAATAAAACTAATATTTTAAAGCTATCATTACCTTTTGGAAAATTATACAGTAAATATTACTGCTGGAATCTCATTCTAAACCCCCCTGCTTCTCTTAGTCTTTGTGATCTCTGTTTAAAGAACACAGGCATGACACATTCAATAGAGTATAGAAAATAGAGCTTATTATAACACAAAATGGACTAACCTCAGGAAATAGAAGTGGGCAAGGTTCAAAGAGCCCATTGTGTAGGAACCTGACCCATGATGATGAAGAGAGGCATTATAAACTGGTGAAATACTTTGGTGCAGTTACCTCCAGAAATAAATACTTTCATTGTTGACTTTAGCCAAATACAGAAAACAGCCTTGGGTCTCAGGTCCAAAATGCCATTTTCTAAATTCTTCATAGAATTTTACATGTTTGAGGCTGCAACACAGCTATCAGTCACTTCTTGTGAATGGTTTTCAAACTAAAACTACAGAATTTCATGATGAAAATGGTTATTACACATTGCCTTATTTCAGATCATCTTGTAGACGATTCTGGGTGTACCTCTTTAGATAGGCCCAAGTTACAATGGCCCAAATTACAATAGTCTTGATCAGGTCTCTGATGAGGAATATTGATCAAAAGCCATTTTTCCCTAAACGAAGGAAGAAAGAAAGAAGGAAGGAAGGAAGAGAAGGAAGGAAAGAAGTGAAGGAAGGAAGAAAGGAAGGAAGGAAGGAAAGAAGGAAGGAAGGAAGGAAGGAAGGAAGGAAGGAAGGAAGGAAGGAAGGAAGGAAGGAAGGAAAGAAAGAAACAACCTAATTTCTATATCTGGTCAGTAGAGATCTAACATTCAACATACCCAGAACATAAAGGTTGATTTAACTAAGCTTGTTGATCCCAGGGCTAGGAGACCAAGCCTTAGAAATATTGATTCACTATAAACTATAAAAAAAGTAAAGGGAGAAATTCCGTTAATGAGAAAATGTACTTTTCTCATCAGAAAACCCACTGTGTTCCAGCAACTAATGTAGCATTTCAAAAACAATTGAAATATCTTTTAAAAGTTACCATTAGTAATTTTGGTAATAACATGATACACCTTCACCTTTTATCTACTAAGTTATTAATTTTGTGAAGGCAACCTCGGCATTTTCTATACTTAATGAGTCTCCTATATACATTAATGAATATGATACATATTGGGTACTCTGAAATCACTTTAGGATATACTAATAAATGAAAAAAGTCATTCTATCAGAAGAAAAAAAAATAGGAGGGTGTGTGAGAAATACCCAGGCAAATTTTTCATCATTATTTTTTTTTTAATTACAACATGCAGTCAGTGATATGCAGGAAAATGGTTAAGAAACCACTTTGTAAACAATTTGATTGATTTCTATTAAAGGAAAAATGTGCAAACAACCTATTTCATTCATTTATTCTTGGAATACTTTGCAGCATAGAGTAACTGAACATTTTGCCCAAGGTCACACAGTGAGTAAGAGGTATCATAATAAATATCATAGCTACTAGACAAAAGACTCCATGCTCTTAACTGATTTGGCAAGTGGGGAGATCACAGAGCTGTTAATCAAGAATCCAAGTTGCTCTGTCTAATTCTCTAACTAATTATCAAAGGCCTCAGGCAAGTTAGTCATTAACTCTTACTTTAATTTCTTCCCTTCTTACGTATTGAAGAGGTATCTTACCTTCTACTTAGCGCTAAGGAGACCCAAGAGTCAGATAATATTACATGTGTTGATGCCATTGTCACTACAGTGTAACTCAACACTGTAACTCACTTCCTGGTCATGGGTAACAATATTTAGTATCTTAAAGGTAACATGACTGTATAAGACCTGTCTAATTACAGGGGAAGAACAACTAGAGGCACATTTTAAAGCTATTGAAATTTAATCCACTTTCAAAATTTGCAAGATTGCTGGCATTCCTTTCTAGCCCTAACACATCCTCACACAATACTGACTCGGGTTTTTAGCTGCTTGATCAGTTCTGTCTTGTCAACCCTTATATTAATTTGTTTTTTTAGAAAAGATTATAACATTTTCTCTTAAGCCATGATATTTTCATTCATAAGGGGTTTCCTCATTTAGATAAGCCTTCAAATTTTAAGCCCATTAAGGAAAGGATGCTATTTCCTGTCGAAAAGAATGGAGTCTCCTTCTAAGGAGAAACACTCCATGGTCTCCTTCTGTATGAGTTAATAATTTGGACAACCTTTCATCTGACCAAAGAGCCATTACCCAGCAAGGTGGTTTCACCCTAAACTATACTAAAGAAGACACAAAGAATAATTACACATTTTTTTTTAATAAATGAGACTTTACTTTTATTTCTTCACAATTTATTCATTATATAACCCAACTGAAGCCCCCTCTCTCAACTCCCCCAGTGCCACCCTCTCTCCCTCTTTCCCTATCCCCTTCCCTTAGTCCACTGGAAGGGGGAGTTCTCCGCCATTGCCATCCGCTCACAGTTTGTTAAGTCTTATCAGGACTGCCTGGATCTTCTTCCTCCATGGCCTGAGAAGGCCACATCACCAGGGGCGAGTGATCAAAGAGCAGTCAACTGAATTCATGATAGAGGCAGCCATGCTCCCCTTACTGATAGATCCACATGGAGAATGAACTAACAACTGGCCACATCTGAGCAGGGGATCTAGGTCCTCTCCATGTATGGTCCTCCATTGGTGAATCAGTCTCTGCACACCACCTGGGCTCAGATCCTTTAGCTTTGTTGGTATCCTTTTGGGGCTCCTGTCCCTTAACTTTTGGTGAAAAGATGCACTTCTGTTTTATTATTTGTTTGTTTCTCAATATTCCTGTGCCCACTCCAGTCCCTTCTAAGTGGCCAGGAGGTTTTGTTGCTTTTTCAACTTTTCTGAGGCTACTGAGAAAGATGTTGCCTTCCTCTCCCTCTTTTCTCCTCCTTCTCTTCTGTCTCTTTCTAGTGCTTGGAAGAGCCTAAGTATGCTTTCACTGCAAGCTGGCCTTTTACCGTCTTTGTTTAAAGGTCTCTCTTCCCATTTTGTGACAGCATTTCCAGGATGTGGCTGATTTCCAAAAGAGATTAATGCAAACAACAGTGCCTTTGCTCTTTCTCTTCTATATCCCCCTTCTCTGGACAACTGACTAGATTTACAGCTGTCTTGCCCTAGGGCTTTTCTTTTAAACTTTAACAAAATTATCAATGAGTTTCCATTTTAATCTGTCCTTAAATTTTTTCATTAATCAGACTAAGAATCCCAAGAGGGACCCGATTTCCTCAATATCACATAACAACTCCAATGGGACTTCCCTCAGATTTCTTATAACAGAAACCTCAGTATACTTTCCCTCCTTCCAAGGAGAAAATTTAAAATATTTATGGATGATTCATATTGAATGATAAATGAGGACATGTCTGATCCAAGGTATGGTTGAGAAGAAGGTGAGGCCTAACGCATACTCTCTTGAAAAATACTGTTTTCTATCCATTGTGAAACATCTCACATATTCCTCAGGAACAACTCTCTTTTAGCACCATTTACTCCAAGTGTTTGGTAGGTTTGTTTGTCTTTCAGAATATGTTCACTAAAGTTGTCAAGTTTAGTGACACTCTTGTGTCACATATTTGGAAAAGAAATTGATAGCTTTAATTGCAATGCTTCTCCATGTTTCAGTAGTATAATAATATCAATGTTTATTTCTGGTTTGACTTTCTAATATGGTATATATTCCTCTATATTTTCTGTTTATATCAAGCTAATTTTTCTGTGGGTAAGAAAATTCTTGTAGCATTAAAAAACATTAAAGCACTTTAAAATTACACTTTATATGAGAAAATAAGCCCTATATAACACCACTGAAAGACTTGAATGTGGACTGTAAGGAGTTGTAGTCAGGATTCTATTTATAGGTTTTAATCTAAGCATGCACATGGCCATTAAAATGCAGGAAGGAGAATGTCACATCAACAATAAATCTTCTATACTCCAACAATGTGTCTAAAAAAATGAGTGTATCATAAAGCAACCAGTATAGTTGGTATTGAGAGGAAGAATTTAATTATAAATTATAGGATACTTAATATCTAAACAAACATCCATAAACATTCATCTATCTACACTTTTAACATTAAAAATGAATTGAGAAGAGATTATATTATCCTATCTTGAATAACACTCCATTAGAAAGAGAACATGCTATGGCCTAATATAACCTGAGCTCAAATGATGAGCCCTAAGATCATCTATCACTCTGTTCCTTGTTGGATGGCAATTATACTTCCCTATAAATCAGATCTCAACTTGCTATAATCTAAGCAAATGATTGTAATTGCCATTAACTGCTATTTATAATTTATGAACGAAAAGTGATCACACATCACATAACTAGAAGCAAAATATGAACTTATTTTATTTCTGTAGTATTATTTGTTTACAGTATATATTTTCGTAATTCTGTATGCTAGATGCTCAAGATCAAATCATGCTAACCTGAGTTTCTGGTGAATTCACTCTTTCTAGATTGTCACTGTGTTTTATGTGACCTTTTTCCTATCCATATCTGTGGGAAAAGATATACAGTCTACTTTTTTCCTCATACTGAAACTATCTCTATCATACCATGGATTCTTATTTTCTTATTTAGGTTACTTACAGGTGAATTTACATGAAAATACAGTCATGGCACTGGAGAGGTAGTCGAGGGGTTAAGAAGTTTTCTAGCTCTTCCAGGTTTGATTCTCAGCACTCATACAATAGCTTACAGCTTTCTCTAATGCCAGTACCAAAGATCTTATTCTGACCTCTGGAAAATGGCATATGGGGCACACATATGTACATGCAGATTGAGTAGCCATAAACAGAAGTATATATGAATTATTAAAAATATATTCAAGTTGGAGATTAAGACTTCACCATAAACAGAGATGTCATGCATTTCAGTCCAGAAATGACTAGTGGTTTATTTTATTCTTTTTCATTTCCATTCAGCAGCAGTAATTTGGTTTCTGTTGATTGTAAAAATGACTGTGCAGCAGGTAAATATTGAAGTGTTATTTCAGAGGCATGAGAAGATAAAAATAATGATAAAATGATACGTTAACTTCCAGTTCAATTGATCCATTATTAACTACTTGATTGACACACTTATTTTTTTGTGCGTGCTTAGAACATCAAAGAGGCAAATGTAAAAAAATATTGGGTATTGGGGGACAACTTTCATGAGAGTACAATTAGGTGTAATAAATAAATACAGCCCTGACAGTTCTCAACCACGTTTAGCACTTATATGAGAAACACAGAAATATATATATAAATATATATATATATATTTGCTGTACCTTCAAGATCCCATGGAATAGGATTCCAAATCTGAAAGACAACTTTAGCAATCTATTAAAATATGGTATAAGGCTAATTATTTCAGTGTGATAATTTAGACTGAGACACTCTTAGGTTTTCATTGCCTCAGTGTTTGTGTTCTTGCTCCTTTACAGTGATATTATAACCTTCCTCAGAAATGACATTGTACCCTATAATAGGTCAGTGCATACACAGTTTTATGCATCATAGATTAAATTTCTGTTAAACACAGGTGGGCACAAAAAGCCCACTTTCTGCATAAGTGATTGTGTTATTGAAGAAAAAATCATTGTCCTTCATGTAAAGAAAGTGATTCACTGAAATCCTATTGGCATTACATCATTTGTTAATACTCAAAAGTAATAATAATGATGTTATGTTGGAGATGGTCTTCAGTTATATCATTAGCATGTTGGGCACAGCATTAAGGTAAGCACTGTGTAAATTATGTAGCATTGCACCATTTCTCCCTTTTACCTATGCTGTTTATTCCTCAAATGCATTGACTCACACTGGAGTGAGGAGAGGAGAGGGTTTGTTTTTTCTAATTGAGTACTGAGCTCCCCTCTACACCGAGTGTTATCTAATAATAAAATAGTTTTGTTTTGTAAAATATATTATTTTTTTCTACAAGATAGTCTACTTTAAAGTCCAGCCACATGTAAATCACGTGTGCATTTTCCCCACAATATTTCTAATCTGTCTTTCCAACATCTCAGACCTTTAATAAAATGTTACTGGCCACATTTCTATTGTTTCTGATGATTCTATTTCCAGGCATAGTATATTTCAAATAAGTCCTTCTATTGGAAGGTTTATTTTCTTATCAGAACTGAATTGTAATGGTTGTCATAAGGTTTCCTGTGGTCATCATACTTTTATTGGAAACTCTTGTCTGGCAAGTTAGCACAACATCTTTCTTATTTCATAATCAATGTGGAAATGCCCTCATTAACATATTTGTGTGTGTTATGGGATCTCTAGAGATTAGGGAGAGCAAGAAATTCTGAAGTATAAACCATGTAATACATAACTTACTTTTCAGAAATATTTAAATATTTACTCATTTTCACATATTTCAACTCTGGTTTTGGATGCACAATGCACAATGTGTCACTGCTTTCTTTGTTTTGTTTATTTTGTTGTTCAGGGTTTCCTGAGTGTTCTTGCAATACTAAAGTCAATTTACATAGTTCTATTTTATGTGTATATATAATATTTTTATTCTAATATTTTTGTATAAAGTATTATATATGTATGAATTATAATTAAAACTACTTATTTTGGGGATCCTTACCTTAATACTGTCTTTTTATTTCATGTTTTCATCAGTGTTTTTAGGGGATATATAACTTCTAGGTATGGAATCCTACTAACAGGTTTTCAAGGTCATGGCCAGCATGCCATTGATGGTGATCATGGGGCTCTTGTGCTTTTCTATTTCTATGATTCCTGACCTATGGGGTGAACTCTTTTTACTTGCCATATAGTTCTGCAATCATCTGTTGTCTTCTCACAGACACAACACAATAAGGATAAATCTCTCTTTTCTTAGACCCTTTAAAGCTTTGAGTTAACTGAAAGTTGACTAAGAAACATATGTGAAAGGATTCATGAACTCAAAGAGAGAGATTTTAAGGCCAAAAGTAAACAGCTTGAATGACAGAAAAATATGGTAGCTTTTAGATTATGATATAAAATATAAAAGAAAATCTCAGTCCCTATTAATAAAAAATTGAATATATAAATAAGAGGTAGGCATAGAACAAACTTGTGCCAAAGAATTCCAAGGTATTTGTTTCCATACACAATGACTTCAATAAGGTATTACGTAATTCCCACCACTTTAGTTCCAGGTACACACAAAGGGTTCTAAATAATATGTCCTATTCAGAAAAGGCATAGAGTAATTGATACCTTCAAGAAGTCTTAAGAAACTCTGTTGTATCAGTAAGATGGTCAAGGTCAGTAAGAGCAGAGCTAAGCCAGGATGATTAGATGTCACCCAATGTGAAAAAAAAATAGCACTTTACATTTCTAATCTTTCCTTCCAAGACACTTTATCACAGAAATCATTATGAAGAAGCCTTGGGGCAAAAGCCAATGGAGGGACATTTTGCAAAATGCCTGCCTAGTACTTCTCCAATGCTGTCAAATTCCATCAGAAATAAGGACATTCTGATGAACTTTCACAGGGCGAGAAAACCAGAATTGTATAACCTACACATGATGTTATATGCTGAATGGAATCCCATAGTACTTAAAATTTAAAAGGAATCTGAAAGTATAGTAATAGTTATTGACAATAAGTAAGTATTGATGATTAGAATTGTAACCCATATACCACACTCATTTAAATCATCAATGACAGCTAACTAAATACATGACTGGCTATCACAGAATTTGGGAATAACTATGGGGTTATGGGTCAACAACAATAATTTGCTTCATTAGAAAATAGAGTAGAAATATCCCAACATATGTAAGTATTAAACTCACCTTACAATAATAGCCTCACAGACAGGAAATTTCTGCCTTCTGTGAAGTACAAAGAGAAGAAGCTCAGTTTGTTCAATGGTTAACCTATCATTGAAAAGAAAGTAGTGAGTTCCCAGTATTATGTTTGTTTCATTAATTAATCACTAAAATGTTATAATTTCTTTTTTTTTTTAATGTGTTGATTTTTTTTTTCTTTCCAGGTAGAGGACCTAATACAACACCGACTGAATGTTTGAACAAAGATCTGAGTAAAATCTTGCATTAGTTGTGTGGGAAAATTTTCATCCCTCCCATGAAGCAGAAAAGAACACCTTTTATGCATCTTATTTAGAAATTATAGGAAGTGCTTAAGTGATTGCACCATTAGAAAATTAAGTAGAAATACCCCAACATATGTTGGTGTTCACCTCATGTTACAGTAATTGCCTGAAGAAAGAAAATTTCAGGGGCAAATCTAGCATTTGAAGGACAGACTTCATAAATGAGTGATGACACCACAGGCTCTAAAAGCAACAATCAATAAATGGGACCTCATGAAGCCGAAAAGCTTCTGTAAAGCAAAGGACACCTTCATCAAAACAAAACGAATGCCTAAAGATTGGGAAAGAATCTTCACCATGACAATGGCCACTCTCACCTGCTCCATCTTAGTATCATCTGAAGGAATGGGCGGGCATGGGAGCATTAGCAGGCCTTCTGGTGTTGGTCTCCTTGGTTTGCCTGTGGTATATATGCAAGATTAGAGTCTCACAACAGCGTAATGCAGCCATGACCATTCAGGCCTTTACAGCCATTGAAGCAGGACAGTCTCCCCAAGCATGGTTGGCTACCATAAAAAGCTGAAATGTTACGCTCAGGATGAGAGGCTAAGCACTGCACTCAGGGTCAGCCGCTTTGGACCCAGAGAAGAGCATGTCTGATTGCATGCGGGTTGATGCCCCAGGTCCCGCCTCTGAGAAAAAGGTATCTGACGGATCTGATGCTCTTTGGGTGGATGACACCTAAATGAACATCGGTACAAAGTCCTAATTTATTTCTAATATCAGAGATCAGACCTCTACTCTTGCCTGATGCTTCTGAAACAAAAAGGGGAAGTGTAGAGAGCTGCATAATGCTGTGCCTTAAAGATGGAGCTGGTTTCCGTCTTAAACCTTCCCGATGATGAGTGCTCTCTGTCACAAACAACTCCACATTTGGCTAAGGCTGAGGATCTGGCTTGCTTCCATGTATGTAGACCTATCTGCATTGCTCACGTGGCACGCTGGAGTTGGCTACCCAGAGGCTATTTAAGCTATGGGCTGGCTTTCCCCAGGGTCAGATGATTGTTCAAGGTTCCTTAATAAACTGCATTGAAAAAAAAAAAAAAAATCTTCACCAACCCTTTATCTGACAGAGGCCTAATATCCAGTATATATAAAGAACTAAAGATGCTGAAAAGCAACAAAACAAGTAGTCCAATTAAAAAAAAAAAGGGAAACAGAGCTAAACAGAGTATTCTCAATAGAGGAATATTGAATGGCAGAGAAAAACTTAAAGAAATGCTCAACCTCATTAGCCATTAGGGAAATGCAAATCAAAATGACCCTGAGATTTTACCTTACATCCACCAGAATGGCCAAATGAAAAACTCAAGTGACAACACATACTAGAGAGATTTTGGAAAGAGGGGAATCCTCCTCCATTGCTGGTGGGAATGTAAACTGGTACAACCACTCTGGAAAGCAATCTGGCGCTTTCTCAGACAATTAGAAATAGTGCTTCCTCAAGACCCAGCTATACCACTGCTAGGTATATACCCAAAATCTGCTCAAGTACACAACAAGGACATTTGCTCAACCTTGTTTGTAGCAGCTTTATTTGTAACAGCCACAACCTGGAAACAACCCAGATGTCCCTCAGTGGAGGAATGGATACAGAAATTGTGGTATTTTTACACAATGGAATACTACTCAGCAATCAAAAAGGAGGAAATCATGAATTTTGCAGCAAATGGTGAGATCTAGAAAAGATCATTCTGAGTGAAGTATCCCAGAAGGAGAAAGACAAACATGGTATATACTTGCTTATATAGACCTACAAAATACGATAAACATAATGAAGTCTATACACCTAAAGAAGATAAACGAGAAAGCAGACACGGGGTAAGATGATCAATCCTCACTTAGAAAGACAAATGGGATGTGCATTGGACGCATGACAGGAGTCTACCGCAGAAGGCTCCTGAAAGACCCTACCAAGCAGAGTTTCAAAACAGATACTAAGATTCATAACCAAACCTTCAGCAGAAGGGGAGTTAGTATGACGTGGAAAGGATAGGAGCTCCACAAGGACCAAATATATCTGGACACAGGGGTTTTTTTTTTTGTTTTGTTTTTTGTTTTGTTTTGTTTTGTATTTTTTTTTTTTCTGAAACTGTTTCTCCAACCAAGGACCATGTATGGATATAATCTAGAACCTTTACTCGGACCAGACGAAGCTCGTGGTAGCTCAATAACCAATTGGTTTCTCATGGTAATGGGAACAGGGACTATTTCTGACAGGAACTCAATGGCAGGCTCTTTGACCTCCCTACCCCCCCAAGGGAGGAGCAGTCTTGCTAGGCCACAGAGGAGGACTTTGCAGCCAGTCCTGAAGATACCTGATAAAACAGGGTCAGATGAAAGGGGAGGAGGTCCTCCCCAATCCATGGACTTGAAAAGGGGCAGGGAGGAACTGAGGGAGGGGGGGTGGGATTGGGAGGGAATAAGGAAACGGGATACAGCTGGGATACAGAGTTAATAAAATGTAAATAATAATAATAATAATAATAATAATAATAATAATAATAAATTGTAATAGTCCTGAAAAGTTGAAAGGAATGCAATAGAGGTAAATCAGGACACTATTAATATAATGCAACCCGTTCTCTGTATTCATTAAATGACAACTAAGAAACACATTACATCTAACTTTGCCTTTCAAGGCACGACTTTGAATTGGTTCTATGTCAGGTTTTAAGACCAAGTTTTTGCCTTGAGACCTCTGAAAATAACCACATCAATAACATGTGACTAAAAGGAGAATTACCTAATTGTCCCTTGCAGGATGTAGCTTCTCAGATACTACTCAGTATGTCCTGAAATTGTATCATTGCTGGTTTTATCCTATGAGTATAAGGTAAGATTTTTTTTTTATTGAGGAGTGTATTTCATTCTTCTTGTAATTTACTCTTATATTTATAAAATGTATTAGGAAGAACTATTTAGATTTGGAAATGGTTACAGAATTTCAATTGTATATTAGTTTCTTCTTTCAAATTAATTATTCATTTTATGACTACTGGTGGACCAATGGTAAATGCAGATGTTTACATAACAGATGTTTGCCCTTGTCATTAGGACTTCAAGGCAGTGCATGTTACTTGATCATCTGAATCACCTTATTTACCTATAAGAGGTCAAAATATGGAGTGGTACAATACACTTGAAAATGTTAGATTGGAGTTCTATAACACCAAGAACTGAAAATGTAAATAAAACTTTATCTCAGAGACAAATAAAATTATATTTGAGAAAATGTGGATGTATAGGATTATTTACTACTATTTGATATCTACTGGTAGTTAAGTTATAAATAAATAGCAATAGAAATTATTTTTAATTAGTAGTCTAGGATTAGAGGTAAATCAGGACAAGATTAAAATATAAAACAATGTTCCAGATTCATGATAAAATGTACTCCACTGAATGGCATTAAGTACTCCCTCCAAAGAAGACAATAGATTTCAAATGCAAAAAGAAGCAAATAGCATTTGATTGCTAAAACACCTTTCTTTCTTTTTGCTCATATTATCTTACAAAAGTATTTAAAATTCTGACACATTTTTTCTCTAAGGCTTTTATTCTAAGACAAAATTGTTAATGTAAGAATAAGAGATAACAGTTCTCTGTTGTAGCCTACATTAGGAAGGGCTTTCTGATGCCTCCGTGTACACCTGCAGTGCTGGTTAGGGCAGTGAGACTCTACAGAGGAGGAAATGAATGACCTACCCTAAGTAACCTCTTCAATTAAGAAATCTGCTGAGATCAATTAAGGCTGGTTTATAAATGGAAAAGAGTTACTTGTGTCTCTGTTTGTGCTGCGCAGAATTGAACTTCAGAGAGATTACTTTAGGTAGGAACCAATGACCTGCAAAAATGTACTTGAGGCTAAAACTGTCTTGACTGGTCACGATAATCTTCTCAGTAATAACTCTTTGATTTAGCCCCCCATTGAGAATCATACTGGCTCAGATACCAGACACTCTGCTAGGAAAATGATTCAATAAATTAAAAATTAAACTAATACCTTCACTTAAAAAAAGATGAAAGAAGTGTGAGGGCACATAAAAAAGGCATTTGACGTGAGGTGTTTAACTTTATTAACAGATAAGGAGCAGGCTGATTTAAAGCTGATATGATTTCTCAGATCTAAAGAGTAACCCTTCTGTTTCTATTTCCCTTCATTTAAGAATGTAAGATACATGAAACACACCTGCTAACATTTCATAATCTTGTTGTATATATTAAGGTCAGAAAACTCTTATTTCATACTAGTAAATGAATGCTGGAGAATTTATGGAGGGGGAGGGACTTTCTTCCCTCATGTCACCTAACATTTCAAGTTGTGTTAGGCTGTTTTCTTACCTTATCCACAATTTATTAAGCTTTCCTGAAAGGAAGTAATAGGATATCTTAGGTATTTTTTTTCTAACATGGAAAAAATTGCTGAACAATGTTCCTTTCAGATGGATCCAAATATTTTTTATATGAATTTTTCTATGACCACATGTATTTGTTCTCCCTTTGTTCCTGTGATAAACTGCTACAGCTAAAGGCAACCTATAGGGGAATAAAGTTTAACTGAGTTCATGATTTCAGGGGAAGATTTCATAATGGAAGCAGAAGCATCACAGACGGTGACTGGAGAAGGAAGGCACTATGAACCCCAATTCTAAGCACAAACTAAGGACAGTGGACAGGCAGGTAGGGGATGCTACAACCTTTCAAAGTCTAACCCCAGTGACATAATTCCTCCAGCAAGGATGATCACCCTAAATGTTTTACAGCCTGTCCAAATAGTAGAAACAACACAGAGACCCAGAGTCCCAACAATGGAGTCTGCAACACTCTTTGCATATAATATTTACTGTACTTCACGAAGTAAAAATATTCTTCAATGTTGAAAACTAATAAACAAGCTCCTCTGCATGGTGAACCAATGTAGAAATTCACAATTCCATAAACATGACATTGTAAATTATTTTTCATTTTAATTCATGGCCAGAGAAAAATGGAGATTTTCATCTCTGGGCTTTAAAACTGGCTTATTTATGAAAACATTGAGGAAAGAAAGAAAAATTCCTCAAATCCATGAAGGTCTGTAAGAATGACTGAATAGATACGTTAAATTATTATACCAAAGTATGCACTGGGTCACCAATGAAAAGCTCAATAAATATTAAAAATTTTAAGTTAGTGACTCCAATGGGTTTACTGCTTTGTCACCTAGGAACTTTAAATCAAAACGACCGTGAGATTTCATCCAAAACACATCAGAATGGCTAAGATCAAAAAATCAAGGGACGACTCATGCTGGAGAGGATGTGGAGAAAGGGGAACCCTCCCCCACTGCTGGTGGGAATGCAAACTTATACAAGTACTTTGGAATTAAATCTGGTGCTTTTTAGAAGTTTAGGAATAGTGTTACCACAAGTTCCAACTATACTACTCCCGGGCATATATGCGAAAGATGCTCAACATACAAAGAGGACATTTACTCAACTATGTTCATAGCAGCTTTCTTCATAATAGGCAGAATATGGAAACAACCTAGATGTCCCTCAACTGAAGAATAGATACAGAAATTGTGGCACGTTTGCCAATGAATCATACTCAGCTATTAATAACAAGGAAATCATGAAATTTGCAGGCAAATGGATGGAACTAAAAAAGAACATCCTTAATGAGGTGACACAAAAGCAGAAAGACACATATGGTATATACTCACTTATAAGTGGATATTAGCCATATAATACAGGATAAATATACAAAAATATATAGTCATAAGGGAATTAAAAAACATGGAGGACCCTAGGAAAAAGGCTTAACCCTCATTCAGAAGGACAAACATGATAGACATCTGAAGTAAGAGAAGACAAGGGAACAGGACAAGAGCCTTCCTCATAAGGCCTCTGAAAGACTCTGCCTATCGGGGTATCACAGCAGATGCTGAACTTTGGCCAAACTTTGGGCCAAGTGTAGGGAATCTTATGGAAGAATGGAAAGACAGAAAGACCTGGAGGGAACATGAGCTCCATAGGGAGACAAACAGAGCCTAAAATCTGTGCTTAGTGGGTCCTGCAGAGACTGATGAATAAACTAAGGATCATGCATGGAGAGGACCTAGACACCCTGCTGAAATGTAGCCCATGTGCAGCTCAGTCCCTGTGTGGATATCCTTAGTAAGGGGAGCAGGAGCTATCTATGACATGGACTCTGGTGAGGTGGCCTTACTAGGTCACAGAGAAAGAGGATTCAGGCAGTCCTGATGAGACCTGATAGGCTAGGGTCAGATAGTGAGGGTGGGGGAGGAGGATTTTCCCTATCAGTGGACTGGGGAAGGGACACAGGGGGTAGGGGGGAGTGAGGATTGGATCAAGAGGAGATGAGGGAGGGGGCTACAGCCAGGACACAAAGTGAATAAATTGTAATAATGATAATAATAATAATAATAATCCTAGCAGTGTATCAAAGCAGATGCTGACACCCATAATCAAGCCTTCAGCAGAGTGTAGGAAATCATATGAAGGAAGGAAGAATTAGTATAACCTAGAGGGGACAGGGAGCCCCACAAGTTCCAAATATATCTGGGCACAGGGGTCTTCTCTGAGACTTTTTCCAACCAAGGACCATGCATGGATATAACCTAGAACCCCTGCTCAGACATAGCCCATGGCAGCTCAGTATCCAAGAGGGTTATCTAGTAAGTGGGACAGGAATTGTTTCTGACATGAACTCAATGTCTGGCTCATTGAGCTTCCCCTCCTCCCTAAGGGAAGAGCAGCCTTGCTAGGCCACAGATAAGGACTTTACAACCATCCTAAAGATACCTGATAAACTAGGGCTAGATGGAAGGAGAGTAGGACACCCCATCTCAGTGGACTCTGAAGGGGGCAAGGAGGAGCTGAGGAAGGGAGGAGAGGATTGTGAGGGAAAGAGTGAGAGGTCTATACCTGGGATACAACTGAGTGTATAAAATTATTTAAAAATAAAAAAATAATAAAAAATAAAACAATAAAGACCAAAAAAATAAAGTTAAACATAGACCCACTTTGAATCTTGGCCTCAGCTGACTTATGTCTAATGTAAAAATAACAACCTTCTATATGTTTAAATAAGAATTTCTCTATTTAGCACAATAAAATAGACACATTTATTTTTGTAGCAAATTTATGTTCTAGATTTTTTCAGAGAGCCATCCAAATAAAATCACCTGTTTACCAGGTGGGCAGGTGGATGTGATGCTATGTCACATATCAACTGATTATGAACATGAACATAGTTATAAATAAAGGTAAATGTTATCATATATGGAAATGAGTGGAATATATTTCTTACATTAACTCCAACAGTTGATAAATAGGGTTTTAATATTTAAAAGTGAATAGATTCATATCTTAAATGCTTCCACACAGCTACTTTCTGAACAACCCCATTCTCAGTAGTATAAATCCCATTATCTATTACAAATTCATAACCAACTGCATCATCTGTCAATGCAGAATGATGTGTTTTTAAATGAATCTCCATATATAAATATATTTTTCTCATTCTAATATCCATATGTAATGGTTAATGATATATGTGTGCGTGAGCACACATGAAAAGTAGGGTCGCAAACAGAAAAATTATTACCTATATTTATTTTGTTCTTAGCTTCTCAGAAGTACGGCTTCCTTAAACAAAATGTTTGCTTCTACTGGCTTCATGTCAATTTCCACCCGTGTAGGCAAGCATACATTTTTTAACATAGTTTCTGTTATCATTTTTAAATAATAACGAATTAAAAAGAAATAAATGCTGCGCTCCAGTGCAATTTATGTATGGTACAATTTTCTGAATAAATCTGCTTCTTGTTACTATTAGTTACCATTTTTTCATCCACTCACCACATACAAGTGATCATAAAAACAGATTTTTTTATATATGATGTAAACTTTTCAAAATTTATAATTGATAAAAATGCTTTATAAAAAAAATCAATGTTTTGGCAAAACAAAATGCCATTACTTCTAAAATGAAAATAACAGAAAACAAGGCTAATGTATATAATTTATGTGGGAAAAATCAGAAACTGTTTAGTGAATTTTACAAATTCAAACCAAAAGAAATTTAATCCAGTACACGCTATAGGTGTCTTGGAACTCCTCCTATTCAGCCCTCCTTCTCTTTCCCGCATCCCCTCTTCCTCTGCCCCAGAGAAGCAGAGTTTGCCCTCCCCAGTATCAATCCTCTCCAGCACATCAAGTCACATCAGGACTGAGCATATCCGCATCCACTAAGGCCAGGCAAGTCAGCCCTGGGAGAGTTGATCCAAAAGCAGGCAATAGAGTCTACGTTAGAAACATGCTGGAGCTATGACTCAGTGGCTAAGGGCACCGTCTGCTCTTGCAGAGGTCCTGAGTTCAATTCCCGGCAACTACATGGAGCCTCACAACCATCTATAAGTCATCTAAGGCCCTCTTCTGGCATGCAGGTGTACATACAGATAGAGCACTCATACACATAAATAAATCAGGAAGGAAGGAAGGAAGGAGAGAGAAAAAGAAAGAAAGAAAGAAAGAAAGAAAGAAAGAAAGAAAGAAAGAAAGAAAGAAAGAAAGAAAGAAGCCTCCCTCCTCTACTCACCACCTGGCCCACATGAAGACCAAGCTGCCCATCCCTCATACATGCAGAGGGCCTAGTTCCATACCATGCATGTTTCTTAGCTGATGTCTCAGTCTCTATAAGCTCCTATGGGTCTGGGTCACTTGTCTCTGTTGGTACTTTTGTGAGGTTCTTATCCTGTCAGTCCTTCCATTGTTCCCCCAACTGTTCCACGCCTGGCTGCAAGTTCCAGTATCTACTAGCTCAATGCCCTGCTGGGTGGAGTGGCCCAGAGGACAGTTAACTTGGGATCCTGTCTGCAAGCATAGCACACAGGGATGACTGTCTACCATGGCGTGGGCTTCAGGTTGGGCCAATCATTGTCTGGACAGTCCTTCAATCTCTGTTCCCTCTTTATCTCTGCACCTTTTAAAAATATTTTGGAATTTATTTTTCATTTATTATAACTTTTATACTTTGAATCCCAGCTGTAACCTCCTTAATCCCACCCTCCCTCTCTTCTTCTCCCATGCACCTCTCCTAGACCACTGATAGTGGAGGTCCTCCTCCCCTTCCATCTGACTCTAGCCTATCAGGTCTCATCAGGACTGGCTGCATTGTCTTCCTCTGTAGCCTCTGTAGAGGTAAGGTTAACCTCCCTGCTCAGGGAAAGGTGATCAAAGAGCCAGCCACTGAGTTCATGTCATATACAGCCCCTGTACTCCTTACTAGGGTACCCACTTGGAGACTGAGCTGCCATGGACTACTTATGTGCAGGGGTTCTAGGTTATCTC
This sequence comes from Meriones unguiculatus, assembly GCF_030254825.1. NCBI lineage: Eukaryota > Metazoa > Chordata > Mammalia > Rodentia > Muridae > Meriones > Meriones unguiculatus. Next base: position 43,217,906 of record NC_083352.1, read on the forward strand.
CTTGCATGGTCCTTGATTGGAGAATCAATCTTAAGAAAGAACTCTGAGCCCAGCTTTTTTGGGTCCTATTTCCTCATCCATTCTGTTAGCCTGTGTCTTTTTCTTGGGGAGTTGAGGCCATTGATTTTGAGAGATATTAATGACCACTGGTTGTTAATTCCTGTTATTTTGATGTTGATCGTGGTAGAGTATGTGTTTGTGTGTGTGGTGTGTGTTTCTTCCTTCTTTTGGTTATGCTGTTGTGGGTTAATTTATCCTGTGTTTTCCTGGGTGTGAGTAACCTCCGCTGATTGGAGTTTTCTCTCTAGTATCTTCTCTATGGCAGGATTTATGAATAAGAATTGTTTAAATTTGTTTTTGTCCGGAATGTCTTGTTTTCTACATCTATGATGATTCTAAGTTTTACTGGGTATAGTAGCCAGGGCTGACATCTGTGGTCTCAGTGACTAGAAGATATCTGCCCAAGCCCTTCTTGCTTCTAGAGTTTCTGGTGAGAAGATAGGTATATATCTGGTAGGTCTGCCTTTATATGTGACTTGGCCTTTTTCCTGTGCAGCATTAAATATTCTTACTTTGTTCTCTGTATTTAGTGTTTTGATCATTATATGAAGGGAGGATTTTCTTCTCTGCTCCAATCGTTTGGTGTTCCTAAGCTCCTTATATTTTTATAGGCATCTCTTTCTTTTTTTTTTTTTTTTTTTTTAGTTTGGACATGCTTTCATTTTTTTTTTTTTCAATGCAGTTTATTCAGGAACATTGAACAATCCTCGGACCCCGGGGAAAGCCAGCCCACAGCTTAAATAGCCTCTGGGTAGCCAACCTAGGCGTGCCACGGGGGCAATGCAGATAGGTCCACATACATGGAAGCAAGCCAGATCCTCGGCCTTAGCCAAATGTGGAGTTGTTCGTGACAGAGAGCACTCACCATCGGGAAGGTGGAAGGCGGAAACCAGCTCCATCTTTAAGGCATAGCATTCCGCAGCTCTCTACAGTTCCCCCTTTTTGTTTTAGACGCATCAGGCAAGAGTAGAGGTCTGATCTCTGATATTAGAAATAAATTGGGACTTTGTACAGATGTTCATTAGCCATGATCATTCAGGCCTTTACAGCCATTGAAGCAGGACATTCTCCCCAAGCATGGTTGGATACCATAAAAAGCTAAAATGATACGCTCAGGATGCGAGGCTAAGCACTGCACTCAGGGTCAGCCGCTTTGGACCCAGAGAAGAGCATGTCTGATTGCATGCGGGTTGATGCCCCAGGTCCCGCCTCTGAGAAAAAGGTATTGGACGGGTCTGATGCTCTTTGGGTGGATGACACCTAAATGAACATCTGTACAAAGGCATCTCTTTCTTTAGGTTAGGGAAGTTTTCTTCTATGATTTTTTTGGGCCTAGCTGACCCTCAGAAAAAGTATGGATACAGAAATTGTGGCACATTTACACAATGGAATACTACTCAGCTATTGAAAACAAGAAAATCATGACATATTCAAGCGAATGGATGGAACTAGGAAGGAATATCCTGTGTGAAGTATCCCAGAAGCTGATAGACACACATGGGAAGTATTATATTCAGTTATAAGTGGATATTAGCCACATCATATAGGATAAACATACTAAAGTCTATAGACCAAAAGAAGCTAAATGACAAGGAGGATCCTATGGAAGGTGCTTAATTCTCATTCAGAAGGGTAAACAGGATAGACACTGGAAGCAGCAGAGGAGAAAGAACAGAACTGGAACCTACCATAGAAGACCTCTAAAAGACCCCAACCAGCAGGGGATTGAAGCAGATGGAGAGACTCACAGTCATACTTTGGACAGAACACAGAGAGTTTTATGGATAAAGGGGGATATAAAAGGACCCAGAGTACACAGGAGCTCCATAAGGAGACAAATAAAAATAAAATAATAAAAACAAATAAAAATAAAATCAGGGCGGGAGGGGGGTACTGCAGAGACTGCTTCATCAACCAAAGACCATACAGAGAGAGGATATAGACCCTTCAGTCAGATGTAGCCTATAGATAGTTCAGTCTCCATGTGGGTTCCCTTGTAAGAAGAGAAGAGACAGTCTCTGACATGAACTCGGTTGCCTGCTCCTTGATCACTTCTCCCTTGTGGAGTGACCAAGCCAGCCCACAAAGGAAAAGGATCCAAGGAGTCCTGATGGACCCTGATAGGCTAGGGTCAGACAGTAGAGGAGGAGGACTTCCTCTATCAGTGGACTAAGGGAGAGGGATAGGAAGAGAGAGGGAGAGTGGGAGCAGACCTTGTATTTGTGTCCATATGTATATTCTTGCCTGTGTCTTTTGTGATAATGTTAACATCGCTATTAGATTTATTTGTTTGTTTGATTGTTTAGTTAGTTAGTTAGTTAGTTTGTTTGTTTGTTCATACTTGGATATTTAACTTCAGGCCTTTTGTATGTTGCTTACACATTTTTCAAGCCCCTTGTCAATTAATACAGATCAATGTATTAAAAGTAATATCCTAGAAAATAATTTGTATAACTACCAAAATACTCACTCCCTTTCATCTGTATTTTACTTCTATCTTTTTATAAATAAGTAAGAAAAATGTGGAAAACCTGGTGATTTTTTGGTTGTTTGTGATCAAATATATATTAGCTAAATATATAGATATAGATATGAACATAGATATGTGTTTGTACATGTATAAACCTGATATATACTCACTACTTACAGTACTCACGAAATAGCTGAAATAGTCATCCTGGTCGCTCCCTCTCTGCCATGATGTGAGCTATCCCCACTTTAAGCACTGAAACTTTAAGCTAAGTACATCTTTTTCCCTCTCATGATGGTTTTATTGGGCATTCTGCTATAGCAAAGCTACCTGACAATGTATAGTATCTCATTTTAAGTATTTTAAGTATCCATTCAAAAGAGTCAGAAACAATGCACATTGTACTATAGCAAATGGCAAAGGAAATAAAGATTCAGTGTGGTGGAAAAGCAGCGAAGAATCAATGTCCTGAAGACTAGAATGAGATTATCAATAGCAAATCATTCTCTTAAGTATCTGAGACACTTAGAAAAATAGAATGTTATAATCAGAGAGCCAAGTATTGAGTATTGTTAGATACTAGCAGTGCAATGCGTATATATACTGTGTGGGCAATTTCCTGTAGAATTAAACTGAAGTATATATGAAAACTTCTAGAACTAATCAGGTCAGGAACTTCAAGAGAACTATTAGATTACTTGACCTTCCCTATCTGCAGACTAGAAGAGGGGCATAGAGGGGAAGAGGGAGGGAGGATAGGACAGGTGGGGGAGATGAGGAAGAAGATTACACCCAGGATACAAAGTGAATAAATTGTAATAAATAATAATAATAATATTAAAATAAGAGAATTATTAGAGAAGAAAAATGTCTTGGTTTTCCCCAAGAATCCCTACTCATCACCCAATGTTTGGCTCAGTCTTAGCATGTCCTTTGAGTAGCTGCTGGGTAGTCCCTCAGAGGACAAATCTGACAGGCTCTGGTCATGCTTAGCTGGGTATCCTTCATGGTGTCAGTGGTTCGCACTCTGTAATGGGTGGATCTTTGGTTGAGCCAAGCATCATTTGGGCATTCCCTCAATCTCTGTTCTACCTGCCTTATCTTTATCATTGCACATCTTGGAGGCAGGGTAAATGTGGGGTCTAAGTTTTTGTAGGTGGGTTGGTGTTCCCCTTCCTGTGTTAGGAGCCTAGTCTAGTCATTGGGTGCCTTTTAAAAAAATCTAATCTTGCATGTGTTAGTTGTATAGAACATGAAAGATAAAGTAAATGCAAAGTAAGCAGGATTTTCCATTATTTTTTATTATTAAGTTATTGATTTTACGTTATATTGCCATCACAGCTTCTCCTCTCCTCTCCCGTCCCCTTCTCTGCATCCACCTCTCTCCTCGCTTCCCCTCATATAAAGGAAGCCTCCAATGGCTATCAAACAGTCTCCATAGAAGATGTGCCTAGTCTTAATGCAACTTGATATGCTAAGCAGGTTTTTAAATTTAATTGAATAGAATTTTTTTTTCCGTGCTGGGTACAGTACCACAACCTTATATGTGCATGCCAATGTTTTATCACTGACCAAGCAGATTTTTTTTAATTTTTTTAAATTTTAATTATTATTATTTAAATTCCCACCAGCAATGGAGGAGGGTTCCTCTTTCTCCACATGCTCTCCAGCATGTGTTATCACTTGAGTTTTTTACCATAGCCATTCTGATGAGTGTAAGATGAAATCTCAGGTTGTTTTGATTTGCATTTCCCTGATGACTAAGGACTTTGAGCATTTCTTTAACTGTTTCTCTGCCATTCTATATTCCTCTACAGAGAATTCTCTGTTTAGCTCTGTACCCCATTTTTTAATTGGATTACTTGATTTGTTGCTTTTTAAATTCTTGAGTTCTTTATATATTCTGGATATTAGCCCTCTGTCAAATATAGGGTTGGTGAAGATCCTTTCCCAGGCTGTAGGCTGTCGTTTTGTTCTGACAACAGTGTCTTTTGCTTTACAGAAGATTTTCAGTTTCATGAGGTCCCATTTATTGATTGTTGATCTTAGAGCTTGTGCTGATGGTGTTCTGATCAGGAAATTGTCTCCAGTGCCAATGAGTTCTAGGCTCTTCCCCACTTTTTCTTCTAACCGATTTAGTGTATCTGGTTTTATGTTGAGGTCTTTGATCCACTTGGATTCTGTTGGTCTCCTTTTGTAGTTCCTGTCTCCTGCAGGTCTTTTTATCTACCCCTTCTTTCATAAAATTCCATGCATTCCTTCCAAAGTTTAGCTATGAGACTCAGCTTCTGCTTCAATACCTCGATCAGTAGAGTCTTTCAGAGACTGTCTGTGGTCAGCTCCATTCCTGTTCCCTGTGTTCTCGTGTTTCAGATGTTTATTGAGATTGTCCATCTGAATAAGGATTGAACATCTTCCTTAAGGTCTTCCTTGTTTAGCTTCTTTAGGAGTATGTTTATCCTATGTTATATGTCCCAAATATGTTATATATCCTATGTTACATACAGATTTTAAAATGCAAATTTGAAAAGCTATTTCTATTTATACGGATACAATTTCTGATCATATTGCTTTACAACATTTGAAAGAAATCCACATTATCATATCTTATAATCCACATTATAATATAATATCTATGATGATTGATCACTTGTGTTATGTATCATTGTTAAAAATTTTTATGCTAATAGTTTGTCCCCTCTTTATTCTTTTGGTATTGCTGTTATTTTGTATATATGCTCACTAGCTATGGTTTCAAATTTTATGCAAGTAATATTTTATTAAAAGAAAACGTAAACAAAATAAACCCAGTGACTGAGAAAATTTGCTTCTCTGCTGTGCTAGATTAAAGTGAGAAAATATTTTCTGAGCAGCTAACAGAAATAATACGAAAGTTCACTATAGCTCAGCAGGGTCTTTTGAATGTTGTGATTTTTGCATCTTACAGCAAAACTTCTGTTTGCTTGTGTGAAAGCGGGACAACTGGAGGATCATGCTCCAGCTGGTAAATGCTTCACTCACAGGCTTTGGGCCAGGAATCATCAAATGGAGCTCTCGGCCTAACCACAGGAGCACACAGAGGCTTGCCTGCTTAGAGTACATCTCAGCTACAGTAATAGCCATCCAATTTGTTTTGTCTTTTTCTGCCTCTTTCTACTTCTCTTTGGTAAGATTTTCTTCAAGAAAGTACTCCATTTCATTTCTTTCCCCAAATTTTTGTAAGGTTCAAATTATATATGTATTATATATGTGTCCTATTCTGTAATATAGTGATCAAATCAATTGACTTTGTCATGTTAGGTCTTTCTATGACTTCTATTTCAAGCATATTACTTTAATATATCACTAGATTTGTTTTGCTGATATTTGCTTAGAAATTTTGTATCTTTTATAACAAGATAACAGAATTGATATTTTGTGTCAAGTGACATCCTGTAAGATTTTAATATCGAAGTTATTTTGACTCAGAATGAGATTTTTTTTGCTATATCTTTCTGTACATGGTAGAGCTTACACAAATAGGATTGTATTGTTCCTTTAAATATGAAACACTTGACCCTAAAAGTTACGTCATCTGGGAAAAGAACTTAATATCAAATTGTACTTTAAAGCAGATAGCAGATTCTTCATACTTTTCTTAATTTACCTTTCACAACTGGGTTCTTTAGATTTATGTGTTTTATTATGTCTTATTTAATATGTTTGTATGTTTGCAAAGAATTTAGAACTTAAAGTGTCAGTTTATTTTTCTTCTGACTGGTACCAGCTATGTTGTATTGTTTTGAGTTAACCCAGCTGTTTGTTTCAGTCTAGCTTTTCAGTGAGATTTCATTAGTTTTAGTACATGCTTTTATTTGTACTTATTTTCTCTTTTCTGTGTATTGAAGGTTAAGATTTGTTTTTTTTTTTTCTTTTCACTTAATTTGGAACTTTATTCTAAAAATTCTCATTTATTGTTAGACGTTTATGTTTTATGATATATAGTTAATATAAATGCAGAACTTTATATTAATTTTAAAGTATTTTGTATATTATGTAGTCTTTTCTAAACATTTTCCCTTTGATTATTACTTTACTTGTTTCTCATCAGTCTTTAGACTAAAAAGGAATTTGGAAAGCTTTACAATAGTGAAAATTGACCAAGAAATTTAAATAGTAATCAATATTAACACCTTGTTAAATTTTTCTAACAATTCAGAAGTTGGTTTACCAATTTGTATTTAGTAATGACTACCTGCCTTTTATTTTTTTATTTTTATTTTTTCATCCTCAAAAATGCTGTACTTTATCATACAAAGAAACAATGTACAGAATGATAGATATATTAGAAGAAATATTTTCAGCTTCAGTTTTTGGCAGAACTTTGAAAGAGAGTTAGATATGGTGAGTTAGAAAGCTGCCAGAGCATTTCATTCCAAATACAGAAAAGAATATATTAGTAAATAAGATCTAAAATTATGGGGTACACTTGAGTAAAATTGGTTTGCTGAGTGTGAATAAACAAGTAGAGTGGAATCTTTTATTGTGATTAACAATAGTCTTTCAGCAGCAGCCTGATTCCTCCGTCATTCCTCTGGATGGGAAGTGCCATTCTCTTATGACATCTCCTGTTACAGATCAATGTACACATCATAAAAGATGGCCACTTTGAATCATGAAACTTCCAGGTCAACGGTGGGAACTAGAAAGGATCATCCTGAGTGAGCTGTCCCAGAAGCAGAAAGACCTACACGGTATATACTCACTCATATAGGCATATAATATAGGATAACCCTACTAAAATCTGTACATCTGAAGAAACTAATCAAGAGGGAGGACTCTGACTAAAACACTCAATCCCCATCCCAAAAGGCAAAGAGGATGGACACCAGAAGAAGAAGAAAACAGGAAACAACCTAGTAACCTGCCACAAAGGGTCTCTGAAAAACTCTGCCCTGCAGACTATCAAATCAGATGCTGAGACTTATGGCCAACTGTTGGGCAGAGTGCATGGAATCTTAGGAAAGAAGTGGGAAAAAGTAAGATCTTTTTTTTTTTAATTTTATTTTTTTTCTTATCAGTTACATTTTGTTAACTCTGTATCCCAGCTGTATCCCGCTCCCTCATTCCCTCCCAATCCCACCCTCCCTCCCAAAAGATCTCCTCCCTGCCCCTTTCCAAGTCCACTGATAAGGAGAGGACCTCCTCCCCTTCTGTCTGACTCTAGCTTATCAGGTATCTTCAGGAATGGCTACAAGGTCCTCCTCAGTGGCCTAGCAAGGCTGCTCCTCCCTCAGGAGTAGAGGGGGGAAGTCAAAGAACCAGATATTGAGTTCATGTCAGAAACAGTCCCTATTCCCCCTACTATGGATCCCAATAGGATACTGAGCTACCTTGGGCTACATCACAGCAAGGGTTCTAGGTTATATCCATATATGGTCCTTAGTTGGAGATACAGTCTCATAAAATACCCCCGTGCCCAGATATATTAGGTCCTTGTGAAGCTCTTCACAAGCCCTATATCTGACAGAAGGCTGTTATCCAGAATATATAAAGAACTAAAGAAGTTAAAAAGTGATAAATCAAGCAATCCAATTAAAAACTGGGGTACGGAGTTAAACAGAGAATTTTCTGTAGAGGAATATAGAATGGCAGAGAAACACTTAAAGAGATGCTTAATGTCCTTAGCCATCAGGGAGATGCAAATCAAAACAACCCTGAGATTTCACCTTACAACCATCAGAATAGCTAAGATCAAAAACTCAAGTGACAACACATGCTGGAGAGGTTGTGGAGAAAGGGAGAAAGGGGAACCCTCCTCCATTACTGTTGGGAATGTAAACTGGTGCAACCACTTTGAAATCAATCTGGAGCTTACTCAGACTAGGAATAGTGCTTCCTCAAGATACAGCTATACCACTCCTAGGCATATATCCAAAAGATGCTCAAGTACACATTTTTTAAAAAGTAATAATTCTACTTAATATTTATCTTCTTAATATACTGAAACATATATTATTGCTATGAATTAATAACTCATGGCGTTATTGGCTTTTGAATAGAGAATACTACTAAAATGCTAGCACTAGTTTGTGTATTATGAATTGTCATTTTAAATAAGCTAAAAAGGGAATTGTATTATATACCTATATATAGTTACCACAGAAGAATGTAGCAAGCAATTGAAAATGCTTATATCCAATATTTGCTTAATTTGGCATATCTCTTAGACATCAAATAAGATGTTCTTAGAAACATAAATAGAAGCATTTACTTATTTTAAGAACATACTTTTCATTTAAAAAATTACTTTAAATTATTTATTTTTTGTTAATTTAAAATAAAAATGAATGTTGGATATTTGTTTATGGGAAATTTTATCAATATAAAGAGTTTGTATTTTTAATTAAAACAGCACATTTAAAACTACCAATGTTTTTCAAAAATGTGCATATATAATACATTTAATGTTAATTTTCCAAATGACTTGTTTTATACAAAATTAAAAACTAAGTGATACATACTTAAACAAAAATAATTGATCATATTTATAAGGATAATTTATATATACATCATGAGCTTCTGATGTGAAGTAATTAATTATTAAATGATAAACATGTTGATATAAATTCAGATCAAGTGCTGATAAAGAAGCTTTTTAAAGTCTAACCTTTTAAGAAATTGTAATGGGAAGTAATAGATTTCAGTGTTTATAAAAATCTAAACATCAAATAAGAGGAATAAGGTTTAGAAGAAAAATCATCATTCTATATCAAAAAATATTGCTATATGAGGTTTATTTTTATTTTGCTCACCTCAAGTTACTAAACAGAATACCACTTTTTAAATATTTTCATTGATGTTCTATAGAAGTATAAGATTTCCGACACTGAAACAATAATCTACCACCTGTTTCCGATGGGTAATTGAAATAATGATTATTCTCAAACATGTGGGGTTTCCCGGTGAAGCTTATGCTAGGGTTATCAGCAGGAAGCTAACAATTGGGGTGTCACTGAGAAGAATGTGGTAACACTTCAGTGTCTACTGCCAGATGGAGAAACACATTTGTGTAAAACACAACCAAAAATAACTGCACGATTCTAAGGCTTCTCAATGTCAGAATCTACAAAGTTAAGGTTTGGAAAGTCACAGTTACCCAAACAACATACTACTTAAAATCATGGATTTCTCCTTATTAGCTAATATATTTATTTCAAGTGGCTTTTTTATTTATGGTTCCTTCAAAGCTGTTACTTTGCCATATGATTGCTAATTTTATATTGTATGACTAAATAACTATTAGTTCATAGAAAGAGGCTGTAGCTAAATGTCTGTTTTATTTTTCCCAAAGTAAAAACTGAAAAGGCCAAGTTCAGGAGATCCAAAACAGTAGCGTTGACCACCCAGGGTATCTGAACAGCAGCTCAGCAGTGAGAGCAGAGTGACCAGCAGGCTGTACTGTGGACCCCCAAATTCCAACATCTGTGTTTCTCATATGAGAGGAGAACCCACGGAGAACACTAGGGTCCATCTTCAGGCCACCCAGCTAATACCAGGAAAAATTCTTGGGCTCCTGCTCAGCACAGCCACAGTCCTATGCCACTTGCCTAAGCCCACCAACTGTGGCTACCTTCCTCTTACCAGTGGTTCCAGCTCTGACCTTGGGAACTCATCTCACTGATACTGGGGGTGAGACTCCAAGCCCAGACTCCCACTCTCATGGTCTTGTGGACACCATCTTGGTCACAGCAGCCAGTGATACTCACTCTCATTATCCTGTGGAGTGGATAACTTCCTGTACTGAAAATGGGGCACGGTTCCACTCTGCCTGCTCCCCACCTGGATAAGAAACAGCGAGCCTAGCACAGACAGTGAACCCACTGGAGCTGAGATAGGCTTGGGACACAAGTCATGTTGTTCACCATCTCAAAGAAGCCTGGGGGACACCGTAGCAGCTCCAAACTTAGAGATCATTCAACCTGTACCCCAGCTGCATGGCCTACATAGGTCACAAACAATGAGCTAGCAGAGACAGTGAACTCCGCAGACCACCTTTCCTGCATCTGAATCTCCAGCATCCATTCTTGAGCCTCTGGACATCTCTCACCTTCAACTCCAGAGACAGGTGGGCCCAGTGTTCAGTACAGGCTTCAGGAACAGAAAAGGCTACAGAAAACCAGATGGCTAGAGGCCTGCATAAGAATACAATCAACAAAAGCCAGACATCATGTATTCACCAGAATCTCCCCAAACCAGTGGATATTATGATGTACCTGAAACACAAAGTATATTCTTAAATTTATGATTATACAGTTATTAGAGGCACATAAAGAGGAAATGAACAAAAAAATTTCATCATGAACAAACAGGAATCCACAATCAAACACGTGAAAGAAATTAATAAAATCTTTAAAGACATGAGAACAGAGTTAGAATCAATAAAGGAAATACAAACTGAAAAACCCTGGAGTTGGAGGACTTAGAAAGCAGGAACCAGATAGGTAAGGATCACCAACAGAATACATGAGATGAAGGAGAGAATCTCAGGCTCTGAAGATATAATTGTTGAAATTGATACATCTCTGAAAGAAAAAATAAAAACAGAAAAGTTCCTGACACAAAACATCCAAGAAATCAAGAAAACCCTGAAAAGATGAAACCTAAGAATAATAGGAATAGAAAAAAGAAGAAGAAGAAAAGGAGGAGGAGGAGGAGGAGGAGGAGGAGGAGGAGGAGGAGGAGGAGGAGGAGGAGGAGGAGGAAGAAGATTCTAGGCTCCAAGGCCCAGAAAATATTTTTGAGAAAATCAAAGAAGAAAATTTTCCAACCTTAAGAGATGCCTTTTAGCATCAAGAAGCTTACAAAACACTAAATAGACTAGACCAGAAAAGAAATTCCTCCTGCTACACAGTAATCAAAACTCTAAATCTATAGAAAGAAAAAAAAAAAAAAACTATTAAAAGCAGCAAGGGAAAAAGGCCAAGTAACATCTAAAGGCAGACCAATCAAAATCACACTAGACTTCTCAGCAGAGACTATGAAAGCCAGAAGGGCCTGGGCTGATATCAAGAGACCACAGATGTCAATCCAGAATCCTATAGCCAAGAAAATTTTCAATCAGCAGAGATGGAGAAAAAAATAACATCCCATGACATACCTAAATTTAAACAATTTATACGCAGCTACTCAGTCTTACAGAAAGTACTAGAAGGAAAACTCCAACACAAGGTCAACTACAGCCAAGAAAACACAGGATAAAGATACCTTCACGACAAAAAAAAAAAAAAAAAAAAAAAAAAAAAAAAAAAAGCAAAGGAAAAACAGACACACAAACATAAGACCACCACCAACTCTACAATAAAAGGAACTAACAATCTTTGGTCACTAATATCTATCAACATCAGAAAACTGGAAATAATGCTACCTCAAGGCCACCTAAACCACCCCTGGACATATATCTAAAAGATGCTCAACCCTACAACAAGGATGTTTGCTCAGTTATGCTCATAGCAACTTTGTTCATTAATAGCCAGAATCTGGAAAAAAAAAAAACTAGATGTCCCTCAACATAAGAATGGCTACAGAAATTGTGGTACATTTACATAATGGAATAATACTCAGCTATTAATATAGGGGAATTATGAAATTTTCAGGCAATAGAAGAGAGGAATCTGGAGTCAAGTCTACCACAGATCTCCTCTAAAAGACTTCACCCAAAAGGGGATTGAAACAGATGCACAGACTCACAGCCAAATTTGGACAGAGTGCAGGGATTCCTAAGAATGAAGGGGTATATAGAAGTACCAAGAGGTGACAGGAGTCACACAAGGTGACCAATAAAAGAAAAAACAGTTTGACCCAGGGGTGACAACCAAAGACCATACATAGAGAGGACTTAGACCCCCTGTTTAGATATAGTCCATAGACAGCTCAGTCTCCAGGCAGGTTTCTTAGTAAGAGGAGATGAGACAGTCTCTAACTTGAACTCAGTTACCTGCTCCTTGATCACTTCTTTCTAGTGGGGTGACCAAGCCAGCACACAGAGGAAGAGGATCTGGGCAGTCCTGAGGGGACCTAATAGGCTAAGGTCAGACAGTAGGGGAGAAAGACTTCCCCTATCAGTGGACTAGGGAAAAATGATAAGATGAAGAGGGAGAGAGGGAGGAGATGAGGGTGGGGGCTAGTACTGGGATACATAGTGAAGTAATTGTAAATAATAATAATGGTAATAATAACTCATCAATTTCATCACTGTCCTTTGCTTGCTATAAAATATATGTGGTATGCAACTCTGTCATAAATTTCACCAATAAATATTAAAACATTATTTACTAAAATATGCTAAATAATGTTCATTGTAAATTACAGGTAATTTTTTTTTTCTATATGTAGTACAAATTATAAGACCTGGGGTCTCACAGCTCAGGAGTTCAAGATCGCGCCCTTCCCGGAAACTCCTGCAGACCACAACTCGTTGCAAAAGCAAGAGGTTTATTAATCACTGGTCACCCCTGCCAGTCAGCAAAGAGTGACACTGGGAGACAAAAGCCTTAGGTTTTTAAAAGAAAAATTGCGGGAAATTTGAAGTTGCAGTTTTGGCAATTTAGGATCGGATGAGGAAGCTATAAAGTAAGATAATTGGTTAGTCTTAGGTGCTCAGGCTTGGCCAGTCCTGCCAAGTGTGGATGCAGCTGCAAATGAAGGTGGAGGTGGTTAGCTCATCCTTGAAGATTAGGGCTGCAGGCTCTTGGCTGGAGGTCAGTAGCTACTCAGAAGGATTGAGGCCATCTGGGTTGGTTGCTAAGAAACATTATCTCGAAGACAAGGGTCTGGTCCTTCTTTTTGCTGAGTGAAGGTCATTGTTTGCTCGCTTTTTTTTTTATATCTGTCCTCACAGATAGGGTCACATTTCTCCATTCTCTGGAAAGGTACTAAGAAGCTTTAGCTTAACCTGAACCTAACACTCCTGTGTACATACCTATATATAGGAGCCCATAAAACTTTTTCCATAAGGAAAAACTTCCAAGAGATCAAAAGGACATTACACATTAGTAATTTATGTTCAATAGAGAAATAATCATTAATAGAATATTATATTAAGTATACCAGACCTAACATATAAATTCTGGCACATAAGTATACTAGAGTTAATGACATGTCATCAAAATGTGACAATACTAAAGAAAGAAGTTCTACAATGACAGTTGACTACCTGATACTCCACCCACAAAAAATGGTAGAGCATCCATAAATAAAATAAATAAGGGAAAGGGGAACTAAATGATAAAATGACAAGGTCTAAAGGACACTAAAGAACATTCACCAAACCTTTTAATAACAATGCAGACTTTAATTTCAGGCTCTCCGGTAATCATGAGCAGCTTTTTTTTTTTTTTGTATTGAACATATCTTGAGCCACAAATTATTTTTAAATAGATTAACTTCTTTAGTATTTTATGTGTATGAATTTTATGCTTTCGTTTATATATGTGGACCACATACACATCTGGTGCCCATGGAAGCTAAATGAATGCATCAAATCCTCTGGAAAAGGAGTGGAAATTGGCTGAAAGCTGTCATGTGAGTTTTGTGAATTGAATCTATAACCTCTTAAGAGTCACAGGCCTTCCTAACCTGTGAGACACCTGCCCATCCTCAATAAATTAATATATTTAATTATAATTAACATAAATATGAATTTAATTAATATAGGGAAATAAATTACCTTGTCTGGTACTACAGGCATAAAAGTAAAAGTCATTTATGAAATTAAAACTTAGAAAGTGCATCAAATTATAAAAATTCTTGATCATATTTTAAAACACATAATGAATATGAGAAAAATCACTGTACACTTTTTAAATTTTGTTTATATATTCACATATATTATAAATCAATAGATTTTAATAAAAATTACCAAAAATTGTATTCCCCAAAAGCAATACTGAGAATTTATTGATGTATTAAAAATCAAGAAAAATTTAAAATCACTAAATTAACTTTACAATCAAATAAATGAGCACTAACTGTTAAAATATCAAACATGTTTCCAAAGCCATTGATGAAGGCAAATAATAATGATTAGAATGGAGAAAACAGTGTCTACTCAAATGTCCAACCTCTAAGTGTTATGAGGACACACCTCTGCCAAAGTCCATTCTGTCATGTTCTGAACCCCACACAGTGTCAAGGCCAACCCTCAGGGCACACATATTTTACCTCCAATATGTCTGGTTAGTCTAGACTTCACCTTCTCAACCCCAAGTCTGCGTCCAGGTTGCTCCTCCTATGCATAGGCCCAATCTGATCATTCCTGCCTAGTTTTCCTGAGGCTTGTACCTAGTACACATCATTTACACTATCCTTACCTCATAACAGAACAAGACTGTGACCCCCAGAGAGTATACTAGGTATAGCTCATGTAGTACCTCTTGGAGATCTTTCTTGAAAATATCTAGATTTTGGGCCCATTGGGATCATTTCTGTTCTTCCAATTCAGAAACAACATAGAGTATTTGATGGACTTACTTATGAACTCCTCATATCTGAGGTGAAGCTATCCAAGTTTGGGTATAAACAACATAAAACAAACAAACCTTAGTCTCAACAGAAACAATCTATAATCAGAAACATAAACCATAAAGAAGTCCACATCTCTTGTCAAAGGTGAAAAAAAGGGGGTGGGTGGGGACAGTGTGTCTCTTCCAAAAGTTAACAAGCCCATATAAGGGTTCTCCAATGAGAATTACCCAGATGAAATCCAGGACACAGAATGGAAAGGAACAATTATGAAATTCGTCAATAAGTTCAGGGAGTTTAAAGAAGATAGGGGAAAAACAAAACAAAACATAAAGAAACCAAACTCCAACAACAAACAAACAAACCATCAAACAAAGAAAAAAAAAAACAGCTCAACAAACTGGAAGGGGATAACAAAAAATGCCCCATTGATGTCCATGAAAACACAACTGTAGTTGTGTGATTCTACAAACACAATCCTGGATTTAAAAATTTGATTTTATAAAGAGATAGAAATTCTGAAACTATCTCAACCTGACATGAAATAGAAAAAAAACCCAAATATAAAGTTCAAGTACACAAAAAATAAAGAAATAAATTAAGAGAGAGGGAAAGAGAAAAAGAAAACAAGGAATAGACTATGTAAGAAAAGCAGGATACCATGAAAAGACAGATTCTTTGACTTACATGCATAGATAAAGCATTATCGTGAAGGGACTCCGGCGAGCTTGACCTAGGTGAGCATGGCTCTGGCAGGCGTCTCCCCACTTACCTCTACTATGCTAAAAAACATTATATTACATTCCTCAAGCTAGCCCCCAAGGTCTACTTCCTTATTTGGCCAAGGTCTATTTCCTTATTTGGTCTATTTCCTTCTTGATGCCGATTACCAAGGTCCCGTTATCAATATATTGACAACCAGCAATCAAAAGTCCTCTTTGTGTACATGTGCCACAATTTTTGTATCCATTCTTCAGTTGAGGGACATCTGGGTTGTGTCCAAATTCTGGCTATTACAAATAAAGCTGTTAAGAACAAGGCTGAGTAACTGTCTTTATTGTATATTTGAGCATATTTTGGATATATGCTTAGGAGTGTTATAGTGCTTGAGGGAGCACTATTCCTAATTTTCTGAGTGCCTGTTTGATTTCCAAAGTGGTTATACAGTTTACATTCCCACCATAAATTTAAAACAACTCCTCAATTAAAAACATGGTAATCATGAAATTTATCAGGAAATGGTGGGAAAAAGATCATCCTGAGTAAGGTTTCCCAAAAGTAGAAAGACACACATGGTATATACTGACTTATAAGTGGATATTAGACATATAAATATATGATATACATACTAAAATCTGTACACCTAAATAAGCTAAGCAAGAAGGTGGACACTGGGTAAGATGATGAATTGTAATTCAGAAAGGTAAATGGCTTGGATGGACATCAGAAGAGGAGAAAACAGGGAACAGAACAGGAGCCTACCACAGAGGGCCACTGAAAGACCACCCAGCAGGGTATCAAAGCAGATGCTGAGACTCATAGCCAAACTTTTGCAGAGTGCAGGGAATCTTATGAAAGAATGGGGAGATAGAAAGACCTGGAAGGAACAGCAGCTCCACAAGAAGACCAACAGAACCAAAAAATCTGGGCCCAAGTGTCTTTTCTGAGTCTGATACTCCAACCAAAGACCATAAATGGATATTACCTACAACCCCTGAACAGATGTAGCCCATGGCAGCTCATTGTCCAAGTGGGCACTCTATAAGGGGAACAGAGACTGTCTCTGACATGAACTCAGTGACTGGTTCTTTGATCACCTCCCCCCAAGGTGGGAGCAGCCTTACCAGGCCACAGAAGAAACAATGCAACAAGTCCTGAAGAGACCTGATAGGTTAGGGTCAGAGGGAAGATGGGGAGGAGGACCTCTCCTATCAGTGGACTGGGGGAGGGGCATGAGAGGAAAATACTGAGAAAGGGTGGGAGTGAGAGGACACATGAGAGGGGACTACAACTAGGATAAAAAGTGAATAAACTGTAATAAATTTTAATAATTAAAATAAAATTGTAATTGTAATTAATAAAAATAAAATAATTAAAAAATGTTAACTAAAAATGTTCCCTTTGTCTCACCTAATTAACATAGCCAAATAAAATTAAACACTTCTTCCTAATACTGGGTTTTCTATTTTACCTTTGTAAACTGCCATTTTTCTATGTATCATGTCTGTCTCCTCTCTATTTAGAGGGAGTTATTTGTCCCACTCCAGGACAAATATCCCACACTAATCTCCTTTTCTTCTCTTCTCCACTCTCCTTTGTTCCCTTCTCTTTCTCCTTCTTCCTTTATTTCCAGTTTTTATCCTTTGCTCTTGCCCTCTCTCCTTTGTGCTGAGAACATGATCTGAAAACTTTGTTTTTGGGGTCCAGAGTTGATACATTTTTTTTTTATTATTACCAGGTCAAAGGCATGAAACAGATATTCAAAAATATTGTATTGTAAAAGACTTCCTAAAATAAGGAATGAATTACCACTATACCATTATTACCATTTTTCACTAATAAAAAAAGAAACACACATAACACCAAATAGACAAGATAAGAAATTCCCTACAACATATTATATTTAAAATACTAAATATACGAAAGAACAAGTATTGAAAGTTCCAAGAGGAAAAAAATATCATATTGAATTGACAATCCTTCAGAATATCCATTGACTGATAGGGGAGGTCCTCCTCCCCTTCCGTCTGACTCTAGTTTATCAGGTCTCATCAGGACTGGCTGCAATGTCCTCCTTTTAATGAAAACATTAAAAGCTAGAAAGAACTGGAATAATATTACCATGTTCTAAAATATCATAGATGCTTATTGAGACTACTGTGCCCAACAAAACTATCTACAATAGTTGAAGAAATAAATTTTACTACTATATAAATGGACTAATAGAATTCATGTCTCTAATTAGCCCTAAAGAGAATACTGGTAACTATACTATAGAAAAAAGTAAGGAAAACACATGAGTAAGTGACCGTAAAAAGAAAACTAATACTGGCTGTTTGACCTCCCCCACCCACCCATGCACCCGAGGTAGGCCACAGAGGAGGAATTTGCAGCCAGTATTGAAGATACCTGATAAGCTAGGGTCAGATGAAAGTGGAGGAGGTCCTCCCCTATCAGTGGACTTGGAAAGGGGCAGGGAGGAGATGAGGGAAGGAGGATGGGATTGGGACAGGATGAGGGAGAGGGATACTGCTGGGATACAAAGTTAACAAACTGTAACTAATATTAAAAAAATTAATTAAAAAAAGAAAACAAATGAGTTCTGATGACAGAAACACAGAATCCAAATATGAACTCATATAGCAAAACAACAGTGAGATGCTAACAGTTAATACACTCTCTAGATGATCTATTTAAACGCTGATGACTTCCACTTTCTGTCCAATACCACAGGTTAGCTGAGTGTATTAAGTAAACAAATATGTCTTCCTGCTTTCTAAAAGAAACTATTCTTTTTTTAACATATTTTAAAAAATTTTTAGAGTTATTTTTATTATTATTATTAAATACACTTTATTCATTTTGTATCCCCCCGTAAGTCCCTCCCTCCTCCCCTCCCGATCCCCCCTTCCTCCCCTTTCTGCATGCATGATTCTCCCCAAGTCCACTGATAGGGGAGGTCTTCCTCTCCTTCTTTCTGATCTTATACTATCAGTTCTCATCAGAAGTGGCTGCCTTGTCATCTTCTGTGGCCTGGTAAGCCTCTGCCCTACAGACTATCAAAGCAGATGCTGAGCCTGATGGCCAACTGTCAGAGTGAATGGAATTTTATGTAAGAAGTGGGAAATAGCAAGAGCTGGAGAGGACAGGAACTCCCCAAGGAGAGCAACAGAACAAGAAAATTTGAACACAGGGAACTTCCCAGAGACTCATACTCCAACCAAGGACTATTCATGGAGATAACCTAGAACCCTTGCACAGATGTAGCCCATGGCAGTTCAGTGTCCAAGTGGGTTACATAGTATTGGGAAGAGAGACTGCCTCTGACATAATCTGATTGGCCTGCTCTTTGATCATCTCCCCCTGAGGGAGGAGCAGCCTTACCAGGCCAAAGAAACTATTCTTAGCTTAAGAAAAAGATACCAATTTTAAGTAATCATATGAAAAAAAATATGCTAAGTAAATTGGAACAAGAAGCAGGTAAGTATAACTACCTTAATAGCTGAGAAAACCTGCGTAATGCCGCGCCTTAAAGATGGAGCTGGTTTCCGCCTTCCACCTTCCCGATGGTGAGTGCTCTCTGTCACGAATGACTCCACATTTGGCTAAGGCTGAGGATCTGGCTTGCTTCCATGTATGTGGACCTATCTGCATTGCTCACGTGGCATGCTGGGGTTGGCTACCCAGAGGCTATTTAAGCTGTTGGCTGGCTTTCCCCAGGGTCAGATGATTGTTCAAGGTTCCTGAATAAACTGCATTGAAAAAAAAAAAATAGCTGAGAAAACATAGTTCAAACTTAATAGAAGTAGCAATGAATTTCTAGTTATCACATAAAATCATGGAGATTAAAAAACACATTTCTGAATGATGAACTTATCAAAGAGAAATCAAGAAAAAATGAAATAATTCCTGGAGTAAATATAAACCAAAACCCAATACACAAAACCTCTGGCACACACTAAAATGCAGACTTCAAAAGAAAAGTTATAGCTCTCAGGACCTAGTTGAAAAAACACAAGTCTCTGATTTTTCAGATTTTCATTGATGTTATTTACTTATCTTCTCTACCACAACTTACCCAGTATTAATCTCTCTTCCCATAATTCTCATAAAGCTCCCACCCAGTTTTTTTCCGCCAATCCTCCTTCTTCACACATATCTTCTCCCTCAATAGATACCTACCACCACTAAAAGGAACCCTTTAACCATCATAACTTCTGAGGTCTTTCCAGGTTATTTAGTCATTTCTAAAAGTCCAGGTATAATAAGAAAGAACATGTGGTGTTTTTCTTCCTAGGTCAAATTACTTCACCAAAATAATACATTTAGTTCCATCAATTTACCTGAAAAATTCATTTTGCCTGACAACTGAGTATAATTTCATTGCTTGTATATACTCTTTTTGTTATCCACCTATTTGTTGAGAGACATTTCTGTTTCATATGTATTTTGAACACAGAGGTAATGTACATGGCTAACAAAGTGTATATGGAGTAACCTATCCAGTCCTTTGAGCATATAGCTAGGTCATATGGCAGACTTCCTTTTAGTGTTTGATTTTTCTTTATTCTGTTTCCAGAACGGCTGCACTCCTTTGCAATTTAGGAACAGTTCTCTCTGCCTCTCCACACATTGTTTATTGACATTTATAATTTTATCATCCTTCCTGCGATAAGATGAAATCTCAAGGTCATTTTAATTTCCATTGGCCTAATTGCCAAGGGCTTTGAACACTTTTTGATATATTTTTTATCCACTTTTACTTCTATTTTTTAAACAAACCTACAGATAAGTGTAGTAGTCTTTCCTTACCAAAAAAAAAAAAAAACAAAACAAAACAAAAAAACACAGAAAAACAACAACAACAAAAAGCTTAATTTTGCAGCAGACAGATACTCTAACAGGAACGCAGAACTGATCAAAACGCAGAGGTGAACTACCCTGAAACAGTCCATAGATCTGTAACACAACCCATACACCAAATGCTCAGGGAACATTATAGAAGAGAGAGCCTCAACACAGTAAGACCTGAAGAAGCTTCACTCATGAAATAACAATAAACACACTGCTTATCTATACAAGAGGTGAATGATGACACCAGCTGACATGAAAAAGTAGGTGGGAAAAAATATCCTAAGGTCCACCCCTAGATGAAAAGCTATAAACAATTGATGACTACTAAAAGAGAGAGACTCAGTTTTCTCCAGGGATCAGCCAATTAAATTGTTATGCAGTATGGGGTGTTCATCCCTCATCACATATACACATATGCAATAGTAAATGGACCTAGCAGGTTGTACATGCACACACACACTTAAGAATTTAATTAAATTTAAAGTCCATTAATTTGAGAGGGAGTTGAGGATATATGGACAATTTGAAAAGAGGGGAAGATTACCTGGAAATGATGCAAATACAGGACTCATATATAAAATTCTCAAATGAATAATAATAACATCAATATAATACTATATGGATGCCCCACCAAAAAATCTTCAATGAGTCATAAAATAGTTTTATTAAGATTGTAAGTTTTAGAAATAAATTGGGACTTTGTACCGATGTTCATTTAGGTGTCATCCACCCAAAGAGCATCAGACCCTTCCGATACCTTTTTCTCAGAGGCGGGACCTAGGGCATCAACCAACCTCTACTATTGCCTGATGTGTCTAAAACAAAAAGGGGAACTGTAGAGAGCTGCGTAATGCCGCACCTGAAAGATGGAGCTGGTTTCTGCCTTCCACCTTCCAGATGGTGAGTGCTCTCTGTCACAAACAACTCCACATTTGGCTAAGGCTGAGGATCTGGCTTGCTTCCATGTGTGTGGACCTATCTGCATTGCCTACGTGGCACGCTGGGGTTGGCTACCCAGAGGCTATTTAAGCTGTGGGCTGGCTTTCCCCAGGGTCAGAAGATTGTTCAAGGTTCCTGAATAAACTGCATTGAGAAAAAAAAAAAAAAAGAAAGGAGAGGAGAGGAGGACCTCCCCATCAGTGGACTTGGGGAGGGGCATGCATGCAGAAAGGGGGGGGGAGGGTAGGACCGAGAGAGGAGGAGAAAGGGGCTTCTGGGGGATATAAAATGAATAAAGTATAATTAATAAAAGTTAAATAAAAATTTTAAAAAAAAGATTGTAAGTTTTACTACTGCCTTAGTAAGAATTTAATTTGCTCTCTTTCATGAAGAAATGAGTTGTAATAAATTAGAAATTTCAAAACATCTAAGTCATGTTTCTGAAAATTAATTTGCCAGTCTAAAAAACTTCTCACGTTGTGTCTGAGGAGACCAATTCTCAGAGGATATCTCTTACGCAACAGGAAGAAACAACAAAGCGAAAGAAGTCTTGTCAGCTCAAATCTCTCTTCCTTTTTCTGCTCCACCTTTGTATCACTGTACTATTAAGGTTGAAAGGACTAAAGATCATACTTACAGAATGAAGAGAACAAAACAGAAAATAATAAAACAAAACAAGAAGTATATTTCTTACTCTCCATGAAAAAAAAACATTATTTCCTAGTGTAGGTGCTGCTTGAGGAAGACAAATGGTAAATTTAAAGGCAATTGAATGTTGCATTAATAATTTTTAAATGAAATATAACACCTAAATTACTGAAGCAAATTAGTGTCTAAAATACTAAAAGTAGAGCATTTCTAATTTTGTCTTAGTTCATTTAATCTGCTTTTGCTATTTTTTAGTGCTTTCAAGGTTTTTGGTACCCTACAGATGAGGGCAGTGAAACTTCCACTGTTTTCTCTTTAGCACCAGGTGATTTGCTCCTTCCACACACACACACACACACACACACACACACACACACACACACACACACTACAAAGACACCATCACACTTGTACACTTGCCATGCTCAAGGCACTTTTTCAAAACACCTAAATTTTGCTTTTTTCAACTACTCTCAAGACAGAACTTTTCTAGGGCAGGAACGTGAGCAAGATAAAATAGTAAATAAGAGAATCAATTTTATGTTCATGAGTTTGGATGACAGTGCCTTTCACACTATCTCCTGCCCTGCACTGTAGCTCAGTCCCTTCCAAATTTCAGAATCAGGGTATGTGCTCTGATTATTTGGTAGTTTAGCAGACATCTGGTGCAGGATGGGTAGGCATGTTTGTTCTTTAAATAAAGAAGAGCTGACAAATGGAAGTCTTTCCAGGCAGGAGGAAGTGAAAAGTTGCATTAAAATTTTGGCAGTGGAAATTGATAGAACTGAAAGGAAATGAGTTGACAGAATATAGTGGAAGGTGTGTAGGAGGAATGAGCCTATTATTATTTCCCTTTTTCCTAATCAGTTTAAAACATCT
Organism: Meriones unguiculatus; assembly: GCF_030254825.1. Taxonomy (NCBI): domain Eukaryota; kingdom Metazoa; phylum Chordata; class Mammalia; order Rodentia; family Muridae; genus Meriones; species Meriones unguiculatus. The sequence continues at coordinate 43,240,977 of NC_083352.1, forward strand.
CTTTGACTATTTAATTCTAATTGAGTCTAGTCTTTTTATTTTTATTAATTACAGTTTATTCACTTTGTATCCCAGCTGTAGGCCTTTCCTTCCTTCCCTCCCAATTCCACTTTCCCTCCCTCATCTCTTCCTATGCCTGTCTCCAAGTCCATGGATAGGGAAGGTCCTCCTCCCCTTTCTTCTGACCCTAGCTTATCCGATCTCATGATCTCAGCCAAACTGGCTGCATTGTTCTCCTCTGTGGCCTGGTAAGGGAGTCTAGTCTTTAGATTTAGTACTTAAAGTGAACTTCTAGGTGTCCAAAAATATATGTGCATGTTAGTTGGGTATAACTAAACTGGGAATAGAAGATTAAAACAAACAAACAAACAAACAAAAACATTTGTGTTACAAAGCCTGTATCAGTACATGAACTTTGAATCTCAGTACATGATGCTAGAAATCACTTATGACCTGTAATTTATGAATTTGATATGTGAATAGGATCTAGGAAAACAAAGCCATTTAAGATTGTATGGAAAATTCTGCCTGACCTAAAAAGTGAAGATGCCCAGTTCCTCAATGTGTCTTGGCATGTGACAATATGCAGCCTTTCATCCAAGAGAGCAAGTTAATTTTCTCTTCTACACTTATGGCTCTGCTGCTGTGGTTAACAATATAGAGTCCCCAAAGGCATTAAGTGAAAATATATCTCCATAGCCTCTTGTTTTATGACATGGACCAAATTTATTTGGTCTACTGCATCTAAATTTCCTTACTTACAACCTGAGGATGCTTATTATTTTGAGGACTAATTTAAATAATATGGATTGTCATTCACCCAGAGCCTAGTATCCACAATAAATTCCTGTGGATAAAAAAAAATTCCATAAATAAGAATTAATATATTTTAAGCCATGCAGGGTTAATGCTGTATAAAATTTATCATAGAATTTTGCTGAGCTTATATGAACACAGCATAATGTGATGATTTTAACGTACTAATGATTGTGTGAAACACACACCACTCAGAGAGGGAGAGGTCGCACAATCACAAAGTAACATGTGAACATAAACTGCAGAAAAATAACCAAAAGTGCACTGTTGATTATTCCAATTCAGATCGTTCTGTACAGCTACCTTTGGGTTAAAAAATTACACTGCTAATGAGGATAGCGTGAGACCAATGCACTTGGGTGTCCATACACTGATGTGAAGTAGAATATATAGTTCTACTATATTTTACTCTTTCTCACTTGTGGGCCTTTTGTCAGGTATGAAGTGATTTCAGAAATCAATAGATTATCTTCAAACTCCCTACATGGATGTTGAAGCATAATTGATTTTCCATCCAGGTATGGTGGTACATGCCTCACATTCCAGCATTCTGAAAGCAGAATCAACGAGGAGCAAGACGTCTTACCTAGCCTCAGCTGCAACACAAGTTTGCATGAGACCTTGTCTCAGAAAATATTAATGCTCCATATTTCCTGTAGCTAAATATTTTGAAACAGTAATTTTTTCCATCATAGAAAAAAATGAAAATTTGAAACCTATTTCTTGACATATCATTCCAATGGGAATTTCACACAAAAGTAATATTTTAGCAGCAGGCTAGCAGAAAGACTCATTGCCCTGTCAAGTACCAGTTACAAAATTAGACACAGCCTTAAAGCGAATAAATGAGGAATTAAAATGTTTTTGAAGCTGCTCATTTGTCTGAACTTTATTAAAATTTCCATGAAGGGGTAATGATGTTGATCGATACATTGTCATATACACAGAATGAAAACAATGAGAACAGAAGAATGATAAATGATTTCATCTTAAATTTAACATTACTGATGGTTAATGCTATCCAAATAGTACTTAGCAGAAAGAAGCATATGGTATACTTTTATTTTTAAAGAAAGGCATTCAAACCAAAGTTTGAAGGTAAGTCTAGAGAAATATAGGGAAATTAAAAACTATTAACCTTAGTAGGGAGAGGTCTGATTAACAAGTGTTAAAATTGAAATCATGTCTTTACTATGTCTGTAGTCAATGCTCAGAGCTTATGTGCATTTATCTTGGTGTGTAGTTATGTGTATGTGTAGTCATGTGTATGTGTAGTATGTGTAGTCATACATCATGAGTAAGTGTACCATTTGCTTTAAAAAGTTAACATTGGTATCAATTTTGGTTCCTGAGATCTGAATTCCAAGTTCTCTAGACCTTTTTACTTGGGCCTATATTGAGGCAGACAGTCTAGCTACCTTTTCTTTTCCAGATTCAAATGTGTAGTAGATTTGGGTATACTTGTCATTTCTTTATAATATCTATTGTCTAGCTGGTAGCAAAGATTATGTTGTGAACATGTAATTATATTCAAGACTGAGTGATTGGATAATACATAGCAGAACAGTATTTAGAGAGTGGTAAATATTTAGAGTAGTGTCCATTTTATTTGAATTCTCAAAGAGTTAATATAGGGTATTATGAAAGCAACATCCTTAAAGAAACATCATCTCCTTCCCTAGTGAAAGCAGAAGGTAAAAAATTCACAGAGTTCTTGGCACTACTCTGACCAATTCAGCATTTTCACCTTCTGTCGTGTTCAGGGCCTGATATTCGAGTGTTAATATTGCATACTTACATATCACAATCTCTGTTAGTTGGTCACATGGTTTGTTCTCTCAGCCTTCCTCCCAGTAAGAACGCGCCAGGTTATCTGAGACCACTCTCTCTCTCAGTGGTATAGATATACCCATATCTATATCTATATATATATTAATCTTGATGTTGTTAGTCCTTTAGAGAGCCAGATGGAAGATTTTTATTTTAGAAGCCCAAACTACCTAACTTATTTTTTTACTTACCTTTCCCTGTCTGAAAAGTAGGTTTGTTGAAAAGTAAAATGTACATTTGAGTTCCATTATATTTAAATTTGATTTAAATAATAATTTAGTATTTGTAATTAAAAAAGTAAAGCATGAATTAGCATGGATAAATGTTTGCTGTTATATGAAACATTGAAATTTCAAAAACTGTTACATAAATGACAAGAAATATAGTATTATTCCAAAAATAGAGCCTAAGCAATATTGATTACCATAATTCATACTCATGTGGTAAAAGAATGTTAGCTAATCATGTAAAAATAAACTATAAAGCTAGAACCATTTTGCTTCCATAATCTCCAAATGATAGCAACATTGCTAGATACTTCTCCTTAAAATATCCTGTAGTTGATTTGCACGTTACCACTATAATTTTAATAAATGAAATTAAAATTCAATATAAGAATTTTAAACTATGCATATTGCCTTTCAATTCTTAGAGCAAGCAAGCATACACATGTATACTCTAGAGACAGTGTGGGCCTTGAAGAAAATAGTCAAATGCTCTGTTTCTATATTCTGTAGTTCTTGCCTTGAATCATCAGACTGCACATTCTATAAGTCGTTGCATGAAATTGAAGATTAGCATGCACAAAGCGTTTCAGCTATTTGTGCCACATGGTAAAAATCAGCCCACTGTTATTGTTTCTGAAAGGAACACCTTGAAAGACATAAGTCAAATTAGCATAGCTTTTATCTTTCTCCTCCTCTTCAAAATGTGTGAGTTATATTATTTGCGGTTTCTTTTACAGATACCTTGTTCATTTAAAATAGTTTCTAGTTTTTTTAAATATTCATAAGATTTAGATAAATTCACTTACTGATGTTATTCATTATTTCTCCCTCACCAACAAAAGGAATAATCATAACTGTGCTTTCTACAACTTTCTGATTTATTTTTGTTTTGCTGCAGTTAAGGTTTCCGACTTTGGTGCTCATCAAAATGATAACCTATGTGTGTCACCAGGGAAGCTGAATTCTTTGAACAAAAGGAAGTCATAAGGACCCTGGGCAAATTTCTTTGACCTCCTTTTTTTTAATTTTTTTTTTCTTTCTAAGAGTCTCAGAAACCATCCCTCATCACCATTGATGGTCACAGAAATTATAATTACTTTCATTCTGAGGAAGTTATGGATCCTAAAATATCACCCCTTATATTGCCTCTGAATAAACCACATTGCAGAGGAGAGCTGCAATCCTCAGGAAGAAGTAAGGCTGGACTAAGAGACCATGCACTATACACAGTGAATTTACCTGCTCTGCATCTGTCTTTCTCTCTCTTACAATCAGTTTCTGGGCTTCAGTCAGTCTTATGTGTGCATAGATGTGCCTCATCAAACATAAATGTCTAAAGACTCAGTATCCAAGTGGGTGTCCTAGTAAGGGGTGCAGGGGCTATCTCTGGCATGAACTCAGAAGCAGGCTCTCTGATCACCTCTACATGGGAGGGTGAAGCCTTGCTAGGCCATAGAGGATGATTATGCAGCCAGCCTTGATGAGACCTGATAGGCTAGGGTGAGATACAATAGGAGGAGAGCCTCCCCTATAAGTGAACTAGGGGAGGTGCATAGGGCAGAAGAGGGTGGCAGGAGAGGGAGGAGAAGAGGGAAGGGACTACAGCCAAGATACAAAGTAACAAACAATAACTAAAAAAAAAAAGTTTCATATATTTATACAATGTATATTGATCATGTCTGCCTACAATTTTCTCTCTCTCTAGCTTTGCCTAGTACTTTCATTCTTTTTCTGTACATTTTTTCACCTTTTTATTATTGTGATTAATGTCATGAGTTTAATTAGTACTGTCTCTTTGCGCATACCTTTGTGACCGTATACTGGGGAATGGGCAGCCTACTGAGGTTATGTTTCCAAAAAACAGTGACTTTCCCTTTCTCAGCCACAATCACCTGTCCATACTCCAATAGGCATCAGAGGTTCCTCTCCCTGGTGTTGAAAATTTTAAGACTAGATCTTGTTACTGTCTAGTGCTAGTAACTGTGGATCCGACAATTTGATGTCTGGGAAACGCCAGGTCATGTCCAGAAGTCAGACTTTGATAACTTTCCTCTCCATTCTCACTAGTTTACAGTTGTCACCCACTCTTCTAGAAAGTTCCCTGAGCCATGGGTGCTGGAATGTTTGCATAAATTACATGATTACAATCGAGCAGTCATTTTTTTATGTATAATATAATTGTCAGTGTGAATGGTTATGAGTTTGAGAATTAGTCACTACCTACTATAAAAAGGAATTTCTTCACTCAAGATTGAGAGCAGCACAAGTTCATGGGTATAAACATCAATGTTTTACATGCTGTTTGACAGCACGACCATCTGGGAAACAGCAGTAGCTAGATTGCCCCTGGAGCTTACGATCGCCCACCCCCTTATGGACTTTGAGTAAATTTATAGTCTCTTGCTCAAAATTCATCTTTTGAAGCATTTCACATCCAATACAGAAGAAGTTGGTTACCCCAGAGTCATCATGGCACTACTGCATATAAATTTCAGCAGGTCAGTCTTGTAACAAATAGGGTTCAGTACCAAATAAGATGCCACGTACATCCTCTCATATGTGGATCCTAGCTTAAAATCTTTTATTTTGTGTGCAATGCATCTGACAGTCAGGAAACAAACAAACAAACAAACAAAAAAAGGGGCCATTGGCCGCGGACATTTCAAGATAGGTGGAACACTAAAATACAAGCAAAATGAAAATAGGAAAAATATTAGACAACAGAAGTTTCCAGGATGGAGGCTAAATGAGATGGGGAAATTAACTATAGGCAGAAGGATAAACCCAAATGAAAAAAAAAATGTGTGGTCAGTTGAGATCTTTCAGTCTGCTCAAAATATAATTAAAGGGAAGAATAGAACAAATGTGACATAAAAAGAAATGGGAGGAATAATCATGGTTAACATTTTAATTTGTGAAAGAAGAATAACAGAGAAGAGACAGTAATGGTTACATAATCCCAAACTAAGAATCCATGGAAAATCCTTATGGAAAATCAACTAGTTAGTAATATAATTTAAATATTTCCTACATGAAAAGGAAGATTTTGAACAGAAGTATCTTCTGTGGGTGAATAGTGCTTCTCAGGAATACCTAAATAAGCACTGGGAAAATTTCAGTGCCAGGCACAGGTTACCTTATTATGAGTTTTTAGTCAGAGAGGACTGCTCACTGTAACTAGATGATGAATCCCTGTTGCTAAAGAAACATTTCATTTAGATAAAAGACATAGAGAAATGAATTTCAAACTGACAAGGAAACTCCCTCCCAGCTTCATTTGCCAGAAGTTACTGTGACACTTGGCGGGGAGAAAATTAAATAATCAAATTATGTTCCAGTCACAATATAACTACTTGAAAAAATATTACAAAATATTCTAAAATAAAAATTCTCTGAGTCTAGTTAATGCTTTTGTACAAAGAAAGCATATGACTATCATTCTTGTATCATGAAATGTTTTGTATACTTTTCATGTTAACCGAATAGATTTTTATCTTGTATTTATTTAGATTTTGAGAATTGCTTTGATATATATCCCAGAGTAGCCTTGACTTGAATGGCAATCCTGATTCTGTCTTCTGAATGATAGAATTATAGACATGCTCTTCTGCATGCAGTAGCAGTGGATTTTAAACTATAGAAGCCTGGCACATAATTCCTGACAGGTGCTTGATGATACAGGAACTTCAGAATTTTGAGAGCCTCTCACATAGCTCTGATATCCTGAGCACATTGCTCCATTCACATATTTTGGTAATCGACTTCAATTCTCTATACTATATAATTTTCTGTACAAAAGAAAGAAAAGATGCTTAAGAAGGTAGCTTAAAGAAGGTTTGCCCAGTGTTAAGAAGGAAATTATATTATAGTGTTATGGTCAAAACGTAGACTCAGATCTAAACCCACCTACAAGAGAGTTGGGAAATTCTCTTTAGTCAAGAGAGCTCTTCTGTGACAAGCAATCATATAGGGTATGTATTTGTCTGTCTGTACTGTAGTTTGCTGTCTTTAGAACCTTTAAGAAATCCTAAATATCATTATATTCCCACAGCAGCCACTGTATACTTTCTCATTGTACGGTTTCTATTGGGGTTTCCTTGTTGCTGTTTGACATTCATGTGGTTTGAATACACTCTAACGTTTTAAACACAAACAAAAAAGAAATGATTTTACACACTATTTTTAAACACAAACAAAAAGAAAAAAGATGGGATAATCGCACACTATTTACTCATACCAACTATGCAATACTTTGGGTACGAAAATTACAAGAAGTATATCATTTGATGAAATGAAAAAAATTTAAAAAAAAGAAATAATACAACAACATCACTAGTAAAAGTGGCCTTCATATATTTTTCTGGACTTGAATTTTGAAGAGTTCTAGGAAAGGCAAGGTTATTTCCCTGGTAAGCTCATTTGTCAGCCTTGTTCTGCTCCCTGGGAGGAACTTCTCCATCCATTGTCTACTGACCTTGATTTTGCTCTGTAAGCGGTCCTTCCTTTTCTATTATCCTCTGTCCCCATTTTGAGATGTGCAGATCATTTGATGCTAAGTGTTTCCTGGTGCAGATTGAGAGAGAATACTCAGAGGCTTCTAGAGTCTAACATGCAGTCTCTTTAAAATTACATTTTCAAGCTAAAAGAAAGCAGCTTTCCAATCTATTTGCTTTTTGTCAATTTATTGTGCAAATAACCCCAGACAGAGAGCCCATCTGGTCACAGAAATTAAACGTGAGCACCCTCACCTTCTGTAGTCAAGTTTTTCTCTTTTTTTCTGCCTGTGATTTGTCCTTCAGCATCTCTTAGATGACAGAAAACTACAATAGTTGTGCAATTTAAAAGATATTTGCCAGTCAACACAGAATCTAGCAGACCTGATTGCCAGCGTCAGCTTGATGCCCCTTTAATTTTCAGTCTTTCCTACAAAATTGTTTTCATTGTTTCATCCCATGCAATATTGGAGCTACCTATGTTTTTTCTTTCTTTTTAACATATGATTTTTATTTTGTTTTGTTTTGTTTTCCTCATGAGGCTTTGAAAATTTAAATTTGTATATCTAGGTCAGTAAATTCCATGCCTTTTAAAAAAAATTAGTTATTTCTGGAGCCCTATTAAATGTTCTAAACAACAATGTATAAAAGTTGGAGCTAAATGTAGCATTTGGAAATTACTTAACTCAGTGTCATTATAAACATATTCACTTTTTGATTATTTGCTGACAGTTTTATTAGACTCTAAAGGTAAAATGAATTTAAATGCATATTTTCCATCTATTTTGATTAAAAATTCAGATGTAGGACAAACATAAGAAATGTTTAAATCTTTTTAAATGAGAGTATTTACTAAGATTACATCTGTCTCTCAAGGTACCTAGTGGGATTCAGATACTTTAAAAGTGCAGCTTTTTATATATTATAAGCATAAAAGAAATTTGTTATAAATGAAATTCCCAAAATTTTCCTTTCTTTTAAGTATTTCTAATTGGGAAAATGAACATATATACTGCTATTAAGATAAGTTGTTTCTGAGAAGTTATTAAAGTTGAACAAATATCAAGGGACTAACTAGCTCTATCAGGCCCTTGTAGGGGTGTGGCTGTGGGAAAAGCATAGTTGTATTACATAGAAATAAATGATTTCTGGATCTATGTTTGCTCATCTGGACTGAAACTAGGACCTTGAGACTGATAGCTTTATGCATTGTGCACTAAGCAACTGAGCAGTAGAAATCTGAAGACTACCTCAGCTCCTGAATGGGTTTCACAATTAACATATGAATTTCTGTTTTTCACACATTTTAAATGAACTGATATTAATGAAATACTGTTGACCAACACATAGAGCTATTTATATGTATATGTGCGGATGTAAATATATGAATATATATGTTCATATTTTTATTTGGACATAATTAAATTAGGAAAGGATATCACATCACTTATCACATTTGTTGACTTGTACAGCTTTTCCTCCAAAGTCAGAAGAACAGTGTGCAATACATAAATAAATATTCAAATGTCTTGTTTCTTTTGACATTTGACAAAAATCAAATATTTTATTTCTCTATATCCCTAGACATGTATGATGAATGAGGCACATTACTCCAATTCCTAATCTTCCTTATACAATTTCTTATACTTAATGTATAATTATCAGTTAAGAAGCTTTGGAAAGAAACCAAAGGAATATTTTTAATATTCTTACCGTGATTTAACTACTCTATGCCTGAAAATTGTACTCTAGTAGGTTAATGGTAGAAAAGTCAATTTTGAGTGAATTGAAAAGAACAAGAAGGGGCTTGGAAAATATGGGAAAATATCTTGGCTTGTAGTTTCACAGAAGAAATAATGCCGAGAAAGATTTTGCTGCTGTTTATTTAATTTGGCTTCTTATAATATGAGAAAGAATGATATGTTGAGATGCTTCTAGGAAGAAATAATAAAATATATAAAATCATAAAGGTACAGAGGAAGGCAAATAAATATGTGCTCACCCACATCTGTGTTCAGTGTTATAACAGAGAGAGGTACGTGAGCTGTACACGTGGAGCTGATCAATAAAACATAGACTTTTTAATGGCAGAGCTGAAGGTTAAATGATATCAATAATTTACCGTTTCTGTAATTTTTGTTAATATATTGTATTTATACTCATAGTCTCATATAGTGGATGTTAAAGATTAAATTAACTATTTTTCTGATTTTAAGCTTTGCTACTCCTGACCTCATTGTACCTAAAAGAGGTATTTATAACGCTTCTTTCATACCTATGATTTTTTTCTATTTTCTGAATGTCTTCTGAACATAGAATTTTCTTGTGTCTGTACTTTTAAATCTTCTTTGTTCTCATTTTGCCTTTCAGACTATTATTAAACTTGCTCTATTTCTCACAATAGCATTTTAATTTTAAATGACTATTATGTACTCTTTTATAGCAATCCTCTCACCTCAAGTCATTCAAGTATATTTATTATTTATGTATAACATAATGTGTATAATCCATTTTATATGGTGGGATTTATTGTTTTTAAATATTCTGTTTCTGAGTTGATCTCTTAGATTTATAGAATTTTCTTACTAGAAGGTTTTTCTCTACTTTTGGCTTTATGCTCAGATTCTAGTTACAGACCTGTTATTATCCTGATTTATATGGATCAACCAAGCTTAAGTTGTCCTGCATACAAAAGGATTTGGGAAAAGAAAGCCATGGTTATAACTGCCCTTGTCACAGAAACTTTTCATTTTTCCCAAAAACTTTGAGTCCACCTGACTTTTGTATCCATATGCAGATATTTTTTTTCTGCTTCCATTGGAAAGATTGTTATAGTTGTCTTCCTTATAAAAAAGTGAAGAAGAGAGTTACAAAGAAACATTTCATAATTCTTCTGTTATCTAAAAATAAGCCATTCCCAAAGTATAGGCTGAAACAAAAATAACAATATTTCTGGAGTTCAGAACTTATATTCTCATGTAATTCTTGGAGCATGTACTAAGTGTTCACATAGATTTGACCACTTTATTCCAGTATTAGGTATATGAAATAATTTCCACTAGCCTGACTTTGAAAGTGAGGGCAAAGTCATCCATTCAATTTCACCGGAAAATATAAAGTAGTTTGTTGGGATCCAGTCCCAGGCAGGCTACAGCCTGAGCCTTTGCCTGTTCTGCCGTGATTCACAACCAAGGCTCAGGAACTGTTTCAGCCTCATGTCTGTAATGCTTATGTTAAGCCTTTGGTCACTTTGCTCTCTACGCAGGAAGGATTCATTTGTACTCTCTTTTCTTTCCATGTGATCTTCTCATGGCAGTACTGAACCATTTCCAGTGGTTTTCAACCTTTCTAATTCTATGACCCTTTAATACCCTTCATGCTGTGGTAAAATTTGGCCATTTTATTACTTTGTTTCTACCCCATAACTGCAATTTTGCTGCTGTTATGATTTGTAAAGTACATATCTGATATGCAGGACATCTTATATGTGAATCATGTGGGGGTTGTGACACACAAGTTGAGAACCCTTGGTTTAGACAGTAGGTAAACCTGGCAGGTACTGTAACAGTTAACTTAGACGCTTTTATCATTTTGTAATTAGTTCTGTTTCTTTTTTTATTACCATTTATTGCAATCTATTCAATATGTATCCTGGCTGTGTCCCTCTCCCTTGTCTCCTCCCAATCCCACTCTCCTTCCCTTTTCTCTCCCTATGCCCCTCTTCTAGTCCACTGATAGGGGAGGTCCTTCTCCCCTTGTGTTTGACCCTAGCCTATCAGGTCTGATCAGGAGTGGCTGTATTGTCTTCCTCTGTGGCCTGGCAAGGCTGCACCCCACAGGGGGAGGTGATCACAGAGCCTGTCATTAAGTTCAAGCCAGAGAAAACCCCTGTTCCCCTTCCTAGATACCCCACTTGGCCGCTCCCCTTCCTAGATAGCCCACTTAGACACTGAGTCTATGGGCATATATTATACATGCAATATAGGATAAACATACTAAAATCTGTCCTAAAAAAGCTAAACAACGAGGAAGACTGTAGGGAAGATGCTCAATCCTGATTCAGCAGGGAAAACTTTGGAAGCAAGAGAAGACAGGGAACAGGACAGGAGCCTACCACAGAAGGCCTCTGAAAGACTCTACTGATCAAGGTATCGAAGCAGAGGCTGAGAATCATAGCCAAACTTTGGGCAGAGTGCAGGGAGTCTTATGAAAGAAGGAGGAGATATAAAGACCTGGAGGAGATAGAAAATCCAAAAGGTGATCAACAGAACCAAATAAACTAAGTCCTGGGGGCCCTGAAGAGAATGATAGCAAGGACAATGTCCCAACCAAGGACAAAGCATCCAGAAGACGTAAAACCCCTTTTCAGATGTTGCACATAGACTTGGTCACTTTTATCGTTTTGAACTGAGCCAGTAGACAGAATCATTGCTGTTTTTTTAATTAAAATTTTATTTTTTTAATATTAGTTACAGTTTATTAACTTTGTATCCTAAATGTATCCCACTCCCTCATTCCCTCCCAATCCCACCTTCCCTCCCTCATCTTCTTTCTGCCCTTTTCCAAGTCCACTGATAGGGGAGGACCTCCTCCCCTTTCATCTGACCCTAGCTTATCAGGTATCTTCAGGACTGGCTGCAAAGTTCTCCTCTGTGGTCTAGCAGGGCTGCTCCTCTCTCTGGTGTTGTGGGGAGGTCAAAGAGCCAGCTATTGAGTTCATGTCAGAAATAGTTCCTGTTCCCCTTATTAGGGTATCCACTTGGATACTGAACTACCATGGGCTACATCCGAGCAGGAGTTCTAGGTTATATCCATACATGGTCCTTGGTTGGAGAAACAGTCTCACAAAAGACCCTTGTGCACAGATGTATTTGGTCCTTGTAGAGCTCTGCTGTTCCTGATCATTTTCCTACTTTTTAGAATCTAAAATATGAGTTGATTCTCTTAACTTTCGTACAACACTGTGTCTAGGTTTCAATGTGTTCTCAATAGAAAGGGTCAGCAGATGGCATTGGTTGTTAAAATTACTGTAAACTGCAAATACATTATTTAAGAAACAAGGCCCTGAGTGTTTCTATTTTGCCACACATCTGCTTTCTAAGCAAAACAAGGAGGGAAATGTGCATAAGTTTCACAGAGGTGAAACGAGAAGTAAATAGAAATCTGACACAGGAAATGAGAGTGAAATATCAGTAAGAGTACAATAATGCTGACTTCAAAATCTCATACATATAACAGCTCGATGAATGGACATTTATATCTAAATAAATTCTTACATTATTTACAGACCACACTAAACACACACAAAAAATAATTCTAATGGTGGTAAACATGTATTGTCATTCTAAATCAAGATATAACTAATGACACTCTGTGAGATGTTTGGTTTAGACTGAGGCTAGGTGTCTTGCAAATGAAAAGCTATTTAAGTGCTAAAATCAATTGACTATATAATAGCATGTTTTCTGATAGGAATAATGCACAAAGAATGCCTGGAAGTTGTTTGTTACAATAGCTAAATGAGACTCTACCTCTTGTTATTATCAACCTCTACATTCATCATTATAAACCGCTTCATTTTTATTTTATCATATTGATTCACCTTAGCACCCAAGACAGTTTGTACTCCTACAAAATTCAGAAAACATTGATTTACTTAAATTATTCAATACTTTACTGTATGGCTATTATGTCATTTAACATTTTAGACAAATCAATACAACCTTTTTTAATTGCCTGTCACATACCTAAGGTATTGCAAATGTGCTTTGCTACAATCATTAATTTGCACTACTCTGATGACACTTTTATAAATCAACTAGTTTAAAACAATAAAACAGCATATGTGGGGAAAAACTAGGATATGAAATGAATAATTTAAATTACTTGGGACATAACACTGCAGAATATCTCATTAATCTTATAATATCCCTATTTCTCATATATCTGAAAGGTAAGGTGCTGTCATCTGTGACCATCGTAATACATTCACACATGCATACATACATACATACATGTATAAGTATGTATACATGAAATGAGCTGCTATAAATTTCAGTGTACTATATTTTCTACTTAAGAAATCTACTGTCAAAAATTTGAAGCTTATTAGAGTCATTACCCCGTCACAGGATAATTTAATATATTTGTTAAGGAGAATTAAATGAGAAAGTGAATAAACATGTTAAAATGTTATTACTGTAATTAATAAAAGTAAAAGTAAAAATATCTTAAAAATGTTGTTATTCAGCAAAATTATATCTGATAGTTTGATTTCTACCTGCCAATATTTCCTTTTTTTGATCATTCTGAGAATTATTTCAAATTTCTTATTTATAACATAAGTCTTTGATTGTTATTCATTTCTTTTATAAGAAATATTTATGTATTTGTTTTCCAATGAACTCTATAACTGAGATATTTGATACAGAATAGGTGCTCAATAAGTATGCATTTAATGAGTGATTGATATTTTCCTTTAACAGATATAAGCTCGCTGATGAGCTCATATGCATTTCCTACTCTTTTTAAAATATTATTTTATATATTTTTATATTAATTACAGTTTATTCACTTTGTATCCCAGCTGTAACCCCCTTCCTCATTCCCTCCCAATCCTACCCTCCCTCCCTTATCTGTTCCCTGACCCTTTCTAAGTCCACTGATAGGGAAGGTCCTCCTCCCCTTCCATTTGACCCTAGCTTATCTAGTCTCATCAGAAATAGTCTTTATTTCAATGAAATGCCCATTTATGCTTAGTGGTTAGTTTATATGCATAAAATTTCAGTGTAATTGTGCTTTCATGGGACAGGAGATACTCCAGCAAATGGCACTTTGCTTTGATATCAAATGTTTGTCTATATTGACTTGTAAAATTAATGTGTTTAACAGAAAAGCTAGAGAAGTAATTTTCCATTCCCAAAACCATATTTTGTAACAGAGATAAAGTGAGACACAGGCCATCTCCTTAGACAAGGGACAATTAGATTATCACAGTGGAAATTACTAATGTTTTAGCCTTTGCCTTGTGGCATTCTACAAATTATAAGATGGTTACAGGCACAGTATGGGGGAAAATTAAACTCCTTCCATTATGGACAAATTGTAATTGAACCTATCCTTTACCAACTTCTCCTTTTTAATTTCTATCTGGATACTAGGAAACTGGGCTAGGCACATACCTTAGTTGGTATAGGACAAGAGTAATGATAGAGAGACTCTTGATTCAATCTCCAGCAGCCAGTAAATGAGGCTTGGTTGTTTACTTTCACAGTTTCAGGAGGTAGAAGTAGAAGGATTAGTGACTAGAATTGCTTACTTAAGCTCAGTCTTCAAACTCTGTCAAAACGACAACAGCAGAAAGAATTAAAAGAAAAAGAAGGAACAAGAAAAATATCAAGATTATATGACAAGTTTAGAAATGTAGCAAAAGGAGACTACCTGGTAGTAATTGCTGTAACAAAATGAGATAAACTTAATCCCATTGGCTAAAATAGCAACAGCCTGTAGAATAGTAGAAAGTTCAGTGAAGATCTCAGAAAATAAATCATAACAAATTACAATGTAAAAAGTTAGTAATGTGAATAATATAAGGATTTTTGAAAATAAATTTGGTTTGATACAATTCATTAATTTTTTTCTGTCAATTCTCACTAGTTCTATCGAGTATCAGACTACTTTGAGTTTTCCAAATGCGGGATGATACTATTATACTTTTGAAGGGTGATAACACTTACTCTATTTATTCAGTATTAACTAACACTCTTGAGATGTATATTATAAAATAGAAAAAGAAAAGAATGTCTCTTGAAAAATTAATTCTGTGTATTTGTGTGTGCATGTGTGTTTATAATGTGTATCTATGTGGTCTATGTGCACATATGTGTGAATCTGCATTCACCCATGCATGAGAATACTGATGCTAGATGAGAATGTTGGTGTCTGTCTTTCTTACTCTCTGCTTTATTCATTTGAGGAAATTAAAAAGGGTAAGGAATTATCATGCCTTTACCTCACATTACAGTTATATACAAATGTAAAGCCATAGTAAAAGATTCAAATTCAGGTCCTCATGATGGTGGTGTAGACTAACTGATCCATTTCCTATGCCAGGAAGCCATTTGTTGGAATAAAAATTAAATTTTAAAAAAGATTAATAAATGAGGAAACTCTTAAGAATGTATTTTGGAGGTGATAGGGTATAAAAAAATACAATGTAGAAAACAGAGCTTTACTAATTCTTGTAAAACTGTGCTCATGCAAGCTCAATTGTAATAGATCAGTGCTTAGGAGATCCATAAGATGCAACTGTAGAAAAATAAAATAAATACAGAGATATAATTCCATTCTAGGGTAAAGGATTAAAACCAGTAAAGATATAAAACATAAAATATGCTAATTTATCTTTTTCATATTTTTAAAAAATTAACTCCAGAAAATTAGTAGCCATCCTTTACATAAATAATAAATAGGCTGAGAAAAAAATTGGGGAAACAACACCCTTCACAGTAGTCAAAATAAATATAAAATATCTTGGTGTAACTCAAAAAAGCAAATGAAAAACATGTATGACAAAAATTCAAGTTTTTGAGTTTTTGAAAAAAGATATCAAAAGGTAGAATAATCTCCCATTCTCATGGATCAATAAGATTAACATGGTACAAGTGGCCATCTTACCATAAGCAGTATACAGATTCAAAGCAATTCCCATCAAAACCCCAACAAAATTCTTTACAGACCTTGAAAAGCAATGTTCTACTTCATATGGAATAAAACAAACAAACAAACAAACAAAAAACCTAACAAGAAAACATACAAAATAAAACAAAAGCCAAGAAAGCTAAAACAGAATTGAAGAAACTTCTGGAGGTATCACTATCCCTGATTTCAGGTTGTACTACAAAGCAATAGTAATAAAAACCACATGGCATTGGCATAAAATAGACGACATGGTAAATGGAATCGAATTGATGACTGAGAAATAAACCCAAACACCTATGTACACTTGATTTTTGACAAAGACACCAAAACAATGGAATACATGAATACATGTATTTATACAATGGAATAAAGAAAGCATCTTCAACAAATGGTGGTGATCTAGCTGCTTGTGAGCATGTGGAAGTATTCAGATAGATGTGCTGTAGAAAACTGATTATTGATATCTACTATTAATTTATATAACTTTACAATTGGTTAATTATTTAACCTGCAATCTTATCACTATAAGACAACGACTACCTATTAGATTTTCAATAAACCTATACACTGGGCCTGGGCAGAAATTGCCCCCTTAAATCATCTTTTACCTCCCAGCCTCATATTCCATGTCAATTGCTCTAAAAATTCCTAGTTGTGTTTCTTCTCACCCAATAACTTACAAATATTTGCACATTTCTCATCTGAGCTCTTTCTCTCTATCAGGAATCCTCTGAGTAAATGCCTCTTGGTAGCCATGTGATTACTTGTTCATGTTAACCCATGATGGGTCTGCTTCTTCTTCTTCTCCTCTCTCATATATGTTTCACTCCTCATGATCCTTCTGGCCTTAAAGCCTAGGAGCTTTGGCTTCCCTTCCTCATTTCTGCCCTGCCAGGCACGTAGACAACTTTATTTAGCCTATCAGGGATAGTTTTGGAGGCACAGGATAGACCGTATCATTATGGGTATGTTAGTATCTGCTAATGAAAGACAGCAAGCAGACCTTGAAGAGAAAAATGATTAAAATTAGCACCAGACCAAACCCCAACATAGATCAATATTTATCATCCTGCACAAAACTTAATTCAAGTGGATCAAAGATCTCAACATAAAATCAGATATACTAAATCTAATAGAAGGAAAGGTGGAGAATAGCCTTGAATTCATTGGTAGAGTAGACAACTTCCTGAACTGCTCAGATATTAAGATCAACAAAAAATAACTGGGACCTTATGAAACTGAAAAGCTTCTGAAAGGCAAACAACACTGTCAATAGAACTAAACAGCAGCACACAGATTGGGAAATGATTTTCACTAATCCTCCATCCAAAAGAGGGCCAGTAGCCAAAATATATAAAGAATTCAAGAAACTAAATACCAAAAAACCCAAACAATACAATTAAAATAGGGTACAGAGCTAAACAGAGAATTCTCAACAGAGGAATATCAAATAGCTGAGATGCACTTAAAGAAATGTTCAAAGTCCTTAGTCATCAAGGAAATGCAAATCAAAATGACTTGGAGATTCTATCTTACCCCAGTCAGATCAAAAACAAAATTGACAGTACATCCTTGTGAGGATTTGGAGCAAAAGCAACATTCCTCCATTCTAAGGGTAGTCAAAATTGTATAACTGCTTTGGACATCAGTCTGAGAAAGCACCAGATTGATGTCCAAAGTGGTTGTACAAGTTTACATTCCTACCAGCAATGGAGGAGGGTCCCCCTTTCTCCACATCCTCTCCAGCATGTGTTGTCACTTGAGGTTTTGATCTTGAGGTTTCTCAGAGAAGTAGGAATAATTCTGCCTCAAGATCCAGTTATACCACCTCTGGGTATACACCAAAAGATGCTCCACCACATCACAGGTTTCCTGCTCTACTTTCTTTATAGTAATAGACAGAAACTAGGGTTTCACAGAGAGGCAGTACTAAGTAGACTCCTGACATTTTCACAATAGTAAAAAGATGACAAAAATTTGTACAGAAAAAGGATTAAAGTAGTAGGCAAAGCTAGAGAGAAAGAAAGTAGGTAAATGTGATCAATATATATCATATAAATATATGAAACTTTTAAATATTAAAAAGAAAAATCTAATCACCATAATAGTTTTAAGAAATTAATACTGTTGAAATGTAATGACCCTGATGGCTGTGAATAATATCCTTCAAGGGATTAATTACTTATATTTCTTGGTTTTATTTTATATTGTCAAATTAAGTCTCATCTTGGACGTCTCGGTATCTGGGGATGACCACAGGGTCTTGATCCTCCTGTCTTCATTACCCTAGAACTGGAATTGTACATATGTATGACAATGCCTTGCTGTTTGTTTGTTTTATCTTAGTTAAATATGTGGATGTGTGTCCCTTCCCAGGTACATGGCTTTGAATTCACTTGCCCATGATAGATACATTGCCCAGGGTAGATGCATTTGATGACGTTGTAGCTGGAGTTACAGTCAGTCATTAGCCACAGCATGAGGGTATAGGGAAAGACCTTCAGTTCTTCTATAAGAGCAACATGCACTACTCAACTGCTAAGGTTTCTCTCTAGCCCCTGAAGTCTGGCTTATTTAGTTTATTTCCTTTCTGAAATCTTATACAATATTTGTTACCACTTTTCATGTGAAAGCTCTTATTGTTTTGGGATTATGCTCTCCCAATAGATTCTTGGTGTCTGAAGTTGAGGACAGCACTGTGTGTATTCCATTTCTCAAGCACTGAGAACATACAAATACAGGACAGGTTATATATATATATATATATATATATATATATATATATATATATTATACATGTATATTATGTGTATTATACAATATATATGTATGAATGTATATACAATATATAATTTCATATGCAAACCCACAAATGTTTATGCTTATAACTGGTCAGTCTCAAACTCAGGCTTAAGAAAAGGTATAATCACGGGTCTACCTCCATGAAAAAGGAGTAGTCTGCATGACCATGTCCTCTTCTGAATAGGCCAGAATTGTCCTCAAGGACCTTCTCAGGTGCTCTTTGTTGAAGTCTGGTGCTTTCCCTACCAAGGATGTCTGTATCATGCTTACCTGCATCTTTACTCTTGCAAAGTTCTGCATCAGAAAAAAATTAAGCAAAAAAGAGACAGTCAGCAAATAACTAATGGGAAGTTCCAGGGCCAGTCACAAACAGCTTCCAGCGTTTCTTTCATTCCAGTCTTAAGCATTTCCTTTTCTCTCAGTAAATTGTGAGCTACACTCTGAAAAAAAAAAAGATAAAAGTTTATTATTATATATTTAAGATATTGGTCACTTGTAGTCCTTGTCTCATTACTTTTCTCTTTATGACAGTATTTATTTTTAAAGATATTTGACCCATACTTTATGAAATCAGGGACAAGGCAAAGCTGCCCATTCTCTCCTTATCTCTACAATATAGTATTTGAAATCTTAGCTAAAAAATAAGAAAACAAAAGAGATAGAAATCAGAAAGGAAGAATCCAAAGTATCACTATTAACAGAAGATATGATAGTATACTAGAGAACTCCTTAAGCAAAGTGAATGGATACAAAATTAACTAAATAATAATAATAATAATATGAAAGGTAAAAGAGCAGAGAAAGAAGTTAGGGAAACAGCACCCTTCACAATAGCCATAAATAACATAAAGTATCCTGGTGTGACTGTAACCAAGCAAGTGAAAGACCTGTATGATAAAAATTTCAAGTACCACAATTTCTGTATTCATTCTTTGGTTGAGGGTGACCTAGGTAGTTTCCAGATTCTGGCTATTATGAATAAAGCTGCTATGAATGTAGTTGAGCAAATGTGCTTGTTGTATGGTTTAATATCTCTCCAATATATGCCCAGGAGTGTTGTAGTTGAGTCTTGAGTTAGCACTATTCCCAGTTTTCTGAGAAAGCACCAGATGATTTCCCAAGCATATTTTAACCAGTATTTTGTCCAGAGAGTGCCAAGATCAATTCTCCCCTTAACCTTTAGATTAAAACATTTAATAGCAGTTTTTTTTTTTTTTTTTTTTTTTTTTGACGCAGAGTTTGTTCTGTGTACATGGTAAGAACAGGGATAGAAGGAGAGGGTGTAAAAGAGGTGATAACAAGACAAGCTTAGAGAAAAATACATGAGATTAGAAAATTTAGATTACTCAGGATCTATGCATATTTATGACAGTACTTCTAAAAAGTTTTTATTTGGGGGCTGGATTGATGTTTTAGTGGTTAAGAGCACTGGCTGCTTTTCCACAGGATCCAGAATTAATTCTCATCATCAAGATGGTGGCATAAAACTTTCTTTAAATCTAGTTACGTGGGATTCGCTATCCTTTCTGGTCTAAGTGGGCAATGTGGTACCCAAATATACATGCAGACAAAATACCCATATACATAAAATTAAAAAAAAAAATTTAAAAAATACATTGTACAGTTGTTAGTCTATCTTTTCTCCTTCTGTTTTCAAACCTTGCCATAGGCCTGATGATCTCATTTTTATCACTGAGACTACCAGGATACTGTTTGTAGCAATACAATTGTTTATTATATATAACAAAGGTTTTGCCCAATACTCAAAACAACATTAGATCAGGCATAGAGGTAAACAATGAGCAGCTGCCATGGGAAATAAAGACAACCCAAGATAAAATATCCTGTGGGTATACACTATTCCAACTCTATGCGTTTACAAAATTCTGATCAGTCATCAATCTGGGAGATTCTTCATTATAGAAGACTTGTTTCTCAGAGCCTCAAAGTTAAAATTACTTTTTATATCTGTATGTGGCAGATTTTAATTTTTTTTTTCAATGCAGTTTATTCAGGAACATTGAACAATCCTCGGACCCCGGGGAAAGCCAGCCCACAGCTTAAATAGCCTCTGGGTAGCCAACCCAGGCGTGCCACGGGGGCAATGCAGATAGGTCCACCTACATGGAAGCAAGCCAGATCCTCGGCCTTAGCCAAATGTGGAGTTGTTCGTGACAGAGAGCACTCACCATCGGGAAGGTGGAAGGCGGAAACCAGCTCCATCTTTAAGGCATAGCATTCCGCAGCTCTCTACAGTTCCCCCTTTTTGTTTTAGACGCATCAGGCAAGAGTAGAGGTCTGATCTCTGATATTAGAAATAAATTGGGACTTTGTACAGATGTTCATTTAGGTGTCATCCACCCAAAGAGCATCAGACCCGTCCGATACCTTTTTCTCAGAGGCGGGACCTGGGGCATCAACCCGCATGCAATCAGACATGCTCTTCTCTGGGTCCAAAGCGGCTGACCCTGAGTGCAGTGCTTAGCCTCGCATCCTGAGCTTATCATTTTAGCTTTTTATGGTATCCAACCATGCTTGGGAAGAATGTCCTGCTTCAATGGCTGTAAAGGCCTGAATGATCATGGCTGCATCACACTGTTGTGAGACTCTAATCTTGCATATATACCACAGGCAAACCAAGGAGACCAACACCAGAAGGCCTGCTAACACTCCCATGTCCGCCCATTCCTTCAGATGATTCATGGCTGCAGCAATCCATGTTGATAATCCTGTGGCTAGTCCTGCGTCCACTCCGGTAGAATTTACTGTGACAATGGCCACTCTCAGCTGCTCCATCGTAGTATCGAATTCTCCAGTCCAATTACCTAAAATATAGCTCGACAATTGTTTAGACAGATTTGCAGCGCAGGAAAAATTCTCATGTTGTATGCTAGTGACACAAAGTCCAGCATACTTTCATTGACAGCCAGATTGAGCGATTTGCCATAGGGTATCAATTTGCTCCTGCAAGAGGTCAATCCTCTGATTGAACACCATCAAGCTTCCTTTTAGTTGAGCATTAATTCCTTTATGTACAACTAAGGCATGAGCTACATTGGCTAAATGATTATTCAGGGTCTGAGCAGTCTGCCCAGTATGACTCATGGCTAATGCCCTGGTGGTAGCTCCAACAGCCGTCAATGAGATGGTAGTAACAATGGTGGCTGTAGTTCCAAGATCCCTTTTCTGTCTGAAGAGAGTCATAGCGTGAGGGGCATCAATGGGCATAGGCACCCAGTGAGGCATGCGAGTAACCAGGGCATACCTAACTTTACTAGCATTGGGGCTTAAAAAAAAGCAAGTATCATTACCACAATTACTTGGCTCTATCTGGCTAATAATGAATAAAAATGGGGGATATAGACAAACAGGTGTGGGCTTATAGGAAATATTATGAGAAGCCTTAACCCCTCGTTGGAACATCCTGCGTCAGTTCTAGAACTAGCAGTGGTGGTGTCCGAGGTCTGAGTAGGTTCAGGAGACCATTGCCCCCAGGGGCGAGACGTGCTCCATGCCAATTGACTAACTCCATGTTTTCCTCCAATTTTGAAAGTCATTTAAGGTTCTTAAATTATTTTTTTCCCTTTTTTCTTAAATTTTTCATCAATTACACTTTATTCATTCTGCATCCCCCCATAAGCCCCTCCCTCCTCCCATCCCCAATCCCACCCTCCCTCCTCCCTCTGCTTGCATGTGACTCCCCAAGTCCACTAATAGGGGAGGTTCTCCTCTCCTGTCTGATCTTAGTCTGTCAGTTCACATCAAAAGTGGCTGTATTGTCCTCTACTGTGGCCTGGTAAGGCTGCTCCCCCCCCCCCCCAGAGGGAGGTGATCAAAGAGCAGGCCAATCAGATTATGTCAGAGGCAGTCCCTCTTCACATTACTATGTAACCCAATTGGACTCTGAACTGCCCTGGGCTACATCTGTGCAGGGGTTCTAGGTTATCTCCATGAATAGTCCTTGGTTGGAGTATGAGTCTCTGGGAAGTTCCCTATGTTCAAATTTTCTTGTTCTGTTGCTCTCCTTGTGGAGACCCTGTCCTCTCCAGCTCTTACTATTTCCCAGTTCTTACCTAAAATTCTGTTCACTCTGCCCAACAGTTGCCCATCAGGCTCAGCATCTGCTTTGATAGTCTGAAGGGCAGAGGCTTTCAGAGGCCCTCTGTGGTAGGTTCCTAGGTTGTTTCCTGTTTTCTTCTTCTTCTGATGTCCATCCTCTTTGCCTTTCTGGATGGGGATTGGACGTTTTAGTTAGGGTCCTCTCTCTTGCTTAGTTTCTTTAGATGCACAGGTTTTAGTGGGTTTGTCCTATGTTGTATGTCTATATGAGTGAGTATATACCATGTGTGTCTTTTTGCTTCTGAGACAACTCACTCAGGATGATCCTTTCCAGATCCCACCATTTACCTGCAAATTTCATGATTTCCTTATTTTTCATTGCTGAGTAATATTCCATTGTGTAGATGTACCACAATTTCTGCATCCATTCTTCAGTTGAGGGGCATCTGGGTTGTTTCCAGCTTCTGGCTATTACAAATAAAGCTGCTACAAACATGGTTGAGCAAATGTCCTTTTTGTGTACTTGAGCCTCTTTTGGATATATGCCCAGTAGTGGTATGGCTGGATCTTGAGGAAGCGCTATTCCTAGTTGTCTGAGAAAGCGCCAGATTGATTTCCAGAGTGGTTGTACAAGTTTACATTCCCACCAGCAGTGCAGAAGGGTTCCCCTTTCTCCACAACCTCTCCAGCATGTGTTGTCACTTGAGTTTTTGATCTTGGCCATTCTCATGGGTGTAAGGTGAAATCTCAGGGTTGTTTTGATTTGCATTTCCCTAATGGCTAATGAGGTTGAGCATTTCTTTAAGTGCTTCTCTGCCATTCGGTATTCCTCTACAGAGAATTCTCTGTTTAGCTCTGTTCCCCATTTTTTAAGTGGATTACTTGGTTTGCTGCTTTTCAGCTTCTTTAGTTCTTTATATATACTGGATATGAGTCCTCTGTCTGATAAAGGGTTGGTGAAGATTCTTTCCCAATCTGTAGGTGGTCGATTTGTTTTGATGACGGTGTCCTTTGCTTTACAGAAGCTTTTCAGTTTCATGAGGTCCCATTTATTGGTTGTTGCTCTTAGAGCCTGTGCTGTTGGTGTTCTGTTCAGGAAGTTTCCCCCTGTACCGATGAGTTCTAGGGTATTTCCCACTTTTTTTTCAAGCTGATTCAATGTGTCTGGTTTTATGTTGAGGTCTTTGATCCACTTGGACTTCAGTTTTGTGCAGGGTGACAAGTATGGATCTATTTTCATTTTTCTACATGTAGACATCCAGTTAGACCAGCACCATTTGTTAAAGATGCTATCTTTTTTCCATTGTATGGTTTTGGCGTCTTTGTCAAAGATCAGGTGTCCATAAGTGTGTGGGTTTATTTCTGGGTCCTCTGTTCGGTTCCATTGATCCACCATTCTGTTTCTATGCCAGTACCATGCAGTTTTTAAAACTGTTGCTCTATAGTACAATTTAAGATCAGGGATGGAGATACCTCCAGAAGATTTTTTATTGTAGAGGATTGTTTTAGCAATTCTGGGTTTCTTGTTATTCCATATGAAGTTGAGAATTTTCCTTTCCAGGTCTGTAAAGAATTGTGTTGGTAATTTGATGGGCATTGCATTGAATCTGTAGATTGCTTTTGGTAAGATGGCCATTTTTACTATGTTAATCCTACCAAGCCATGAGCATGGGAGATCTTTCCATCTTCTCATATCTTCTTCTAATTCTTTCTTCAGAGATTTGAAATTTTTTTCATACAAGTCTTTGACTTCCTTGGTTAGGGTTACTCCGAGGTACCTTATGTCATTTGTGGCTATTGTGAAGGGTGTTGTTTCCTTAATTTCTTTCTCAGCCCTTTTGTCTTTTGTATACAGGAGGGCTACTGATTTTTTTGAGTTAATTTTGTATCCTGCCACTTTGCTGAAGGTGTTTATCAGCTGTAGGAGTTCCCTGGTAGAGTTTTTGGGGTCACTCACGTATACTATCATATCATCTGCAAATAGTGATAATTTGACTTCTTCCTTTCCAATTTGTATCCCCTTGATCTCCTTCAACTGTCTTATTGCTCTAGCAAGGACTTCCAACACTATGTTGAAGAGATATGGAGAGAGTGGGCAGCCTTGTCTTGTCCCTGATTTCAGTGGGATTGCTTTAAGTTTCTCTCCATTCAGTTTGATGTTGGCTATAGGCTTGCTGTATATCGCCTTTACTATGTTTAGATATGTGCCTTGTATCCCTGATCTCTCCAATACTTTGAACATGAATGGATGTTGGATTTTGTCAAAGGCTTTTTCAGCATCTAGGGAGATTATCATGTGGTTTTTTTCTTTCAGTTTGTTAATATGGAGGATCACATTGATGGATTTCCGTATATTGAACCACCCCTGCATACCTGGGATGAAGCCTACTTGGTCATAGTGGATAATATCTTTGATGTGTTCTTGGATTCGGTTTGCAAGTATTTTATTAAGTATTTTTGCATCAATGTTCATAAGGGAGATTGGCCGGAAATTCTCTTTCTTTGTTGAGTCTTTGTGAGGTTTAGGTACCAAGGTGACTGTGGCTTCATAGAATGAATTTGGTAATATTCCTTCTGTTTCTATTTTGTGGAATAGTTTGAAGAGAATTGGTGTTAGCTCTTCTTTGAAGGTCTGGTAGAATTCTGCGCTGAAGCCATCTGGTCCTGTGCTTTTTTTGGATGGGAGACTTTTGATGACCGCTTCTATTTCTTTGGGGGATATAGGTCTATTTAGTTGATTTACCTGGTCCTGGTTCAGCTTTGGTAAGTCAAATTGATCAAGAAAATTGTCCATTTCATTTAGATTTTCAAATTTTGTGGCATATAGACTTTTGAAGTAAGTCCTAATGATTGTTTGGATTTCCTCAGTGTCTGTAGTTATATCCCCCTTTTCATTTCTGATTTTGTTGATTTGGGTGGTGTCTCTCTGCCTTTTAGTTAGCCTGGCTAAGGGTTTGTCGATCTTGTTGATTTTCTCAAAGAACCAGCTCTTGGTTTCATTGATTCTTTGAATTGTTTTATTTGTTTCCAATTGATTGATTTCAGCCCTGATTTTGATTATTTCCAGCCGTCTACTCCTTCTTGGTGTGTCTGCTTCTTCTTTTTCTAGGGTTTTTAAGTGAGCCATTAGGGTGCTTGAATGAGCTGTCTCGAATTTCTTTTTGAAGGCACTTAGTGCAATGAACTTTCCTCTTAGCACTGCTTTCATTGTGTCCCACAAGTTCGGGTATGTTGTGTCTTCATTTTCATTGATTTCTAGAAAGACTTTAATTTCTTTCTTTATTTCTTCCCTGACCCAGCTGTCATTTAGTAACAAGTTGTTCAGTTTCCATGTGTGTGTAGGCTTTTTGTTATTTCTGTTATTGTTGAGGTCCAGCTTTATTCCATGGTGATCAGACAAGATACATGGGATTATTTCAATCTTCTTGTATTTGTTGAGGCTTGCTTTGTGACCCACTATGTGGTCTATTTTGGAGAAGGTTCCATGAGGTGCTGAGAAGAATGTAAATTCTTTTGTGTTTGGGTGTAAAGTTCTGTAAATGTCTGTTAGGTCCATTTGATTCATGACCTCTGTCAGAGACATTGTTTCTTTGTTTAATTTCTGTTTGGTTGACCTGTCCTTTGTTGAGAGTGGGGTGTTGAAGTCTCCCACTATTAATGTATGTGGATCTATATGTGCTTTAAATTTTATCAATGTTTCTTTCACAAATGTGGGTGCCCTTGTATTTGGGGCATATATGTTCAGGATTGTGATGTCTTCCTGGTGGAATTTTCCCTTGATGAGTATGAAGTGTCCTTCCCCATCTCTTTTGATTAATTTTGGTTGAAAGTCTATTTTATCAGATATTAGAATGGCTACTCCTGCTTGCTTCTTGGGTCCGTTTGCTTGGAAAGTCGTCTTCCAACCCTTTACCCTCAGGTAATGTCTATCTTTGTGTCTTAGGTGTGTTTCTTGTATGCAACAGATTGCTGGGTTTTGTTTACGTATCCATTCTGTTAATCTGTGTCTTTTTATTGGAGAGTTGAGTCCATTGATGTTGAGAGAGATTAATGACCAGTGGCTGTTAGATCTCTTGATTTTGATGTTGGCTGTGGTCATCAGGTTGTGTGCTTGGTTGCTTTTTGTTTTACTGAAGTGAGGTTATTTATTTCCTGTGTTTTCTTGAATGTAGCTAGCTTTCTTGGGTTGTATTTTCCCTTCCAGTGTCTTCTGTAATGCTGGATTTGTTTGTAGGTATTGTTGAAATTTGTTTTTGTCATTGAATATCTTGTTTTCTCCATCTATGAGGACTGAGAGTTTTGCTGGGTATAGTAGCCTGGGCTGACATCTGTGTTCTCTTAGGGTCTGCATGATATCTGTCCAGGCCCTTCTGGCTTTCATAGTCTCTGTTGAAAAGTCAGGTGTGATTCTAATGGGTTTGCCATTATATGTTACTTGGCCTTTTTCCCTTGCAGCTTTTAGTATTTTTTCTTTGTTCTGTATACTTACTGTTTTGATTATTATGTGGCGGGAGGATTTTCTTTTCTGGTCAAATTTGCTGGGTGTTCTGTAGGCCTCATGTATTCTAATTGGCCTCTCCTTTAGCTTGGGGAAATTTTCTTCAATGATTTTGTTGAAAATATTTTCTGGGCCTTGGAGAAGGGAGTCTTCTTTTTCCTCTATACCTATTATTCTTAGGTTTTGTCTTTTCATATTGTCTTGCATTTCTTGGATGGTCTGTGTCAGGAATTTTTCAGATTTAACATTTTCTTTGACAGATACATCGATTTCTTCCATTGTATCTTCTACACTTGAGATTCTTTCTTCCATCTCTTGTAGTCTGTTGGTTATGCTTACCTCTGTAGTTCCTGTTTTCTTCCCTAGATTCTTCCTTTCCATTATTTCTTCCATTTGTGTTTTCTTTAATTTTTCCAATTCTATCTTCAGGTCTTGAGTTGTTTTGTTTACTTCCTTCACCTGTCTGATTGTACTTTCCTGTTTTTCTTTTAGTTCCTTCAACTCTGTTTCTTTCATTTCATTCAGTGTTTTAAGCATTTCCTTTCTAAAGGCCATAAACTGTTTGGCTGCAGCTTCCTCTATTTCTTTACGGATGGCAATATTCTGTTTGAGTTTATCTTCCTCTATGTCTTTACGAATCTTATTTGTTTCCTCTGTTATCATCTTCATGAGCATACTTGTTAGGTCATCTTCTTGGATTTCAGTTATGGTGGGGTGTCCAGGGCTACTTGCCCCTGGGTAACTGGGTTCTGGAGATGCCATATTGCTCTGTCTTTTGTTGCTTGAGCTTTTACGCTGGCCTCTACCCATTGTGTTATCTTAGGAGTTTGGGGTTATTTTCTGGTGGTTCCTGGGGATCCTGTGGTGGAGAGAATCCCCTTTGCAGAAAGCTGGATTTTCCTGAAGGATGTCTTCTCAGCTTTTTGGGTATAGTCCCTGGATGGCTGGTGTTTTTTCAGGAGTTGCTCACCTCAGGGATATAGACCTGAGTGGTAACTGTGGTCTTTGTTAGTCGAGAGGGTTCTCCTCTCACCCAGGGAAGTCCTGAGGGCAGCTGCCCTGTTTCTGGGTTTCTTGTTGCAAATTTAATGATCAGCTGCTGTGACCCAGTTGAACATCAGGCGTGCCTCAACTGTTTGTGCTTGTGTCTGGAGCACAGCTGAGTGCTGGCGCCTCGGCCCCACTACACTACTAGACTTTTTCTAGGGAAGGATTGGGTGATTTAGATCAGTACAGTTTCCTTCCTTCCCCGTGGATTCTCTGGAGACACGGACTCCCAGTCTCTTTTTTTGCCCTGGTGCACACTGCTCAGTGTCCGCCAGCTGGCTGGCCACAGAAGCTGCCTGTGCCTGGAGCACAGCTGTGTGATGGCGGCTCAGTCTCTGCCAGCTGTCTGGTGCGCAGAAACTGCCTGTGTCTGCCTTTGTGGCTTTTGGAAGTCTGAGTGGCTCCCTAAGCTGGGTAATTTTCCGGGGACCTTTTCAGGTTGGGGGTGAGCTGAGTGCTCTGAGATCAGACCCGCCGTTTCTATTTCTGGCGGCGAATCAGGTGCGCAGGCAGGCAGGGCTCTGTGCCGGAACCTGGGTCCCAGGCTCTGGCTCCGGGCTGGCTCCTGGGGTGCCCGTGGAACCCGCCCGAGTCTTTTCCAGGGGATGTCTGGGTGACCTAAGGCCGGTCCCAATCGTTTCCTGTACCCTGGGGTTATCTCTCGACTGAAAATTCCAGTCTCTGATAGTGTGGAGCCCAAGGTTCAGTCTGGGACCGTGACCAGAGACACTGGCTTGTGGCTCTGGGCTGGGGCTGGGGCTGGCGGCTGGCAGCCAAGCGTCTGGCGGAACCGGGATCTCTTCTGTGGTTTAGCCGGGTGAGTTAAAAGCTGATTGAATCCCCCACCGTGGGGTATCCTCTCACCTGGGAAACACAATAACTGTGTTTTATGGCCTAGAGTTCTGATTGCTGGTCACTGTGCTGATCCTGCTGTGCTGCTGCTCAGAATGAGAGTCCTCCCGGCGCCGCCATCTTGCCCCTCCCCCCGCGAATAAGTACTAGATTTTAATTTATTTAATTTATTTTATATAACTCTGGCTGCCCTGGGACTTACTAAGTAGGTAAAGCTGGCATCAGAATTTAGAAAATCCTCCTATTTCAGCCTCTTAAGAGCTAGTATTACAGACATGGTTTTCAAATTTGTTGAAAGCTAGGGAGATGACTCAGTAGACAAAATACTTGCTGAATGACAGCTGAGGTCATAGCTACAGAATCTACGTAAATTTGGGTTCAGCAGCATATGTTAATTTTCCTGTCTTTCGTAGGGTGACATGGGAGGTGGAGACAGGAGAATTTCCCTGAAGCAGAGGAAATATAACAAGAGACCCTGTTGCAAACAAAGAGGAAGGCAAATGAACACCCACAGTTGTCCTCTGGCCTTCATACTAACCTGTAGTATGTCTGTATCAACACACACACACACAAACACACACACATAGACAAAGTGTATTCACACATTCATGTATACACAGAGTGATAATTACTGAGAAGAAGCTTTTGATATGTTTAACCATACGAAAAAACAACCAACCAAACAAACAAAACCGCTCGAGGCAATATTAACTTTAACTGTGTAGGAGCCGTGACTCAGCGGCCTGCTTTGTTATTTAAATCTCGGCAGAGAGATGGTTTTTAGCAGGCCTTTACTAATGGCAGAGGAGAACTTGCAAGTCCATCTCCTTTTGTTTGTGACAACAGGTGGGATAGCTTGTGAGGGTCACACCTCTTCCTCAGGCTCCTTGTGCAAATTAACCTATTGTTCTGAGATGTTTTACTGGCTAAAGTAACTCCTCAAAATAAATAAAGTGGTCAGAAGGCTGGAGGCAGAGGATGAGGCAGCACTTGAGACTGGCTGCTGGCACTGCTTGCTGCAGCAGTCTGCCTTTTGCTATGGCTGTCGAGTCTGGACCTTTAAAAAATTTCCTGTGTGCTGTGTGTTTATTTTATTAATTTTAATCCTTACACCCAACTCAAGAACCGTTCGACTCTGCCCGGCTGGCCCCAGCCTTTTTATGTTTACACTAGGGACATAATCTAGGTCCCCCACATTTCAGGCAAACACTCTACCCCTGAGATAAAACCCTAGGTTCTGAATTAATATAATTTTTTTGAAACAGGGTCTGACTTTACAGAACTTGCTATACACTGAAAGTTCAATGGGCACTGAACTTTTGATCTTTCTGCTTGTGCTGTTTTAGCTGGATATTTTGGGTGTATGTACCACCACATCTGTCTCAATTAATGTGTTTTTTTCTCTCTGTCTTAGTGTCCGATACAGTGTACTGTATTCCAGGTAGAGAATTTTTATAAAGATTACTGCCTGCACCCACAGGCTGTATCACAGTTGTTTGTAACTCCAGTTCCAGAGGATCCAATGCCCTCTTCAGG
The DNA here is from genome assembly GCF_030254825.1 of Meriones unguiculatus. NCBI lineage: Eukaryota > Metazoa > Chordata > Mammalia > Rodentia > Muridae > Meriones > Meriones unguiculatus. The sequence continues at coordinate 43,271,837 of NC_083352.1, forward strand.
TTCATGTGGGTACTGCATGCACCATGGTGCAAAGTTATTTATGTAAACAGAACACCCATGCACATAAATTTAGGACAAACCCACTAAAATCTGTGCATCTAAAGAAACTAACCAATGAGAGGACCCTAACTAAAACGGTCAATCCCCATCCTGAAAGGCAAAGAGGATGGCCATCAGAAGAAGAAGAAAACAGAAAACAACCTAGATACCTTCTACAGAGAGCCTCTGAAAGCCAGAAGAAGAAAACAGGAAACAAACTAGGAACCTTCCACAGAGGGCCTCTGAAAGCCTCTGCCCTACAGACTATCAAAGCAGATGCTGAGCCTGATGGGCAACTGTTGGGCAGACTGAATGGAATTTTATGTGAGAAGTGGGAAATAGTAAGAGCTGGAGAGGACAGGGTCTCCACAAGGAGAGCAACAGAACAAGATAATTTGAACACAGGGAACTTCCCAGAGACTCATACTCCAACCAAGAACTATACATGGAGATAACCTAGAACCTCTGCACAGATGTAGCCCATGGCAGTTCAGTGTCCAAGTGGGTTACATAGTAATGGGAAGAGGGACTGCCTCTGACATAATCTGATTGGCCTGCTCTTTGATCACCTCCCCCTGAGGGGGGAGCAGCCTTACCAGGCCCCAGTAGAGGACAATGCAGCCACTTTTGATGTGAACTGATAGACTAAGATCAGAAAGGAGAGGAGAACCTCCCCTATCAGTGGACTTGGGGAGTGGCATACATGCAGAAAGGGGAGGGAGGGTGGGATCGGGAGGGGAGGAGGGAGGGGCTTATGGGGGGATACAAAATGAATAAAGTGTAATTAAAAAAAAAGAAAAAATTCAAAGTTTAAATACATATTTTAACTTACGAACATTGCATATATTTATTGGGTATATGGTGATGTCTTGATTTATATAATAAAGAACAGCTAGATTATGCCAGTATAACTTCTTGAGCTGTAAAAGCCTGAGTCTTGAGGAAAAAAAATTGTTAAACCAAGGCTTTTAAGAAGGCTCGCTGTGTAAGTATGCCTTGCTGTCAAATCCAATGACTGAAGCACAGTTCCAGAAACCATAAAACAGGAAGAAAAAGCAAATTTCCACAAATTTTCTCTTTCTTCCACGTTGGTCATTGCATAAGGACGCCTTTCAAACAACTAACTAACTAGCTTACTGTCTAACCAACTAACTAATTAACTAACTAAATAAATAAGTTCAATTAAATCTTGTTGACATAGTTGTAGCAATGTGCATTTGTAACTTATGTCTGATAAAGCCGGACTTCATTGCATATCATATATTGAAATAATTCCACTTCTGTCAAACATCTTTGGCCATGTATCTAACTAGAATCAAACCAAATCTGTTGGAGTAGCAAGAAATTTCGTTATTTATATTAAGTTGTATTTAGCTTAGAGAAGCAAGATTAAAATTAAATGAAATCTATTTTTAAAATCTATCTATCCAAAATATATGTAACACTTATTAAAATTTCCTATTTCCTGTCTTTTGCATTTAATAATATGGTTTTAAAACTTTATAGATCACATCTTATCATCATTATATACCAATTATGCAATGAAGTGGTAGAGACATAGGAGAAATAAAGTTATTTTTGAAAAAATATTTAAAATTTAATGCCCCACGAAATGATGTAGGTTAATATATAGCTAAATTATTGTGGCTTCTCCTCTGATTTGTACTTTATCATTTCCTTAGTTACATGAAAGAATGTCATTGTTTCCTCATGCAGTACTGTTGTTAGAATCAATTTTATATGTAACATTCCAAATTTTCCCATTTAAAAGAAATTAAATTAAATCACTGTATGAAAAATTTTCACAGAAATTAAAGGAAGTGATTTATCAGGTCAATAAGGTCATCTATAAGTTAATCATTGCCTTATTCTCAGAAATCTCTAACACCATTTTTCTCTTCAGTGTCAGTATCTTTAAAGCATATTGGTTTCAAGTAGTTTTTCTTTTTTAAGATGTACAATGTTACCCATCTGAAAGGTACAGTATCGTAGATTGTCAGGTCAACTTCTAGAATCAATATACAATATTATCCAGTTGTTCACACTATATAAAATGATTCTTCTTTTGTAAAATAAATCATGGTGTTATAAACATCCGTGTGAATAACTATTATTTTAACTGAGAATTGTGTGTGTGTGTGTGTGTGTTTGTGTGTGTGTGTGTTTGCTGGTTAGCATCATAAAAAAAAATTAACTTGCCTGGAAAAGTGAACAGAAAACACAGATGTTGCTCAACTCGTATTATTTTCATAAGTTGAAAGTCATAATGCTTTTAATGTAGCTTACTTGACAAACTGCATTGTTGAGAGGACAGTACATTGCACAGCCGTGGGCCAGTACCTGGCATTTCTTTGCCTAACTGGGAGACACTTCTGAATAACCAGTTCTTCAGCTAGCCAGTACAGCCCAACATCAACTGAAAATACCCAATATATTTTATATATTGATAGTCCAAGAAAAGATAAAAATATGCACCTGGCAGAATGCTCTCTGATAAATGGGTTCAGCTTTCACCCCATCATAAAGTTGAGAAGTCCCCAAATTGTCACAGCTTGGGAGGTACTAAAGTTACTCTGTTAGGTGTATGACTTGATAATATAACTTCCATTCACAGACAACAGGCTTTCATTTCACAACACCACATCTGAAAATCTAGAAAACAGTATGCATTCTGCTTCAATTCAGAAGAGTTAACATTTACAAAAGAGAGAGAGAAAGAGAGAGAGAGAGAGAGAATGAAAAATGAGTGAATCTTTCATGGTGTTTCATTGTCTTTGCCTGAACATCTTCAGTTCAAGACTTTGAAACAAATTTTCTAGCTGGCAGTCTTGTTTTAGTTCTCTATATCATTATATTTGTTTTGTCAAAGAATTAATATCTACCACAAAATATTTTGTCTAACTTAAGGATTTCCTTATAAATGTCCAATATCATGATTCTGCACAAAAACAATAGGACAAAAAGTTTTTGAGATGAAGGAGTTCTGTCTATGATTTGCTCTATGTGTGTTCTTCTTCTATGAAAATGGGTACATGATACATTTTTGTTTCTGAAACTAAATTCCAGGATAAATGGATATAAGTTCATATTAATGACATCATTTGTTACATGAGTTGAGGAAAATAATATTTTATTTATACTTTATTGTTCACATTTACATGAAAATATTAATATCCATGTAGCTAAATAACACACACACAACCATACACACAGTCGCATGCACACACATAAAAAACAAAACATACATAAATATTCCCACACTCACTCCACACAAACAAAACAACACATATACACAAACACACACACACTCACATACACACACAGTGAACATTTTTAGCTCTTCACTAAGAGCCTTGAATTCATATCAAAGCATTCTATTAATCTTACATTTCGATTCACTTTTCTACAGTGGGAAAATACTTAAGGTGCTTTTACCAAAAATATTTCTCTTAGAAAAGTCATGGAATACCAGTGAGACAGAAATTTCCTTTACCCTCAGCACAGCTATTGTGATAAACAAATATAATTTCATCTGTAAGGGTATAGCTATACACGGAGATTGACTGCTAAAACGTGAACAATGGAAAGTTATGCTGAGAAAGCTCTGTATGTGGTGTGACATTCTAGTAGGTTTGAAGGAGAAACAATTACAAATAGAACAAGAACCCTTCAGACAGGAGGAATGAATGTGAATGTCTCCTGGTAAGTGTGATCTGCCTAATGTATCCTCAGAAGATCAAAGACACTCAATTGTTGATGGGCTTGAAAATCATTTTCTTTCAAATGTCTTTTTCAAACACAGGTACTTTTGTTCTGTCAACTCTGCCCCTTTCAAATTCTAATCTTTGATCTTAAGTTATGATGTTTCATCACAAGTACTAATCTGCCTTTCTGGCTAACTTTTAAATTTTTTGATGGTGAAGGGTAAATTGGAAATAAATTAATTACATTTCTATTGACATTATCCCTGAATAATCAAATTTGGTTTGGCCCTATTACTGGATTCTCTTACATGAGACAATCTCATTAACAGCCCTGAGATGTCACTTCAGAGCCATTTGGTAACAGAGATACGCACATAAATTAATTATGTGATGTATGCTCCATGCTAAAATGAATGAGGGTTACTCAGGCTGTAGTTTAGAAGAAGTACACTTGTTATGTTGACTTCTGAAAATAAAAGCATTCTCTAAAACAAAAACAAGTTAGAAGAAAGAAAGAAAAAATAAAAAGGATAAAATACATATACAAGGAGAATTGGAAATATTCAAAAGTATAAATTTGTTCAATGATCATTCTTTATAACAAAAAGCCTTAAAGTCAAAGGAAAACTTGTAAATGTTTCACTTGCCCTATAACAAAGCAATTCATAATGGTTCTAAATTAATAAATCATTGCAAAATGGAAAATATATATTATATGTGTGGTATTTCCATAATTCTAATAGTATATCTTCAAGATTATGACTATGAAATACGTGAATCTTACACAGATTTCAAATAAAGCAATAAGGATAGGTTTTAATAAATATATTGAGAAAAATAAGACTCAAATTTACTCTAATAAACTTTCCTTGTTTAAAATACTGAGGAATAACTAGTGATAGGTAGGAAGAGCAGTGAGTGCTTAGGAAGTGAAAACTATAGTTCTATTTTTTGCCATATCGCGAACAGATGTTTCTCCAAGCCGAGAAGTGGAGCCAAGTTATAACTGAGAACAGAAAACGCTTATCAAGAAGAAAAAAAGAAATGACCTACTCATCTCTACTTTAGGAACGCTAAAGGGACAAAATCATGAACTGTAACAAAGGAGACTTTTAAAATTGTATTTATTTTTTTAAATATTTTTGAGAGTGGAAGAAATAGTCTTTTCCCAATAAGAGTACACCAATACAAATAGTTATACCTGACTGAAAACATAAATATGAGTAGCATAATTCATACTAAGAAGGTTACAGTCAGAAATGTTGCAGCTGGGATACAGAGTTAATAAAATGTAACAAATAAATAAATAAATACAAAAAAAGAAATGTTGTGTATATGTGTGTTTGCGTGCTTGCATACCTGCCTGTGTGTGTGTGTGCATGTGTGTGTGTATGTGCGTGTGGTAAAAGAGCTCAAGGGAAAGGAAGAGTGTGTAGGAGGATTTAGAGGAAGAAAATGAAAAGAATTTGAATCTCAAAAATAAAAGACTGAATTTCCCCGTATGTCACTGGCAAATTTGGTCTGAGGTTTTTGGCCCCCTAAACAGTGTTGGATATGGGTCTCATCTCACGAATTAGATCTTAAGTCAAATCAGTTAAGGCTGGTTGATTACAAGCTTTGTTCTACTATTTTCCAAGGATAGCAGCAGGCACATCACTCTTGTACAATAAAGTGCTTATACATTGGTTGGGGCATCTATTTATTTGGTAGCATACATAATACTCCCTAATAGCATGAAGTGGTGTCCCATAAAATTGCATGCTCTAGTTAGACACCAGATCAACTTCTTGTTCAATGAGTTGTGTTGGTGTTGTCTTCAGCATCAGGGCTTTTCCTTCAGTTTTTGAAGAGCCACTAATAAATTGGCAATAACTTGAGTTGTGTAGAGGTTCCCATGGAATCCCTGTGGCCAAAATCCAATCTAGTGTAACCCAGTCCTGACACTGAAATCTTCATTTGTGACAAGGTGCTCAGTTCACCCCCTTCCCTAACCAGAAACTATCTCCAGTTGATACCCACTTGCAAATGAAAAGTGATTTTCTCCAGGAAAGTCTCATATGATAAGCAAACCACTCTTTTTTTAATTCAATTTTTATTTTTTACATTAATTACATTTTATTCGCTTTGCATCCCACCTGTAGTCCCCTCCCTCCCTCTCTCCCAATCACACCCTCCCTCTATTATCTTCTCCCAGGGCCCTCTTCAAGTCCACTGATAGGGGAGGTCCTCCTCTCTCTTCCATCTACCCTTAGCTTATCAGGTATCATCAGAACTGGCTGCATTGTCTTCCTCTGTGGCCTGGCAAAGCTGCATCCCTGAGGGCAAGGTGATCAAAAAGCTTGCCACTGAGTTCATGCCAGAGAAAGTCCCTGCTTGCCTTACTAAGGACCTCACATGGAGACTGAGTCTATGGGCTATATCTGATCCTGAGTTTTAGGTCCTCTCCATGCATTGTCTTTAGTTGGGTTATCATTCTCTTCCAGGTCCCCAGTGCTCAGTTTTTATGGCTCTGTTGGTCTCCTTGTGCAGCTCCTGTCCCCTCCAGGTCTTTCTATCTCTCCCTTCTTCCATATAATTCCCTGCACTCTGTCCAAAATTTGGCTATCAGTCTCAGCATCAGCTTTGATACCTCCACCAATAGAGTCATTCAAAGACCATCTATAGTAGGCTCCTAAAATTTTGACAGTACTGTCTATCATAGGCAAGCAAATAAGCTTATGTGCATTTTGTTATTTTCACTAAGTTATTACAACGGAGGTAAAAAAAAAAATGGAGACCCTGAAGAAAACATCTTAGACTTCCAAGTTTAAAATATTGAGTTCATGATTTACTGATTTTTTTTTCACTGCTGATAGTTTCTTAGTTCATTCTTCATGAATGTATTTAGAATTCAATGAAAATGGAGATGAATTTAAAATCTCAGTTTTGTTGCTAAGGTGATTTAAAGCATTCAGACACTTAGGCATAGAGCAAAAATATTTCAGTTTGAAGCATAAATGTCAGTTAGTTTGTGGTATGGTAAAAACATATGGGGTTCCCAGTGTTTTCCCCAATTCTTACACCAAGATATCTCAGTCTGAATTCATGGAATTGAGCTTTTCTAGGTCATAAAAAAAATGAGTCTTCCTGTTATCAAACTATTATTACCTACCAACCCAGGAAACCACGTCATTAATTTCCTGGCTTCCAAACAAGTTCTAAGAGATAAGCTATTATAGATTCTTGTTCTAGCCCTTCTCAGGTACAAAGTAGAGGGTGCAAATAAATGGTAGGTTATATAATTGTTGTTTATATTCACATACCTTCAAAAGTAGGCTTTGTTGTGAGGCTTTTACCATGATAAAATGTGGAGTATATATAGATAATTTAGTCCCGACATAAATCAGACTTGGTGCTGTATTAGAAGTGTACATTAACTATGATTAATTAACTACTACTTATAGCTTATTGTAGATTTAGAAAAATACAGTTTTGTTTTGTTTTTTTTAATAAACAGGCTGAGGTTTTGGATATGGTTAAAAGAGATATCACTCAAAGGAAAAATCCACCAAGAGGACATCACAATTCTGAACATCCATGCCCCAATAAAAGAGCGCCTACATTCATAAACTAAACATTACTAAAACTTAAATCAAATATCGATCTCAACACCTTGATAGTGGGAGACATCAACACACCACTTTCACCAAAGGGCATATCATCTACACAGAAACCTAATAAGGAAATAAAGGCACTTACAAAGGTCCTAAATCAAATGGACCTAATAGATGTCTACAAAACTTTCGACCCAAACTCAAAAGAGTATACCTTAATTCAGCACCTCATGGAACCTTCTCCAAAATAGACCATATAGTTGGTCACAAAGCAAGCCTCAACAGATACAAGAAGATTGAAATAATCCCCTGTATTCTACCTGACTACCATGGAATAAAGCTGGACATCAACAACAATGGAATTAGAAAGAAGCCTATAAGCACATGGAAACTGAACAATTTGCTGCTCAATGATAGCTGGGTTAAGGAAGAAATAAAGAAAGAATTTAAGGCTTCCTAGAATTCAATGAAGATTAAGGTACAACATACCCTAATTTATGGAACACAATGAAAACACTCTCAGAGGAAAATTCATAGCACTAAGTGTCTTCAAGAAGAGATTTGTGACATCTCATACAAGCAACTTAATGGCCCAACTGAAAGTCCTAGAGAAAAAAGAAGCAAATGCACCCAAGAGGAGCAGATGGCTGGAAATAATCAAACTCAGGGAGGGAAATCAATCAACTAGAAACAAATAAAACTATTCAAAGAATCAATGAAACCAAGAGCTGGTTCTTTGAAAAAAAATCAACAAGATAGACAAACTTTTAGCCAAACTAACTAAAAGGCAGAGAGAAACTATCCAAGTCAGCAAAATCAGAAATGAAAGGGAGGACATAACTACAGACACTGAGGAAATCCAAACAATCATTAGGTCATACTACAAAAGTCTATATGCCACAAAATTCGAAAATCTAAAAGAAATGAACAATTTTCATGATAGATTCTATTTACCAAAATTAAGTCACGATCACGTAGAAAGATTGAATAGTCCTATTTCCCCAAGGAAATAGAAGAAGTCATCAACAGTTTCCCTTCCAAAAAAAAGTCCTGGGCCAGATGGATTCAGTGAAGAATTCTACCAGACCTTTAAAGAAGTGCTAACTCCAATTCTTTCCAAACGATTCCACAAAATAGAAACAGAAGTAACATTACCAAACTCATTCTATGAAGCCACAGTCACCTTGATACCTAAACCACAAAAAGGCCCAACAAAAAAATAGAACTTCAGACCTATCTCTCTAATGAACATTGATGCAAAAATACTCAATAAAATACTTGCAAACTGAATCCAAGAATAGATCAAAGATATCATCCACCATGACCAAGTAGGCTTCATCCCAGGCATGCAAGGGTGGTTCAACATACGGAAATCCATCGATGTAATCCACCACATAAACAAACTGAAGGAGAAAAAACACATGATCATCTTAGATGCCAAAAAAGGATTTGACAAAGTCCAACACCCATTCATGTTTAAAGTCTTAGAGTGATCAGGGATACAAGGCACAGACCTAAACATAGTATAGGCAATATACAGGAAGCCTATAGCCAACATCAAACTCAATGGAGAGAAACTTAAATCAATCCCACTAAAATCAGGGACAAGACAATGCTGCCCACTCTCTCAGTACTTATTGAACATAGTACTTGAAGTCCTAGCCAGAGCAATAAGACAACTAAAGGAGATCAAGGGGATACAAATCGGAAAGGAAGAGGTCAAAGTGTCACTATTTGCAGATGATATGATAGTATACATGAGTGACCCCAAAAATTCAACCAGAGAACTCCTCCAGCTGCTAAACACCTTCAGCAAAATGGCAGGATACTAAATCAACTCAAAAAAATCAGAAGCCCTCCTGTATACCAAAAACAAAAGGGCCGAGAAAGAAATTAGGGAAACAACATCCTTCACAATAGCCACTAAGCACATAAAGTGCCTTGGTGTGACACTAACCAAGCAAGTGAAAGACCTGTTTGAGGAAAACTTCAAGTCTCTGAAGAAAGAAATCGAAGAAGATCTCAGAAGGTGGAAAGATCTCCTGTGCTCATGGATTGGTAGGATTAACATTGTGAAAATGGCCATCCTGCCAAAAGCAATCTACAGATTCAACGCAATTCCCATCAAAATACCAACTCAATTCTTTATAGACCTTGAAAAAAAAAAAGATTCCCAGCTTCATATGGAGAAAAGAAAACCCATAATCTCCAAAACGATCCTATACAACAATATATCATCTGGAGGTATCTCTATCCCCGATCTCAAGCTGTACTACAGAACATTAGTAGTAATAAAAACTGCATGGTATTGGCATAAAAACAGAAAGGAGGATCAATAGAACCAAATAGAAGACCCAGAAATAAACCCACACACCTATGAATATTTGATTTTTGACAAAGCAGCCAAAACCATTCAATGGAAAAAAGACAGCATCTTCAACAAATGGTACTGGTCCAACTGGATGTCTACATGCAGAAAAATGAAAATAGATCCATACTTATCACCCTACACAAAACTAAAGTCCAAGTGGATCAAAGACCTCAACATAAAACCAGAAACTCTAAATCTGTTAGAAAAAAAAGTGGGGAACAGCCTATAACTCATTGGCACAGGAGACAACTTCCTGAACAGAACACCAACAGCACAGGCTCTAAGATCAATCAATAAATAGGACCTCATGAAGCTAAAAAGCTTCTGTAAAGCAAAGGACACCATCATCAAAACAAAATGAATGCCTACAGATTGGGAAATAATCTTCACTAACCCTTTATCTGACAGAGGGCTAATATCCAGTATATATAAAGAACTAAAGAATCTGAAAAGCAACAAACCAAGTAATCCAATTAAAAAATGGGGAACAGAGCTAAACAGAGAATTCTCGACAGAGGAATATCGAATGGCAGAGAAACACTTAAAGAAATGCTCATCCTCATTAGCCATTAGGGAAATGCAAATCAAAACGACCCTGAGATTTCACCTTACACCCATCAGAATGGCCAAGATGAAAAACTCAGGTGACAACACATGCTGGAAAGGTTGTGGAGAAAGGGGAACCCTTCTCCACTGTTGGTGGGAATATAAACTGGTACAACCACTTTGGAAGTTAATCTGGAGCTTACTCAGACAATTAGAAATAATGCTTTCTCAAGACCCAGCTATACCACTGCTAGGTATATACCCAAAATCTGCTCAAGTACACAACAAGTACATTTGTTCGACCATGTTTGTAGCACCTTTATTTGTAATAGCCAGAACCTGGAAACAACCCAGATGTCCATCATTGGAGGAATGGATACAGAAATTGTGGTATTTTTACATAATGGAATACTACTCAGGAATCAAAAATGAGGAAATCATGAAATTTGCAGGCAAATGGTGGGATCTAGAAAAGATCATTCTGAGTGAAGTATCCCAGAAGGAGAAAGACAAACATGGTAGGTACTTGCTTATATAGACCTACAAGCTATGATAAACATAATGAAGTCTATACACCTAAAGAAGATAAACAAGAAAGCAGACATGGGGTAAGATGATCAATCCTCACTTAGAAAGACAAATGGGATTTTCACTGGACGTATGACAGGAGTCTAACGCAGAAGGCATCTGAAAGACTCTACCTAGCAGCGTTTCAAAACAGATACTAAGACTCATAACCAAACCTTCGGCAGAAGGGGAGTTAGTATGACAGGGAAAGGATAGGAGCACCACAAGGACCAAATATATCTGGGCACAGGGTTTTTTTCTGAAACAGAGGAGGACTTTGCAGCCAGTCCTGAAGATACCTGATAAACCAGGGTCAGATGAGAGGGGAGAAGGACCTCCCCAATCAGTGGACTTGGAAAGGGGCAGGGAGGAGATGAGGGAGGAAGGGAGGTTTTGGAAGGGAATGAGGGAGCGGGATACAGCTGGGATACAGCATTAATAAAATGTAACTAATAATAATAATAATAAAAAGAAAAAAGAGGTATCACTTCTGCTACATCATATGAAAGATGCATAGTTTTACCTTGACTTAGCATTGTTGATGTAGATAATGAATAACTGGCAGTAACCCATTGTCAGTGTTTTCTACTATATATTAATCTTTTATGTTGTTTTCCTCATGTTTTGTGTTCTGAGACACAGTCTTACTATGTAGCTCTGTACTATATAGACAAGGCTAGCATCCAGTTAACAGAGATTAGCTTTCCAAGTGCTGGGATTAAAGGTGTTGTGTTTACACCCAGGTTAAGTTAATATTTAACATATTTTCATGCCGTGTTCTTAGGAACAATGTCATAATAAGCAGTGATACATTTTGTAAAATTATTATTGAAGAATAACTCTAAGTAAAAATAAAAGATCAGACCTCTACTCTTGCCTGATGCGTCTAAAACAAAAAGGGGGAACTGTAGAGAGCTGCGGAATGCTATGCCTTAAAGATGGAGCTGGTTTCCGCCTTCCACCTTCCCGATGGTGAGTGCTCTCTGTCACGAACAACTCCACATTTGTCTAAGGCCAAGGATCTGGCTTGCTTCCATGTATGTGGACCTATCTGCATTGCCCCCGTGGCATGCCTGGGTTGGCTACCCAGAGGCTATTTAAGCTGTGGGCTGGCTTTCCCCGGGGTCCGAGGATTGTTCAAGATTCCTGAATAAACTGCATTGAAAAAAAAAATTCTGAAAAAAAATGGAAAAAAAAATAAATAAAAGTGTGCGTTCATAATGATGTAAGTTAGGTAGCAAATATACAAATATATAAATCAGGAGAAAATACATCTCATCAATGCAGAAAAATTGTAAATTGTGCAATTACTTGTTTCAGTTCGTTGTCTATTACTGCCTTTTATAACAGTTTGGAAAATAGTAACTTGAAAAGGAAAGAATTTATTTTTTTTATTTACAAGTCATATTCCATCATTAAGGAAAATGAAGGAACTATGGACAGTACCTGAAGCAAAAAAAAAAAGTACGCTGGTTTGAGCAAAGGTTCATGATTAGGCAGCTTTCTTATACATCCTTAATAGGAATTGCATTTCCCACAGCTGACTAGTCTATCATGAAACACTTACCAGTGAAAACAATGAACAGTGTTCCCACAGACTCGGCACAGGCCAACTTGACCTAGTCCGTTTCTTTCTTTCTTTTTACACAAATTTAATTTATTCTTCGAAATTTTCATGCATGTGTATGCAGGATCTTTTTATTTAATTTTCCCTACAATATGTTTTGATCATTTTCTTTCTTTCCCCCAGTCTCCATTCTGAATGAAGAGAAACAGAGATCAATATCTCTGTCCCTCTTCCAACAACCAAGCAAGTTAGAATACACATGCATGATAATTTACCCATAGAGTCTGCATTTTTTTTCTCCAGAACCAAAGACCAGGCTTGCACCTGGGAATGCAGTCTTCTCTATTCATCGCCACTAATACAATGAGGACATGTTGTTCTTAACAACAGCGCCAAAAACCCTAGTCCCCGTGGGGCCCGCAGAGACCAATACTGTAACCAAGGACCTTGCATGAACAAGATCTAGAGTCCCTCTTCAGAGAAAGCCCATAGAATAACTTCTCAGGATTCCCTACTAAGGGTTTCTTTTTTGTTTGTTTGTTTGTTTGTTTTTCTTTTTTTTATTTTATTTTTTTCTTATCAGTTACATTTTATTAACTCTGTATCCCAGCCATGTCCCGATCCCTCATTCCCTCCCAGTCCCTCCCCCCTCCCTCATCTCCACCATGCCCCTTTCCAAGTCCACTGATAGGGGGGGACCTCCTCCCCATTCATCTGATCCTGTTTTATCAGGTATCTTCATGACTGGCTGCAAAGCCCTCCTCTGTGGCCTAACAGGACTGCTCCTCCCTTGGGAGGTTGGGAGGCCAAAGAGCCAGTCATTGAGTTCCTGTTAGAAATAGTCCTTGTTCCCCTCACTTTGGGAAACCAATTGGTTACTGAGCTACCACAGGCTACATCTGAGCGGAGGTTCTAGGTTATATCCATACATGGTCCTTGGTTGAATGTCAGTCTCAGAAAAGACCCTGTGCCCAGATATATTTGGTCCTTGTGGAGCTCCTATCCTTTCCCCATCAGACTAACTCCCCTTCTTTCTGATGATTCCCTGTACTCTGACAAAGGTTTGGTTATGAGTCTTTGCTTTGAAAACATTGCTAGTAAGAGTCTTTCAGATGCACTCAGTAGACTTCTGTCATACATTCAATGCACATCCCAACTGTCTTTCTAAATGAGGATTGATCATCTTACCCCATGTCTGCTTTCTTGATTATCTTTTTTAGGTTTATAGATTTCATTATGTTTATCACATCTTATAGGTCTATATAAGTGAGTATATACCGTGTTTTTCTTTTTCCTTCTGAGATATTTCACTCAGAATGATCTTTTCTAGATCCCCCCATTTGCCTGCAAATTTCATGATTTCCTCCTTTTTGATTGCTGAGTAGTATTCCATTGTGTAAAAATACCACAATTTCTGTATCCATTCCTCTGTTGATGGACACCTGGGTTGTTTCCAGGTTCTGGCTATTACAAATAAAGCTGCTATAAACATGGTTGAGCACGTATCCGTTTTGTGTACTTGAGCAAACTTTGGGTATATACCTAGCAGTGGTATAGCTGGGTCTTGAGGAAGCACTACTCCCAATTGTCTTAGAAAGCGCCAGATAGATTTCCAGAGTGGTTGTACCATTTTACATTCCCACCAGCAGTGGAGGAGGGTTCCCCTTTCTCCACAACCTCTCCAGCATGTGTTGTCACTTGAGTTTTTCATCTTGGCCATTCTGATGGGTGTAAGGTGAAATCTCAGGGTCGTTTTGATTTGCATTTCCCTGATGGCTAATGAGGATGAGCATTTCTTTATGTGTTTCTCTGCCATTTGATATTCCTCTGTCGAGAATTCTCTGTTTAGCTCTGTTCCCCATTTTTAAGTGGATTACTTGGTTTGCTGCTTTTCAGTTTCTTTAGTTCTTTGTATATACTGGATATTAGTCCTCTGTCAGATAAAGGGTTAGTGAAGATTCTTTCCCAATCTGTAGGCATTCATTTTGTTTTGATGATGGTGTCCTTTGCTTTACAGAAGCTTTTCCTAGTAAGGGTTTCAGAGGCTGTCTCTGACCTGAACTCAGTGGTAGGCTCTTTGATCACTTACCCCTGGGGTTTGCAGCCTTGCAAACCAGTATGAAAGCTTAATGAAATCTATTCTATTTCTTTTATTTATTTCTTTTTGTATTTATTACAATTTATTCACTTTGAATCCCAGTTCTATCACCCTCTTCATCCTCTCCCAACCCCTCCATCTCTCTTTTCCAATGTCTCTCTCCCACTGCTCCTGCTCTTCCATCTGACCCTAGCCTATCAGGTGTGTCATTAGGACTGGCTGCATTGTCTTCCTGGTGGCCTGGTAAGGCTGCCTACCCAGCTCAGAGGGAGGTGACCAAAGAGTCAGGCCCTGAGTTCATGTCAAAGACAAACTCTGTTTCCATTACTAGGGTACCCAACTGGACACTGAGCTGCCATGGGCTATATCTGTGCAGGGGTTCTAGGTTATCTCCATGCATGGTCCTTGGCTGGAGTATCAGTCTCAGAAGAGATCCCTGTGCCCAGATTATCTTTTTATTCTCTCTTGTAGAAATTCCTGTTCCCTCCATGTCTTTCTATCTCCCCTTCTTTCATAACATTCCCTGCACTCTGCCCAAAGTTTGGCTAAGAGTCTCAGCCTCTGCATTGATACCTGCAGGGTAGAGTCTTTCAGAGGCCCTCTGTGGTAGGGTTCTGTCCTGTTCCCTGTTTTCTCCCTCTTCTGATGTCCATCCCATTTGCCTTTTGGAATGAGGATTGATCATCTTACCCAGGGTCCTCCTTTTTGCTTAGCTTCTTTAGGTCTAAAGATTTTAGTATGTTTATCCCATATTATATGTCTAATATCCACTTTTAAATGAGTATATACCATGTGTGTCTTTCCACTTCTGGGATATCTCACTCAGGATGATCTTTTTTAGATCCTAGCATTTGCCGGCAAATTTCATGATTTCCTCATTTTTAATTGGTGAGTAGTATTCCATTGTATAAATGTACCACACTTTCTGTATCCTTTCCTCAACTGAGGAACATTTGGGTTGTTTCCAGATTCTGGCTATTACAAATAAATCTGTCCCTCACTAAGCAGATAGATAGATAGATAGATAGATAGATAGATAGATAGATAGATAGACAGATAGATAGATAGAGCTGCTATGGATATGGGTGAGCAAATGTTCTTGTTGTATACTTCAGGATTTTTTGGATATATGCCTAGGAGTCCTATAGCTGGCTCTTGAGGTAGTACTATTCTTAAATGAGAAAGCACCAGATAGATTTCTAAAGTGGTTGTGCATGTTTACATTCCCACCAGCAATGGAGGAGGGTTCTCCTTTCTCCACATCCTCTCCAGCATGTTTTGTCACTTCAGTTTTTGATCTTAGTCATTCTGATGGTTGTGAGGTGAAATCTCAGGGTCATTTTGATTTACTTTTTTTTTTTTTGATCACTAATGATGTTGAGCATGTCTTTAAGTGTTCCTCTCTCATTTAATATTCCTCTATTGAGGATTCTCTGTTTAGCTCTGTACCTCATTTTTAAATTAAATTACTTGACTTGTTGCTGTTCATGGTCCAGCCATTAAAGGTCAGGCTCACAACCAAAAATATAAGAGTTAATTTATTCTTAAAACTGATAAAATTTTATACACTTGTTCACAAATATGAAATGTGACATGAGTTAGTATATGCTTGGTTCTCTGTAAGTGTACTTGAATGTGAGGGCATGCATCTTGGAAAACAAAGGACCTCAATTTGCATGCTTACAAAATTCAATTCATTGTTTAAGCTATTTTGTTAACTTCTGGAAATTTTTAGGTGTTGGGAAATTTGATTTTTCTGGAAAATTACAGCTTTTTGTTGTCTTAGCACACAATGAAATTAAATTATTATTTCTTAAATTGATATAAACACTTAATTCCTTATGAATTTATATTACTGTATTTTTGTTTATATAATTATTTAATAATATTTACTTGTGTAACTAATACATCTGATAAAATATGATATTCTTAGACAAATATGAAACATCAGAAACAAAATATTTTCATGCCAAGCAACATTTGGTGTAATGTTTGAGTCTTCATAGTCTTGTAATAATGTTGAGAAACATGTTAAATGTTTTTACTTAATTTTACTTAATTTCCTATAAAATTAAGTTAATTAACACTTTGAATGTTTTTGCTATTTTGAAAACAAGTAAGTTACAAGTTGTATGAAAACATAAGTGCACATGCCATCTTTATGATTATCAACAGAATTTTTAATCACAATGTTGTATTGTCCAAAATATAAATAATTTTTTTTTGTTGGAAGAAACACAGCTTATTTAAGGAAAAAAGAAGAACACTGGGGCTTAAGTAAACTTTTGCTTCTGTCTTCCTCACTGGGTAAAGTATTTAGGGACCAAAGAAAATATGATCTCTTGGGCACATGATGCTTATAAGCTCATGGTTTTGTGTACTCAGTATGTTTTTTCTAAGTGACATAAGCTTGTTCAAAACATCACCGAGGAACCCATTTACTCTCACAAGAGACTTCTTAATTAGCAGTCACATCTGTGTCTTTTCACTGTATTTTTGCAATGCTAGCAACAACTTAAAACACATTATTAAATTATGAAAAAATGTATAAATCTCAGTAGACTTGTTTAGTGTTTCAGGAACCAGAAGTAGTGATCTCTGTGCCTCTGGGGTTTGGAATTGAATTGCCTATTTTTTTGTGTAATGATGCTACTAAATATTTAACACTATAATATTTTGAGCACCTTTCAAATCTAAATGACATTAAAAATTAACCTTCTTAAACTACTAATGGTTACCTGAGTAAATTTGATTAGGAGTTTACTAGAGATCTCTGAAGGATCAGTTATGCTAGGAGATGCAGTTTTCTGAGCAAGAAATACATCATAATTCAAGTACTGAATTAATATATAGTATACAATGAACATCTACAAACATTTTACAAGGCTGGAGATGACTTAAATTATTGAAGTAAATTATTGATTGTTATATTCTATATGTTATTTACAGTATCATATCTAAAAATTAATAATCATTGCCCTATATATTACACAGATATACTCTAACATATAATGAAATGTCTGTTATATACCCTTAAATGTCTGTTGTATGTCCTTATATATCCTTTTTTTTATAGGTTTTTTGATATTTACTTTCTTTTTTATCATTACATTACTTAACAATCATGAACTGGAAATTTCCATGTGACTTTTCATCTTTGAAGTATAATTCAAAACAATTCATATTGAATATTTGATAATAAATATTATTGAAATAAGGCAAATATGAACTCCATATCTGATCACAGGATGATTCTCCTCAGAAAACTTTCCTGACTTATTATGTATTTCTGCATGTATCAAGCAGCTGTCAGACCTGTAATGAAATATCTATTAATACATTAACTCTTATTAAAAAATGTAATTATGCTGAGTATAAAAGCATTTAGTATAATATTAAGCATTTAAAAATCACTTCCTGGTGACTTACTGAAGTTTTGTTCAATTTTAAATCATATGCAAATCTAAGGATTAATTGCAATTCATTTTATAGAAGAGTTAAGCAGAACTTCTAGAGTTCTTATTTTTTTCACTAAATTTTTAATAAAATGATTAAGTTTCTTCAGTATCACTTAAGGACCAGCAAAGCCGATTTAATTTGATAAGACTAGGTCTGTATAAAGTACAATATTTAAAATATGTCATCCAGCCTCAACAGCTTAATGATTTATAGAAAATAATAGGCCATTCATTTCCAAATAAGAGGAGAGGGTTATTGGACCCTGTAATTTGGACATTGAGTATGTATTCACAAAGTCAAGGTGTCTCCACATAGAGATTGTACACTAATTCTTGACAGATTTCCAATCTTTTATTCAATCTATGCAAAGTATTTACACTTAGAAAAAAAGGCACGGCACTGCCGGCTCTTCATTTCCTTCCTTGTGAAATACTTCTTTTAAATTACACATTCTACTTATATATTCATTAGATAAACCAGCACGATGTTTTATTATGTCTAGACACATATTACAAGTTTTTATTGAGATGAATTATGCAGCATCATGTTTCTCTTTTTTCGTAATTGCAAATCTTTATACACAATATATAATTGAGGTTAGGTCTATTCAAAATATTTCCCCTTTAAAATAAAACATATGTTAGAGGGATCTGAACTATTAAAGATGAGAATAATTCTAGACTTAAAACCAAAGTATAAAATAAAACAGAAACAAGAAAAAAAAAGCACAAAAAGCTATATACCCTACTTCCAAAGATGGCAGAGAAATAATAAGTGATTAGGGTAAAGCCTAAAGTTGTATGTAGTTGGAACTCTCTGTTGCCTTTAAGATCTGTGAGGAATAGAGAAAACTGGAGTCATCAAACATTTTACAAAGCTGACCAGGACACAGGAAATTTTCAGAAATATTGTTGGGTGGTGTGTGAATTTCCTTTAACGTAAAACATAGCTTGTTGTTTGTCAGAATAGGGTTTACTCTCCTAGGTAAAGGAGAAGCCTTGGTGAGCACCCTGTAAGGAATAGGTTGTGGGAATTGTCTACCCTGGGGAACAAAAAGGATTTTATAAGTAATCCAAAATACGATTGGAAATATGGTGCACATATTTAGATTTTTCTACAGCAAAATAAAGACAAGCCTATAGAAGCAAATGCTGTAGACCTAATTTTCTCTATATGTTAGAAAATAAAATAACATGAGTTACTGAAGTGCTATGAGAACCGCAAAATAAACAATTACTTATTGGGCTGCACGAATAGTGATCTCCATGATGTTTGTATTTTCAGGTGACATGTTGCTTTAGTCTCACACCTTCCTTTGTGTGGTCTTCTTTGTTTTCCTGGATCACTTTTCTAACATTTTTCCAAAAGCGAATCAGTATTAAACCCGCTGCTGTTTTTATTTAGCTTCTTGGCCCCTGGCCAAGATGTATGTTCTGCCTGCCAGACTCTGGAAGATGTCTTCTCTCCTGAGGGATTTAGCCTATCTTGGTTTCTTTAATGACTTTACATGTGCCAGACACCTTCTCAAAGTAGTGAAGACTGGCTCTTTACATTAATTAATTTCCCATCTCTGATTTCATTTCTGTAGTTACCAGCAAGCTGGGAGCAGGTGTTTCTTCACATTGTTCTACAAGCTGCTTTGTGTGGGCTATCAACCATCTATCACGCAAAGAGAAAGACTCAAGTTAGTTCTTCTGCTTCAGCAATCTCCAACAGAGTGCATTCTATTTTTCTGAAGTTTGCTCAAGTGCTGTTTTTTTTTTTTTTCTATAACATTTTTTTATTAAAATGAATCATGCGCCTTGTCCTGGGATCAAACTAGAAGTAGTCATTGACTGAATTTTGTGCTATTGACTATGAGAATCTTCTCACTTGGCTAATCTCTTTCAAGCATATTAATCGCAGTCTATCCCATATGATTTCTACTGGTTGTTTTATCATCTCATATCTCCCTCCAACCTTAGAGCTCTGGGATGAGCTGGACGAGTAGAAACTATGACCAGAGTATATTGTTAGAAAAATATATTTACAATAAAAATAATGAAAAAAACATATTTTAAAATCTCAGCCAAATATATAAGCTACGTTGGAAAATTCTTGAGAAAAATCCCAGCAGCCTTTAATCTTTTTCATATATCATTTCAAGAAGGTTGTTTTTATGTAGGATTCAATATTTTCTTATTTGTTTTTAAAAGGCAAATTTGGTTTTCATCCTGATGTGTTATTAACTCTACCAGCTCTTGAGGATTCCATTGAAGTTAGTAATTATATGTGTGAGAAATAAGTTTGGAATAGTGTAGATATCAGATGATTCTTTGATATTAATAACATCTTCACTTATGTCATACAGTTAGCATTATAATTAAGTCACGCTTTTTTATTAATTTTTATTTTTTTTATATTAATCACAGGTTATTTACTTTGTATCCCAGCCCTAGCCACCTCTCTCATTCCCTCCCAATCCCACCCTCCCAGCCTTATCTCCTCCCTGTCCCTTTCCAAGTCCACTGCTAGGGGAGGTCCTCCTCCCTTCTATCTGACCCTAGCTTATCAGGTATCTTCAGGACTGGCTGCCATGTCTTCCTCTGTGGCCTACAATGGCTGTTCCTCCCTCAGAGTGGGGGAGGTCAAAGAGCGAGCCATTGAGTTCATGTCAGAAATATTTCCTGTTCCCCTTACTAGAGAAACCCACTCAGATTTTAATTTTTCATATTAATTACAGTTTACTCACTTTGTTTCTCAGATGTAGCCCCCTCTTTTATTCCCTCCCCAATCCCACACTCCCTCCCTCATCTCCTCCTATCCCACTCCCCAGTCCACTGATAGGGGAGGTCCTCCTCTCAGTTCATTTGACCCTAGCCTATAAGGTCTCATCAGGACTGGCTTCTTTGTCCTCCTCTGAAACCTGGTAAGGCTGCTCCCCACTCAGGGATTTGGTGATCAAAGAGCCAGCCATTGAGTTCATGTCAGAGACAGTTCCTGTTCCTCTTATTAGGAAACCCACTTGGACACTGAGCTGCCATGGGCTACATCTGTGCATGGGTTCTAGGATATCTCCATGCATAGTCCTTGGTCAGAGAATCAATCTCAGAAAAGACCTCTTGGCCCAGATTTTTTGGTTTTGTTGCTCTCTTTGTGGAGCTCCTGTTTCCTCCAGGTCTTTCTATCTCCCCTTTTTTTTATAAGATTCCCTGCACTCTGTCCAAAGTTTGGTTATGAGCCCCAGCATCTTCTTTGATACACTGCTGGGTAGAGTCTTTCAGAGGCCCTCTGTAGTAAGCTCCTGTCCTGTTTTCCATTTTCTACTTCTTCCAAAGTCCATCATGTTTGCCTTTCTGAGTGAGGATTGATCATCTTACTGAAGGTCCTCCTTCTTGCTTAGCTTCTTTAGGTGTACAGATTTTAGTATGTTTATCCTAAATTACATACTTAATATCCACTTACGAGTGAGTATATACCATGGGTGTCATTCTGTTTCTGGGATACCTTACTCAGGATGACGATACCTGGTAAGGTCAGATAGTAGCAGAAGAGGAGTTCCCCTATCAGTGGTCTCGGGGAGAGACATGGGGGAATGCGGGAAGGTGGTGGGTTGGGGGAGATAAGAAAGGAGATTATAGATGGGATACAACATGAATAAATTGTAATAAATAATTATAATAAAAAAACTTAAAAAGAGTGGAAGCCTACCACAGATGTCCTCTAAAAGACTCCAAGATGATCCTTAGGACTGATACTTTCGTACATTTTAAGTAGATTCATGTTTCCATACTATGGAAATAACTGCATGAATTTAAATTCAAATATAACTAAAATTACTTAATATTGACAAATAAATTCAAACTTCAATTAAATAAGTTGTTCTTTTATTCTAGATATACTTCCCCACACTAGTATCTCTAAACACTGTAATTGAAGAGCAATGATGATACCTCCAGTAGATAGGAAGTGATAGGATGCAATCACTTTTAACAGAGCTTTAGACGATCTAGGTAGTCAAAAATTTTAATGCACATTAAAAGAGAATAAAAATTGCACATGAAAAATTATAAATTAATATGTTTCACATAATAAAAGTCAAGCAAAGTACTCATTAAACCAGATAAAAATCACTAGCAATATCTCTATGATATATTGTCTCTAAAGAAAACGTATAAAATAACTAATTTTTATAGAACTTAAATGAATAAAAATTCTATAATACATTGCCTTCTATAACAATCTTAAAATTTCAGTAACTACTAGAATATCTAAGAATGTATTATCTATAGTCCACATATTTCCAGAAACTTTCTCTTTATGTGTGGAATCTTAAACATGTGCATGTAACAAATTACTTTAAGAAATTTGGTGGGGCTGGACAGATGGCTCAGAGGTTAAGAGCACTGTCTGCTCTTCCAGAGGTCCTGAATTCAATTGCCAGCACCCATGTGGTGGCTCACAACTATCTATAATGAGATCTGGTGCCCTCTTCTGGCCTGCGGGTGTACATGCAACTACAGCACTCGTATAAACTAATTAAATCTTCAAAAAGAAATCTTTAAAAAAGAAAGAAATTTCAGTGTCCAAGTGGGTTCCATAGCAATGGGAACAGGAACTGCTTCTGACATGAACTGATTGGCCTGCTCTTTGATCACCTCCCCTGAGGGGGAAACAGCCTTACCAGGCCACAGAGGAAGACAATGCAGCCACTCCTGATGAGACCTAACAGACTAGGATCAGAAGGAAGAAAAAGAAACCCTCCCCTACCAGTGGACTTGGGGAGGGGAGTATGTGGAAAAGGGGGAGGAGGGGAAGGATTGGGAGGGGAGGAGGGAGAGAAAGAGGGGGGATACAAAGTAAATAAAGTATAAATAAAAATAAAAGAAAATAAAAATAAAAAACTAAAATAAAAGAAATTTGCTGTCTAATGCTGTATTTTATGTTAAACATTTAAAAATATTTGATAAAATATAAGCTTATGAACCATAGTTTTACTGCATCTCTAATTGTTCTATTATTTTTGTATTGTCCACACATTTGAATAAAATTTAATAGTAATTAAACATGGTGTAACAAAATATTATGTATGTGTCAATTTCTTCATGTATAATTTTCTTCAAATCTGTTTAGGTGGCAAAAAAAAAACAGCGTATATAAATCTGGAGTCCAGTATCTAAATATTTTCTCTCAAATTCTTTTAGAGCAGCTTTAATTCATGGGTAATATTAGCTCTTCCTTCAGAAGGTAAATGTTTTAGGCTGTCATCCTTTTAGTGATGTGAGCAGTTATGAAAATTAATAATTACAGATCCCTTTCATGATTGATTTATTAAAAGAAATTTAATAAATGTTATAGTGGAGATTTATATATCATTGCTAATCATATTTTGAGCAATGCTATTTTCAATACACAGATTAGTGGTATGTATTATATCAGCTTAGCTCTGACAAAATTATTATTCATTTTGAATGACAACTTATATCAATTATATCCTATTTCAACAACTTCTCCCAAATTGTTCTGTGTGGAAGCCTGCTATAAAATATGGTAGATTTACAATGCCCAAAGGAGGTAATGTGTTATACCCCATCAATAGCTAATTTTCATTTTCAATTCTAGAATGTGAATGCACTATTAAAATATATATTAAATGTTTGTCACTTAAATAAAAAGAAAGCAGACTGAAATATTTCTGGATTATTTTTAAAACTTAAAGCTGTAAGAGGGTTTATGTTATGGATGCTGTCACATCTTCTTTTTTAATTCTTTATTAATTACACTTTATTTACCTTGTAACCCCCTATGGTTCCCTCTCTCCTCCTGTCCCAATCCCTCCCTTTTTCCTCCACTGCATGCATGCCCCTCTCCAAGTCCACTGATAGGGAAGGTCTTTTCTTTCCTTCTGATCCTAGTCAATTAGGTCTCATCAGGAGTGGCTGCATTGTCTTCTTCTGTGGCCTGGTAATGCTGCTCAAAGCTTAAAGCTGTAAGTGGGTTTTTGTTATGGATGCTGTCACATCTTATGAAGTTCTTTCTGAAATAAACTACATAAAGTAACTAGGTTTTGTGATGAGCATTCTAGTTGGAGTTTCTTCTAAATAATCATTTCAATTAACATTTGAGTTAGTACTGTGCATATTTATTTGATGATGCTGAGAAAAACTGAAATAAAACAATATATATATGATGCTACCCATTTTATTCTAATTTTTGATACAAACGAAGGCATTCGGCTTAGGGTTTTACCCTAAAGCTTTGTTCCATTCATTTAACTTATTATGTCCTCATTTCTTGTGAAGATGCCTGAGAATATCAAGAGTTTTCTTTCTACAGGAGAAAAGGTACCTTAAGCCAATATCATTTTAAGCCTTAAAAATTGTGAGGTAAGAGGTAGTTATTAGTATTTGGGGTTTATAATTTATATTACTTGTAATATAAAAATATTATTCTATTTAACATTATTTTCTGAATGTTACAAATGTATTACATTTTCATAAGGAAATAAAACTATTCTAAAGAGATTATCTACATTAAAATTCTCAATAATAAATTTATATTGTAATTTTTTGCTTAATAAATATTGTTTCACAGAAATGATGTATTAGGATCAGTAGCAGAAAAAAACTTGTTAATTATGTAATCTATGAGTTAATGACAACAATTTAAGTCAGAGTCTTTGAGACTGGTTAACAGAGTAAGCTGTGTATTTAGTGTTATGGGCATGTTAATAAAAGGACATTCTGAAAAACAAATATTTTATTGCCACTTAAATTATATCTGCTTCTTTATAGAAGAACAGCTTCTAAAAAAAACACTTAATTTATTACAATAAATATCTCCTACTTTCAACAGTCCCTGTGTCTGGAAAATGCTGCTTCCTTGAATTAATCAATCACCTCCTAGTTTTATTATGTTTCCTCCTCCTCAAATGCATAGACAGAGACCATGGCAGTATACACAATACCTGTACCCAGTCAAACAGCAAAATTCCAGCACAGAGAAGAAAAAAAGTGGACACGAAGGCCAATGTTTAACCAAAGTCTGGGAATATCTGAGAGTACTTGGGAGAGGAAATAATATTAACAAAACATATGGCATGAAATTCTCAAACCTTAAATAAAACAAAATTTATAAAACAGGTTCCATGTTTTGTTTGAGTACTTAAGTGCTCTTAAAAAAAAAGCCACTGAACACTAATAGTGTGAACTTCCATAGATTCATTGATACCACTGAGTATAATAATGAAGCATATTATGGCACTGAAAGTGGAGGAAATGATATTGTAAAAGAGCTGGACTGATGTATATACCAATTCTTAAGAATTATATTCAGTAATAACTATATTTGAGGATGACCAAATTCTACAGAATCACATTACATTGACAGTAAGATTACCTGGGAATACAATCACCACTCCAGCCTTAAAAGTAGATAGCCTAACCTCATATCTTCACTTCTCCCACCTCTTGTCCAAGTCTATCCCTCACTTTCACCCTGAACTCTGCAACAGACCACCTATTGTAATCTCCTCTTTTTCTTTGCATCCATGGCCAGCAATCAATCACACAGATTGTCTCCCCAAAATTTTCTTATGCTGACACATACCTTTATCCCAGCTCCCAACTCTAGCAGGCATTGTACCCACTGGCCAAGCTTCTAAGAGAAGCAAGTATTCCAGCAAAGTAGGTAGGTAAACTTCAGACCTTTACTCTCCTACCTCCTCTCCCAATCCAATCTTCCACTCTCATACCCTGCTTTGCTGCCAACTACCTTCCCTGGACTCTCTTCACTCTCTGTCCCTATTTCCAGGTAATACCCAGATCCCGATGGAATACCCTGTTTTTCTCTTTTGTGGGCCCCATCAGTTTATTCCCTCCATACTCAGACACCCTACCCCACTTGTATTCCAAAGCATCATCTCCTAATACATATAAATGCAGTGTACTCAGAAGTCCCAGCAGCCACACATGGCATGATCCCAGAAGCAAACCCTACCAGGCAACACAAGCAAGCACACTCTACTGAGAACCAGATAGGACAACAGAAACCATGAAGAGAAAAAGAAAAGAAAGGGAAAGAAAAGAAAAGAAAAGAAAAGAAAAGAAAAGAAAAGAAGCAAATAACAAAATCAACTTAAAACTTATGCAACAAAGACAAGACCTCAACAACTAGATTCAGACCCATCCTAGATCCAGACGCCTAAGCACCAACATTAAAAAAAATTTTAGTAATAACCAGGGCAATATTTCTCTACTAGAACCCAGCAAATCTACTACAGTAAGCACTGAAAATATACTTGCAAACTGAATACAAGAATGCATGAAAGATATCATCCACTATGACCAAGTAGGCTTCATCCCAGGTATGTAGGGGTGGTTCAATATATGGAAATCTATCAATGTGATCCACCATATTAACAAACTAAAAAAAAAAAAACTCATGATAATATCCCTAGATGCTGAAAAAGCATTTGACAAAATCCAACATCCATTCATGTTTAAAGTATTGGAGAGATCAGGGATACAAGGCACATATCTAAACATAGTAAAGGCAATATACAGCAAACCTATAGCCAACATCAAACTGAATGGAAAGAAACTTAAAGCAATCCCACCGAAATCAGGGACAAGACAAGGCTGCTCACTCTCTCTATATCTCTTCAACATAGTTCTGGAAGTCCTTGCTAGAGCAATAAGACAGTTGAAGGAGATCAAGGAGATCAAAATTGGAAAAGAAAAAGTCAAATTATCACTATTTGCAGATGACATGATAGTATAAGTGAGTTAGCCCAAAAACTCTACCAGAGAACTCCTACACCTGATAAACACTTTCAGCAAAGTGGCCGGATACAAATTTAACTCAAAAAATCAATAGTTCTCCTGTATGAAAGAGACAAAAGGGCTGAGAAAGAAATTAGGGAAACAACACCCTTCTCAACAGCTACAAATGACATAAAGTACCTTGGTGTAACCCTAACCAAGCAAGTCAAAACCTTGTATGAAAAAAAAAAATTCAAGTCTCTGAAGAAAGAATTAGAAGAAGATATCAGGAGATGGAAAGATCTCCCGTGCTCATGGCTTGGCAGGATTGACATAGTAAAAATAGCCATCTTACCAAAAGCAATCTACAGATTCAACGCAATTCCCATCAAAAGCTATTACAAATAAAGCCCAGATGCCCCTCAACTAAAGAATGGATGCAGAAATTGTGGTACATCTACACAATGGAGAATTACACTGCACTGAGAAACAAGGAAATCATGAAATTTGCAGGTAAATGGTGGGACCTGGAAAGGATCATCCTGAGTGAACTGTCCCAGAAGCAGAAAGACAAACATGGTATATACTCACTCATATACACATATAACAAAGGATAAACCTACTAAAATCTGTACATATAAAGAAACTAATCAAGAGAGAGGACCCTGACTAAAACGCTCCATCCCCATTCTGAAAGGCAAAGAGGATGGACATCAGAAGAAGAAAACAGGAAACAACCTAGAAACCTGCCACAGAGGGCCTCTGAAAGGCTCTGCCCTGCAGACTATCAAAATAGAGGCTGAGACTTATGGCCAACTGCTGGGCAGAGTACATGGAATCTTATGTAAGAAGTGGGAAATAGTAAGATCTGGACAGGACAGGAACCCCACAAGGAAAGCAACAGAACCAGAAAATTTGAACACAGGGGTCTTCTCAACACTCATACTCCAACCACATACCATGCATGGAGGTAACCTAGAACCCCTGCACAGATGTAGCCCATGGCAGTTTAGTGTCCAAGTGAGTTACATAGTAATGGGAAGAGGGACTGCCTCTGACATAATCTGATTGGCCTTCTCTTTGATCACCTCCCCCTGAGAAGGGAGCAACCTTACCAGGCCACAGAAGATGACATTGCAGCTACTCCTGATGTCATCTGATAGACTAAGATCAGAAGGAAGGGGAGGAGGACCTCCCCTATCAGTGCACTTGGGGAGGGGCATGGGTGAAGAAAGGGGAGGGAGGGTAGGACCGGGAGGTGAGGAAGGAGTAGCTTATGGGGGGATACAAAGTGAATAAAGTGTAATTAATAAAATAAAATAAAATTAAAGAAAAGAAAATATATAAATTTGGAGAAGAAAGACGGTGGGGAGCATGTTTGAGGAGGTAGAGGATGGAGACTATAACCAAAATATATTGATGAATATCAATAGGAGGAAAATGGAAAAAATATAACTAAATAAACAGAAAAATGGATGATACTCTGTATGACAAAAATACCAAACTGAAAAAAAAAAAGCATTTAGGAATCATGGGTCCTCTTTTGTGTTGCCCAAGTACTCCAGAGGGTGGGGCTGCATAAGAGTGTGGTTAATATATCCAGTAACATAGAGAAAAATGTATTTTTCATTTCACTTAAAAATAGCTTCTTTACTAGGGTAGGGCTTTCTGCACACCTCCCGTCTTAGGTCTTAGTGCTGAGACTGTGTCTGCTTTAACATGGTGACATTCTTGTGTATTCACTCATAGTCTCTGTACGTATGTTCCTACCTGTATCAGCACTGTTATGTTTAGAAGGCACTGTTTGCTTGGAGTTACACACCACTTCTTGTTCTTTCGATCTTTCCACCTCCTCTTTCATATATACCCTTGAATCCTGAGAGGCGTGCTTATATAAAGACTTTCCCTTTAGGGGTCAGAGCTCAATTCATTATTTCTCTATGCATTATAAGTTGTGGGTCTCTGTATTAATTACCATCAACTGCAAGACAAAGCTTCCCTGATGGGAACTGAACAATGCATGTATGAGTCATTATATTACTCTGTGTGTTTAACAGAATAATAGTAGTAGGTTTTCATCAGTTTTTTTTTTTTTTTTTTTTTTTTTTTTTTTTTTTTTTTTTTTTTTTTTTTTTGGCCACTAGAGTAATGTCCTATAAGGGCTTTATCTCCTGGAAGTATCTGGAGTGTTTGTTAAGGTTTCTGTGCTGATTTAGACAAGAATCAGTTTATACCTTACTTCAGAAATGCTTAAGGTAAAACCAACTCAGCCATTCTAGATGAAATAGCACATTGGGAGCTCAATTCTCAAATCAACAGAGCAGTAAATTTAAAGCCACTTTTCAGGGCGATTTTTGGCTGAACTGCCTAGAGCCCCTCCCAAGGCTGATTTCTGACTACAGCTTTATGGGCTTCAGTGCAACTGTTTTCTTTGTTAATCTGTGAAGCTCTCATAAAAGAACATTAACCCTTCTAAATGCAATATGCACCAATGGGGGCCTTACAATAGTTCACAGTGATGTCTTTGTCAGACAGTATATAATTTGCATTTAATTTTTCTGCAGATATATGAAGACCTATTTGAAGAAATTCTACAAAAATATTGATTAAAGATGTATAAATCATCTTATATTTTAGACATTATAATATATAACATCTTGATTTCTCCCATAAACAAACATCTGTGCATTGGAGAATTGTGTTGATCCCACCAAAAGCTTTTTTACATTGATAAGACAATATAATTTGGTAATCAAGTGTTAGACATTTGATGTGAGACAGCACAGGGATGACATCTAGTTCTAAATGGTAGAGTTATGTGAAAACTCTTCATTTCCCTGCAGTAAAAAATGATGTTAAAAATGCTCATCTCTAACTTTTAATAGATCTGTCTGTTTTAGGGGAGAGCCAACTAATAACATAAATTTCAGTATCTTTTCAAGGAGAGACCAGTGATATTCTAGAATTACTGTTTTAATATTTAAGTTATCAAAAATAAAATGTTTTAGGATTCTTAATTTTTCACATTTATAAATATATTATGAGAATGCAAGACTTTTAAAAAAAGGATGTATTGAAAGCTATGTTAAAGCCACTTACCCTGTCTGTGAAATGCTTAATAAATTTTATTTTTATGACAGCATGACAAAATATAGATTATAGTGTTAAAATGCCTTTTTGACTATGTATGTATTTATCTCCATTCTTTAATAAATCTAGATATATAAACTTTTAGAAAGTAAATTTAATTCATATATATTTACTTATTATTTACATTTGATTGTTTTTTGTCTTTTCAATTTGAAATTCATATAATAAATTCTGATTAGAAAATGATTTCAAAATCAATTGATGGAGGCTGGTATGAGAAAAGCATACTAAAATGTTGCATGTAATAACTCAATTTTTAGTTTGGTCACTCATTTTGTCAACATATTATAAATAATTTGAATCAGTTTATAGAAACATTAAACTTGTAGGTAACATTTAGAGAAAAGAGAAATGGATGTATTATTTTTAACATTCTGATTTAAGTATTAACAAATTGAAATAACAAGCAAATACTGAAAAAAAAAGCAGTCAAGATCTCTCTTTCTTTATTCAGCAAGGCAGAGGAGAGTTTAATAGAAACATAAGGACTAACAACTTCACGATTTTTGGTTAAACAGATGTTACAGAAGCTCCACTCTGAAAAACAACAGGCTTATTTTGCTGCCCCTTTGTAAAGTAGACATGAGTCATTACATCTTAACCTTTCATAAGAAGGCTCTAAAAGTGAATAAAAGGCACTGTAGAGAATGTAAAACAAAGAATTATCGCACTACTTCAATTCTTTTTTGTTCTTGTTCTATATCATAGATTTGTGCTCATGAAAGTTGCCAATGGAAACATTAAGAGGCTCAAACCTAGATTTTCCAGAACAACTATTACCCAGGCATTCTAACAATTGCTTAGGAGAGAGCCTAAACTGTCATATTCTCTCACCTAAGAAGAGGCATCTCCAATGCTTGGTCAAAGTGCTATCAAGAAAAATAAATGGGAAAGCTAAAAGCCCAAATTCCTAACATGTAATAATGAGACATGCCCCATCATTCTAGGGAAGCAGAGAATAATAGTGTGAAACACAATTGTCACCCATCCAACAGTAAAGAAATATCATTTTCCTTTCCCCTCATGGTGAGTGTTGCCAGGCCAGGTCTTACTGAGTTTTACTACCTTGACCAATCGCTTTCCTGTTTTGTCACTTGAAAAGGAGGATGAATAGTAAGAGGTTAATATATAATTGGAAAAGTTCAAAGTTCTCATGACAGTCAAAGAGGGTATAAACAAACAAA
The DNA here is from genome assembly GCF_030254825.1 of Meriones unguiculatus. Classification (NCBI taxonomy): domain Eukaryota; kingdom Metazoa; phylum Chordata; class Mammalia; order Rodentia; family Muridae; genus Meriones; species Meriones unguiculatus. The sequence goes on from NC_083352.1 coordinate 43,302,856, forward strand.
CACACAAACAAAAACACTAGGGGTAGTCTGTTACTGTGTCTTCATATGAAGACACCAGATGCAGACAGTGTTCGCTTGCAAGTTACACAACTCTCCAAGACATCCCGTCAGAATGATAAAGAGAAGGCCTAAAGAGAGTGTGATGACACATAATAAATACTCAAAAGGTCAAAATTTTAATAGAAATATGGTTGTCATTTCAAGAATCACTAAATCTCCAAACTAATTTAAAAAGAAAATTCAGAAATTATAATTGAAATGTAAAAGATTTTAAAACTTCCACAATAAAAACAGTAAAAGCAATTACATTTGAAACTTCAAAAAGTAGAAAAGTAGAGCAAATAGAGAATATCAATGATAGAAAATGCAAAGCAAAAACTATAGAATACTTTTTATGACGAATGAAGAGCAAATTGAGCAGCAGCGCAGACTATGAGCATGGTAAATTTGAAATTAAAATTATATTGTGCTCATGCACATGGAACAAAAATTGGTAAAATTATTCTGAAAGAATAAAACTAAGTGAACAACAACAACAATGAAAAGCATAACAAAGTCTGAAGAGCCCTGGGGTAAGTTATACAAAAATGCTCAAGGAAATGAGAAAAGTGAGAAGACAGTTAAAGGTTACTTTAAAAGCATAGATCATTACTAATAGGTGCTCTTCACTGATAAAACAATTAGAGCTGAGTTAAAGGTTATAAAGGCAGGACTATTGGAAGCAGCTCTTGGGCATGTTCCCCTAACTCAGAGGAGGGGATCAGTGAAGTTACAATGCAGTGCTGGGAGGACAGCAGCAAAATGTCTGGATTATATAGTGAAGAACCTCCGGGGAAGAGAAAGCCCACACCCTGGGCTGGAAGGTTCAGGTAGAGATTGAGGTATGTTGGGAGAACCTGGAGGCCTGGTCTGCTTTGATATAAATGGGTATCCCAGCTGTTTGTCTCTTGTCCCAACTAGGAAACTCAACAATTGCTAAGAAAATTAGATTTTGTGTGTTTATGAAAATTCCATATAAGCTTATATTATATTTTAATCAATTTCACCTTCCATTCCCTCTCTCCAATTCTTTATTTGTCCATCACAACTTTTCCTCCCAAGTTCATGTATTTACAATCCTTCTCTCCAAACTTTAGGACTCATCTAGAAGAAGAAGAAGAAGAAGAAGAAGAAGAAGAAGAAGAAGAAGAAGAAGAAGAAGAAGAAGAAGAAGAAGAAGAAGAAGAAGAAGAGGAAAAAGAAGAAGAAGAAGATGAAGAAGAAGAAGAAGAGGAAAAAGAAGAAGAAGAAGAAGAAGAAGAAGAAGAAGAAGAAGAAGAAGAAGAAGAAGAAGAAGAAGAAGAAGAAGAAGATTACAAAAGCAGATGCACACCTGCAGCAAAACATTATCTGACTGAGCTTCTGTAGCTTCAGCGGCTTCAGTAATATTCTGAACACATTCACAAAATCTTGTTCTCCAAAATTCATGGGTACAGTAGAACTTTTGAAGTCCCACCACTAGCTGAGATGCTTTTAGCAATCACTGGCTGCTGGAAAAAAAAAAGATTGTATTGTTTAACATAGACCCCTTGAGAGACTAGTCAAGATGCAGATTATGCTACACCCATGCACATACAGGAAACATTAAGCAGACCCAATTGCTTAAGCAAAAAAGAAAAGAAAAAAAAAAAGGCCTGGAAGCATATGAAAATAGCAGAAATAGCTCTCAAGATTAGCAAACTCTGAAACTCTGAAAAGAAGAAACTCAAGAACAGAAGAACACACGGTCCTAAGAATTCAAAAAAATATACCCAAAAAATACAAGACAGATCAATAGTATATTACATTTTGATATACATTGACATCTCAATAGAAACCATAAAAATTGGAGAAAAATTTCTCAATGTTTTTACATTATAAAAGAGCTCTCTGTCTCTTTTTCTCTCCCTGTTCTTTGTCTCTGTCTGTCTTTCACACACACATACAAATATGAACACAAACAAACTAAGACCTTGTGAATACAGAATTCTCTATTCAGAGAAAATATTTTTTTAATAATAAGGGGAAAATACAGTCTCAGGTGAATAATAATTATTATTATTATAATAATAAAAGACTGACTAAATAAATTTATCTAAACCAAAAGAAAAATAAAAAAAAATAGGATACAGTGAAAAAAAAGCTGCACATGGGGCTATGCATTCCCATAGTGTAAGCACTAAAGAATCTATAATAAAAGTAATGCTGTGAATTCAAGGCCAAATAAAGAAAGAAACAAACAAAGAAGATACACAAATGCATTAAAGTACAAAACAAAACAACAACAACAAAAACAAAACAAGTAAAAATCTAATAAGAACAAAAATGTCAAAACAAATCAAAATGTAATAAACAGTAAAAACCTAGCAAGATCCTGTCTCACACAGAGAAGGAAGCAGTGCTGTACAAATGTTGGCCCTGAATCTGAAATATCAGAACTAATGAATGTAAAGAGATACCTCCTGAGGTAGACAAACGACACATCATGTGCTTGTAGTCTTGATATTCCTACTGTGTGGTGACAGGAAAAGAAAGGGTAATTTCTAGGTGCCAGGCAGACAGCTCAGATGATCCACCAACAAAGGAAAGACTAACCCAGGAAATTGGACTGCACTGATCAAAACCTAAGGTTAGCCTGTAATTTCCTTATCCTTGTTGTGGGCCATGTTTAACAGTGCACAAGAACACAAAGACATACACACACACACACACATACACACACACACACAGAGAGAGAGAGAGAGAGAGAGAGAGAGAGAGAGAGGCAGACAGATAGAGACAGAGGCAGAGAAAGAGACAGAAACAAAGGGAGGGAGGGAGCAATTAAAATTTTATAACATTAGAAGGAAAGAACACTACCTATAAATGTAGATAAACATAAGGTTTTCATTATCTTTATGAAGAAATTTTTAAAAATAAATTATCAAATATGCTCATATGTGTTTCTAAATTTAATTATAGAAGAAAACTAAAATTACATTCAACAACATAAAATGTAAAGAAAGATAAACACAGATTAGGATTCCAAACTGTTTGGGAAATGGTAGGAAAATCATAAAGGTAGATTTCTATAAGATAGTCACTAAAAAGAGAGATAAAGACATTCTCTCTATAAAGAGTATTAAAGTCTGGTTTCATCTGCCAGCTCAGGATGTTATGACAATGTAACACAGATTCATGTCTTAAACAACAGAACTTTTCTTTCACATAGTTTTAGAACTACAAGTTTATGTTCAAGGTTGTGGCAACTGAGTCTCTTGGAAAAGTTGTCCTCTGTGCCTATACACAGACACCTCTTACCAATACCATTTCCTTCGTGCTGCTACAGAGGTCACTGGTTCTTGAGTTTAAAAAAAAAGACATTCAATAAGACACGAGGAAAATGATGCATTATGCAAGATTTATTGAATTAACAGTATACTCAAAAAAGCATAAATGGCCAGCCTGAAGAAGAATCAGTTCATAGAATCTGGGATTCTGAAGGTTTTTATACCTTTCTTATCTACCCATCTTTGCTTCTAGATTGGTGACTTCAGACATCTACCCCCTCCCCCAAACACACAGATGAAGAAACAATAACAACAACAACAAAAAACCCTACAATGTGTTCACTTAGAATCATTTGAAATCTAAGTTGTTCATTCTTTTTTTAGATTCCTCAAGATCATCAGGGAACTGCAAGTGAAAACAACCCTGAGAATCCATCTTACACCTTTTAGAATTGCTAACATCAAAACCTCAAGTGGCAGCACATGGTGGTGGGTTTATGGAGAAACGGAAGACTCCTCTATTGCTGGTCGAAGTGCAAACTTGTTCAACCACTTTGGAAATGAATCTGGTGGATTCTCTGAAAACTAGGCATAGGTCTCCCTCAAGAACCAGCTTTACTCCTGGGGATACACCTAGAGGATGCCCTACCACACAACATGGGTATTTGCTCAACTATGTTCATAGCAGCTCTATTCGTAATAGCAGGAAACAGGAAACAACTCAGATGCCCCTCAAAAGAATAATGGGTAAAGAAACTGTGGTACATTTATACAATGGAATACTACTCAGCCATTAAAAACAAGGAAATCATGAAATTTGCAGACAAATAAATGAAACTAGAAAAAATCATCCCGAGTGAGGTACCCCAGATTCAGAAAGTCACATACAGTATGTATTCACTTATAAGCAGATATCAGCCATATTACAGGAGAACCATACCACAATTCACAAACTCAGAGAAGCCAAGAAATAAGGAGGAACCAAAGGGGAATGGCTTGAATCTCATGAAGAAGAGGAAACAGAATAGTCACTGGAATTGATTGATGAGAGGGGAACAGGATAAGAGAGGAAAACGGGGGTGAACAGAGGCAAGAGGACAGAAGGTAAGCAGAGAGAAGAGCAACATCTTAGACTAGCAACAGGGTGGGCTCTTGAGAGGATATGGGAGTGACTCAAGCTGAAGCCCCTTGTGGCAGGGGTCATGGAGACTGGAGAGGCCCTGCTCTAACCAGACAGGACTCCTGGGGAAGAGAAGGGATCACCAACCCACCTACAAAAACTTCTAAACAGATTTACTCTGCCTTCAGGATATGTAGGGATTAAGATACAGCAAAGACCAATGGAATGTGCAACTGATGGATGCCTAGCCCAAACTGATTCTCCTTGAAAGAAAGCCAGCCTCTGAAACTATTGCTAATATTCTGCTGTGTTTGCAGACAGGAGCCTTGCATTGCTGCCCTCTGAGAGCCTTTGCTCAGCAATGGAAACTGTGACTCTAAGGCAAACACTGGACAAAGCATAGGGAAATTTAGAGTTGGGGAAAGGGTAGAAAGACCCAGAGGAGACAAGAGCTCCACAAGAAGACCAACAGTTCCAACTAACCTGAGCCCAGAGGTGCTTGCAGGGACTGAAGGGCCAACCAAAGACCAGAAATGAACTAGATCTAGATCTTCTGAGCATACACACACACACACACACACACACACACACACACATATATGATATATATATATATATATATATATGATGGGACTGTCTATGACACTGTTTCTGTTGCATGCCTTTGGATCACTTCACTCTGGCCTGGCTGCCTTTCCAGAACACCGTGAAAAAGGAAGTACACAGTCATGGTAAGACTGGGAATGCTGGGGTAGGTTTGCACAGGGGTGGGAGTGAGGGGTGGGGTGGCTCGCCTCTTTTTTGAGGGGTAGGGGGTAGGGAGTAAGGGAGGGACATAGGGGAGAGACATGGAGGAGAGGAGGGAGGGGACTACAATTGAGATATAAAGTGATTAAATTATATATATATATAATCTTCTGATTGATCACAGGACTGCATTTCTGTTCAGACATCTTGTTGTTCAAAGGTTTTGAAATTCTATTAGTATAAAATAAAGACTCATCACCAAAGCTGAGGCCAGGATCTTTCAGAACCACGGCCACATTTTGAGCTGTTTTATGTGATCACAGTTTTGTGGCTCCACCTCTCAAGTCTATCTTCTCTCTGGCATTACAAATGTGGAGAAAGCACAAATTCTTTAATGTGACTTTCCACTGGATGCTAGTCTCCTCAGTTCTGGAGGTACATCAATGACACTATTAATATCTAATTATGTCCTTAGAAGGTCTATGACTACATACAGCCATACAAACTGCTGGCTAGATTAAGGAATTTGACATAAGTTGAGCAAGAGGAAGGTAGGCACAGTATTTTATGTGTAGCATAAATTCAAAGGGTTTTGAAATATTTTCAGGAGACAGCAAGAATGCCAAAAAATACAAAGGAAAGTAATGTAGAAATATAGACAGGTGTTATCAAATTTCAATAATACTATGAAATTAGTTTTCTAAGCAGAACAGTTAAACAAACAAACAAAAATAGCTTTTCAAGTTTAAAAAGGAAAGACAACTGTTTGATACCCAAATGTCTCTGAGGAACACACATCTCAAAATACTAAAAGCACGAAAGCTTAAGAGGTAATATTAGTGGCACATAAACTAGTTGTAAAATGAAGTAATAATCTGAGCCACTGTAAAGCATTTGACTGTCATACAATCATCTGTTACACATATAAATTATGTACCCTTAAATGCGTATGTTGCAGTACAAGTTATTACTATGACCGTGTAAGACAGAAGATGCATCTCAGGACTTCAGAGAAGTCATTAGAGAGCCCTAATTCCACGGGATAGAGCACTCACATGGGATAGAAATAAAGTTCACATAATTCCAAGAAAAGATGGGTGGAACTTAATTGCAAGAAACTGTGATAAATCTGTCCACTGGAACTTTCTGGACTTCTGGAATTCAGATCAAATAAACATCTGTCATTAAAGCCACCCATTCTGATATATTCGCCTATGGCAGTGTGAAGAGAACAGTAAATATCTCCATCTATCCCCAAATCATAGCAAGCTCTTAGTGTGTGTGTGTGTAATAATAAAAGTCCTAGCTGTGAAGGATGTGAAGCAAGAGCAATAAAAATGAAAGATATATTCACAAATCAACTGCTCTGGGGTAAAGTACCAGAAAATCAGAAAGTAGATAGAAGTGAACAGGCCTACACCTACTAGACTCTTCTGAGAGTTTGTAGAAAATGAGCACAAAGCATGAAAGTACCTACGAAAAAGGTAGTAATCTACCTTATATCAAAGTGCATAAACAAACTTTAGTAACTTAAAGAGTTGGATCCAATAGCATTTCTCTCCAAATTGATATAAAGCAGTGACAGGAACAATCCTCAGTGATTATCAGTGTAAAAAGTTTAAAGCAAACAATGGGTAAAAGGTAAAGTCTCAACCAGTTTATGAAGACACCATAATTGAATAAAAATATAAAGCAAAATAAGGTTTGGAGTATCGACATTCAAAATTTTAGAGGTGGGCATAAAGATTGCCATTTAAAACAGGAAATGGACTGTCTCTGGCATGAACTCAGTGGCTGGCTCTGATCATTTCCTGCTGAGTGGGTAGCAGCCTTGCCAGGCCACAGAAGAGGACAATGCAGCCAGTCTTGATGAGATCTGATGAGCTAGGGTCAGATGGAAGGGGTGGAGGACCTCCCCTATCAGTGGACTTGGAGAGGGAAATGGAAGGAGATGAGGGTGGGAGGGTGGGATTGGCACGGAATGAGGGAGGAGGCTGCAGCTGGGATATAAAGTTAATAAACCGTAATTAATCTAAAAAAATAACAATTTAATAAAAAAGAAAACAAGCAAACAAAAAAGTAGGGCATGATGGTACACATCATTAATTCTAGAACTCTGAAAGCAGAGGCAAGCACATTTCTGTGAAATCAAAGGAATAGTCCATATAGTGTGCTGTGGGTCAGACAATTTTTATAAACTATCACAGAAAACAAAAGGGGGGAATGGAAAAATTCAAAACGGGCTTGATCCACATTGCTTGTTATAGGACAACCTAAGATAGGTAATAAAATCTATCATAGCAAAAAGTTTGGAAAAGGAGGAAAGGAAACAGTGTCTATTAGAATATGGGAGCATAGTCAATATATAGAGAGCTAATATTACAATGTAAGAAATAGAACAGGAGTTTCAAATTGGTCTCAACCAATCCTACAAAATGTTTTCCAGGAAAAAGAAGAAGAAATATTTCCCAATTATTTTATAATTTTCAATTTACTTTTACACACAAACTAGGAGAAAGAAAAATAAAGTTGCAAAATTCCACTGTTAAGGTTCTTCAGTCAAACTTTACAAGGTGCCTATTAATTTTATAATATCCTCCGAGCCTCAAATAGAACAAAACAAAATGTTTGCTCAAGGCAGGGGATTTAAAACTCCAATATAATATTTTTATTAATTACTAAAGAATGTCATACTATACACTTCAATAACAATTGCTTCGTATTCCTTCCTGATCCACCCTCCTACCCTTGGACCTCTCCACTTCGAAATAAAATGAACAAAGCCAAAAGAGAATAAAAACCGTCTTCAGTTGCTTTCTGTCTTGACTCTTTTTTTTTCTTTCTTTTTGAGGGGTGGGGAGTAGTTGGGTGGAAAGGGAGAGGTTGCCACAGAAGCCTTCACGATCTCTCTCATTCTCAGTAATAAGTGTGCAGTTATAGAAGCTTCCTTGCCAATCACAGCTAGAGGCAGCATAGACCAAGCGCATCAAAGGCAAAGGATATAAACAGCCATGTGAACCTTTAGTAAAAACCCACGTACATCAGCATGACTGAAAACAATAAAGTAAATCTTATCCAGTCTGAGGCACATAGCCCTCCACCATATGTATAAGCAACAATTAGGAAAATAATATGCAGAGTAACCTATCATCCAGTAACGGGTGTGTAATAATCAAAGTATTATAGCTGTTGCGATTACTTTGTACTTATAAGTAAACTCAAACAACAACAACAAAAACCTAAGGAAAAATTTTGTGAATTTTTAACATAATTTAAATTGATCCATAGGGAATTATGAAGAGTACTCAAAATAGTACTCATGCTATGCTGAGTAAGCAGTTATCTTCAAGTTTTTGAAAACTTTGAGAGATATATTTATTTTGTGCCTTAAGTTTTAAGTAATAGAAATATCTGAAAAACAGATTTTATTTTTAAAAGGAAATATCTATTATACTTAACATTTAGTTCATTTTTTGGGGTCTGGCGACAAAGTACACACTTAAAATAAAATTCATTTTCCTCTAAAATAATATACTGTAGTTCTTACCAACAACGCTAAGACCCACATAGGTCTCAATCATTTTCTTTCTTTTTTTTATCTTTTTCTTGTGTGTTTGTTTTATTCTTTTTTATTTTTTATTATTGTTTATTATTATTAGTTACATTTTATTAACTGTATCCCATCTGTATCCTGCTCCCTTATTCCCTCCCAATCCCACCCTCCCTCCCTCAGCTCCTCCCTGCCCCTTTCCAAGTCCATGGATCAGGGAAGACCTCCTCCCCTTTCATCTGACCCTGTTTTATCAGGTATCTTCAGGGCTGGCTGCAAAGTCCTCCTCTGTGGCTCAGCAGGACTGTTCCTCCCTTGGTTGGTGCGGAGGTCAAAGAGCCTGCCATTGAGTTCCTGTCAGAGATAGTCCCTGTTCCCCTTAATACGGGAAACCAATTGGTTATTGAGCTACCACGAGCTTCATCTGAGCAAAGGTTCTAGGTTATATCCATACATGGTCCTTGTTTGGAGAAACAGTTTCAGAAAAAAAAAAAACAAAAAACAAAAAACAAAAACAAAAACAAAAACAAAACCCTGTGCCCAGATATATTTGGTCCTTGTGGTGCTCCTATCCTTTCCACGTCATACTAATTCCCCTTCTGCAGAAGGTTTGGTTATGAGTCTTAGTATCTGTTTTGAAACGCTGCTAGGTAGAGTCTTTCAGATGCCTTCTGCGGTGGACTCCTGTCATACATCCAATGCACATCTCATTTGTCTTTTTAAGTGAGGATTGATCATCTTATCCCGTGTCTGCTTTCTTGTTTATCTTCTTTAGGTGTATAGATTGCATTATGTTTATCATATCTCATAGGTCTATATGAGTAAGTATATACCATGTTTGTCTTTCTCCTTCTGGGATATTTCACTCAAAATGATCTTTTCTAGATCCCACCATTTGCCTGCCTATTTCATGATTTCCTCCTTTTTGATTGCTGAGTAGTATTCCATTGTGTAAAATACCACAATTTCTGTATCCATTCCTCCAATGATGGACATCTGGGTTGTTTCCAGGTTCTGGCTATTACAAATAAAGCTGCTATAAACATGGTTGAGCAAATGTCCTTGTTGTGTATTTGAGCAAATTTTGGGTATATACCTAGCAGTGGTATAGCTGGGTCTTGAGGAAGCATTATTCCTAATTGTCTGAGTAAGAGCCATATTGACTTCCAATGTGGTTGTACCAGTTTACATTCCCACCAGCAATGGAGGAGGGTTCCCCTTTCTCCACAACCTCTCCAGCATGTGTTGTCACTTGAGTTTTTCATCTTGGCCATTCTGATGGGTGTAAGGTGAAATCTCAGGGTCGTTTTGATTTGCATTTCCCTAATGGCTAATGAGGATGAGCATTTCTTTAAGTGTTTCTCTGCCATTAGATATTCCTCTATCGAGAATTCTTAAGTTCAACTACATAGTAATGAAATGCAGAGCTCCTATGTAAGTCTCAGTAAACCAAGCATTAGCTCGAAAGTGCTTGACTCTGAAGTTTATGCTGACAGCTCTTGTGTTGAATAATTTTGTTTTGTTTTTGAGTCAGTGAAAATTCAATCCAAGGCCCTTCACATGCTAGGCAAACATTCTGCCATTGATTAGAGATACTATTTTTGAGATTTTTTTGTTTTGGTTTTTTGTTTGTATGTGTGCTTTTTTGTTTATTTTCTTCTTTTTTGGTGATTCTAAAGACTGAGGATGAGGGTGCCTTGAAAGGTGAAAGCAGGGTATCTGAGTGGCATTGTTAAGTATGTGCCTCTCATTTTTATTTGATAGTAACTTTGAAAAAAAATTGTATTACCATCTAATATGGAAGTTATAATTAAACTTAATTTACTAAAATTTTTATGTGTTTCTCAATTTTTCATTTTGTGTAATCTGGAAAAAAACAACCGCTAAAGCAGTATGAAGTATGAAATGTTTAGAAATATTGATGTTTTAGAAAAATATTCATTATCTGACAAATTTGATGATGAATTCAAAAAAGTATTAGCATACTTTCATTAGTAATTTTGGCAGCATTTAAAGTGGCAACTAACTTGCTGAAAAACAATACCTAATTTCTTTCTGAAACTAATATTAATATTATTATTGATATGATTTGAAAGAAACTACAATTTCAACACATTGATTAAAATAACGTATCAGACAGCAAGTTGTTATGTTAAAATTATGACAACTATATTTTTTATATTATTTGAGTAAAAGGTAATTCTTTTCTCTTCATTTTAACTAACAAATAATCATATTGGAAATGAACGACATGACCAATACACTTGAACACTTAACGCAAATATTCAGCTATGTTAATAGAAATTTCTAAAAATATCGAATAAAGTCACTTTTATGACCTGAACTAAATTACCTAATAAAGGAGTAGCAAAAAACACTAATATAAAAATCATGGCTACATTATGTTAGGGAAATATTTCTTTAAGTATTTAGGAATTTGAAATAACTGCATGCAATTAGATAATAGGTTTGTGAGGGTTTTATGGGCTACATGCTTTAACATTTTAACTGGCAGTTCAGCATTCACAAGACTGGTTCTATTCTGTGATCAGCTCACTGCATGGATTACAAATTACATCTGGTAAGCAATAGGAAATTGTTTCACCTACAAAGCTTATTCTGAAATATAATTTAAAACATGGTGTTTATGTTTTCTAAATTTTTATTTTATTTTTAATAATTACAGTTTATTCACTTTGTGAATAAAGCCTTACCTCTGTGGACTGGTAAGGCTACTCCCCCCTCAGGTGGAGCTGAAGAAAGAACCAACCCATGAGTTCATGTCGGAGACAGTCCCTGTTCCTATTACTGGAAGTTTTTTGTTCATTTTTTAATTTATTTATCTTTAATTGATTACAGTTTATTCACTTTGTATCCCAGCTGTAGTCCCCTCCTTTGTCCCTCCCTCCTCTACTCCCACACTCCTCCCGAAGTCCACTGGAGGAGGACCTCCCCTACCTTCTGACCCTCGCTTATGAGGTCTAATCAGGACTGGCTGCATTGTCTTCCTCTGTGGCCTGGTAAGGCTGCTCCCCCATTAGGGGGAGGTGATCAGAGAACCAGCCACTGAATTCATGTCAGAGACAGTTATTGTTCCCCTTACTAGGAAACCCACTTAGACAGTGAACTGCAATGGCCTACATCTGAGCAGGGGATGTAGATTATGTCCATGCATAGACCTTGGTTAGAGTTTCAGTTTCTGAAAAGACCCCTGTGACCAGAGTTTTTGGTCCTGTAGCTCTCCTTGCATAACTCCTGTCCCCCTCCAGATCTTTCTATGCCCATCCCCTAATTTCATAAGCGTCCCTGCACTCTGTCCAAAGTTTGGCTATGAGTTTCAGCATTTACTTCAATAACCTTCTGGGTAGAATCATTCAGAGGCCCTATATGGTTGGCTCCTGTCCTATATAATATAGTATAAACATATTAAAATCTGTACACTTAAAAAAGCTAATGAAGAAGGAGGACTGTGGGTAAGAAGATCAATCCTCATTCAGAAAGGCAAACAGAACAGACATTGAAAGAGGGAGAAAACAGAGAATGGTGTTTATTATTTTGCTTTTTCATAGCATCTACTGAGAAACGACTTTTATTGAGAATACTAACAACTGGAATTTATTTCATGCTCTATAACTTTATGAGAAACAAGTGATAATAAAGAGGGTTGTATTTCTGTATATTAATAAAGCAGCTGGGAGAATGTACTAAGCATAGATCAAGAACACTTATAATCTTGTTTTTACAGAAAGATTTTTAAATTTTTTTATTTACTGTTTTTTTAATTTTTCATTTTATTTTATTTTTTTAATTTTTATTTTTAATTACACTTTATTTACTTTGTATCCCCCCTCTAGTTCCCCTCCCTCCTCCCTTCCCAATCCCTCCCTTCTTCCCCCTTCTCCACACACTCCCCCCCCAAGTCCACTGGTAGGGGAGGGTTTCTTTTTCTTCCTTCTGATCCTAGTCTGTTAGGTCTCATCATGAGTGGCTGCATTGTCTTCCTCTGTGGCCTGGTAAGGTTGCTCCCCCCTCAGGAGGAGGTGATCAAAGAGTAGGCCAATCAGTTCATGTCAGAAGCATTCCCTGTTCCCATTACTATGGAACCCACTTGGACAATGAACTGCCAAGGGCTACATCTGTGCAGGGGTTCTAGGTTATCTCCATGCATGGTACATGGTTGGAGTATGAGTCTAGGCAAAGACCCCTGTGTTCAAATTTTCTGGTTCTGTTGCTCTCCTTGTGGGCATCCTGGCCTCTTCAGATCTTACTATTTCCCACTTCTTTCATAAGATTCCATGCACTCTGCCCAAAGTTTGGCCATAAGTCTCAACATCTGCTCTGATAGTCTGCAGGGCAGAGCCTTTCAGAGACCCTCTGTGGGAGGCTCAGTTACAGTTTATTCACTTTGTATCCCAGCTGTAGTCCCCTTCTTTATCCCTTCCAAATCCCACCCTCCGTCCCTCATCTCCTCCCATGCCTCTCTCCAAGTCCACTGATAGGGAAGGTGCACCTCCCCTTCCATCTGACCCTCACTTATCAGGTCTCACCATGACTGAATGCAATGTCCTCCTTTGTGTCCTGGAAGAGCTGCTCCTTGCCAGCTGCTCCTGGTCAAAGATCCAGACATTGAGTTCATGTCAGAGACAGTCCCTGTTCCCCTTACTAAGATACCCACTTGGATACTGAACTACCATGGGCTACATATGAGCAGGGGTTCTAGGTTATATCCATAAATGTATGTTTGTTGGAGTTGAAATCTCAAAAAGTAGCCCTGAGCCCAGATATTTTTGTTTGTTGTTCTCCTTGTGGAGCTCCTGTACTCTCCAGGTCTTACTAACTACCTCTTCTTTTGTATAATTCCCTGCACTCTGCCCAAAGTTTGGTTATGAGTCTCAGCATCTGCTTTGATACACTGCTAGGTAGAGTCTTTCAGAGGCCCTCAGTAGTGAGCTCCTGTCCTGTTCCTTGTTTTCTCCTTCTTCCAATGTCCTTCCCCTTTGTCTTTATAAGTGAGGATTGATCCTCTTACCCAGGGACCTACTTCTTGTTTATCTTCTTTAGGTGTACAGATTTTAGTATGTTCATTCTGTTTTATAGGTCTAGTATCCACTTATAAGTGAGTATAGTCCATGTGTATCCTTCTGCTTCTGGGATACCTCACTCATGATGATCTTTTCTTTAGCCATCAGGGAGATTCAAATAAAAAACAACCCTGAGACTTCACCTTACACCTATCAGAGTGGCTAAGACCAAAAACTCAAGTGACAACACATGCTGGAGACGTTGTAGACAAATGGAAACCCTCTTCCATTGCTGGTGAGAATGTATACTTGTACAACCATTTTGGAAATCAATCTGGTGCTTTCTCAGACAATTAGGAATAGCTCTTCCTGGAGATCGAGGATATATCCTAGGCATATATCCAAAATATGCTCAAGTACACAACAAAGACTTTTGTTCAAACATGTTCATAACAGATTTATTCATAATAGCCAGAACCTGGAAACAACCCAGATGTCCATCAGCAGAAGAATGGATACAGAAATTGTGGTACATTTATACAATGGAATACCACTTAGCAATTAAAAACAAGGAAATCATGAATTTTGCAGGCAAATGGCAGGGTCATCTTTCTTGTTTAGCTTCCTTAGGTATAAATATTTTAGTATGATTATCCTATATTATATGTCTAATATCCACTTATTAGTGAGTATATATCAGATGTTCCTCATTGGAGAAACGGATACAAAAATTGTCGTACATTTACACAATGGAATACTACTCAGCAATTAAAAACAAAGAAATCATGAAATTTGCAGGCAAATGGTGGGATCTAGAAATAATCATCCTGAGTGAGATATTCCAGAAGCAGAAAGACAGAAAGATTTTTGAAGTATGGAAAAACATCATACATCTCTGATGAGTATTGCTGATGAGTACAGCTCCAAAAAGAGACCAACCAAGCTACAAAAAAAAAAAAAAAAAAAAAAAAAAAAAAAAAAAAAAACACAACAACAACAAAAACTGAATTCTGGGGGCCCTGAAGAGACTGAAACCCAAAAAATGACAGTGCACAGAAAGCACCTAAAACTCTGGCTCAGATGTAACCCATAGACTCAGTGTCCATGTAAGGACTCCAGTAAGAGAAACAGTGGCTGTCTCTGGCATGAACTCAGTGGCTGGCTCTCTGATCACCTCCTTCTTGTGGGTGCACCCTTGCCAGGTCACAGAGGAAGACATTGCAACCAGTTCCGATGAGACCTGATAGGCTAGGATTAAATAGAAGGGGAAGAGGATCTCCCCTACTAGGGGAGGAACACATGGGGAGAAAAAGGAAGGAGGGTGTGTTTGGGAGGAGACATGGGAGTGGGCCACAGCTGGGATACAAATTGAATAAATTGTAATAAATGATAATAATAAAAAGATAAGAAAAGAAAATTACTAACTCATTTACCTTAAATTCAGGCTCCAGGATCAAATTAGCTGGGTTTTGAACAGTATTTTTCACTGTATTTGTAGAGTTATAACCAGAATGTCTTAGATAAGCTACGGATAACTGGAGATTTGTGAACTACTTACAACTGCACCTTTACTTCATTGGATACGTTCATTTTTTTTTTAAATATAAGCTTTCATAGAGGTGACTATTATCATCTCAATTTTGACAATATAGAAAGTAGCACAGTCAGAGCTTAAATAAGATACACAAAATCTCTGGCTAGTTAGTTTTGAAGACAAGTTTGATTGTCAAGTTTCCCCAGACACCTTGGATAGTCATTCATTGGGCCATTCCCACTAAAGATATTTCTAAGAAAACACAAAGTGAATCATAGATGTCACAAGCTCCATCACAATAAGAAATCAATATTGATCAATTATGGGAATATAACCTGCTCTGAAACATAGAAATAGTTTACCTAAACAAACTGACAAAGTAAGATTTGAATTCTTTTTTTTTAACTTTTATGAATATTTGTCTTTTATTAGTTAGCTTTCTTTATTTCTGGAGTTTAGATTAATAACGTTTATGGAGCAGTATTTAATATACAAGATTTGAATTCTTATTGAGTAAACTGAAAGCAATACTTAAATTATTGCATGCTATGAAATCTTACATCATACTAAATGGTCAGAATCATTCTTACACTATGAATATTGTCATTTAATATATATATATATATATATAATTTATTTATTACAATTTATTCACTTTGTATTCTGGCTGTAAACCCCTCCCTCATCTCCTCCCAGTCCCACCCTCTCTCATATTTCTCCTCCTATGCCCCTCCCCTAGTCCACTGATAGGGAAGGTCTTCCTCCCCTTCCATCTGACCCTAGCCTATCAGGTCTCATCAGGACTGACTTCATTGTTTTCTTCTGTGGCCTGGTAAGGCTGAACCCTCCCCCCGCCCCCAGCTTCAGAGAAAGGTAATCAAAGACCTGGCTACTGAGTCCATGTCAGAGACAGATGCTGCTCCCCTTACTAAGACACCTGAATCTGAGCTGCCCATGAGCAACATCAGTGTAGGGGGTCTAGGTCCTCTCCATACATGGTCCTTGGTTGAATCATCTGTCTCTGCAGGAACCCTGGGGCCCAGATTTTTTCTTTTTTTTTTTTTTTTTTTTTTTTTTTTTGGCTCCCTTAGTCTCCTTGTGGAGCTCCTGTCCTCTCTAGCTCTTTCTATTCCCTCTTTCTTACCTAAGATTCCCTGCATTCTGCCAAAAGTTTGGCTGTGACTGGCAGCTGGGTAGATAATTTTAGATGCCCTGTTCCCTGCTAGCTTCAGCCGTCTATACTGTTTGCCATTTTGAATGAAGATTAAGCATCTTCCCTAGGGTACTCCTTGCTATTTGTCTTCTTTTTTGTTTGTTTTTGTTTTTTTAATTTATTATAATTGTTGTTATTATTTACTATTATTATTATGAATCACATTTTGTTCACTTTATATCCCAGCTGCAGCCTACTACCTCATCTCCTCCCATTCCAACCGTCCTTCCCTCTTACCCTTTATGTCCCTCTCCTACTCAACTGATAGGGGAAGTCCTCTTCCCCTACTCTCTGACCTTAGCCTGTTATGTCTCAAGAAGAGTGTCTGGATCCTCTTTCTAGCCAGGACATCTTGGCAGGGGGAGTTGATCAAAGAGCAGGCAACTGAGTTTATGCCAGATACCGCCCCTGCTCCTCTTACTAGGGAACACTCATAAAGACTGAGCTGCCCATGGGCTACATCTGAGGAGAGGTCTAGGTCCTTAGTTGATTTATCAGTCTCTGCAGGACTCCCTGCGCCCAAATTTTTTGGATTTGTTAGTCTCCTTGTGGATTTACTGTCCCCTCCATGTCTTTCTATTTCTCCCTTCTTTCATAAGATTCCCTGAACTCTGCCCAAAGTTTGGCTATGAGTCTCAGTATCTGCTTCAATACCCTGCTGCATAGAGTCTTTCAGAGGCCATATGTAGAATGCTCCTGTCTTGTTCCCTGTCTTCTCCTACTTCCAATGTCTATTCTGTTTGCCTTTCTGAAGGGGGATTTGTCCTCTTCCCTAGGGTCCTCCTTGTTGTTTATCTTCTTTAAGATTATAAATTTTAGGAGCTTTGTCTATATTATATGTCTAATGTCAATTTATTATACATACCTTGTGTCTCTTTCTGGCTGGGTTACCTCACTCAAGATGATCTTTTCTAATTCCATCTATTTACCTGCAAATTTTATTTCCTTGTTTTGACAACACATGCAGGAGAGGATGTGGAGAAAGGGGAACCCTCCTCCATTGCTGGTGGAGATGTAAACTTGTACAACCATTTTGGAAATCAATCTGGAGCTTTCTCAGAAAATTAGGAATAATATTACCTCAAGATCCAGCTATATTGCTTTTAGGCATTTATCTGAAAGATGCTCAACCATAGAAGGATATTTTCTCAAGTGAGTTGATAGCAGCTTTATTTGCAATAGGCAGAATCTGGAAACAACCTAGATGTCTCTCAACTGAGAAATGGATAGAGAAATTGTGATTCATTTACACAATGGAATACTCTTCAGCAATTAAAAATATATTTACATGTTTCACTATAATTCTTTGGCTTTGATATATATTTTTTGAATAATCAGAATGTTTGTTATCTATCATAGTCATAACATTGTGTTTACACTTGAATATACAAAGCATATAAAGGAAGAAAGAAAACATTGGATTAACTTTTTGGAGTAATTGAAACCTCAATATTTAGGTAAGACCAAGAAAAGTTCACCCAAAAGCATATATAACAAATATTATCACTCCATAAGATCATCAATTTTATATTTTTCACTAACACATGACATAAATGCCCTGAGTTCTCATTCATATAGTTATAACCAAAGATGGATACTTCTATGAAATTTGAACATATAACCTTATTAATGAGATGCTTTTTTGATCCTATTACTTTTCTGATAGGGAAGCAGAATGAAAGCTATGTGCCACCAAAAATCTATGAATAGGGCTAGCATATGTAAGAAAACGCATTTAAAGTACAAAATATAAAGTGATTCATAGGAGGGACATTTTGGGTGTAGTTATTGTTGAAGGTGAAAACTGACAGTTCAAGAAATGCATATAATGTTTAATATTCTGGATAGATTATTAATGAGAAAAATGTGTAGATTGCTTAAACTGGTCAGTTTTTCATGGTGACACCATGATTTCTCTAATATGTGACTGAATACTTCACATATGACTAAATACTTCCATGACTTATTGCTCTGTCTCTACACATACTCTTTCAGATTGTGACATGATTATTTTCTTTGATAAACATTGTATTAAAACATTATGAACCTGAAAAGCACAGAAATTAAAAGTGAATCATCAAGTGAATTTTTTCAAACTGCTTTATCCATGTAACTAGCTTTAATAATGAAACAGCATAATAATATGTAGATTTTCAATTGTCTATTTTTGCCATGTCCTTAATGAATATCCTGACTTCTAGTACAAAACTCAGATTTTATCTGTTTGGAGATTTTACATAATTAACACCATGTAGCTCTCCTAGTCAATATAAAAGTATTGAGTTCCATGATATCTATAAGTATCTATAAGTATAAGTCATTCATTTTTATATGTGCAAGTGTGTTTAACAGAATTGCCTCTAATATGAGAACAGTTCTATGTATTATTATTCTACATAATGCATTGAATATTTAAAAGATTGTAAATGTAATAGAGGATCAAATTTTTCAGTTTTAATTGAGTTTAAATTAAAATCCCCACATGTGTCTAGTGGTTAATATATTGGAACAAGAAAAAGAAGCTTTCTGTATGAAATGCCAGTACTCTTTTCTGTAGAAAATCTGATCTCAAAATGGTGTTATTATATGTTGACTTATTATGTCTTGAAGGATAATGCATATCCATCTTGACTGAGTATGTCGCATCATAAACTCAACGTTAATAAATTCTCTTAACATTTTTCATATTGGTTCTACCATTAAGCACAGTTTCTCACTCCTGTGGTTCCCACCATTCTTGAGGCAGAAGGAATGTGAGTTTGAAGACATCATTATTACCCTCTTATGAGAATTATATACATGCTGTGTTTATTCCACTTTCCCTTTAATTAGTCTCTCTCATTTGTTATCACCATGTTGATAGATATACTGCATGATAATTTTTACATTTTTTCTGGCTAATAGAGATATGAAACATCACTTAACATAAATATAAATTTATTATTTCCAATTCACTGTTACTTTCATCAATTATAAACTTAATTTGCAGGTTTTTTGGTGGTGTTGTTTTTTTTCTCATTATTATTATTTTGTTTGAGATGGGGTTTCTCTGTGTAGCTTTGGCTATCCTGGATTTGCTTTGTAAACTGGGCTGGTTCAAATTCATAGTGGTCCTCCTGCCTCTGCCTCCATTAGTTCTGTGATTAAGACCTGCATCAGCATGCCAGCTGAGATGTAATTATTTTAAAAAGCATTTCATCTAAACTCTTCGAAGTTTAAAGGAATGTGAGAAGTGGCAGTTACGAGACCACATAAATGGTCACTTACTGTAGTGAGCGAGCATCTAAGCTGCTGAACCACCAGACATGATTTGTGATCTCTGTCAGAATATGGAAATAAACGACTCTGGATAAAGTAAAGATTTTTGTGAATATTGACATGCACTGGAACCCACTGACCACATTAATTTAGGACATTAACAATATGGTAGTCTGAGTATAGAGCATTTGTGAATTAAGTGCACTAACTATTGTTTTCTTACTCTGAAATTAATTCTGACTGAAATTCAGTTTTGTTTTTGTTATAAAATAATAAGCCAAGAATACATATATCTAAGCTTTCATAAGATGCCTCCACTCTGAAATTTTAATGAATGATGTTCAAAGTTAAAGTCAGAACTAAATATCTAAGTACATAGCTAAAGAAATGATAATTTTTCATATGCTTATGTATGCTTACACTGTTGAAAGATATATATTTCACAAAATTTATTGTAAGAGGTCACTGAGTACTTACAGATGTCCTCTGTAGAGACTGGAGGAGATTAAAAGGAACATGAATTGCCAACCTGCCTCACTGCACTGATGCCCCATGATTGACTTACTGTGACAAACAGAAAATGAGATTTTTTTTTTACGGAACACAATGACACACTGACTAGTTTTCCTGCCCCAAGCATATGGTAGGTAGCAGGAGCCAAAATCACTCTTCTTTTGGAGAAAAGAAACATCAGCTTTATTTTATCAACACAACAGACAAATTTTAGAGACTCTGATGTCCATGAATATCTTTCTCTTCAGACATTTCCAAGGTCAAAGGACTTTTGAAATGTCTGGAACATTTGTGGTGTGACACAGTGTGCAAGCCTTCCTGGAGCAAACAGAACTAATCATCTATCTATCAATTTGCTTTCTAAACTTGAAGCTGAATATTTCTATTTCTAGCTTAGCCTTTACATACTCTGCTCTGTGGTTACATTTCTCATCTGCTTGCTTCATGTTAAAACCAATGTCACAATGAACTATGGACTCTGTTAGAAAGAAAACTCAAAAGGAAGCTCAAAAGTAGTAACTACATATGAGCACACGATTGTAAGCATACTTTGAGACATTTAACTTTGAACTAATGTATGTGGAAGAATGGCACACTCATAACCTTGAGTAATGTAATACCTGTGGTTATTCTGTAGAGGTTTTAGATGGATGTAATCAAACAAGTGGACCATAATAACATGCACATTGAAAAATACATATATTTATCTAGGAAAAGTAAACAATTAGCATTTAAACTAAACAATCTATGTCCACTATTACGTTCTTTCAGATTCTCTAGTTCTTACACTGCTGGTCAAATAAAAGCATTCTATATATTGGTATGAGTCAAATATTGTGTATACATATTTTAAAATAATATTTTATTAGTTCTATTGGAACTTTATGCAAGGCATTACGATCATATATATTCCCAGATCCTACAATATTCACTGTCTCTACCCTAAAAATTTTAGCCACCCTGCTCAGGTTTTCCTTTTCCTCCCTCTCCGTCAAGTACGGTTTCTTACCCAAGTATTTTGTGAATGTGATATACCTGGGGTAGGTCCATATCCCAGAGATTACATCATTAAAGAAAAGTGATTCACCCTCTCCCAGCAATTATCAAATATCAATCACTCCTAAGCTAGTGGTGGGATTTTGTGCCTTCCTTCATCCTTCCATGCTCCGATTTTATTTAGCTTGGACCTGCAGAAGTTCTGGCTTGCTGCCTCAACTGAGTTCATGTCAGAGACTCTCTCTTCTCCTCTCACTAGAGAACCCAGTACTAGGGAGACAGAGCTGTCTATGGGCTACAACTGAGCAGGGAGGTTTAGGTCCTTTCTATGAATGGCCATAAGTTGTTGCATCATTCTCTGCAGTTCTTCCTTGTGTTCAGGGTTTTTGGCTTTTTTGTTCTTTTTGTGGGGTTTCTATCTCCTCTGGGTGCTTTTATATCCCCCTTCTTCCATAAGATTCCCTGAGCTCTGTTCGAAGTTTGGCTGTGAATCTCTGCATCCCCTTAAACCCACTGCTGCTTCTCAACTTCATGTGGAAAAACAAAACAAAACAAAATACCCAGAATAACTAAAACCATCCTGTTTAATAGAAGAATTTCTGGAGGCGTCTCTATGTCTGATCTCAAATTGTACTACAGAACAACAGTAATTTAAAAATGGCATGGTACTGGCATACAAACAGACTGAGACACAAGAGACAGCATGTTCAACAAATGGTGCTGGTCGAACTGAATGTCTATATGTAGAAAAATGCAAATGTAGATACTGATCGCCCTGCACACAAGTGGATCAAAGACCTCAACATAAAATCAGACACACTGAATCTGCTAGAAGAAAAAGTGGCACTTCTGACTATTACAGTCTTTCTACTCTCTCTTGCACAATAATCCCTGAGCATCTGGGGAAGCTTAATTACAAAATCAGTTATGTCTGCCTTTTGATGGCATTAAATTTAGAGTATTTTATTTTTACTAAAAATATCTCCCTCAATAAATGATATTTCTTCTTGTTCTTGATATTTCATGTAAGCCAATCATAAGGTTAATTGAAAATAATGATCTGTATTCAAATGGATGAGAGAGATTAAAACTCAGAACTTGAAACTCACAAGGCAATAATACCATAGAAGCTTATTAAAAGTAATTGTTTATCTTAATGTTTTCTGTTGAAACATCTGGGAAGTAACTGTTTCATTTATTCTAGAATTAGTATCTTATTACTTTGATACTTCTCATTTTTAATTGAAAATACAATTTTTATAGCTTGATTATGATTATATTTTGATTATGATATCCCTTCACTAAGATCCTCAAAATTCCCTCCTCCCGCCTTTTCTACCTGAAACCACACCCTTTCTGTCTCTCATCAGAGAACAATCAGGCATCTAAAGAATAATAATAACATGAAACAAAAACAATCCAAACACAATAGGATAAAAAAAAAAAGACAGGAAAAAGAGCCAAAGTGTGTGCTGGGGAGGAGAGGGGCTGGAACAGGAAAAACAGATACCAAGTAATCCATATCTGCAAACAAATCCCTCACATAAACAAAACAAAGCCTGAAACAATAATATAAACCCTAATTCCTTTGAACAAAAATGTCCTGACAAATCATTATGAAACAATGAACCTCCAAAGATGTCAATGTGTCTTTTTTGTCTCGGCTATTGGTCCCTGGGCATGGGACTTTGCCTTGGGAGAGGATGAGGTTGGGGGCTACAGCTGAGATACAAAGTGAAAATTGAAAAATTAAAAAAAAAAAAGAATGGTTTATATCCATTACTATGGAGGTCACTTGGACACTGAACTGCCATAGGCTACCTGTGTGCAATGATTGACCTGCTCTTTGATCACCTCCACCCGAGGGGGGAGTAGCCTTACTAGGCCACAGAAGAAGACAATACAGCCACTCCTGAAGAGAGTGGACTGGGAGAGGGACACAGACATGGGTGAGGAAGAGGGAGGATGGGATTGGGAGGGGAGAAGGGAGAGAGATACAGGGGGAATGCAAAGTGAATAAACTGTAATTAATAAAAATAAAAATAGTTAAAAAAAAAAGAATGGTTTGTATCAACAGGCCAGGATCCTACCACAGAGGGCCTCTGAAAGACTCTACTGATCAAGGTATCGAAACAGAGGCTGAGACTCATAGCCAAACTTTGGGCTGAGTTCAGGGAATCTTATGAAAGAAGGGAGAGATAGAAAGACATGAAGGGACAGGAGCTCTACAAGGAGAGCAACAGAACCAAAAGAACTGGGCCCTTGGGGTCCTGAAGAGAATGATACCCAACCAATGACTGTGCATAGAGGGGAACTAAAACCCTGCACAGATGTAACCCATAGATTCAGGATCCTACTGGGTTTCCTAGTAAGGGGGGCAGGCACAGACTTTCTAATTCCCCCCCACCCCCATGGTGCAGCCTTACCAGGCCACAGAGGAAGACAATATAGCCAGTCCTGATGAGACCTGATAGGTTAGGGTCAGATAGAAAAGGAGGAAGCCCTCACCTATCAGTGGACTAGGGGAGGGGCATAGGAGGAGAAGAGGGAGGGAGGACGGGATTGGGAGATGAGGGAGGGGGCTACAGCTGGGATATAACGTGATTACATTGTAATAAATAACAATTTAAAAAAAGTTAATAAAAAAGAATGCTTTGTATCCCTGGTAGGACTCTGTTAGAAGAACTAATTTTTCATATGTAGGAATTATCAATTTGATAGTTTCCATATTAAAGACAGGATCTTGTGTCCAGTTCTCTCAGCACTGGGACCCCATCTTGCATAGACTGTGCATACCCTGTGCATCCTGAGACAATCTTTGCGAGTTTGTGTGTGTGTTGGTCCTACTATGCTTAGAGGGTGTTCTCGTCTTTTATCTTCTCTTTGATAAGTTTCCCTGAATGTAAAGGAGAGATTTTCATTGCTGGCATACCATTTATGGCTAACTGTTCCAATGTCTCTCACTCTGTCTCTTGTCTAGCTGTGGGTCTCAGTATTTGTTCCCTCTAGGGAGAAGTGTTTCTGATGATGCTGAATGTTCATTGATCTATGAGTAGAACAGAATGTCTTTAGGAAATATTTTACTGGCTACGTTCCTTTTGCAGAAGAGAAGTAACTAGTTTTATCATATATGCAATGGCCTATCTGGCCCGAGTCTTAGCCGCATGAACACTGTAGGATATGTGTTCCACTTCATGGAGCAGGCTTTAAAACAAATCAGATATTATTAGGTTACTCTCTCACAAGCCGCCCTTTGTGCCTCTATTATTACTAGTGCATCTTACAGGCATTTCATTACTGTAAAAGGAAGAGTTTGTACTTTACAGATGTTTACTTTTAGTTTTTGGTACCACACAGAAAGCCTCCCAGTAACTTAAATACTAGTATACAAGGGTGAACGCTGTAGGTAGTCACTGACTTCACTCTGTTTTAAATGAGTTACATAGGTGTTGTCTTCAGCAAAGGGGCCTTCCTTACCATCAATTTTTGGAGCGCAGCCAATAGCCATTATAATAGTCTAGGTTATTAGAGGTTCCCATTGGGGGCTCATTTAGCCAGGAACCCATTCCTTTAAATAGAAGCTTCATTTAGTGAAGAAAACTGTCCAGCAAAGACTTGATCAAGTGATATGTCACATTAGTTCAGTTTACAAGGTTTTTAAGTACATGGAAAGTTTATATACCAATGTGAACTCAATAACATAAAATAAACATGGTGATGTAGTTGGTTACCTTCTGAGAAGACAAGGCTACAGCTATGTATTGATTGGAATTTCCATTTATACTTCACATACTTTGTGTTTGAATGCAGATAAAGTTTGTTGAATGGCAAGACTTTCAAAATTAAAAACTTTCAGGCCACATATTTCTTTCTTTCTTTTTTTTTTTAACGTCAATGCTACACTCACCTTATTGTTTTTTGTTTGTTTGTTTGTTTTGTTGTGACAGTCTTATGTAGTTCATTATGACATTGAACTCTGATCTAAGGCTGGCCTTAGACTCTTTATCTTCCCTTTCTTAACTTCTCAAGGGGTAGGATTACAAACATTCTGCCCAGTGACCTTGTTTCCTGTTATGTTTGGTTTACATTGCACATAATAGGTTTACATTCATGTAGAATTTATATCTCTAGCCCCATTCAATATAGAATTTATGTAGAAATCCTAATTCTAGGTATATGCTAGTGTAGAATATGCCTGGTTATAAAGCTATGAAAATGGAGGCCCTTAGATAAAATGTTTAATGATTTCATATTTAAAGTCACAAAGGATTAGCTTAGCTGAGAAGTCAGAGGATGTGCAAGCAATCATTGTGGATATCTAGAAGGATGTGGGCCTTCTCCCTGTTCCTGAATCTACATGGCCCTTGAATTTAAGCTCTGGGCCTCCAGAACTGTATGAAATAATTTTGTTTTATAAAACAGCTAGTCTGCAGAATTTTGTTTTACCTTCCTAAACTAGAAAACTGGATTATGACAATTAAGATTGCATAAAATTTTTAAAAGACTATGTGATGTTTATTAGTAAAATTTATAGAATACTAACATAAATACAAAAGTACTCTGGACATTTTTCAGTGTTCCAAGTGCTAGAAGCATCACTTTTAATTGTAATGAATTTCAGGAAAACTTCTCAGTTTCAACTGAAGTCTAAATAAAAAAAATTAAATGAATACAACAAGAAAAAATAGAATTTTAACAGCATGTATTAAAATATATTAAAAGGCTCCTCAAATGTTTTTGTATTGGAAAACACTAGTTGGTCTTTGTGCAAGTTCAATTAAGTAATTAAAATGTGTATGTGCCAAATCAGTAAAATCTAAATGGTCAAATTTAAAAAGAAATTTCCACTAATATGCGTTAAGCCGCACTTGTCATCTGATGGAGTTATGACCCCATTATGCCAGTGTCAAGTTTTAATCCTATTCTTTTACGCCAAAGGTTCTCTATTTTTCTTTACCTATGACACTTAGAGAGTAGAAAAATTGAGAATGGCATTTACTACATTAGAAACACATTTAATTAATATGTATAACCCTGTATCTTATTAAAAGAAGAAAATACTGGAATTGGATTTAGTGGATGATGTACTAATCTAATAGAAAAAAAAATCAGAGTTTTAGTTTTGAAATTTTGGCACCCTATGCTTTGCAAAATATTCCATAAAATCAAATAAATTAAGGATGTATATAAGCTTAATGGCATTGGAAATGGCAGTCCCCTGGCTTGTTTTAAATCAGAGTTAGAGACGTGCCAACCCATCACAACTCTTATGCACAAAGTACACTGTAGTTCTTCACACCCCTTTGAGCTCATATCACTCATTTGAAAATAGCATTTTTCCTTGGAATGATCTGTCACTATCAATTTTAATAGTGGCTGTAGAAGAACTGAATTTCATCCAAATTTCCAGCATGCCATTTGGTTCACTATATTTCAAACCAAATGACTTGTAAAACTATATTTTTTCTACTGTTTAACAGCAAATATACCATCTTCATAAGGATTTCATTACCTAAGAGGGTTTTTTTTGTTGTTGTTATTGTTGTTCAAACTTACCTCTAAATTCCTTGTGATGTTTTCCTAATTTATATGTATATAGATTAAAAAAAATAAACTATAAGTCAAAAGTCTTTTTCTCTTTGTCTCAAACCTACTTGATTCATCAGTGACTTAAGTTTTAGACCCATATGTGAGTGTCAAGGTATAAATAAACTTTTGTAATGCTCTGTTTCTGTTCCCATTATAAAACTGTAAAACAGATATCCTTCAGGAAGGAAAATGCCCAAAGTAAAATGATGTTTACGAGATATATGTATCTGAATAGAGAGTCATTTTTTTCATGTCATTCCAATTTCAATGAAACACACACCTACCCAAAGATGTAATATTATTTATACTCCTAGATAAAAATGTGAGGCAAAATATGAGGGTTGGTATTAATAATATAGAATCAGATGAATTTTTTTTGTCTATAGGAAATCATATGGTCCATTTTTCTAATTGGTATTTTGACTAATTTATTGTAAAACTTACATATAAAATTTCAGTGCACAAAGCATTTATTTCTTTTAGGTATATAGGTTTCAATTTGTTCAAGCTATCATTTTGATCAATTTTATTGTAATTATAATTTTAATACATATGATATGCTTCGTATTGTTGTATAGTAGAAAGAAAAAAAATACTGACTAGAGATTTCTCAAGTTTGAAACAAAAATGTATCTCAGTACCTGGAATATATTGCTGATAGAGAAACAATAACGACCACATGAGGACATTCAATTCTGAATCTCCACCTACTTTATAATTTGAACACACTTTAACTTAATATGGGCTGGTAAATGAAGATTAAAACAGTTAGGTGACTGTGTTGTTAATAAGCTACTACGGTAATACTAATCAAAATGCACAAACAAATGTGTTACAATTTCTGGAACTGTCCTAATTCAGAAAATGTAGAAAATTATCTCTTAAGAGGATGCTAATATAGTCAGCTTCATTTCACCTGCATTATATTAAGCTGTCTGAAAAACAGCTTTTGAGGCATGCCTTTTTTTCATCTTTTGAGAAAAATACAGAACTTCAGTGACAAATGTCCCAGGTAAATTGAAGTCTGTCTTGTTGTGGTTTGAATGAAAACGTTCCCTAAAGGTTCATATGTTTGAATTCCTGATCCCCAGTTGGCAGAACTGTTTC
This sequence comes from Meriones unguiculatus, assembly GCF_030254825.1. NCBI lineage: Eukaryota > Metazoa > Chordata > Mammalia > Rodentia > Muridae > Meriones > Meriones unguiculatus. The sequence goes on from NC_083352.1 coordinate 43,330,791, forward strand.
TGAAGAGCTGGGATGTGTGGCCTATGGCAGCTGGTGTTTCAAAAGCCCCCACCAATGTCAGTTAGCACTCTTCATGACAGTATATTAAGGTGTAATCCTCAGGGCTTGTTGCAGTGTCATGTCATGATGCCTAACATGCCAAATAAGCAGTATATTGTTCAGTTCTATACAATTGGATGTGATTTGATGTATGTTTCAATGACTACTGATTTAGTATCTTTTTCAATAAGATTAAACGGCATTATCATTTTAGTTTTCAATTTCCAATAACTTTATTTTAAATAGGTTTCATGTACTTAATAACAATACTTGGTCACCTTAACCTAAAATATTTCAATTATAAGACATGTCTCATGACATGTAATGTGATTATAAATGATTGCTTATTAAACAATTTTGTGTGAAATGTTCTTTTTACTCCATTGTTACCTCTTAAGTATGAATCACAATTTTCTGAGTGCTTAGTTTAACAATGGCTGTCTTATTCTTAGACTCTGCTGTGGTTCATTAAAAATTATAAACATTTCCCACCTATCCCAGTTGTAGCTAAGGTTGGCCTGCTTATTTCTCTCATAACTGATGATGTATAACAGGCATGCACAACTTTTTAGCTATGGGAATTTCTTCTGAGGAGAAAATTTTTTTTTCAAGTATTCTAACTACTTTTGTAATAGAGATCATTTACTGTTATTGCTGTTACATGATCTTTATATGTTCTTGGTAGTAAACCTTTGTTTAATTTGTTATTTGCATATCTACCTGTGTACAATCACTTTCTTAGTATATGAAAATTAAAAGAAGCTATAATAATTTAAATTTCATTAGTGAAAATAAAAAATTTCAGTGAAATGATAGGCAGCTTGTTGATTTTCCACATAATTAAACGTCTTAGCTATATTAGATAGGGATTACACTCTTCATAATATAACCTAAAGCCTTTAAAACATGGACTCAACAAATGTTTGTACATAATTAAAGTGTTAGTAAACCAAACAGAGACCAGCATTTTAATGAATTGACAAAACATGTTATGTCATACAAATTACATAAAATAGAGTGAGATAAAAACATGTTCCACTTATAAAAAAATCCAGAAGCAAAAGAATATTTGCATTGTTTCCATTCATGATAACTTTGAAATTATTACACAGTACCTTCTTATTTGCTTTCTGTGATATTTTTGTCTCTGCTTTTCCTTTTATATAACAATTTCTTTTTAATCTGTCATGAGATTTAAAAGTTTTCAGTAACTTTTAAAACCACCATTAAACTTTCTCCTCTTTCCAGCAGGAAGTCTTTTTCTTTTAAGTTGAGGGTTCTTACTGCATGCCAAATTTTAGTTTCTGTTTTTATAGTTTAAAATATTATCCCAGTTTTAATATTAACCTTAATAAAAGTTTTGCCTTTCATTCTGGATCTACTGAATGGTTATCAATACAGATAATTATTTTGTCTCTCCACCTAAATATGCTAATTTGTAGAGAGAATTGTCTTAAAAACAACGTGGGTTGTTTGAGGGTTCCACGGAAACCTCTTCTGGCCAACAACTCAGGTATAACTTAATTACAGTAGTTACTGGAAGCTTTATTTGGTGGTAAGAGATCTCCAGCTGGGCTTGGTTTCACACATTTATTTAGCTATTTTATTTAGATCTCGTTCAGATATGTTCATATTTTAGGAAGCTTCTATTGGATGTGGTTTCCATACAACCCTTCATATGGCTATTAACTTTATCTGTGTCTCTCTCTTTTTTTTTTTTTCAATGCAGTTTATTCAGGAACCTTGAACAATCATCGGACCGTAGGGAAAGCCAGCCCACAGCTTAAATAGCCTCTGGGTAGCCAACCCCAGCGTGCCACGTGGGCAATGCAGATAGGTCCACATACATGGAAGCAAGCCAGATCCTCAGCCTTAGCCAAATGTGGAGTTGTTTGTGACAGAGAGCACTCACCATCGGAAAGGTGGAAGGCGGAAACCAGCTCCATCTTTCAGGCGCGGCATTACGCAGCTCTCTACAGTTCCCCCTTTTTGTTTTAGACGCATCAGGCAAGAGTAGAGGTCTGATCTCTGATATTAGAAATAAATTGGGACTTTGTACCAATGTTCATTTAGGTGTCATCCACCCAAAGAGCATCAGACCCGTCTGATACCTTTTTCTCAGAGACGGGACCTGGGGCATCAACCTGCATGCAATCAGACATGCTCTTCTCTGGGTCTACAGTGGCTGACCCTGAGTGCAGTGCTTAGCCTCGCATCCTGAGCATAACATTTTAGCTTTTTATGGTATCCAACCATGCTTGGGGAGCCTGTCCTTCTTCAATGGCTGTAAAGGCCTGAATGATCATGGCTGCATTACGCTGTTGTGAGACTCTAATCTTGCATATACACCACAGGCAAACCAAGGAGACCAACACCAGAAGGCCTGCTAATGCTCCCATGCCTGCCCATTCCTTCAGATGATTCTTGGCTGCAGCAATCCATGGTGATAATCCTGTGGCTAGTCCTGCGTCCACTCTGGTAGAATTTACTGTGATAATGGCCACTCTCAGCTGCTCCATCGTAGTATCGAATTCTCCAGTCCAATTACCTAAAATATAGCTCGACAATTGTTTAGACAGATTTGCAGCACAGGAAAAATTCTCATGTTGTATGCTAGTGACACAAAGTCCAGCATACTTTCATTGACAGCCCGGTTGAGCGATTTGCCATAGGGTATCAATTTGCTCCTGCACGAGGTCAATCCTCTGATTGAACACCATCAAGCCTCCTTTTAGTTGAGCATTAATTCCTTTTTGTACATCTAAGGCATGAGCTACATTGGCTAAAAGATTATTCAGGGTCTGAGCAGTCTGCACAGTATGACTCATGGCTAATGTCACAGTGGTAGCTCCAACCGCCTCCAATGAGATGGCAGTAACAGTGGCGGCTGTAGTTCCAAGATCCCTTTTCTGTCTGAAGAGAGTCATAGCGTGAGGGGCATCAATGGGCACAGGCACCCAGTGAGGCATGTGAGTAACCAGGGCATACCTAAATTCACTAGCATTCCAGCATTGGGCAAAAAAGCAAGTATCATCACCACAATTACTTGGCTCTATCTGGCTAATAATGAATAAAAATGGGGGATGTAAACAAACAGGTGTGGGCTTATAGGAAATATTATGAGAAGCCTTAACCCCCTCGTTGGAACATCCTGCATCAGTTCTAGAACTAGCAGTGGTGGTGTCCGAGGTCTGAGTAGGTTCAGGAGACCATTGCCCCCAGGGGCGAGACATGCTCCATGTAAATTGACTAACTCCATGTTTTGCTCCACTTTTGAAAGTCATTTAAGGTTCTTAAATTATCCCCCCCCCTTTTTTAATTTTTCCTCAATTACACTTTATTCATTCTGTATCCCCCCATACGCCCCTCCCTTCTCCCCTCCCAATCCCACCCTCCCTCCTCCCTCTGCATGCATGCCACTCCCCAAGTCCACTGATAGGGGAGGTTCTCCTCTCCTTTCTGATCTTAGTCCATCAGTTCACATCAAAAGTGGCTGCATTGTCCTCTACTATGGCCTGGTAAGGCTGCTCCCCCCCAGGGGGAGGTGATCAAAGAGCAGGCCAATCAGATTATGTCAGAGGCAGTCCCTCTTCACATTACTATGAAACCCAATTGGACTCTTTATTCCCTCTCTCATTCATTTTCCAATTCTCATTCCACTTGATCATTCCATCCCAGCCTCCAATCTATCCATAATTATCTACTCTATCTCTCTTCCTAATGAGATCTTTCTGTCCCATCCTGGTTCAGTTCTTTACTCTCAATATATAAGTGCTGTGTTTCTGCACATTATAGAATGATTATCATTGAATAAACAAGTAATAGGCACATATAAGCAAATAAATGCCGTTTTAGTATTCATAGGAATGTGTTGTCTTACTCAGGAATTTTTTGTTCTAGTAACACCCATTTACCTGTGAATTTCATGTTCTCATGTCTTCTTCTTTTTTTTTTCAGAAGACAAAAATAGTAGAAGGATTATAATTTTCCAGAAAATAAAAAAAGACAAATGCTTAACCAAACTAACTAAAACACAGAGAGAGCATGCACACATTAATAAAATCAGAAACAAAAAGAGGAACAAAACAACAGTTGAATAACTAATCCAGAACATTAGAAGAACTAACCCAGAACATTAAAAATCTGTATCCCACTGAATTGGAAAATTATTATTATTAATTGATATTATTGTTACTTACAATTTATTCACTTTGTATCCCAGTTGCAGCCCCTTCTCCATCTCCTCCAGTTCCCAGCCTCCCTCCCTCTTCCTCCCCTCTCCCTTCTCCCTTAGTCTGATAGGAGAATTCCCCCCCCCCACTGTCTGATCCTAGCCTATCAGGTCCCATCAGGTCTGCCTGGATCCTCTTCCTCTTTGGGCTGCTTAGCTCACCACACCAGGGATAAGTGATCAAAGAGCAGGCAACTGAGTTCATGTTAGAGACTATCTCTTCTCCTCTTACTAGGGAACCCACATGTAGACTGAGCTGTTTATAAATTACATCTGAGCAAGAGACTAGGTCCTCTCTATTCATGTTCTTTGGTTGATGCATCAGTTTCGGCAGTACCCTCTTGGGCTCAGCTTTTTTGGCTTAGTTGGTCTCCTTGTGGGGTTCCTATGCCATCTAGATCCTTCTATATCACCCTTTTTCCATAAGACTCCCTGTGCTCTGTCAAAAGTTTGGCTATGAGTCTCAGCATGTGCTTCCATCTCCTGCTCAGAGACTTTTAAAGGAGATCTGTCCTGTTCCCTCTCTTCTACTACTTCCGTTGTGTATCCTGTTTTCTCCTCCTTGTTTTTTCACTTCTTTAAGTCTGTAGATTTTAATACGTTTGTCCTATATTATATGTTTAATATCCACTCATAAGTGAGTATATACCATCCATGTCTTTCTGCTTCAGGATGATCTTTTCTAGTTCCATCCATTTGCCAACAAATTTCATGACTTCCTTGTTTTTAAATGGCTGAGTAGTATTCCATTGTGTAAATGTACAGACTTCCTTTACTAGTTCTTCTGTTGAGTTAAATTTTGTTGTTTCTGGTTTCTTGGTACTGTTAAAGGAGCAGAAAAGAACATGGTTGAGTAAATATTTCTGTCCTAGAAGAAAGTGTCTTTTAACTATGTGTCCAAGACTGTTATAGCTGTGTCTTGTGATAGATGGCTTCCAATCTTCCTGTAGAACTACCTCTCTGATTTCCATAGTGGCTGGACTAATTTTCACTCCCACCAGTAATGGATTAATGCTTCCTTTATGGAACTTCTTTTCTGCAATTATTTTTTTGTTTTACCTTTTAATTTTATTTTTGTTTTATTTTATTTCTCTCTATGTTTTTCTATCTTTTTACCCTACATGTGTTTTGCTTATTTTTATGTTATGTCTTCAGTTTAGTGTTTTTATGGAATTTCTGATGTGGCAGCAAGTGTGTCTCAGCTGCATCCGCATTTGTTTCTTTTGTTCTTTCTTTCAGAATATATGAGAAAAATTGTATTTTCAGCCAAAAGAAACAAACATACAAAGTAAAAGCAAACTGTTTTAAACCATCACATGAATGCGTGAGCTGAACATAGTTCCTCTTTGAAAACAAGTTTTCGCTTTTTTTAAATTCTTTTCATTACAATTTATTCACTTTGACTCCCAGCTGTAACCCCCCCCTTCATCCCCGCCCAGTCCCACCCTCCATTCCTCTTCTCCTCTCATGCTCCTTCCCCAGTCCACTGACAAGGGAGGCCCTTCTCTCTTTCCATTTCTTTTCTTAAGTGCTAAGCTTTCTCACCAGCTCCTTTGTCTTATAACATTCTTAGTTTCTGAGTTAGTGGAAACTAGATGTCTGCTAACTTAGGAACACGTTCCAAGTGTTATGCCTAACACAATAAAGGATGGTAAATTATACAGAAATGTTATGTGTACATTTAAAGATTGCTATAGCCCATGAGAATGATGGGTTTTAACTTGGAATGTTTCATCCTTCACAGTCACAATATTCTTGTAAGTGAAGGGTTAACTGAATTTTCTTTCATTCAAATGTAACAACTTTATATTTTTTATTGGGTACATAACTATCTCTACCATATATGTATATACATTTATATACATGCATGCACATATATGTATACATATACTAGAAAATACGAGAAATTAATTTTGCAACTGACTTCAAGTTATTAAGTAGCAGTGGCAGTTTTTAAGGTGTGTGTCTCAGGTCAAACCATGCTTCTAATCTGCATTATAATGCTACAAGTACACTCTGAACTAATTCCCTTTCTCCTTTTCAACACTATATGTACACCAGCTTTTATATGGATTCTAACAATAGTGTGCACCAGCTGCTCCTTCCACACTCCCACAGCTAACTTACTCTTTAATCCTGAGAGATGTCAGTTAGCAGGAGCTTTCTGTCCCAGGACTTCTGCTGTCTGACACCACAATGCCTTTCTCTGTGTAAGACAGCCGTGTGGAGTCTTAGGCTTTATCTCCAGAAAAAGGATCATAGGGTTTTCAAATTTTATTAGCATCAATTCATGGAACATGAGCTCATTTGTCTAAGAAAAATGAGAATAGTCACATTTTTTCCAACTGTAGTTTGTGAAAATGTATGAGACTAAGAATTTCCTGTCTTAAATTAAGTATTATTGGAGGACTGTCTCAAGATGAGAAAATGAATGGCAACTGACCTTCCATAGATTAGAGAATACATTTTAAACAAATCGTATCCAAACTACTTTCATTGAGTCTGTGTTTTATAAATCATTTCTCTCTAAATTTTAAAAGATATATTTCAGTTGACTAGGGGAGGGGCATAAAGGGAGAAGAGAGAGAGAGGGTGGGATTGGGAAGAGATGAGGGAGGAGGACACAGCTAGGATACAAACTGAATAAATTGTAATACATTATAATAATAAAAAGAAAAATTATATTTAACCAGGATATTTAGAGATACATATAGCCATTACATACCAAGAAATATCCTTCTGCATGTCAAGAAATTTGAAACAACTATTTATCAATGTGTAAAGCAACCTACTCTATCAAGAGTCTTTCATTTGGATGCAAATAAGAGTATCTCAGATTATCTCTGTGGAATGTCAGCTATTGGGAAGAAGCTGTGAGGAACTAAATTAATCATACAGTACAGACCAAATCCTGGTAGAAGTGCTCTCTTATTGCATTAATTAATATTTCAGTAGCTCAACTCAAATTAAGATGGCAAATATTGGATCCACACAGGATGCAAAAATGTAGCATGTGACACTGTGATACATTCTAGGACTCATAAACATGTTCTGCAATATTTATTTTATGACTTACAGGTTAATCATCAGATGACATTTAATTGACTGTTTACAATAGCCTATAATTAACTCATCTGTCATTTTCTTTTACTTATTTTGTAGCCATTGAATATATTATGTTATGAAAAACATTAATGTTAAAGTTGGATTGATATCCAATTTTATCATGTTCTCAAAATTGTTTCCTGTGCACACTAATTTGGAAGTAAAGCTATTTCTTCTCTGGCATTGTAGGCATTACTCACTTTATATCATTGACCCAATTTTATTGTGAAGCTTTGTATCATTAAGAATGATTCTGTAATGTTTTAATTTGCTTGCAGTGTTACATTTGATTCATAACATTCTGCCAAAACAAAATACATGGCTTCAAAGATATTAAACAAGAACACTGTGTTTTTAGAAGAACAATGGAAGACTTTTTTACTTAATCTAAATAATGAGAAGAAAATACTCAAAATTTATTAAATGTATATATGAACAAATTATCATAACAAAAGTTGAGAATGGTCCAGGTGACTAGGCTACCCCTTTTCACTGTATCATACATCTCCTTCCCACCCATATACAAATATTAAGGAAAATATTTTTTTGGAGGGAGGGACTCAGCTTTCAATTTTCAATTAAATTAGAATTACATGCACGAGTATATTATTACTAGATGTATGGTCTTTAAATGGTTTCTACAGGTTATAAAGAAAAGCATGCTTTGAAATATAGAAGAAAAAATTATTTCAGCATTTCCTTGTTTCTGACTCTGTTCTTATCACATATTCTCACCATTTGGAAAAGTCTTCAATTAGGTTAATGAATTTGTGCATGTCTACTTTACTTAAAAAGAGTTATGATTGTATCAAAACTATGAGTCATGGACTAGTACTGACCACTCTGCTCTGTTCAGTATGGTATTTCATTTGTCATTGTAATCATAATTAATATAAAGAAGATGTGTTCAACTACTCAGAGATTGGCTCTTTGAAAGTGAAGGTTTCCTCCTCATAGATATCCAAAAACTCAATGCCATGAGTTTTGTGACTATGTCATTAATACAACCAGTTTTGATGGTTTATATTAAATATTTTCAGATAACTTCTCTGTATGAAAGGACAAGGCCCTCTCTGTTTCTATCCTCCACATAATGCCTGGAGTTTCTTTTCAGATGATTTCGTTTCTCACTAATAGCTATCTCCCTAACTACATGTTACTTAATAGAAGAAGAACATAAAAATAAGAATTTAAATTGCCCTATACTTTTCAGAAGACTCCATTTTTATGGCCATTTCAAGCTCTTTAACTACTTGTTTTGTACTCTTCTTGCCAATTTTTTCCCCAAGCCACAGATGTCAATGCCTACTCATCTGCTGCTCTGTTTCATCCTGATGCCCTCCAGGCGACACGGGTTTTATTCCAACTCAGATTGGAGCATTTGAGAAGGAAGAACCAAATTTTAAAATCTGTTGTCTTTTCCTATTCTTTATCTCTTTCCCACTCAATTTTACCCTCTTGTACAGTTATATTTTTAGTATTTTAATAATTTGCAATTCAAATAAGCTTTTTATTCTGTAAAATCTGAATGTGAAAAACAAGTCCCCATTCAGTAAGATAATAGGAAAGAAAATTGTGTGTCTCTAACATTTAAAAATTCTAATCAGTTCAGGAGATATTTAAAAAATTATATACAGTTATTCAGCTATCAAAAATTACCTTTCAATTTTATTTTAGAACAAATGAGATGGCTTAATAGGTAAAACAGTTACTCCACAAGCCTAAGGCCTGTACCACATAGGGACAGAAAGAGAAAACACAGACTCTTTTCTTTAATTTCTTTATTTTTATTATTAGTTACATTTTATCAACTCTGTATCCCAGCTGTATCCTGCTCCCTCATTCCCTCCCAATCCCACCCTCCTTCCCTCATCTCCTAAAACAGACTCTTAAATTTAGCTTTACCTCCCTGATGAACACACTCTCTCTCTCTCTCTCTGCCTCCCTCTCTCCCTATCTCCCTTTCTCTCTCTCTCTCTCTCTCTCATCTCCCCTCTCCCTCTCTCTCACAGAAACACACTCACAATCCCCATACACATATGCACATAAAGTGATAGTAAATGAAATAAAATTTTTATTTTAATGGTATTTGGTTGAAAATAAATTAGCAATAATTTAAATATATACTAACACAAACTGAGGAGAAAACTATGATTTTACTTTTTCTTTCCTTTTTTGTTTTACTAATTGCAGCTTAATCGCTTTGTATCCCAGCTGTAGCCCCCTTCCCATTCCCTCCCAGTCCCACCCTCCCTCCCTCTTCTTCTCCTATGATTTACTTTTGATTAAATTATTTTAAATTTTTTTACATGGGACATTCCAAGATGGCAGCTACCAATGGGCACCATATCTGAGGGGCACAGGATCTGAAACTCTGAAGTCAGTGAGTAGAGGGGTAGCTGAAGCCAGAACATCCACAATGAGGCTTCCTGGGTGAGAGGGAACAACCCAGAACCTGGGACAGTTTGGATACATGTCACTCCAGGTACTGAGAGTGGCTAATATTATATCCCCTGCACGTACGTCCCCTTTCCCTGCTCAACAAGGTAGCCAGCAATGTGGCCTCTGCCCCAAATACTGGGACTGCAGTGATTGCCCCAAGCACAAGCCTCCAGAGCTCAGTGACTGAAACAGCACACACAGGCCTCCCAGGGGTAGGACAGCAGCTAGTCCAAGCAGCAGCCTCCACAAGCTCTGTGACTGAGGCTGCAAAGGCATACCTGCCCAGAGGCCAAAAAGTGGACACCACTGAGCTAATGAATCTCCTGGACTCTCATTTGCCCCTGCAGGCCCAAATGTGAGATCAGATAACAAGGGGATGTTCTGTGCTTTCTGATTAGGCCTACAAGCTAGTGACTGTGCCTTTAAGTGAGTGCTTACAGAGCCTCAGAACCAAGGTCACTCTATGCTAGCAGCCAGTCATCAGATCCTTCCTACTCACACCCCACTGTGGGCAACATAGGCATCTTTGGGACAGTGTTCTCAACAATGAAGCCCCTGCTCTATGGATCTTCCAGTGGAGTCCAGGAAAACAATTCCTAGACCATAGATAGATCTGAATACCAGGAGGACAGTACAACAGGTCTGTAGGACACTGAGGTATTCATGACACCAGAGCATGCTCATGTACTCCCTTAAACAGCACCAGCACAGGCACTTCTTATCCCTTTCTCCACCCCCCCCCAACACTTAAGTGCCACACCCTTCAGGCATCTACAAGCTCTAGTAGACTCTCCCTCAAAGCACACTGCCAGTCCTACCCACTTTCTTGTTTTTATTTGCCTGAGACCTTCCTACCTTAGCTACAGCTGAAACCACAGCATCCACTCTCAAACCAGTGAACCTCTCTCATATTCCTGAAGAATACCCCAGACACCAGAGACAGATGGACCAATCTGAAGTACAGACTCCAGGAGCAAAGAAAGAAGGATATAGATAAGAGGATGGCTAGAGGTAGGAATAAGAACACATCTAACAAAAATGAAGACATTATGGCTTCACCAGCAAAAATCAACGGATATGCTAATACATCGGAAACACAGGGAAATTATTTTAAAGCTATACTTACCCACTAATTAGAGGCACATAAAGAGGAAACAATCTAAGCTCTCAAAGAAATACAGGCAACTACAGCAAATCAAATAGAGGCACAGGTAGAGACACAAGTAGAGTCACAAGTAGTGGCATATAGAGAAGAAAGGGATGAAAAAAAAAGAGGCTATCATGGACAGATAGGAATCCACTTTCAAACAGATGAAAGAAATAGAATAAGACATGGAAGAGAATTATAATCAATAAAGAAAATACAGAGAAAATCCTGGAGCTGGAGAACTTAGACAAAAGATCAAGAACCACAAAGGTAAGCATCCCTAAGAGAATACAAGAGATGGGAGAGAGAATCTCAAGCACTGAAGATACAGTGGCAGAAATTGATGTCTTTCAAAGAAAAAATAAAATCAGAAAAGTTCCAAACACAAAACATCCAAGAAATCAAGGACTCCATGAAAAGATGAAATCTAAGAATGAAGGAATAGAAAAAAAAAAAAAAAAAAACAAGATTCCAGGCTCCAAGGTCCAGAAAATATTTTCAAGAAAATCATAGAAGAAAATTTTCCCAACTTAAAGAAAATGATATCCATAAACATACAAGAGGCCTACAGAACACCAAATAGACTAGACCAGAAAAAAATCTCCTCGCGTCACATAATAGTCAAAACACTAAATCTACAGAACAAAGAAAAAGAAAATATTAAAAGCAGGAAAGGGAAAAGGCCAAGTAACATATAAAGGTAAACCTATCAGAATCACACCAGACTTCTCAACAGAAACTATAGAAGCCAGAAAGACCGGGGCAGATGTCATGCAGACTCTAAGAGAACACAGATGCCAACCCAAACTACTATACCAAGCAAAGCTTTCAATTAACATAGAGAAAGCAAAATATAACCATGACAAAACTAAACTTAAACAGTATCTACACAGCAACACATCGCTACAGAAGATACTGGAATCCAAGGAAATCAACTACACCTAAGTAAACACAGGATATAGATAAATTCACAACAATAAATTAAATGAAAACAAGCACACAAACACACTCTCACTACCAACGCCACAATAAAAGAAACTAACGTTCCTTGGTTACTGTTATCTATCAACATCAACTACTCAAATCTCCAACAAAAAGACACAGACTAACAGAATGGTTGCAGAAACAGGATCCAACATTCTGCTGTATTCAAGAGACACACCTCTGCAACAAAGATAAACACCACCTCAGAGGAAAGGGCTGGAGAAATGTTTTTCAAGCAAACCATTCCAGAAAACAAGCTGATGTAGCTATCCTAATAGCTAATAAAATTGATTTTTTACCAAAATTAATCAAAAAAGATGAGGAGGGAGACTTTTTCTCATCAAAGGAAAATTCTACCAGGAGAACATCACAATCATGAACATCTATGCCCCAAATAGAAGAGCACCTGCATTTGTAAATGAAACATTACTAAAGCTTAAATCACACATCGATTCCAATACCTTAGTAGTGGGAGACTTTAACACTCCACTCTCACCAAAGGACAGACCATATAGACAGATGCCAAATGGAAAACTAATGGCACTTACAGAGGCCCTAAATCAATGGACCTAACATATGTCTAAAGAACTTTTCACCCAAACACAAAAGAGTATACATTATTTTCAGTACCTCATGGAACCTTCTCAAAAATAGACCATCTAGTTAGGAACAAAGTAAGCCTCAATAGATACAAGAAGATCAAAATAGAAGCTATTTTTTTTTTTTACTCCAGTTTTGTGAAATTTCTCATTAATACCTTTACAATGTGCTTATATACTATGGCAGGTCACTCCAAATATTTGTTTATGTAAAATTAGAATGTAAATCAAAGAAGTGAATCAGAGAAAATCTCAAGTAACTTTGAAAAAATAATGATAATGATAGGCAGAGATTTTGAGTTAGTTCACCACAGAACAAAATTACAGATGCTCAGTATTCCCAGTCATGTAAATTACATATGGTTTGGTTGCATATTTAGAATAAAAACTTTACATGTTGTCAGTGCTTTAGAAAGATGAGATGGTTGAAATGCTGGCATATTAGAATTCTTACTATGTCGTATATGCTTATTAACCTCTGCTTTAACATTCTGACCCTGATTACAAGTGATTTTGAGTTATTAAACAAATTATTACCTAGTAAGTTATTCTTATTTTATTTACTAATGAAACATATTTACATATGAAACATATTTAGCTATCGATGTAAATATTTTCAAAAACTTCTGGATTTTAAATTTTAACGTGAGATGTTCTTTCGTATTTGAAGGGAGACCCATTTCTGCCCTGTCAATGTCATAGGAAATACAGACATAACAATAATATTTCAGTATTGGGTAGTAAGCTGTCAGCACATTGTCTTCTTACATTTTAATTCAGTAGAACATCAAAGAAATGAATCATGCAATACCTGATACAAATTTGGATATCTCATTAAATTCCTGCCATGCTTTAGTAGCTTCCAAATTTAAAGATACTGACTATAATTGGGGTATTTTAATGCATTTTGGCTACATTCCATGCAATTATTTTACCTTAAAGCTTTGTCATCTTAAACGATTTTATTACATATTTATATAAAATAATGACATTTTAACTTAATTCATATGATTTTCCAATGTCTAATTTAAAATCATTTAAACATCTGTCTTTAGTTTTATATGAATGCTGATTCTACAGTCTTTGCTACAGATGGCTGAAAAATGAGGCATCCACACGGACCATTTCAGCTTTCTGGTCACTGTTCTATCATATCCAATCCCTGGGGCTCCTGAGCCTCCTTTATTTTGTTTCTGGCAGCCTTGTGTAAATTGGAGTGTTCCTATTCTCATCTGCTCATTCCTTTACTGTCATAACAATCCCATTTTCGTATTGAAAATTGGTCTTCTCTGAGGCTTAAATATTGTTTTATGTTCTTTATGGTTTCGATATTCTAAATGAAAACTAAGATTTATGATGCCCTGGAGAGACCACTTGTTTTCATTCCTTCAAAGAAAAATGTTACATTAAAGAGAGTGTTGGTAACCCTACAGTGTGTCAGAACATTTTATGAAATATTAACTATGCTTGAAAGAAACAATACCACACTTATTCATGGAGCTGAAAATTATTGTATGTTCTAATGTGATACTATGAATATTCACATTACTTATCTTACTTTTTTAAGATATTGTTCAACACCATACTTTCCCTAAAAAATATGCCTCCCTAGCATCAGTTTAAACTTTAAAGTATGTTTTAATATATATATCACTACAGAGAGAGTGCTGAATAACCTCAAGGGAATTCATCTATTTTCTTGTAGAGAAAGAATCTATCTTTTAGAATAAATGTGAAGCATTAATAAATTCTACAGACTGTCATATAAATTGTAATTCAATCCAAAGCAAAAGAAAAAAAAAAAAAAAAACAACAACAACCATAACTTCTAAGGTTTATCTTCAAAGGACTACTTTCGTATGATTTTTCCTGCACTCCAAATTGAATAACTCATGAGCTGACCCACACACTTAATCCAACTATTTAAGGTCATTATTAGATGTATTATCATTTTAATTGTTAGAGGCATGTTATTTTCTCCTTTCAAGTTTTAAAGGAGATGCTGCCATGGTTTAGTATGGTCAGTACTGTACAATATTATTTTTCAAAAAAGAAGAATTTTTTAAATATTTTTATAATAATTACAGTTTATTTACTTTGTATTCCAGCTGTATTGCCTTCCCTTAATTCCCTTATCTCCTCTCTGCCCCTCTCTAAGTGTACTGATAGGGGAAATCCTCCTCCCTTTCCATCTGACCCTAGCTTACCAGGTTACTGCAATGTCCTCCTTTGTTGCCTGGCAAGGCTGCTCCTCCCTCTGGGGTGGGGTATTAAAGAGCCAGCCACTGAGTTCATATCAGAGACAGTCCCTGTTCCCCTTACTAGGAATTCCACTTGGATACTGAGCTGCCGTGGTCTATATCTGAGCAGGGTTTCTGGGTTATATCCATGAAAGACACACACAACACGGTATATACTCACTTATAAGCAGGTACTAGACCTATAAGATAGGATAAACATACTAAAATCTGTACACCTAAAGAAGGAAGACCCAGGGTAGGATGACCAATGCTCACTTAGAAAGACGAATGGAATGGACATTGGAAGTAAGAGAAAACAAGAAACAAGAATGGAGCCTACCATAGAGGGCCTCTGAAAGACTCTACCAAGCAATGTATTAAAGCAGATGCTGAGACTCATAACCAAACCTTGGGCAGAGTGCAGGGAATTATATGAATGAAGGGGGAGTTAGTAAGACCTGGAGTGGACACAAACTCGACAAGGACCTAATATATCTGGGCAGAGGGGTCTTTTCTGAGACTGATTCTCCAACGAGGAATTATTTTTGAGAATAAATATTCACTTCTTTCCTAATCTTACTATCGATAATTTTTGTTGTTACAATTTAAGATTTTAATTTTCTGTGTATGGTGTTTTTCTTGCATGGATGTCTGTTCATCACATACTTGCATTGTCTCCTGAAACTGGAATTAAAGATGATATTTCGCCACCATGTGGATACTGGGATTCAGTCTGGAAGAACAGCCAGTGCTCTAACCATTGACCTCCAGCTACATCACTTAAAATATTCTTTAGGAAAAGTCATCAATGATGCTTCCTTAACCTTTGTTGCATCCCTTTCCTGCCCTTTCTTGCCTATGAAAAGTCATATGTTGTCTTTCTTTGGTAGCAGAGCTCCAATTCCTTGAAGCTAGTTACTATTATATTTACTTACTGGCAGTGACAGCCACTCTTTACCCAGAGACTTGAAGCATCTAGAACAGTGATCCAAATGGAGATATGTGTGCTTTTCAATGGTGTGCCCTGTAAAAAATGTGTTTGTGTTTGTCTGAAAAAAGTTTTCCTGGGTAGTATAAGTAATTGCTGAGGGGGAAATAAATTTATTCTTTTATTGATATTGTCCTTTAAAATTTTCAGAAGAAATTATCTTATGGTTTTAAATTTCTAGGACTTGCATCACAATGTGTTTTAGCTGCAGTTATCATTATTTGGTAGGCAATATTATGTCTTATATTTGAGAAGTTTTTTTTCTGTCATGGTTGTATACCCCTGAAAGTAATGAATTCGATAACTCTTTCTAGATTTCAAGTCTGTTACTCCTATATTTAGATGCAATACAATTTCAATACGGGATGCTAGTCAGGTTAGATAATGTAACTATTTTGTTTTTGTTACCATACATAATAACTACTGTCATACATATTAAACTTACCAATATTTCTAGATAAAATTAATATGCATTTTAAGAAATATAATAATAAATAATAAATAAATTACATAAAACATTGCAGGAGTAAACAAATTCATTTCGATACTCTTAGATGGGTTTCAATCTTTGAGAATCTGCTTAATAAAGAAACTACATTAGGCTGGATTCAGTGATGCACATCTGTAATCCCAGCACTCAGGGAGGCAGATCTCTGACAGTTTGAGGCTTGCTTGGTCTACAAAGGAAGTCCATCACAGGCAGGGCCACACAGAGAAATCTTGTTTCAACAAGGGAAACAGAATGAAAAAAGAAACTGCAGAAAAGTATGTGTATGCTCCTCTTCCATTCATAAATCATATACAAATGACTGATAATATTATAACAACATAATGCTGAGCACCACTGATTTCACCTCTTTTGCTCTAAGAATTATTCCATTCAGTTGTGTTGAGTTTTCCTGCTACTGTTTACTTCCTAAGTATTCTTAAGAATTTGCTGAAGGCATGCAATAAAAACATACAATACACACCACAATTTTGGATAAATATGTCAAGTTAGCATCATAAACTCTGAGATTCCTCATAAGAGAAAATGTAGCAGACATTGAACAATGCAATATATTTCAGTACTTTTATTATATGGTGCTTTAAAACACTTGGCTCTAATTTCATCACCAGATTTCACAATAATCACCACTATCGTGATATAGATACCAATAGTGGGTCTCATAATTTGGGGATAACCAACAACTGTCTATTTAGATTTCAGATCCGTTAACTGAGAGGGAATGCATAGGTAGTACTATAACCTGACACTTACTACTGCTGCTAAGTTCACGGACCCAAGAGGAAAAACTAATGTCTATGTTACTAAACCAGTATAATATCTAACTGCATTCTAAATAGCAGCCATCACACCTATAGATCAGTGTACTGAATAGTTTTCAAGTTGTCATCTTTGTAAAAAAGACAGAGACAATCATTAATGAAGTCAGGGGCTGGCCACTCACCCATGGGGTGGGTGACAGGTTGAGTATGCTTACTGACAGGAGCCTAACTTAACCTTTCTCTGAGAGGCCCCTCCTTATCCCCCAGCAGCTGTTCGAATCAGATGCTGAGACTCACAGCCAAGTATCAGGCAGAGCTTAGGAAACTATGGAAGAGTGGAAAGGAAGGATACAGGGACCTGGAGGGGACAAAAACACTGCAAGAACACCAAGAGTCAACTAATCTTGATCCATGAAGGCTTACAGAGATGGAAACACTAACCAAACAGCATACATGGACTAGACTCCATACACATATGTAACTAGGCTCCATACACATATGTAACTTATGGGCAGTTTGCTCTTCATGTGGCCCCCCTAATAAGTTGAGCAGGTGCTATCTATGATATGGACTTTGTTATCTTCTCTTGATCAGTTTGGCTTAGCTGGGCTGCCTTGCCTAGCCATAAAGGATAAGGAGGAGCTCAGTGCCAATGTAAACTCATATACTGGGAAAGGTTAGTTGGAGTGGGAGGGCATGGCTCTCCTCTTTACTGAGGACAAGGGGAGTAGGGATGGAGTGAAGAGGGTAGAAAGAAGGGTCTGGGAGGAGAAGAAGGATGGGGCTCTGATCAGAATGTAAAGTAAATATATAAATTAAAAATAAATTTAAAAAAAGAAAAATGAGAGACATTTACAGAAATTCAGAACTGGTCCAAATTCAGAGAACATGGATAAAGAGATTGCTTAGTGGCTAAGCCATTGACTGCTCTACTAATAAAGCTCAGCTGGATTTCCAGCATCTACATGGAAGCTAAAACCTATCTGTGCAAAAATTGAAGACTAGGTAGAAACAGGAGCTGATGGACCTATAATCTCAAGAGGAACTTTGACTCCAAATTGGTCCATTCAGAAGGAATCTACATAATTTGTAAGTATTGGCACATTTTCCCAAGCAAAACAAAGTGAAGGCAAATTAAATCTGTTTTATCAGAAGGTCAAACAGGAAGATTAAAGCCTCATTTGCATATGTAGCCCTCCTATGAAGAAGAGATCTCCTACAAAAATGGAAAGTTCAGATTAATACTCTTTCAACCTTTAAACAACAGATAACTACTTTAATTGACACTCTATATTGATATTGTACATAATATGGCTTGATAGTTTCTGTGTTTAAATAGGTAAGAACACCAACTCCCATGTTTGAAGCCAGGCATGGAATTAGATTGCCTAAGTGTCTAGTTTAAAAGATCATGGATACCTGTTTTCTCCCACTTGCATGTGCATCCCATTTTCCTTTCTGACTAAGGATTGATTGGTCATCTTACCCATGATCCTCCTTCTTCTTTAGCTTCTTTAGGTGAACAGATTTTAGTATGTTTATCCTATATGTCTAATATCCACCTATAAATGAGCATATGCCATGTGTATGTTTCTGCTTCTGGAATACCTCACTTAGGATGATCTTTTTTAGTTCCCACCATTTGTCTGCAAATTTCATGATTTCCTTGTTTTTAATTGCTGAGTAGTATTCCATTGTGTAAATGTACCACAATTTCTTTATCTATTCCTCAGTTGATGGACATCTGAGTTGTTTCCGTGTTCTGGCTATTACAAATAAAGCTGCTATGAATGTGGTTGTTGTGTACTTGAGCATGTTTTGGATATATTCCTAGGATTGGTATTACTGGATCTTGAGGAAGCACTATTCATACTTGTTTGAGAATGCTACCAGACTCTACAATAGAGGATTGTTGAAAGACTCTACCCAGCCAGGTATAAAAGCAGATGCTAAGACTCATAGCCAAACTTCAGGTAGAGTGCAGGGAATCTTATGAAAGAAGTGGGAGATAGGAAGACCTGGAGGGGACAGGAGCCCTACAAGGAGAGCAACAGAACCCAAACATTTAATTTATTGTTTTCAGCCCTGATTTGATTATTTCCAGCTGTCTACTCCTCTTGAACATCTGCACTCTTGATACAATTCATTTTTAGATTATATATTGTCCAATAACAGTAGATATTGAATTTACTTTCCTGTCTGTGGTTGGAAATATACAGATTATATTTGTTTATTTTTAATATGAATTTAAAGGCTTAAAATCATGTCCTTTGTTAGAAAATCTAAAAACAAAATTTCATGATTTCTTTGTTTTTAATTGTTGAGTAGTATTCCATTGTGTAAATGTACCATAATTTCTGGATCTATTCTTCAATTCAGGGATATAAGGTTTGTTTCCAGATTTTGCTATTATGAATAAAACTGCTACGAACATGTTTGAGCAATCATGATATTTGTAGGAAAATGATGGGAACTAGAAAATATCATCCTGAGTGAGGTATCCCAGAACCTGAAAGACACACATGGTTTATACTAACTTATAAGTGGATTTTAGACATATAATATATGATAAACTTACTAAAATCTGCTCATCTAAAGAAGTTAAGCAAGGGGGGCGACAAGATGGCGGCGCCGGGAGGACTCTCATTCTGAGCAGCAGCACAGCAGGATCAGCACAGTGACCAGCAATCAGAACTCTCGGCCATAAAACACAGTCATTGTGTTTCCCAGGTGAGAGGATACCCCACAGTGGGGGATTCAATCAGCTTTTAACTCACTCAGCTAAACCGCGGAAGAGATCCCGGTTCCCCCAGACACTTGGCTGCCGGCCACCAGCCCCAGCCCCAGCCCAGAGCCACAAGCCAGTGTCTCTGGTCACGGTCCCAGACTGAACCGTGTGCACCACACTATCAGAGACTGGAATTTTCAGTCGAGAGATAACCCCAGGGTACAGGAAACGATTGGGACCGGCCTTAGGTCACCCAGACATCCCCTGGAAAAGACTCGGGCGGATTCCACGGGCACCCCAGGAGCCAGCCCAGAGCCAGAGCTGGGGACCCAGGTTCCGGCACAGAGCCCTGCCTGCCTGCGCCGCCGGATTCGCCGCCGGAAATAGAAATGGCGGGTCTGATCTCAGAGCACTCAGCTCACCCCCAATCTGAAAAGGTCCCCGGAAAATTACCCAGCTTAGGGAGGCACTCAGGCTCCCAAAAGCCGCAAAAGCAGACACAGGCAGTTTCTGCGCACCAGACAGCTGGCAGAGACTGAGCCGCCATCACACAGCTGTGCTCCAGGCACAGGCAGCTTCTGCGGCCAGTCAGCTGGCAGAAACTGAGCAGTGTGCACCAGGGCAAAAAAAGACACTGGGAGTCCCTGTCTCCAGAGAATCCACGGGGAAGGAAGGAAACTGTACTGACCTAAATCACCCAATCCTTCCCTAGAAAAAGTCTATCAGTCTAATGGGGCCGAGGCGCCAGCACTCAGCTGTGCTGCAGACACAGGCACAAACAGTTGAGGCACGACTGAAGTCCAACTGGGTCACAGCAGCTGATCATTAAATTTACAACAAGAAACCCAGAAACAGGGAAGCTGCCCTCAGGACTTCCCTGGGTGAGAGGAGAACCCTCTCTATTAACAAAGACCACAGTTAACACTCAGGTCTATATCCCTGAGGTGAGCAACTCCTGAAAAAACACCAGCCATCCAGGGACTATACACAAAAAGCTGAGAAGACATCCTTCAGGAAAAACCAGCTTTCTGCAAAGGGGATTCTCTCCACCACAGGATCCCCAGGAACCACCAGAAAATAACCCCAAACACCTAAGATAACACAGTGGGTAGAGGCCAGCGTAAAAGCTCAAGCAACAAAAGACAGAGCAATATGGCATCTCCAGAACCCAGTTACCCAGGGGCAAGTAGCCCTGGACACCCCACCATAACTGAAATCCAAGAAGATGACCTAACAAGTATGCTCATGAAGATGATAACAGAGGAAACAAATAAGATTCGTAAAGACATAGAGGAAGATAAACTCAAACAGAATATTGCCATCCGTAAAGAAATAGAGGAAGCTGCAGCCAAACAGTTTATGGCCTTTAGAAAGGAAATGCTTAAAACACTGAATGAAATGATAGAAACAGAGTTGAAGGAACTAAAAGAAAAACAGGAAAGTACAATCAGACAGGTGAAGGAAGTAAACAAAAAAACTCAAGACCTGAAGATAGAATTGGAAAAATTAAAGAAAACACAAATGGAAGAAATAATGGAAAGGAAGAATCTAGGGAAGAAAACAGGAACTACAGAGGGAAGCATAACCAACAGACTACAAGACATGGAAGAAAGAATCTCAGGTGTAGAAGATACGATGGAAGAAATTGATGTATCTGTCAAAGAAAATGCTAAATCTGAAAAATTCCTGACACAGACCGTCCAAGAAATGCAAGACAATATGAAAAGACAAAACCTAAGAATAATAGGTATAGAGGAAAAAGAAGACTCCCTTCTCCAAGGCCCAGAAAATATTTTCAACAAAATCATTGAAGAAAATTTCCCCAAGCTAAAGGAGAGGCCAATTAGAATACATGAGGCCCACAGAACACCCAACAAATTTGATCAGAAAAGAAAATCCTCCCGCCACATAATAATCAAAACAGTAAGTATACAGAACAAAGAAAAAATACTAAAAGCTGCAAGGGAAAAAGGCCAAGTAACATATAATGGCAAACCCATTAGAATCACACCTGACTTTTCAACAGAGACTATGAACGCCAGAAGGGCATGGACGGATATCATGCAGACCCTAATAGAACACAGATGTCAGCTCAGGCTACTATACCCCGCAAAACTCTCAGTCCTCATAGATGGAGAAAACAAGATATTCAATGACAAAAACAAATTTCAACAATACCTACAAACAAATCCAGCATTATGGAAGACACTGGAAGGGAAAATACAACCCAAGAAAGCTAGCTACATTAAAGAAAACACAGGAAATAAATAACCTCTCTTCAGTAAAACAAAAAGCAACCAAGCACACAACCTGATGACCACAGCCAACATCAAAATCAAGAGATCTAACAGCCACTGGTCATTAATCTCTCTCAACATCAATGGACTCAACTCTCCAATAAAAAGACACAGATTAACAGAATGGATACGTAAACAAAACCCAGCAATCTGTTGCATACAAGAAACACACCTCAGACACAAAGATAGACATTACCTGAGGGTAAAGGGTTGGAAGACGACTTTCCAAGCAAACGGACCCAAGAAGCAAGCAGGAGTCGCCATTCTAATATCTGATAAAATAGACTTTCAACCAAAATTAATAAAAAGAGATGGGGAAGGACACTTCATACTCATCAAGGGAAAATTCCACCAGGAAGACATCACAATCCTGAACATCTATGCCCCAAATACAAGGGCACCCACATTTGTGAAAGAAACATTGATAAAATTTAAAGCACATATAGATCCCCACACATTAATAGTGGGAGACTTCAACACCCCACTCTCAACAAAGGACAGGTCAACAAAACAAAATTAAACAAAGAAACAATGTCTCTGAGAGAGGTCATGAATCAAATGTACCTAACAGACATTTACAGAACTTTACACCCAAACACAAAAGAATTTACCTTCTTCTCAGCACCTCATGGAACCTTCTCCAAAATAGACCATATAGTGGGTCACAAAGCAAGCCTCAACAGATATAAGAAGATTGAAATAATCCCATGTATCTTGTCTGATCACCATGGAATAAAGCTGGACCTCAACAATAACAGAAATAACAAAAAGCCTACACACACATGGAACCTGAACAACTTGTTACTAAATGACAGCTGGGTCAGGGAAGAAATAAAGAAAGAAATTAAAGTCTTTCTAGAAATCAATGAAAATGAAGACACAACATACCCGAACCTGTGGGACACAATGAAAGCAGTGCTAAGAGGAAAGTTCATAGCACTAAGTGCCTTCAAGAAGAAATTCGAGACAGCTCATTCAAGCACCCTAATGGCTCACTTAAAAACCCTAGAAAAAGAAGAAGCAGACACACCAAGAAGGAGTAGACGGCTGGAAATAATCAAACTCAGGGCTGAAATCAATCAATTGGAAACAAATAAAACAATTCAAATAATCAATGAAACCAAGAGCTGGTTCTTTGAGAAAATCAACAAGATAGACAAACCCTTAGCCAGGCTAACTAAAAGGCAGAGAGACACCACCCAAATCAACAAAATCAGAAATGAAAAGGGGGATATAACTACAGACACTGAGGAAATCCAAACAATCATTAGGACTTACTTCAAAAGTCTATATGCCACAAAATTTGAAAATCTAAATGAAATGGACAATTTTATTGATCGATTTGACTTACCAAAGCTGAATCAGGACCAGGTAAATCAACTAACTAGTCCTATATCCCCCAAAGAAATAGAAGCGGTCATCAAAAGTCTCCCATCCAAAAAAAAGCCCAGGACCAGATGGCTTCAGCGCAGAATTCTACCAGACCTTCAAAGAAGAGCTAACACCAATTCTCTTCAAACTTTCCCACAAAATAGAAACAGAAGGAATATTACCAAATTCATTCTATGAAGCCACAGTCACCTTGGTACCTAAACCTCACAAAGACTCAACAAAGAAAGAGAATTTCCGGCCAATCTCCCTTATGAACATTGATGCAAAATTACTTAATAAAATACTTGCAAACAGAATCCAAGAACACATCAAAGATATTATCCACTATGACCAAGTAGGCTTCATCCCAGGTATGCAGGGGTGGTTCAATATACGGAAATCCATCAATGTGATCCACCATATTAACAAACTGAAAGAAAAAAAACCACATGATAATCTCCCTAGATGCTGAAAAAGCTTTTGACAAAATCCAACATCCATTCATGTTCAAAGTATTGGAGAGATCAGGGATACAAGGCACATATCTAAACATAGTAAAAGCGATATACAGCAAGCCTATAGCCAACATCAAACTGAACGGAGAGAAACTTAAAGCAATTCCACTGAAATCAGGGACAAGACAAGGCTGCCCACTCTCTCCATATCTCTTCAACATAGTGCTGCAAGTCCTTGCTAGAGGAATAAGACAGTTGAAGGAGATCAAGGGGATACAAACTGGAAAGGAAGAAGTCAAATTATCACTATTTGCAGATGATATGATAGTATATGTGAGTGACCCCAAAAAACTCTACCAGGGAACTCCTACAGCTGATAAACACCTTCAGCAAAGTGGCTGGATACAAAATTAACTCAAAAAAAATCAGTAGGCCTCCTGTATACAAAAGACAAAAGGACTGAGAAAGAAATTAGGGAAACAACACCCTTCACAATAGCCACAAGTGACATAAGGTACTTCGAAGTAACCCTAACCAAGGAAGTCAAAGACTTGTATGAAAAAAATTTCAAATCTCTGAAGAAAGAATTAGAAGAAGATATGAGAAGATGGAAAGATCTCCCATGCTCATGGCTTGGAAAGATTAACATAGTAAAAATGGCCATCTTACCAAAAGCAATCTACAGATTCAATGCAATGCCCATCAAATTACCAACACAATTCTTTAGAGACCTGGAAAGAAAAATTCTCAACTTCATAAGGAATAACAAGAAACCCAGAATTGCTAAAACAATCCTCTACAATAAAAGATCTTCCGGAGGTATCTCCATTCCTGATCTTAAGTTGTACTATAGAGCAACAGTTTTAAAAACTGCATGGTACTGGCATAGAAACAGAATGGTGGATCAATGGAACCGAACAGAGGACCCAGAAATAAACCCACACACTTATGGACACCTGATCTTTGACAAAGACGCCAAAACCATACAATGGAAAAAAGACAGCATCTTCAACAAATGGTGCTGGTCTAACTGGATGTCTACATCTAGAAAAATGAAAATAGATCCATACTTGTCACCCTGCACAAAACTGAAGTCCAAGTGGATCAGAGACCTCAACATAAAACCAGACACATTAAATCGGCTTGAAAAAAAAAAAGTGGGAAATACCCTAGAACTCTTTGGTACAGGGGAAAACTTCCTGAACAGAACACCAACAGCACAGGCTCTAAGAGCAACAATCAATAAATGGGACCTCATGAAACTGAAAAGCTTCTGTAAAGCAAAGGACACCGTCATAAAAACAAAGCGACTGCCTACAGATTGGGAAAGAATCTTCACTAACCCTTTATCTGACAGAGGACTCATATCCAGTATTTATAAAGAACTAAAGAAGCTGGAAAGCAGCAAACCAAGTAATCCACTTAAAAAATGGGAACAGAGCTAAACAGAGAATTCTCTGTAGAGGAATACCGAATGGCAGAGAAGCACTTAAAGAAATGCTCAACCTCACTAGCCATTAGGGAAATGCAAATCAAAACAACCCTGAGATTTCACCTTACACCCATGAGAAAGTCCAAGATCAAAAAGTCAAGTGATAACACATGCTGGAGAGGTTGTGGAGAAAGGGGAACCCTTCTGCACTGCTGGTGGGAATGTAAACTTGTACAACCACTCTGGAAATCAATCTGGCGCTTTCTCAGACAACTAGGAATAGCGCTTCCTCAAGATCCAGCCATATCACTACTGGGCATATATCCAAAAAGGCTCAAGTACACAAAAAGACATTTGCTCAACCATGTTTGTAGCAGCTTTATTTGTAATAGCCAGAAGCTGGAAAAAACCCAGATGCCCCTCAACTGAAGAATGGATGCAGAAATTGTGGTACATCTACACAATGGAATATTACTCAGCAATGAAAAATAAGGAAATCATGAAATTTGCAGGTAAATGGTGGGATCTGGAAAGGATCATCCTGAGTGAGTTGTCCCAGAAGCAAAAAGACACACATGGTATATACTCACTCATATAGACATACAACATAGGACAAACCCACTAGAACCTGTGCATCTAAAGAAACTAAGCAAGAGAGAGGACCCTAACTAAAATGTCCAATCCCCATCTGGAAAGGCAAAGAGGATGGACATCAGAAGAAGAAGAAAACAGGAAACAACCTAGGAACCTACCACAGAGGGCCTCTGAAAGCCTCTGCCCTTCAGACTATCAAAGCAGATGCTGAGCCTGATGGCCAACTGTTGGGCAGGTGAACGGAATTTTAGGTAAGAACTGGGAAATAGTAAGAGCTGGAGAGGACAGGGTCTCCACAAGGAAAGCAACAGAACAAGAAAATTTGAACACAGGGAACTTCCCAGAGACTCATACTCCAACCAAGGACTATTCATGGAGATAACTCAGAACCCCTGCACAGATGTAGCCCATGGCAGTTCAGAGTCCAATTGGGTTACATAATAACGTGAAGAGGGACTGCCTCTGACATAATCTGATTGGCCTGCTCTTTGATCACCTCCCTCTGTGGGGGAGCAGCCTTACCAGGCCATAGTAGAGGACAATGCAGCCACTTTTGATGTGAAGTGACAGACTAAGATCAGAAAGGAGAGGAGAACCTCCCCTATTAGTGGACTTGGGGAGTGGCATGCAAGCAGAGGGAGGAGGGAGGGTAGGACTGGGAGGGGAGGAGGGAGGGGCTTATGGGGGGATGCAGAATGAATAAAGTGTAATTGATGAAAAATTTTTAAAAAAAGGGAAAAAAATAATTTAAGAACCTTAAATGACTTTCAAAAGTGGAGGAAAACATGGAGTTAGTCAATTGGCATGGAGCACGTCTCGCCCCTGGGGGCAATGGTCTCCTGAACCTACTCAGACCTCGGACACCACCACTGCTAGTTCTAGAACTGACGCAGGATGTTTCAACAATGGGGGTTAAGGCTTCTCATAATATTTCCTATAAGCCCACACCTGTTTGTCTATATCCCCCATTTTTATTCATTATTAGCCAGATAGAGCCAAGTAATTGTGGTAATGATACTTGCTTTTTTGCCCAATGCTGGAATGCTAGTAAATTTAGGTATGCCCTGGTTACTCACATGCCTCACTGGGTACCTGTGCCCGTTGATGCCCCTCATGCTATGACTCTCTTCAGACAGAAAAGGGATCTTGGAACTACAGCCACCATTGTTACTACCATCTCATTGGCGGCCGTTGGAGCTACCACCGGGGCATTAGCCATGAGTCATACTGTGTAGACTGCTCAGACCCTGAATAATCATTTAGCCAATGTAGCTCATGCCTTAGTTGTACATAAAGGAATTAATGCTCAACTAAAAGGAAGCTTGATGGTGTTCAATCAGAGGATTGACCTCGTGCAGGAGCAAATTGATACCCTATGGCAAATCGCTCAACTTGGCTGTCAATGAAAATATGCTGGACTTTGAGTCACTAGCATATAATATGAGAATTTTTCCTGTGATGCAAATCTGTCTAAACAATTGTCGAGCTATATTTTAGGTAATTGGACTGGAGAATTCGATACTACGATGGAGCAGCTGAGAGTGGCCATTATCACAGTAAATTCTACCGGAGTGGACGCAGGACTAGCCACAGGATTATCATCATGGATTGCTGCAGCCATGAATCATCTGAAGGAATGGGCGGGCATGGGAGCGTTAGCAGCCCTTCTGGTGTTGGTCTCCTTGGTTTGCCTGTGGTATATATGCAAGATTAGAGTCTCACAACAGTGTGATGCAGCCATGATCATTCAGGCCTTTACAGCCATTGAAGCAGGATAGTCTCCCCAAGCATGGTTGGATACCATAAAAAGCTAAAATGTTAGGCTCAGGATGCGAGGCTAAGCACTGCACTCAGGGTCAGCCGCTTTGGACCCAGAGAAGAGCATGTCTGATTGCATGCGGGTTGATACCCCAGGTCCCGCCTCTGAGAAAAAGGTATCAGACGGGTCTGATGCTCTTTGGGTGGATGACACCTAAATGAACATTGGTACAAAGTCCCAATTTATTTCTAATATCAGAGATCAGACCTCTACTCTTGTCTGATGCGTCTAAAACAAAAAGGGGGAACTGTAGAGAGCTGCGGAATGCTGTGCCTTAATGATGGAGCTGGTTTCCGCCTTCCACCTTCCCGATGGTGAGTGCTCTCTGTCACGAACAATTCCACATTTGGCTAAGGCTGAGGATCTGGCTTGCTTCCATGTATGTGGACCTATCTGCATTGCCCACGTGGCACGCTGGGGTTGGCTACCCAGAGGCTATTTAAGCTGTGGTCTGGCTTTCCCCAGGGTCAGATGATTGTTCAAGGTTCCTGAATAAACTGCATTGAAAAAAAAAAAAAAAAAAAGAAGAAGAAGTTAAGGAAGAAGGAAGACTTTGGGTAAGATGCTCAATCCTCACTCACAAAGGCCAACAGGAAGGACATCAGAAGAGGGAGAAAACAAGGAACAGGACAGGAGCCTACTACACAGGGCCTCTGAAAGACTCTACACTGCAGGGTATTAAAGGAGATGCTGAGACTCCTAACTAAACTTTGGGCAGAGTACAGGAGATCTTATGAAAGAAGGGGGAGATAGGAACTTGTAGGGGGCAGTAACTCCACAAGGAGAGCAACAGAACCAAAATATTTAGTCCCAGGGGTCTTTTCTGAGACTGATACTCCAAGCAAAGACCATGCATGGAGATAACCTGAAACTCCTGCACAGATGCAATCCATGAAAGCTCAGTTAGCTCATGTGGGTACCCTAGTAATGGGAACAGTGACTGTCTCTGACATGAACTCAGTGGCTGACTCTCTGATCACCTCCTCCTGAGTGGGGAGCAGCAGCATTACCAGGCCACAGAAGAAAACAGTGCAGCTAGTCCTAATTAGACCTGATAGGCTAGGGTCAGATGCAAGGGGAAGAAGAACCTCATCTGTCAGTGGACTTGGGGAGGGTCATGGAAGGAGATGAGGTAGGGATGGTGGGATTGAGAAGGCATGAGAGAGGGGACTACAGCTGGGATACAAAGTGGGTAAACAGTAATTAATAAAAAAAATAAATTTAAAAGGAGAAAATTTAAAAATAAAATATATTTCTATTTAATTAAACTACAAATAATTATTTGGTTATCCAATGGATAATTTCATATTATTTCAATTGTCTAATTCATGATTCTTTCCATGTATGAAATCTAGAGTCAGTTTACTAATACTTGATTGATTGCTGTCCATATGACGCCAGGTGATAACCCATTTTTAAGCTAAGACTAAGCTTTCTAGGAGTATGCTCAAATACAGACTATGGGAGGGCACTTAATAGATAAATAACATGTAGCTTTATTTTTCAATTGGTTCCTTTAGTACTAAAATAAATCTGTCAGTGTCAGAACACTGTAGTCACTTTCTATGTGCCCAATACTATCTATATCAGTCAAAAATAAAGTTGAACTTGATGACGCTAACTCCTTTACAACAGTGCAGGTGAATCTACTCTAAATCTGGGCGTAAATGTTCATTTCCAGTAGCACATTTGCCTCTATATCAAAAGAAAAATAATCAGTCAACATAAATGAGATAAAAACCTAGTGTTCTAAATATGCTTATACGTATGTATGGAGGTCATGGAAAACAAAGATTCATTCACCCTTCTTACAGTTTATAGATCCACAAACACTATCAGGAAGAAATCACCCAAGACAATTAGGCCTCTTTCCTCTGTGCAGAGGGTAAGAATAATATGTTCCAGAAACAAGTCGGCCTCATTTCCCAAACTTCTCATCAGTGGAGTATGTGGATGCTCTTATGTGGACAAAGAAAATAAGATGAAATCTGTAACTGTACAAAATTCTGACTTTGTTTGGTATATTCAAATTTTTCTTCCATACTTTTTTATTCTGGACAGAGAGTGCATCAACACAGATTTTTATTGTTTTTCGCTTGAAAAACAGAACATCATTCAGTGAACATCCCTAGAAAAGACATGATAATTTTAAAGAAACTTCTCACTTCATTCATAGACTCAAATACTGCTCTGTGCATGAGGTTAAATAACTTCAAAGAAGGAAACACTATGAGATAGCCTCGGGCATAAACCAAGGATCATAATGGTCTAAAACATAAAATACGTAAGTCAAAAGTATAATCCTTAAACATACAATGTTTAAATGTTCTTTGAATTATGTTTATCTGAGGTAAACATATTAGATTTCAGTTCTAGAACACTTGGCTGGCATGATTTAGGCCATGAGCTATGTCTTCTGCACCTCAAAACAAATAAATGAATGAACAAATAAATACGTTTGTATATTTCCATAGAAATGTTCAAAAGCCACTAACTTTATGCAATTCAATCATGTGCACAAAGCCTTATGCATGCTCTAAATCTGATTTGGAAGTTAATTTAATATATTTTTAATCTAAGTATAGCAATCTTCTAATTTATCAACAATCTGAAAAATACAGAGTTAAAAATTTGAGATGTTTGTGAAGGTATTGTATTAGTTAGGTTTTCTACTGCTATGATAAAAGAACACGACCAAAATTAACCTGTCAAATGAAGAGTTTGTTTTAATTTTCAAGGTCCAGATGAGAGTTCATTATAAAGAAACATCACAGAAGATAGTCAGAAGAGAGGAACCGGAAGGGGGAATTGAAACAGAGGCCATAGAGCTTGGCTGTTTACTGGCTTGCTTCTTATGGCTTACCCAGCCCTCCAGTGCTACCTTCACAGGTATGATACCACCTACAATGGGTTCAGCAATCTTTGATGAACAATGTTTGTAGCATCTTTACTAGAAATAGTTAGAATCTGGAAACAATCTAGGTGTCCCTCAACTGAGGAATGGATACAGAAATTGTGGTACATTTACACAATGGAATACTACTCAGCAATTA
Organism: Meriones unguiculatus; assembly: GCF_030254825.1. NCBI lineage: Eukaryota > Metazoa > Chordata > Mammalia > Rodentia > Muridae > Meriones > Meriones unguiculatus. The sequence goes on from NC_083352.1 coordinate 43,361,584, forward strand.
GAAATAAGGAAATCATGAAATTTGCAGGCAAATGGTGGGATCATTCTGAGTGAGGTTATCCAGAAACAGAAAGACAGGCATGATATACACTCACTTAGGAGTAGATATTAGATACATAATATAGGATAAACATACTAAATCTATAGTCCTAAAAAAGCTAAACAACAAGGAGGATGCTAGAGAAAAGGCTTGATCCTCATTCAGAAGGGCAAATGGGGCTATAACGAGGATAGAAAGTGAATTAATTATAATAAATAATAAATAAGTGAAGATCAGTGAAAAAGAAAAAGAAAATGCCTGTCTTTCTTGCCTATAGGCCAACCCTGTGCATAAATTTTATCAAAAAGAGTCTCGATTATTTTTTCCCCAATGATTCTAGCTTGTGTAATGTTAGCAAAAAACTAGTCAGTACAAGTTTGTATTTATATTTTCTTTAAGGCTAAATGAATAATTTTGCCACTGAATTAGTTTGTTGCAATAGTTATTATATATAATTAAAAATTGTGTTCATTTTTTATGTGCTATTGATACCCTTCATATCACTCTCTGTGTATGTTTCTCGTATCTGTTGCTGTCTCTGGGTCTGTGTTTATTTCTTTATTTTATGTCTCTGTCTCTCTGTCTCTGTGTCTCTCTTTTGCTGGAGAACATGCTACACATATGCTTTATCACTAAGATAAAGTCTAGCTCCCTATTTATCAATGCTTATTTCTTATTTCTTATTTCTGAGTATAGGATTGAATCTGCAGGCTCAAACATTTTAAGAAGTTAATGCATGGCTGATATATACCTCAGATTCTTCCTAATCTCATCTTTTATACACATACACTTGCATGTTTGTGTATATTTGTATGCAGGAAACTTTCATATAGTTATATACAATATTAAGTGTATAACCATAAAAGAGCATTGTATATTTTGCTTCTTTTTTTTTCTAAATATCTTTGTCATATACTGAGTAAATGAACATTAAATGAACAGGTGATTTTCTCTTTGCAGTAATAGGTGTGTTGGAAAACAAAAAAACTAGCAATTCTTTTTTTGTTTTTGCTTCTGTCTTTTATTAATTAAAGCACTTTTAAATTTTTTATATTAATTACAGGTTATTTACTTTGTACCCCAGCTGTAGCCCCCTCCCTCATTCCCTCTCAATCCCACTTTCCCTCCCTCATTTCTTCCCATGTCCCTCTCTAAGACCACTGATAGGGGAGAACCTCCACCCCTTCCATCTGACCCTAGCTTATCAGGTCTCATCAAGACTAGCTGCATTGTTTTCTTCTGTAGCCTGGCAAGGCTGCTTTTCCCTCAAACAAGGTGGGGGAAGGTAAAAGAGAGAGCCACTAAGTTCATGTCAGAGCCAGGCCCTGTTCTCCTTACAAGGAAACACGCTTGGCTACTGAATTGCCATGGGCTAAGTGGCTAAGTCTGAGCAGGGTTTCTAATTTATATCCGTGAATGGTTCTTGGTTGGAGAATCAGTTTCAGAAAAGACCCCGGTGCCCAGATATATTTACCTTCTGGAGCTGCTGTGTTTTCCAGGTATTATGGAGGAATATATACAGAAATTGTGGTACATTTCAACAATGGAATACTATTCAGCAATTAAAAACAAGGAAATCATGAAATTTGCAGGCAAATGGTAGGATCTAGAAAAGATCATCCTAAGTGAGGTATCCCCAAAGCAGAAAGACACACAGGGTATATACTCACTCATAAGTGGATACTAGTCCTAAAAAAATAGGATAAACATATTAAAATCTGTACACCTAAAGAAGCTAAGCAAGAAGGAGGACCTGGGGTAAGATGTTCAATCCTCAGTTAGAAAGGCAAATGGGATGGACAATGGAAGTAAGAGAAAACAAGAAACAAGACAGAAGCCCACCATAGACGACCTCTGAAAGACTCTGCCTAGCAGTGTATCAAAGCAGATGCCGAGACTCATAACCACACCTTAGGCAGAGTGCAGGGAATCGTATGAAAGAAGAGGAGTCAGTAAGGCTAGCAATCCTTAACAGTTTCTCAAACTACTGTAGATGACCAACATTATTATAACAAATAAAATAAAATGCTTAACAAGAAAACAATTTGTCAACAAACACAATATTCCACCAAAACATTTTCCTCTTCACCACCAGTGAATAGGAAGAATTCAATGACTTTTAATGCTGAATGTGACTTTTTAAAACTATTGTTATATTTAGGACCATGAAAGTCAAACTTCTTCTGTTGATATCGTCTTTCTCCTTGGGAGTCAGAGAATGAAGAGCATAACCTCAGCACTTACTAAAAAGTAAAGTATATAGTTTCATCTGACCCTCAACCGAGTGTTCCAAATGAGGGTTGGAAATTGTTCCATCATTATGTAAAGGTGAATTGCTCTCTCATAAAGTCTAATGAGTGGAATATAACTATTAATAAATATGGCATTTGTAAAACAGTGTAGAGAATATTATATGTGTATAACTGTATTTGCTAAAAATATAGAAAATGTTTTGTTTTCATATATAAAAGAATTTAACCATGAAAATAATCATGGCCACCATATGCAGAAACTAAGGAAGGTGTGGCTCACAGATGTGTGTAGAGAACTTTAGTGAGACATGCAGTTAAAATTTCCCTGCATTTTATTAACTTCTTTATTTGCTTAGATGTTAAGAAAGTCATTGTGAGCACTGCCAGGAAAAGAATAAAAACAGCAAATATTTAATATAAACATTTACAGTCACTCATAACTGCCTTCCACATCAAATTAACTCTCAGTTTCCTGAGTGGCAATTATCTCACTCTGAGTAGCTTTGCTCAGTGTACTGCTTCTATGATGTCTATTCCAATCATTGTGATTTGTGTGGTATTTTGTTACCTATGCCTCTTTACTACCCAGCTTTCTTATTTTAATACATATTTTACTCCTCTCCTTTCCTTCAGATCATGCCTTTAATCAAAGTATAAATCCAATCCAATTGTTACAAGATCCAGACTATATCTGGTCTGCAGAAGGATACAGTTATTTCCTGCAAACTACTTCTTCTGACAGAATATGACAAATGAGCGGTGACCTAAGATGAATAAGGGAAATTTGCTTTGAGTCATTCTCGGGGAAAGAGAAATGTAGGCATCTGAACACAGGAGAGAAAAGTAATTTGACATATATAAGAATCTGCAGAAAAGAATTAGGACACAGGACGATATTTTGAATTGTTTTTTTTAATATATATATAATATATATATATATATATATAATGAGAAAAGCAAAGTGTAAGAGGAAACAAAGAAAAAAATGTTTAATGAAAATCAGCAAGACCGTTCTTCTATCTGTGAGATAAGCAATAAAGGCTAAATCTGGTACAGATCAAGTACTCTGGGTGAGGCTGATTGGCAAATGGTGAAGTCAGGGTTCAGGTCAGAAAGAGAAGGGAGACAATCATAGAGGGATTAGCATCTCAAAAAGGAGCCTGAGAGAAAAGGAGAATTTGAAAGAGAAGGAAGCTTGTGGGGGATAATGGACAGGAGGAAGAGATCCACTAAGAAAGAATAGGAAAATATAAACCAAACTTAATTACATGGTCATTGGTTGAGGCCAAAAGATGTATGTGGTGATAATGATGTTTGAAAAGTAATCAGTATTAAAACAGAGGATAGCAAGAGCTGTGAAAGCAAAAAGAAACAGATTTTTATTAATATACATGAGAGATTTTTTACTAGTTTGTGTAACCAGGTTTAGAGGCACAGCCATTGAAGCAAAACTCTGGAAGCCTTGAAAGAAGTGAAAAAAAGAATTCAAAAACAGCAATTCCCCAGGACAGGAGGAACAACTAAAATAGGCCAGTGGTTGACAATGAGCTTATTAGAGATGTAACTCGAGCTGAAAGAAACCCTGACATACACAGTAGAGGAAGTCAATCAAGAACATATATGTCACAATGATCAACTAAAATACATTTGAAAGGGTACCAGTTCTTTGATATTTCAAATCTGCTGCAAAATTCCAGTGAAAGGTGAAACAAAGTGCAATGAAAAGGCTTTTGAGCTCTGAATATTAAAGTGTGATTTGGAAGGCAAATAGATCAGAGATATTAGAACATCCACTTCTGTTACTGAAAAGAGACAAAAAATATTTAAGCAATGTTGTGGTGCCTAGTTCAGTATTGGAGCCTGGAGGACACTCGGTTCCAGTTCCAGTTTTGGTGACCCTGGCCAAGGAATTAGAATAGGTACAGAGGAGAAATGGAGGGCATACACAAAAAGACCCCAGCATTTCTTACAGTACATTGAGGTTTTTCCTAATATTTCTTGTAAATCTTTAGTTCTGTCTTCAGTATATTAAAGTCAGCCCCAGTTTTAGGTTTGAATAATGCCTGGGGATCAGAATTTGCCTTATGAGTTCTTTGACCCATTGATAAAAGAATTCTAAAGGCTCAGGAGCAAGCTTGTGGACAATTTTATTGGAATCTGAATGAAAAACCACAGGACAGAAAAATATAAAACTTTGTCACTTCCATGAGGACAGAGATGGATAAAGGGAAGAAAAAACGGGGGGCATATTTTTTAAGTCTGTGAGCAGCAGCAAGAGCATGGCAGGGTGATGCTCTTTAAAGAAAGGGAAAGGCAGTTAGAGCAAGTCAGAGTTAAGACTTTCTCTGGTGTCCTAGGAATAGACAGAAAGGAGGCACTGATGAGTCAGTGCACTGAGTGACAGCAGGTGCCCTGTAAGAAAGAGAAAATTCAGGCGTCTGTAAGTACATATTGCTTTAGGGATCCCTATTCTTCCCATGTTCTTAACTGATTTTATCTGTCTCAGATTTCCTGAGGTCACCTGGCTTGACAGGCCCAGTTGGTTAATTTTAGAGGAGGGAGGCAGTACTATGTTTTGATGATATTATAATTTTATTTGTGATGTAGAAAGTCATATCATCACCTTGAGTCAGAGGTAGGAATCATATTTCATTCTTTTAACCAAAACTGTATGATAGTAAGCAATAGAAGAAACACACTCACACACACACACACACACACACACACACACACACACAGAGAGAGAGAGAGAGAGAGAGAGAGAGAGAGAGAGAGAGAGAGAAGTAGGGTTCACCAAAGGCCTATTCCCTGTTCATATTACAATTAAAGTTTCCCTTTAGTTTTTCCATATTTTATGTGTTTTATGTACTTGTTAACATAGATATATGCACATATGAATGTGATTATCCACATACAGATAGGCAAGAGTTCAATGTAAAATGGCTTATTTTGATTGTTATGCACATTTATTTTATGGAAAACACTTTCAATAAACCTTAAATTTACAAGTGGACCCAGTCTGGCTGCCCAGTGAGCCTGTCTCCACCAGGCTCTCTCCCTTTTGCTACTGCAGAACTGAATTCTGCCATGTTACTATGAAATACTTCAGGTGAATTCTCTACCCTGTGTATGATGGTAAGGTTGCAGATCACACAGGAAGTGGTTGAATAGCATTGTTAATTGTGTTGCCTATATTTATTTTCTCTTAACATACAGGATACTTTCCTATCCTGGTAATCTATTTTCCATAACAGATTTGAAATTTTTATTTTTCTTGATTTTACTGCATTATTACTTTCACTTTCAGTATAAGTTTTCTGTCAGCTAGATTTCTGTCAAGTAGATTCATAACTTCCCCACATTTCCAGCTGCATGTTGAAGGAGTCCATTGGTGTATGCAGCCCATCAAACACAGCACCTCCTGACCAGCAAGTTCGCAACATTCATATTGACAAAGAAAATGCCCTATATACTTTGATGACAAAGATTGAATCCTCATCTGCTGAGTTCCACAGACAAGTGACGCTCCATGCTTTTGGGGAAGCTGTTTATTGATGCTTTCACTTTCATCTGTGCCATTTTTCTTATCCTTTTTGTTTTTCACCCAAACCTTTCCAAATCTCTTTATCTTCCTCAGGTGAAAATGTTTTGTTTTCATTTTATTAAAAGCATTATCGGCAATTTTATTTTAGTATTAGGAGCATCTCTCCACTTCAAAATAGGGACCTGGAGGTGAGAGGTGACTTACTAAATGAATTCTTTATAATGAGCTGCATAGTCTTTTATGGTTTCTAAAATTCCTAAAGTGACAGTAAATTTCCAAATAGGTCAATCAAAATGTCTTTTTTATTTTGATTTTTGATATTCCAATTTTGTTTGTACTTTAACAAATCAAACATACTAAACATGGCAGAACACTGTTTTTCAAACTTAGTTGGAGAGAGTTTTAAATTTGGCTGATGTGATCGTAGGTTCAGTTTTTAAGAATGCCTTTTGTGGGAAAATACCTCAACAAACAAAGCAACATTTAACAAGAGTTAGCCTAAATTACAAAGTTTAACTAAACATGAAACTGGTATAAAATTGGGTCTAGATGAAATGAAGACATGATGTTGTACAAATTTTAAAAATAAAATTTTATTTTTACATTTACATTCATTTTATTTTTTTAAAAATAATACAGTGCTTTATTAATGATTTCTTTTTATTTGGTGTACACTCACATCTTGCCTGAAAAAGTCTCTGTGATGATGTTGGGTAGCTGGAATTGGTGCTACAGTTCCAGATGTCAGCTACCATTTGGGTGCTGGGAATTGATACTAGGTCCTCCGGAAAAGCACCCAGCACTTTCAACCCTTGAGCCATTTCTCTACACAATTACCCTAACTTATGGGACACAATGAAAGCAGTGCTAAGAGGAAAGTTCAGTAATAAGTGCCTCCATACAGAAATTTGAGGCATTTCATAAAAGCAACTTAGGCACACCTGGAAGCATTAGAAATAAAAGTAGCAGATGTAACCAAGAAGAGTAGTTGGCTGGAAAAATCAAACTCAGGGCTGATATCAATACATTAAAAACAAGAAAAATAATTCAAAGGATCAACAAAACCAAGAGCTGGTTATTTGAGAAAATCAACAAAATAGACAAACCCTTAGCCAAACTAACTTAAAGGCAGGGGAACACTGTCCAAATCAACAAAATCAGAAATGAAAAGGGGGACATAACAACATACACTGAGGAAAACCAATTATTAGGTCCTATTTCAAAAGCATACATGCACAAAATTTGAAAATGTAAGTGAAATGGACAATTTTCTTGATAGATTCCATTTACCAAAGCTGAATCAAGATCAGGTAAATAAAGTAAGCAGTCTTATATCCTCTAAGGAAATAGAAGCTGCCATCAAAAGTCTCCCACAAAAAAAAGAAGAAGAAAGAAAGAAAGAAAGAAAGAAAGAAAGAAAGAAAGAAAGAAAGAAAGAAAGAAAGAAAGAAAGAAAGAAAAGAAAAAGGTCAGGACAGTTTCAGCATAGAATTCTACCAGATCTTCAAAGAAGAGCTAACTCCAATACTCTTCAAACTATTCCACAAGATAGAAACAAAAGGAGAATTACCAAATTCATTCTATGACCAAAAAGAAAGAGATTCAGACTAATCTTGCTTATGAACATTGAAGCAAAAATACTCAATAAAATACTAGCAAATGAAATCAAAGAACACATTAAAGATATCATCCACCACGACTAAGTAAGATTCTTCCCATGCATGCAGGGCTGGTTCAAAATACAAAAACCCATCAATGTAATCCACCACATAAACAAACAGAAGGAAAAAATAAAACACACATGATTATCTCCTAAGATGCCGAAAAAGCATTTGACAAAATTCAACACCTGTTAAATGTTAAAAGTTTTGGAGAGATCATGATTATAAAGAATAAACCCAAGCCTATGTCCAACATCAAACTAAATGGAGAGAAACTGAAATCAATCCCACTGAAATCATGAACAAGGCAAGGCTGTCCACTCTCTCCTTATCTTTTCAATACAGTTCTTAAAGTCCTAGCTAGGGCAATAAGACAACTAAAGATCAAGGGGATACAAACTGGAAAGGAAGAAGTCAACGTGTCTGTTTGCCTACATAATGTCCACTCATTACTTGTGTTCCTGGTGCACCTGGGGACCAGAAGAGGGTGTTGGCTTCCCTGTACAGTTTCAGACAATTGTGACCCATTAACTACAAGCTGAAAATCAAAGCTCGATTTTTCATAACAGCTCATCAAGTCTTATAAGGGCTGAGAATGTGCTCTTCTCTTGTAGCCTACAAAGTAGTCCCTCCAGGGGAAAGTAATTGAAAAGATGGCAAGATTTAAATGAAACTTGAGCTGCCCAGGAGCTACATCTTTATCGGAGGCTTAGGTCCAACCCATGCAAGGTCCTTGGTTGGTGCTTCAGTCTCAGCAGGCCCCTCTTGGCCCTGATTAGTTGGCTCTGTTGTTCTTCTTGTGACATTCCTGTCACCTTCATATGCTTTACTCTTTCCCCCTACTTTTTTTCACAAAACTCCCTAAGTCTTAGCCAATGTTTGACTCTGAGTCTCAGCATCTGTTTTGAGGTGCTGCTGGGTGGAGCCTCTCAGAGGACAACTCTGCTTGACTCCTGTCTACAAGCTTAGCAGAATATGGTTAATAGCTTTGGGGGTTATTAGTTCTGTCCCATAAGGTGGGTGATGGGTTGGGCCAGGCAATGGCTGGATCTTCCTTCAGTTTCTCTGCTATATCTGTTCTATATTTAGCCCTGCACATCTTGTGGCAGGGTGAATTTTGGGTCAAAGTTTTTGTGGGTGGTTTGGTGTTCTCCTCCCTCTACTAAGAGACATGTTTAGTTAGAGGGTGTCCTCTTCTGTCTCAATGTCTCATGATACTAGGAGTCTCTGATAGAGTCCCTCTCGTATACCCTCAGGATCCCACCCTGATTTAGGTTTCAAGCTTGTCAGAGAGATGTCCTTACCCACAGTTTCTCTTTTCTCTACAGGCCTTCTGTCCTCTTGCCCCACTCTCCCCAGGTCTGATTTCTTCCTTCATATCTCTCTGTGTTTTTTCTTCTACCTTATTTTCTCTCTTCAGTCATTACCTCTGCCTATTCAATTTCCCACTCTTTTTTATTTTTATTTTTTTATAGTTTATTCATTATACATTCTTCTTGAAGGCCTCTCCCTCAACTCCTCACAGTCCTCCACTCATTCTCTCTATCCCCCATCCACTTCCCCTAGTCCATTGAAAGGGGGAGTTCTCCTTCTCTGCCATATGCCAATAGCTTATCAAGACCCATAAGGACTGCCTGGATCCTCTTCCTCTGTGGACTGGTAAGGCTGCATTGCCAGGACAGGTTTATTTCCCCTTGTGAGTGAGATTTAAGCATCCTCCCTCGAATCCTCCTTGTTACTTTTCTTCTTTGGATATATACATTGTAATATATTTACCTGGTACTATATAACTAAAACTCACTTATAAGTAAATACATACCATGCATGTCTTCATGGGTCTGGGTTAACCTACTCAGGATGATCTTTTCTAGTTCTATACATTTGCCAACAAATTTCACAATTGCTTTGCTTTTAATAGCTGAGTAGTATTCCATTGTGTAAATGTACCACAGTTTCTTTATTCACTGTTTAGTTGAGGGACATATAGGTGTTTTCCAATTTCTGACTATTACGAGTAAAGCTGCTATGAACATAGTTGATCAAATGTCCTTGTTGTATGGTGGAACATTTTGGGTTTATGACCAGGAATAGTAAAGCTGAGTCTTGATGTAAAGTTATTTCCAATTTCCTGAGAAAGTACCAGATTGGTTTCCAAAGTAGTTAAACAAGTTTATAAAAAGTTATACAAATTAGTTATACAATCTCCCACCAGCAGTGAAGGAGTGATCCCCTTTCTCCACACCCTTGCCAACATGTGTTGTCACCTGAGCTTTTGAACTTAGCCTGTTCAAAATCTGTTATGAGATGAAATCTAGAGTGATTTTGACTTACATTGCTCTGATGTCCTAAGATATTATGTACTTCTCTAAATATTTCTCAGATATTCAACGTTCAATTGATGAGAGTTCTCTGCTCAGTTCTCTGCCCATTTTTTTTTTAATTTGGCAATTTTGTTTGTTGGTACTTAATTTCCTGAGTTCTTTAAATATTTTGGGCATTATCCCTTTGTTGGATATAGGATCAATGAAGATCTTTTCCCAATCTGTAGACTATCGTTTCATTCTATTGACAGTGTCCTTGGCCTTATAGAAGCTTTGCACTTTTAAGATTCCAATTTATTAATCTTTTCTTTTCTTTCTTTTTTTTTTAATTTATCTTAGAGCCTGGGTTGTTGGTGTTCTGTTCAGTAAGTTGCCTTCTGTGCCAGTGAGTTCAAGGATCTTCTCCACTTTCTCTTCTAATTAATTTAGTATATTTGTTGTTATGTTGAGGCCATTGATCCACTTGGACTTTATGCTTGTGAAGGGTGGTAAATATGGATCAATTTGTATTTTTCTACATGTGGACATCCAATTAGAACAATATCACTTGTTGAAGATGCTGTCTTTTTTTTAACTTTATGATTTTAGCTCTTTTGTCAAAAATCAAGTGTCCATAGATGTGTGGGATTATTTCTGGGTCTTCAGTTTGATTTCCTTGATCAACCAGTCTACTTCTATGCCAGTAACATGCAGTTTTTATTACTATTGCTTTGTAGTACAGCTTGAATTCAGGGATGAAGATACTTCCAGAAGTTCTTTATTGTACAAGATTGGTTTAGCTATTCTGGGTCTTTTGTTTTTCCATATGAAGTCGAGAATTGTTCCTTCAAGGTGTGTAAAGAATTCTGTTGGTTGAGTCTAGCCACTTCGAGATTATGGTGTGCTGTGGCTAGGTGTTGTTGATAAAGTATGGAAATTTCATTGATAACCTATGAATCTTCACCAAGGGAGGAAGCGGTGGAATGGGTTACCCTCGTTTAGAGGGAGAAGGTGGAAAAGGTGGTAATGTCTGAGTTGTAACCCATAAAAATATGACCTTGAAATAACTTAAAAACAAATGTACTCAGAAATGGTTTGTGTCTGGAAGAGGAGGCAACAGTCAAGTTAGTTCAGTGAAGGGCTCCAAAGTTAAAGACTGTGAAATTCCTGGATCTACGGGTATTTCTGGACCTGATGAAAATGGTAAAGTTATAGGAGAACTCAATAAAGAAGAAGACAGAATTCTAGTTGCTGATGGTTACCTTGGTGGTAAATTGCATATGAATTTCTTACCTTTGAAAGACCGGAAGCAAATAATTCACCTTGACCTAGAAATTATAGCTGATGTAGGCCTAATAGGATTCCCAAATGTTGGAAAATCTGCCTTTCTAAGTCAGGTTTCCCATATAACACCTGTGATTGCAGATTATTCATTTACAACAGTAAGTCCTGAATTTTGAAATAATGTACAAATATTTCAAATGGATTTAGCTGATCTCTCAGGTTTGATAGAAGAAGCACATATGAATAAAGGAAAGGGTCACAAATTCCTCAAATATTCAACTGCTGTATATTTGTTTGTTTGTTTTTGATATTTCTGGATTTCAGCTTTCTTCTGTACCTTCGTACAGAATGGCCATTGAAACTACAATATTTCTTACAAAGAGTTGGAGTTACACAAAGAGGAACTGCAGACAAACCTGCACGCTCGGCAGTTATTAAGATGGACTTTCCGCATGCCCATGTTAAACTTCATGAACTGATGAAGCAGCTCCAGAGCCCTGAAGATCTTCTGCTTTTTTTTGGAAAAAAAAAAACAAAAAACAAAACACCACCACCAACAACAACAAAATCATGCTTCCAGAGAATGCTGTAGAGTTCAAGCATATCATCTCCATCTCAACAGTCACTGGTGAAGGGGTTGAGGAATTGAAGAATTTGTAAGGAAAGTGCTGGATGAACAGGACAGCAAAGAAAATGATGCATATGGTATGAAACAGTTGCTTAGTTTTGCAGATTTTCAGCTCGTATCCTTTGAGTGAGCCACAGAAAAGCATGCTGTTACTATTTCCAAAAATGGCAGCATTTAAATCTAGTGAAGCCTATTGAGGGACTGCTACTTGGTCCTAAGGGAAGAAGAAAATCTTGTTGCTTAAAACATGGATGAACCTTGAAAGCATTATGTTTAAAAGAATCAGGAAGACCCAGCAAGACAAATATGTGATCTCACTTGCATGTGGAACCTTTAAACAACAAACTGAACCTGAAGAAGTCCTGAAAAATGCCGATCATTTATAGTATAAATGTGAGCTAGAAAGTTAAAAGTTAAAAGCCAAAAGACACAAAATTTCAGTGAAGCTCTGCAGCTCTGTTTATACTTCGAACAATGTCTGCATATTTTGAAAATTTGTCAAAAAGTAAGTTTTAAGTGTTATGACTACAAAAAAATCTGAGAAAAAATATATTTTAAAACAGCTTGATTCTCTATTTCAAAACATGCTGTATATAATATAGACATATGTATAAATTTGAGTCAATTAAGACTGGTAGTGAAATTATAAAAAAAAAGAATTGTGTTGGTATTTTGATGGGGGTTGATTTGCTTTTGAAAGGTAGGATGGTCATTTACCAGTCCATGAGACTGGGAGATCTTTCCAACTTCTGATATGTTCTTCAGTTTCTTTCTTTAGAAAATTGAAATTCTTGTCATACACATCTTTGACTTCCTCTTTTAGATTTACCCCAGGATACTTTATATTATGTGTGGCTATTGTGAAGGATGTAGTTCCTTATTGCTCTCTGACTGTCATTTTTATAGATGGGTTACTGATGTTTTAAAAAATTAATTCTGTATCTAGCAACTTGGCTGAAGTTGTTTATCACCTGTAGGTGTTCTCTGTTGAAATTTGGGGGCTCACTTATGAATACCATCTTATCATCAACAAATAGCTATATTTTGACTTATTCATTTCTAATTTGTATCTCCTTGATCTCTTTTAGTTGTCTTATTGCTCTAGCTAGGACTTCAAGTTGAAGTGATATGGAGAGAGTGGGTAGCCTTGTTGCTGATTTTAGTGGAATTGCTTTGTTTAGTTGTTTGTTTCTCCATTGACTTTGATGTTAGCTATCTGCTTGCTGTACGTTTAAGTATGTGCCTTGTATCTTTTAACTCTCCAATACTTTCATCATGAAAGGATGTTTGATTTTGTCAAAGGCATTTTCTTCATCTAATGAGATGATCATTTTTTTTTCTTTGAGTTTGTCTATATAATGGATTATATGATGAATTTTCATATGTTGAACCATTTCTGTATTCTTGGGATAAACCTTGTTTTATCATGGTGGATGATATATTTGATGTGCTCTTGGATTTGGTTTGTGAGTACTTTATTGAGTATTTTTACTTCAATGTTCATGAATGAAATTGATCTGAAATTCTCTTTCTTTGTAGAGTCTTTGTGTGGTTTGTCTATCAGGGTGACGATGGCTTCATAGAATGAGGTTGGTAATGTTCCTTCTGTTTCTATATTGTAGAACAGTTTGAGGAGTATTGGTATTAACTTTTAGTTATTCTTTGAATGTCTGGTAGAATTCTGCAATAAAACCACCTGTCCCTATGTGTTTTTGTTTTTGTTTTTGTTTTTGGATGACTGCTTCTACTTCCTTAGTGATTTTAGAATTGTTTGACTACCTGATCTTGAATTCATTTTGGTAAGTAAAAACTATCAAGAAAATGTTGCATTTCTTTTAGATTTTCCAATTCTGTGGAATACAGGCCTTAAAAGTAAGACCTAATGAGTTTTTTATTTCCTCATTGTCTGTTTCTATGTCCCCCTTTTCATTTATGACTTTGTTAATTCAGATATTCTTCCTCTGACTTTTAGTTACTTTTCTTAAGCCTTTGTCTGTCTTTTTGATTTTCTCAAAAAAACAGCTTTTGGTTTCATTGATTCTGTGTGTTCTCTTTGTTACTAATTTATTGATTTCATCCCTGAGTTTGGTGATTTCCTGTAGTCCAGTCCTCTTTTGTGTTTTTGCTTCTTTTTATTCTACAGGTGTGCTGTTAAGTTGCAAGTATGGTTTCTCCGATTTCTTTTTGAAGTTGCTTAGTGCTATAAACTAAGTGCTGTTAGCAGTGCTTTCACTGTTTCCCATAAGCTTGGGGATGTTGTGCCTTCATGTTCATTGAATTCTAGGAAGTCTTCAGTTTCTTTCTTTATTTCATCCCTGATGCAGCTGTCATTGAGGGAGTTGTCATTTTCCATGAGCTGTAGGCTTTTTGTTGATGTTGAGTTCCAACTTTAATCTATGGTGGCCTGATAACTTGCAAAGGGTTATTTCAATCTTCTTGTATGTGTTCGAGTTTACTTTGTGAGTATATGTAAGTAGATAGCTAAATTTTGAAGATTTTATGAGGTGCTGACAAGAAGCTATATGCTTTGTGTTTGGGTGCAGTGTTTTGAAGATAGCTGTTAGGATTTGATTCATAATATACATTATTTCTCTGTTTAATTTCTGTCTTAATGATCTGTACCTTGGTGAGAGTGAGTTGTTGAAGTCTCCCACTATAAATGTGTAGGGTTCAATGTGCGATTTAAGGTTTAGTAATGTTTATTTTTTAGGTGTATAGATTTCATTATGTTTATCATATCTTATAGGTCTGTATAAGTGAGTATATCCCATGTTTGTCTTTCTCCTTCTGGGATATTTCACTCAGAATGATCTTTTCTAGATCCCACCATTTGCCTGCAAATTTCATGATTTCCTCCTTTTTGATTGCTGAGTAGTATTCCATTGTATAAAAATACCACAATTTCTGTACCCATTCCACCGTTGATGGACATCTGGGTTGTTTCCAGGTTCTGGCTATTACAAATAGAGCTGCTATAAACATGGTTGAGCAAGTGTCCTTTTTGTGTACTTGAACAAACTTTGGGTATATACCTAGCAGTGGTATAGCTGGGTCTGGAGGAAGCACTATTCGAAAAGATAATCAATTGAGCGGACATGGGGTAAGATGATCAATCCTCATTTAGAAAGACAGATGGGATGTGCATTGAACGTATGACAGGAGTCTACTGAGCACATCTGAAAGACTCTAACTAGCAGTGTTTTCAAAGCAAAGACTCATGACCAAACCTTTGGCAGAATACAGGGAATCATAAGAAAGAAGGGGAGTTAGTCTGATGGGGAAAGGATAGGAGCTCCACAAGGACCAAATATATCTGGGCACAGGGTCTTTTCTGAGACTGACATTCAACCAAGGACCATGTATGGATATAACCTAGAACCTCCACTCAGATGTAGCCTGTGGTAGCTCAGTAACCAATTGGTTTCCCAAAGTGAGGGGAACAAGGACTATTTCTAACAGGAACTCAATGACTGGCTCTTTGGTCTCCCCACCCCAGAAGGGAGGAGCAATCCTGTTAGGCCACAGAGGAGGGCTTTGCAGCCAGTCCTGAAGATACCTGATAAAACAGGATCAGATGAATGGGGAGGAGGTCCCCCCTATCAGTGGACTTGGAAAGGGGCACGGTGGAGATCAGGGAGGGAGGGAGGGAGGGGGGAGGGACTGGGAGGGAATGAGGGATCAGGACACGGCTGGGATACAGAGTTAATAAAATGTAACTGATAAAAAAAAGTAATGTTTATTTTTTTAATTAGATTATATTTTTATATTAATTACAGTTTATTTACTTTGTGTCCCAGCTGTACCTCCCTTTCTGATTCTCTCCCAATCCCACCCTCCCTCCCATAACTCCCTCCTCCCCCTCTCTAAGTCCACTGATAGGGGAGGTCTTCCTCCCCTTCCTTCTGACCCTAGCTTATCAGGTCTCATCAGAACTGGCTGCAATGTCCTCCTCTGTGGCCTAACAAGACTGTTCCTCCCTTGGGGGTGGGGGAGGTAAAAAACAAACAAACAACAACAACAACAAAAAAAGACAGCCACTGAATTCATGTCAGAGATGGTCCCTCTTACCCTTACTAGGAAGCCCATTTGGATACTGAGCTGCCATGGGTTAAATCTGAGCAGGGATTCTATGCTATATTTATGTATGGTCATGGTTTGCTCAAATTTTTGTATATGTGGAGGTCATAGAACCAGCATGATACATTTACTTGTTTTAAATAGTTTACAAATATTGAGCTCAATCATTTTCAGATAATATATCTGGAAACCAGAGTGTATAACATTAGAAATAAACAATCTGATAAGAAATAAAATTATGGGGAAAGAGTTACATTTTTGAAACTTTGGGGTTAAACATATAATGCAATGTGAAGTTTATTCTTTGCAGCTTTTACTATTCTTTCTTTGTTCTGTAGATTGTTTCTATTATTATGTGGTAGGAAGATTTTCTTTTCTGGTCCAATCTATTTCGAGTTTTGTAAGCATCTTTTATGTTTATAGCATCTCTTTCTTTAGGTTGGAGATGTTTTCTTCTATGATTTTGTTGAATATATTTTTTGGGCCTTGGACCTTGGAGTCTTTCTTTTTCTGTTCCTATTATTCTTAGTTTTGGTCTTTCATAATGTCCTAGATTTCTTGGATGTTTTGTGTCAGAGACTTTTTAGATTTAACATTTTCTTGGACAGATGTTTTGATTACTTCAATCATCTCTTCTCTTTCCTAGGTTTTCCATCTCCAGGATTGCCTCATATTGTGTTTTATTTATTACATCATATACTACTTTTAGGTCTTGAAAGGCTTTATTCATTTATTTATCCTGTTTGGTTATATTTTCCTATAATTCTTTAAAGGATTTATTCAACTCCTTCATTTATTTGAATTCATTTTCCTGCCATTCTTTGAGGGGGTTATTTTTCTTTTTAAGGCCTCTATTATTTTCATAACCTCAGATTTAAGATTATTTTTTGTGCCTCAATTGTGTTAGTATCTCCAGGGCTTACTGTGACAAGATAGCTGGTTTCAAGTGGTAACAACAGGCCCTGGGTTTTGTTGCTTGTGTACTTACGCTGACTTCTAGTCATCTGGTATCTCTGGTGATAGGAGATGTCATATATATATATATATATATATATATATATATATATATATAAAGTCTGGCATGGTGGCACATTCCTGTATTCCCAGCTCTCAGGAAGCAGAGTCAGGTGAATCTTTGAGTTCCAGGCCAGCCTGGTCTACAAAGGAAGTCCAGAACAACAAAGGATACACAGAGAAACCCTGTCTTGAGCAACCCCTGCAAACC
This sequence comes from Meriones unguiculatus, assembly GCF_030254825.1. Classification (NCBI taxonomy): domain Eukaryota; kingdom Metazoa; phylum Chordata; class Mammalia; order Rodentia; family Muridae; genus Meriones; species Meriones unguiculatus. The sequence goes on from NC_083352.1 coordinate 43,378,594, forward strand.
CCCCCCCCAAAAAAAAAGAAAAGAAGGAAAAAAGAAAAAAATAAGAACCAAACTTTACAGTCAGTATAGTAGCAAGCAAATAATAAAATAGTCAGGATATGGTGATCAGGGGTGTTTAAGCTCCTCAGTGGCAAAAAATAGACCCACATAAGCTAAAAAAGAAAGTGTATGTTGACAATATTTACACATGATATAAATAAATTTTTTCCTGGAAATAATATACACATTTATGACACATTCATTTTTAGTTGTGTTAAGTTGCATAGTAAATAATTTTTGCAATATTGAAGAATTAATATTTAACCTGGAAGATATGAACAGTATTTATGTACTAGATATATGCATAGGTAAAAGTTTGTGGGAGAAAAAAAATAACACTCTCAGAAATTTAATATTTAAAAGATACTGAAAGAAAATATGATTGTAAGATTGTTCTTCAGCACTAGAAATGACTGGGATCATTTAGATTGACTTTTAAGGAATAAAGGCAGTTCACATAAAGAAAGGGAAAGTGTTATGGTTTGAATATACTTTCCAAATCTTGGCTGCAAATTTAAATGCCAAAACAGCAATATTAAGGAATAAGATCTTGAAATAGTTACAACATAATATAGACAATTATATGGTCACCACATAATACAGACAATTATAATTCTTAAATGAAATGCAGGTTTTGTCTTCATGAATGGGTTCCTTTGTGGGAATAAGTGCCTTTGTCAAAATTATTCCCATGCATTTCCCTACTGCCTTCTCTTCTAAATACTTTAGGGTAAAAACAATGTATAAAGTATACTAGCTCTCACTTTAATTTCTTCTTTTCTAATCTTAAAGGTATTTAGTTCTGGAACTCATGAAGTTTAGTCATAGATCTTGTTTTCAGGCCTCACTTTATTCACATGACCTCCCTTTATCTGGCATGAGGATCACCAAAACCTGTTTGCGAGTTTCTAGAGCAAGCCAGTGAGGAATGTGCACACAAACAAAACAGAAGAAATCACCAAAACCCTAGGGAAAGCAAGTCTAGCAGATGCTTGAGGGTAAAACAGTCTCTATGGCCAGAGAAAAAGAAGTGGAGCAAGGACTGTGCTGTGCTCTTGCCTCAACCTACTGCAAATGCACATCATGAATCTAGAGACAAGGTTGTGACTAAAATCCAACTCCTAAAGACTTGTACAAGACAAGGAACCACTTGGAACCTTACAAAGCATGATGCATAGAGGAGTAAGTTGTGTTCCAAGTATTAGAGGCAGGTTTGTTCAGTTCAACTTCCCAAGGCATATGTACTAGCTGTGTGAGAAAAGATTCTTATCATAAGAAAATATTTCTTTTAAATTCAGAAACCCCTAGTTCCTGAATTGGACACTGTTCTGGTATCTGTGTCATGGCTTGATTAAGATTGTATAGCTCCTGGCCCCTTGGCTGATGTTTGTGCTCTCTTCTGGAATGTGTCAGTCTTCATTCCAAAAGCCAAATATTTCACATGTATTTAAAAGCTATAGTGTTGTTATTGCAGGAAAAATGGACTAAGATTGACATATATGTAACAAATAATAAATGTAAGTGCTCACTGATGTCAGAGAAAACATTTTAAGAAGGAAAAATCTGCTGTGATCCTCCTGCTTGCTTTACAAAAGGCAGGGAAAAGAAAACAAAGTGAGGTAAAAAGAAATTTGGCTCAGCCAGATTTTATTGTAACAAGTGCTGGACCAAGGCATCTAGAATCTCACCACGACCAATTTTTAAGCAATCTTTAGGCACAGTACAATTTTGGAAAAATATACTCAGGTAAAAATTAACTCAGTTCCCAGTGCACAACAATTAAGACATACTTGCATTGAGACTATTTTTAAAGTACATCTGGTTTCCTTCACAAGTATGGAAAATGTTGACTCAAAGATAGTGCCCAAAGTTTAGCTTTTAGGGATTTTGAGTGGGGTAAATATAATGCCTGTGGGTGTCAGGAATGGCCTGGCCCTATGCTAACACAGAAGTCATTTAGACCTTTGTAAAGTACAAGTGACATCATCTATAAGAATGGGTTTTATGGCCTAAAAGCTGTGCTCAAGATTTAGGAGGAAAGGCTCTTGATAAGTTAATTCTGGAGAGAAGGACAAAGTCTGCCTCAAGTGATGGCAAAGGATCACCAGATTGTAAAACTCTACCATTCCTGGCATCCTGGGAAGAATAGATACACACCTCGCTTCTTTGAAGAGGTAAGCTGTGTGTTTAACTTCCTGGCTTCTCCAGTGTTTATCTGTGTGCACAAGGCCTTTTTGTCCTCTACAGAAAACTGTAACAACAAAAATCAAGTTAGAATATTCTGTAGAAACTATTTTGAAAACTTAAAAAAGGAAACAAGCAGGTTAAATTAGAAAGGGAAAGATTTTCAGGTTTGTGGAAGAGACATCGATAAGCATTTAGCAACAGAGTGAAGTTTCTAGATCAAAACAAAATATAAATTCACGGGAAGAAATAAGTTCAAAAGATTTTAAGTTCTCTGCCGTGAAAGGTAGTGTCCTATAGCAAAGTATCTGAAGTGGAAGTTTCTGGTTTCTTTGAAGACTCAGTTGTGTCATGTGATGTTTTGCTAGAAGCTGTCTTGTAAGAAAACATGTGATGTTGGCCACCTGAAAACATCCATGGATGGACTCTGAGGAGAGGAGATATATAGAAACCCACAGACAGTGAGGAAACACTTTTTGGATCAACATCACTTCGCTGGGCTTCGCTATTCGACAATTCACAGAGAGAAATGTCCCAGAGAGCTTCTCTGGGGAATCCAACTCAGTCTTGTGACTTTGGATGACTTGTTCTGATTTAGTAAAGTTTCCCTGTGCCTGCTGTTGTCGTGATCCGTTTTGCCGTTTGGTACTTGAATTTGCACTGGACTGCGGTATCCAGACAAGGAAGAGTGGACTCTCCCTAAGGCACTACTTCTAAAAAGGTCTGCCGTCCCCTTTCCCTAACATTCTTTCTCCACTACCTCTGGTCAATGAGTTGAAGTCTTCAAATTCTGATAGGTTAGCAATGTTGTTTAAAGAGATCAGTAAAGTAGCTGCTACTGTCCCTAACTACTCTCCTTCTTTGCTCCCAGAGCAGAAAAACTATTCCCTTATAGTCTTCATATATTCAATTTTGAACAAGATTGGGGGTAGAGCTAAAGACTCATAAGGTTCCTTCAATTCTCTTGTGGTAGAAAGGACTGCAGAGTTTGCTATTCACCTAGAGAGTTCATGAATAGAGGCTGAAGTGCTTGGAAAGTGAAAGGGGCCAATGGGAGGAGAACAAAAGTGTTCAGGTTTGATGTTTGACAAAGGAAATTTCTTGAATGATGAAAAAGGGAAACAAACTAGGCTGGAAGGCAGGCTGCTACCCCAGCTTTCTCCACAAATTTTCTCTACCAGGTGCCTGGAGGACCTCCATGAGGGAAGGGGTCAGAGGGAGCAGGAAGTTGTACAGAAAAAAAAAAAAAGTTACTATCCAGACAAGTGCACTGCCAGAGAAGTTGCCTGGGGCTGCACAGGCACCTTCAGTAATCCCAGTCTTTGTGCAGCATATGCCTTCTAATGATGGTGGTCAAGCTTATGATGAGATGACATGACATCCAATAGACATGCTAGAACGAACAAGTTTTAAAGAATATTTTGCACAGTATGGATTGTATTCACCATGTGTTAAACAATTATTAAATAGCTGGGCTGTGCAAAACAGACTGTTCCCACAAGACTGGAAGCATTTGGTGTTAGATGTGCTAGAAGCTGGTCAACAGTTACAATGGTTATTGTGTTGGAGGGACAAAGGCATGGAAATGGAAAAACATAATGTAACAAGGGAGATAAATATTGTTAATTTCTCCTCGCTCACCCTTTTCATTCTCATATTATTCTGGCTATAATAATGGCTATATTTAATTTATTTGTATCTGCATGATTGTGGTGATTCCTTGTTTTACTGTTTATTTAAACATTATATTTGATTTTCTCATTTTCTAGCTCATCATCAGGTACTTTTCATTTCATTATAAATGTAGGTAATTGGGGCTCCAAGATGGCAGCGACCAGCCCGCCATGTATCGGAGGGTCAGAAGATCTTAAACACTGGTGTTGGTGAGTGGAGGAGTGGCTGAAGCCAGAATATCGATATTGAGGCTTTCTGGGAGAGAGGGGACAACCTGTGAGTTGGGACAATTTGGATCATGGCACAGGCTTCCGTGTGCCACTGCTGCTGTGGCAGGTGCTGCTGCCCCAAGCACGAGCCTCCGTGCTCTGTGACTGAGAGAGCAGAGGCATCCCTAACTGAACATGGCCAAAGAGCAGACACCGACAGTTCTCCCCCACTTTCATTTGACCCTATGGGTGTAAATCTGAGAGTAGAGAACGTGAGGGAGCCCTGTGCCTTCCTCATATGCCTGTGAGTGAGTGAGTGCACCTTCAAGTGAGTGCTTGCAGAGCTCCAGATCCAGGGTTTCTGTAGCTAGCAGCCTTTCATCTATACCCTCACTGTGGGCAACATAGGGAGAGTGTTCTCAACATTGAAGCCCCTATTCTGTAGGTATTCCAGTAGAATCCAGGCAAAGAATTCCTGGAGCCAAGATCGTGCAACCCAAACAGTTTTGAACGCTTGAAGCACAGCACCTCCACTGGCCTGGGGGCCACTGAGCCATTAAGGACACTCTGTGCATGTGCAGTGCACCCACAAAAACTGCCAGCACCCCAACCAGCACTTACATCCCACCCTTCCAGACACCTCAATCTCACTAGCAGGCAGGCCTCCAAGGCACACCTCAGCACACACTCCCACGCTTGTACACATGCACCTGCAACCTTTCTCCCTTAATGACAGTGGAAACACCAACATCTACTCTCAAACCAGTCGAACTCTCTCATCATCCTGAAGAATACTCCAGACTCCAGAGACAGATGGACCTAGTCTGCAGAATAGGCTCCACGGACAAACGATGAAAATTACAGATAAGCAGATGGCTAGAGCTGGCATAAGAACATATCCAAAATAGCCATATTTTAGGCAGAGTGCAGGGAATCTTATGAAAAAAAGGAGGAGATAGAAGTACCTGGAGGGAATAGGAGCTCCACAAGGAGAGCAGCAGAAACAAAATATCTGGCCGCAGGGGTCTTTTTTGAGACTGATACTCCAAATAAGAAGCATGCATGGAGATAGCCTAGAATCCCTGCCCACATGAAGCCCATGGCAGCTGAGTCTCCAAGTAGGTTCTCTAGTAAGAGTAACAGGGACTATCTCTGACATTAACTCAGTGGCTCTTTGATCACCTCCTGCTGAGTGGGGAGAAGCCTTAACAAGCCACAGAAGAAGACAATACAGCCAATTTTGATGAGACCTGATAGGCTAGGTCCAGATAGAAGGGGAGGAGGACCTCCCTTATCAGTGGACTTGGGGAGGGGTATGTGTGGAGACAGGGGAGGGAGGGTAGGATTGGCAGCGGAGTAGGAAGGGGACCACAGGGAGATACAAAGTGAATGAAGTGTAATTCATAAAAATTAAAATAAAAAAATGGAAAAAATGAAACAAACAAACAAACAAAAAAGATCATCATGGACTGACAGGAATACAAATACAAATAAATTAGGGAAAAGGTGCAGGACATGAAAACAGAATTAGAATCAATGAAGATGACACACAGAGAGAAACTCCTGGAGAGGGAAAACCTAGCTAAGAGATCAGAAACTACAGAGGTAAGCATCACCAACAGAATTCAAGATATGGAGGACAGACTCTCGGGCACTGAATACACAATTGAAGAAATCAATACATCTCTCAAAAACGATATAAAATCAGAAATGGTCCTGACACAAAACATTCAAGAAATCAAGGACAACGTGAAAAGACAAAATCTAAGAATTATAGGAATAAATGAAAAGAAAGATTCCAGATTCCAAGTCCAGAAAATATTTTCAAGAAAATCATAGTAGAAAATTTAACAAAGCTAAAAAGAGAGATGCCCTTAAACATACAAGAGGTCTACAGAACACCAAATAGACTAGATGAGAAAAGAAACTCCTCACTTTATATAATAGTGAAAACACTAAATCTACAGGACAAAGAAAATATATTAAAAGGAACAAGGGAAAAAGGCCAAGTAACATATAAAGGGAGACCTATCAGAATCACACCAGACTTCTCAACAGAAACTATGAAAGCCCAAAGGGCCTGGAAAGATGCCATGCCGACTCTAAGAGACCACAGATGCCAACCCAGATGACTAAACCCAACAAACAATAAACATAGATGGAGAAAAAAAAATTCCATGACAAAACTAAACTTAAACAATATCTACACAGCAATCCAGCCCTAGAGAGGATACTAAAAGGAAAACACCAATTTAATGAAATCAACACATCCAAGAAAACACAGGATATAGTTAACTTTACAACAAAAATATTAAAAGAAAACAAGCTTCGAAACACAGCAGCACCACCAACTCCACAATAAAAGGAACTAACAGTCATTGGTCAGTATTATCTACCAGCATCAATGGTCTCAACACTCTACTAAAAAGACACAAACTAATAGAATGGTTACAAAAACAGGATAAAAAATTCTGGTATATCCAAGAAACACATCTCTGCAACAAAGATAAACAACACCTCAGAGGAGAGGGCTGGAAAAAAAAGTTTTTCAGGCAAATGGACCCAGAAAACAAGCTGGAGTACCCATCCCAATATCACATTAAATAGACTTTCAATGAAAATTAATCAAAAAAGTTGAGGAGGGGCACTTCTTTCTCATCAAAGGAAACATCTGCAAGGAAGACATCACAATCTTGAACATCTATGTCCCAAATAAAAGAGCACCTGCATTTGTAAATGAAACCTATTAAAACTTAAATCACACACCGATCGATCCCAACACTTTAATAGTGGGAAACCTCAACACTCCACTCTCACCAAAGAACAGATCATCTAGAAAGAAGCTAAATAGGGAAACAATGGCACTTACAGAGGTCTTACGTCAAACGGGCCTAATAGATGTATATAGAACTTTTCACCCAAATTGAAAAGAGTATACCTTCTTTTCAGCACATTATGGAAACTTCTCAAAAACTGACCACAAAACAAGCCTCAACAACAGAAATAACAAAAAGTAAACAGTTCTCTACTCAATGACAGCTAGGACAGGGAAGAAATTGAAAAAAGAATTTAGAGATTCCTAAAATAAAATGAAAATGAATGCACAATGTTCCTAAATACACGGGACACAATGAAAACAGTGCTAAGAGGAAAGTTCATAGCACTAAGTGCATCCAGAAAGATGTTTGAGATATCTCATACAAGCAACTAAGTGGCACACCTAAAATCCCTAGGGAGAAGAAAAAAAGAAGAAGCAGACACACCCAAAGGGGTAGATGATTGGAAATAATCAGACTCAGAGTTGAACTCAATAAATTAGAAACAAACAAACAAAAAACTGCTCAAAGATTCAGTGAAACAGAGAGCTGGTTCTTTGAGAAAATCAACAAGATAGACAAAACCTTAGCCAAATTAACAAAAAGGTAGAAAGAAATTTCCAAATCAGCAAAGTCAGATGGGAACGAAAAGGGGGACATAACAACAGACACTGAGGAAATCCAAACAATCATTAGGTCTTTCTACAATAGCCAATATGCCATAAAATTTGAAAATATAAATGAAATGGACAAATTTCTTGAGAAATTTCATTTATCAAAATTAAATGGAATATCAGGTAAATAGATTAAATAATCCAATTTCTCACAAGGAAATAGAAGCAATCATCAAAATTCTCCCCTCCACAAAAAGCCCAGGGCCAGATGGTATCAATGCAAAATTCTAGCAGAAACTCAAAAAGGAGCTGACTCTAATACTCTTCAAACTATTCCACAAAATAGAAGCAGAAGGAATAATATGAAACTCATTCTATGAAGCCATAGTTACCTGGATACATAAACCACACAAAGACCCAACAAAAATAGAGAACATTAGACCAATCTAGCTTATGAACATTGATGCAAAAATACTCTATAAATACTAGCAAACCAAATCCAAGAACGCATAAATGATATCATCCACCATTACCAAGAAGGCTTCTTCCCAAGCAGGCAGGGGTGGTTCTATATACAGAAACCCATCAATGTAATCCACCATATAAAGAAACTGAAGGAAAACAAACAAACAAACAAACAAACACATGATCATCTTCATAGATGCTGAAGAAGCATTTGATAAAATCCAATACCCATTCATTTTTAAAGTCTTAGAGAGATCAGGGATACAAGGTAGAAACCTAAACATAGTAAAGGCAATATACAGCAAGGCTCTAGCCAACATCAAATTAAAGAGAGGAGCTTAAATCAATCCCACTGAAATCAGGGACAAGGCAAGGCTGCCCCCTCTCTCGGTATCTCTTCAACATAGTACTTAAAGTCCTAGCTAGAACAATAACACAACTAGAGCAGACCAAGATGATACAAATTGGAAAGGAAGAAGTCAAAGTATAACTATTTGCAGGTGATCTGATAGTATACATGAGTGACCCCAAAAATTCTCTCAGAGAACTTCTTACAAGTGATAAACACCTTCAGCAAAGTGGCTGGATACAAAATTAACTAAAAACAAAAACAAACACAAAAAAATCAGTAGCCTTCCTGTATACAAAAGAAAAGAGGGCTGAGAAATTATGGAACTAATACCCTTCACAATAGCCACAAATAACATAAAGAACCTAGGTGTGACTCTAACCAACCAAGTGAAAGACCTGTTTGAAAAAGTTTCAAGTCTCTGAAGAAGATATCAGAAGATGGAAAGATCTCCCATGGTCATGGATCAGTAGGATTAACATAGTGAAAATGGCCATCCTGCCAAAAGCAATTTACAGATTCAATTCAATCCCCGTGAAAATACCAACACAATTCTTTACAGAACTTGAAAGGACAATGCTCAATTTCATATGGAAACACACACAGACACACACACACAAACAGAATTGCTAAAACAATGTTGTACGATAAAAGAGCTTCTGGTAGTATTTACGTCCCTGATTTTAAGCTGTACTACAGAGCAACAGTAATAAGCTCTGCATGGTCCTGACACAGAAACAGAATTTTGGATCAATAGAATCAAATAGAAGACCCGGAAATAAACTCACATACCTATGGATTCTTGATTTTTGACAAAAAATCTAAAATTATACAATGGAAAACAAAACAGCATCTTCAACAAATGGTGCTGGTCTAACTGGGTGTTTACATGCACAAAAATGCAAATAGATCTGTATTTATCACTTTACGCAAAAGTAAAGCCAAGTGGATCAAAAACTTCAACATAAAACCACACACACTAAACCTCTTAGAAAAAGAAGTGGGGAAGTACTTTGAACTCATTGGCACAGGAGACAACTTCCTGAACAGGACACAAATTGCACAGGCTCTGTGATCAACAATCAACAAATGGGACCTCATGAAACTGAAAACCTTCTGTAAATAAAAGGACACTGTCATCAGAACAATACTACAGCCTACCACAAGACCCATCGGGCACCATAAATTAACAGACAACAGCTGAGATAGCCAGGCGGGTAGAGGCCAGAGTAAACATACAACCAACAAAAGGCAAAGCAATATTGCATCCCCAGAACCCAGTTATGCAGGGGTAAGTAGCTCTGAAGACCCTAACATACATGAAATTTTAGAAGATGACCTTACATCTATGCTTATGAAGAGATTAATGGAGGAAGCAAATAAAATATGTAAAGAATTAGAGAAAGATATAGTTAAACAGATTATGGCCATCTGTAAAGAAATACAGGAAGTTGTATCCAAACAGTTTGTGGCCTTTAGAGACAAAATACTTAAATCACTGAAAGAAATAAGAGAAACAGAGGATTGTTCAAACAAACAGCTGAAGGAATTGAAGGAAAAACAGGAAAACACAGTCACACAGGTGAAGGAAAGCAACAAAATGGTTCAAGATCTGAAGATAAAATTGGAAAAATTAAAGCAAACACAAATGGAGGAAATCATGGAGAGGTAGACCCTAGGAAAGAAAACAGGAACTACAGAGGTTAGCATAACCAAGAGTCTAGAAGAGATGGAAGAAAGAATCTCAGGTGTGGAAGATACAATGGAAGAAATCGATGTATCCATAAAAGAAAATAATAAATCTAAAAAATTCCTGACACAAATCATCCTAGAAATCCAAGACAACATAAAAAGACAAAACCTAAGAATAATAGGAATAGAGGAAAAAGAAGATTCACTCCTTCAAGGTCTAGAAAATATTTTCAACAAAATCATAGAAGAAAATTTCCCCAACTTAAAGGAGAGGCCAATAAGAATACAAGAGGTGTATAGAACACCCAATAAATTAGACCAGAAAAGAAAATCCTCCCGCCACATAATAATCAAAACCGTAAGTATACAGAACAAAGAAAAAATACTAAAAGCTGCAAGGGAAAAAGGCCAAGTAACATATAATGGCAAACCCATTAGAATCACACCTGACTTTTCAACAGAGACTATGAAAGCCAGAAGGGCCTGGACAGATATCATGCAGACCCTAAGAGAACACAGATGTCAGCCTAGGCTACTATACTCAGTGAAAATCTCAGTCCTCATAGACTGATAGAAAACAAAGTATTCAAAGACAAAAACAAATTTCAACAATACCTACACATAAATCCAGCATTTCAGAAGACACTAGAAGGAAAAATACAACCCAAGAAAACTACTTTCAAGAAAACACAGGAAATAAAATAACCTCACTATAACAAAACAAAAAGTAGCCAAGCACACAACCTTATGACCACAGCCAACATAAAAATCAAAGGATCTAACAGCCACTGGTCACTAATCTCTCTCAACATCAATGGACACAATTATCCAATAAAAAGACACAGACAACAGAATGGATGCATAAACAAGACTCAAAAATATGTTGCATACAAGAAACACACCTAAGTCACAAAGACAGACATCACCTGAGGGTAAAGGGCTGGAAGACAGTTTTCCAAGCAAACAGACCCAGGAAGCAAGCAGGAGTAGCCATTCTAATATCTAATAAAATAGACTTTCAACCAAAATTAATCAAAAGGGATGGAGAAGGACACTTCATACTCATCAAGGGAAAATTCCACCAGGAAGATATCACAATCCTGAACATCTATGCCTCAAATACAAAGACACCCACATTTGTAAAAGAAACATTCATAAAATTTAAACCACACATAGATCCCCACACATTAATAGTGGGAGACTTCAACACCCCACTCTCAACAAAGAACAGGTCAACAAAAAAGAAATTAAACAAAGAAACAAGGTCTCTAACAAAGGTCATGAATCAAATGGACCTATCAGATGTCTACAGAACCTCTCACCCCAACACAAAAGAAATTACCTTCTTTTCAACACCTCATGGAACCTTCTCCAAAATAGAACATATAGTTGGTCACAAAACAAGCCTCAACAGATACAAGAAGACTGAAATAACCCCTTGTGTCCTATCTGATCACCATGGACTAAAGCAGGACCACAACAACAGAAAAGGCAAAAAGCCTACACACACATGTAAACTGAACAACTTGCTTCTAAATGACAGCTGAATCAAAGAAGAAATAAAGAAAGAAATTAAAGTCTTTCTAGAATTCAATGAAAATGAAGGCACAACATACCCAAATTTATGGGATACAATAGAAGCAGTGCTAAGAGAAAAGTTCATACCACTAAGTGCCTTCAGGAAGAAATTCAAAAAATCTCATTCAAGTAACTTAATGGCTAAAAACCTAAAAGCCCTAGACAAAAAAGAAGCAGACACACCAAAGAGGAGTAGACAGATGGAATTAATAAAACTCAGGGCTGAAATCAATAAATTAGAAAGAAATAAAACCATTCAAAGAATCAATGAAATCAAGAGCTGGTTCCTTGAGAAAATGAACAAGATAGAAAAAACGCTTAGCCTAACTAACTAAAGGCAGAGAAAAATTATCCAAATCAACAAAATCAGAAAGGAAAAGGGGGACATAATGACAGACACTGAAGAAATCCAAATAATCATTAGGTCTTACTTCAAAAGCCTATATGCCACAAAATTTGAAAACCTAAATGAAATGGACAATTTTCTTGATCAATTCCACTTGCCAACACTAAATCAAGACCAGGCAAATCAATTAAATAGTCCTGTATTACCTAAGGAAATACAAGCACTTATCAAAACCTCCCATGCAAAAAAAGCCCAGGGCCACATGGTTTCAGCATAGAATTCTATCAGATTTTCAAAGAAGAGCTAACACCAATACTCTTCAAACCATTCCACAAAATAGAAACAGAAGGAACATTACCAAACTCATTCTATGAAGCTACAATCACCTTGGTACCTAAATGTCACATAGACCCAACAAAGAAAGAGAATTTCAGGCCAATCTCCTTTAGGAACATTGATGTAAAAATACTCAACAAAATACTTGCAAACTGAATCCAAGAACACATCAAGATATCATCCATTAAGACCAAGTAGGCTTTATCCCAGAAATGCAAGTGTAGTTCAATATATGGAAATGAATCAATGTGATCCACCATATAAACAAACTGAAGGAGAAAAACCACATGATCATCTCCTTAGATGCTGAAAAATCATTTGACAAAATCCAACATCCATTTATGTTTAAAGTATTGGAGAGATCAGGGATAGAAGGCACATACCTAAACATAATAAAGGCAAAATACGGCAAGCCTATAGCCAATATCAAACTCAATGGAGAGAAACTGAAATCAATACCACTGAAATCAGGGACAAGGCAAGGCTGCCCACTCTCTCCATATCTCTTCAACATAGTTCTTGAAGTCTTTACTGGAGCAATAAGACAATTGAAGGATATCAAGGGGATTCAGTTTGGAAAAGAAGACATCTAAGTATCACTATTTGCAGATGATATGATAGTATACCTGAGTGACCCCAAAAATTCTACCAGGGAATGCTTACAGATGATAAACACCTTCAGCAAAGTGGCTGGATACAAAAGTAACTCAAAAAAATCAACAGCCCTCCTGTATACAAAAGACAAAAGGGCTGACAAAGAAATTAGGGAAATAAAACCCTTCAAAATAACCACAGTACAAAAAGTACCTTAGTGTGACCCTAACCAAGTAAGTCAAAGACTTGTATGGAAAAAATTTCCATGGAGACACAAAAAGTACCTTAGTGTGACCCTAACCAAGTAAGTCAAAGACTTGTATGGAAAAAATTTCCATGTCTCCAATGAAAGATTTGGAAGAAGATATCAGAAGATGGAAAGATCTCCCATGCTCATGGCTTGGCAGGATTAATACTGTAAAAAGGGTTATCTTACCAAAAGCAATCTACAGATTCAAAGAAATTCCCATTAAATTAACAACACAATTCTTTACAGACCTTGAAAGAAAAATTCTCAACTTCATATGTAATGAAAAGAAGCCCCGAATTGCTAAAACAATCCTCTACAATAAAAGATTTTCTGGAGGTATCTCCAGCCCTGATCTCAAGGTGTACAATAGAGCAACAATACTAAAAACTGCATGGTACTGGCATAGAAACCAACTGGTGGATCAACGGAATTGAATAGAAGACCCCAAAATAAATCCACATACTTATGGACATCTGGTTTTTGACAAAGATGCCAAAACCATTCAATGGAAAAAGATAGCATCTTCAACAAATGGTGCCAGTCTAACTGAATGTCTATATGTGGAAAAATGCAAATAGATCCATACTTATCACCCTGCACAAAACTAAAGTCCAAATGGATCAAAGACCTCCATATGAAACCAAACACACTAAACTGCTTAGAAGAAAAGTGGATAAGAGCCTTGAACTCATTGGCACAGGAGACAACTTCCTGAACAGAACACCAACAACACAGGCTCCAAGAGCAACAATCAATAAATGGGATCACATGAAACTGAAAAGCTTCTCTAAAGCAAATGGCACTGTCATCAGAACAAAAGGATTGACTACACATTGCAAAAGGATCTTCACCAACCCTATATCTGACAGAGAGCTAATATCCAGAATATATAAAGAAGTTAAACAGTAACATATCAAGTAATCCAATTAAAAAATGAGATACAGAGCTAAACAGAGAATTCTCAACAGAGGAATAGAAAATGGCTGAAAAACCCTTAAATGATCAACATTCTTAGTCATCAGGGAAATGCAAATCAAAACCACCCTGAGATTTCACCTTACACCCATCAGAATGGCTAAGATCAAAAACTCAAGTGACAACACATGCTGGAGAGGTTGTGGAGAAAGGGGAACCCTCCTCTATTGCTGCTTGGAGTGTAAACTTGTACTACCACTCTGGAAATCAATCTAGTGCTTTCTCAGACAAATAGAAATAGTGCTTCCTCAAGATCCAGCTATACCACTCCTAGCCACATACCCAAAACATGCTCAAGTACACAACAAGGACATTTGCTCAACCATGTTTGTAGCAGCTTTATTTGTAATAGCCAGAAGCTGGAAACAACCCAGATGTCAATCAATGAAGAAATGGATACAGAAATTGTGGTACATTTAAACAATGGAATATTATTCAGTGATAAAAAAAACAAGGAAAACATGAAATTTGCAGGTAAATGGTGGGAACTGGAAAAGATCATCGTGAATGAGGTATTCCAGAAGCAAAAAGATACATAGGGTATATACTCACTCATAAGTGGATATTAGACATATAATATAGGATACACCTACTAAAATCTTTACATCTAAAAAAACTAATCAAGAAGGCTCTGGCTAAATGTGCAAACCCCATACAGAAAGACAATGAGGATGGACATCAGAAGAAGCAGATAACAGGGAACAGTACAGGAGCCTGCTACAGATGGCCTCTGAAAGGGTCTACCCTACAGGGTATCAAAGCAGATGCTGAGACTTATGGCCAACCTTTGGGCAGAGGGCAGGGAATTTCATGAAAGAAGTAGGAAATAATAAGACCTGGAGAGGACAGGAGCTCCACAAAGAGAGCAACAGAACCAAAATATCTGGACACAGGGGTCTTTTCTGAGACTGATACTCCAACCAAGGACAATTGCTGGAGATAAACTAGAACCCCTGCACAGATGGTACCCGTGACAGTTCAGTGTCCAAGTGAGTTCCATAGTAGTGGGAACAGGGACTTTCTCTGACATTAACTGATTGGCCTGCTCTTTGATCTCCTCCCTTTGATGGGGAGCAAATTTACCAGGCCACAGAGGAAAACACTGCAGCTACTCCTGATGAGACCTGATAGGCTAGGATCAGAAGGAAGGAGAGGACAACCTCCCCTATCAGTGGACTTGGGGAGGGACATGAGTAGAGAAGGGAGATGGAGGGTAGAATTGGGATGGGAGGTGGAAGGGGGCCACGGGGGAATACAAAGTGAATAAAGTATAATTAATAAAAATTAAAATTAAAAATGGAAAGAAAAAAAGGGAAAAAAAGCAACAAATCAAGTAATCCAATTAAAAAATGTGGTACAGAGATAAATAGACAATTCTCAATAAAGGAATATCGAATGGCAGAGAAACACTTAAAGAAATTCTCAGCGCTATTAGTCATCAGGGAAATGCAATTCAAAATGACCCTGAGAATTCACCTAACAGACATCAGAATGGCTAAGATAAAAAACTCAAGTGACAATACATGCTGGATAAAATTTGGAGAACGGGGAATCATCCTTCATTACTAGTGTGAATATAAACTTATACAACTGCTTTAGAAATCAATCTGGCACTTTCTGAGAAAATTACACCCAGCTATACCATTCCTAGGCATATATGCAAAATACATGCAAGTATACAAGAAGCACATTTGCTCAGCCATGTTTGTTCGTAGCACCATTATTTGTAATTGCCAGAATCTGGAAACAACCCAGGTGTCCCTCAACTGAGGAATGGATACAGAAATTTTGCTACATTTACAGAATGGAAACCTACTTAGCAATTAAAAACAAGGAAGTCATGAAATTTGCAGGCAAATGGTAGAAACTAGAAAAAAGCATTCTGAGTGAGGTGACACAAAAACAGAAAGACACAAGTGGTATATGCTCACTCAGAAGTGGATATTAGTCATATAATAAAGGATAAACATACTAAAATCTATACTCCTAAAGAAGTAAAATCTATACTCCTAAAGCTAAACAAGAAGGAGGACCCTAGGGAAGTTGCTCAATCCTCACTATGAAAGCAAATGGGATAGACATCAGAAGCAGGATAAAACAGGGGACAGGAGAGGAGCCTAGCACAGAGCACCTTTGAAAGACTCTACCCATTAGGGTATTGAAGCAGATACTGAGATTCACTGACAAACTTGGGGCAGAGTGCAGAGAATCTTCTGAAACAGGGGTGGATAGAAAGACCCGGAGGGGACAGCAGCTCCATAAGGAGAGCAACAGAACCAAAAAATCTGGGCCCAGGGATCTTTGCAAAGAACAGTACTCCGACCAAGGAATGTTCATGGAGATATCATAGACCATTTGCTCAGATGTATGTAGCCCATGGCAGCTCTGTCTCCAAGAGGGTTCCCTAGTGAGGGAAAAGGGACTGTCTCTGACATGAACTCAGTGGCTGGCTCTTTGATCACCCTCCCTTGGGTGGAGTTCAGCTGTACCAGGCCACAGAAGAAAACAATGCACCCAGTCCTGATGAAACCTGATAAGCTAGGGTCAGATAGAAGGGGAGGAGGACCTCCAGTATCAGTAGTCTGAGTGAGGGGCATGAGGGGAGATCAGGGAGGGAGGACACAATTGGGAGGGAATGAGGGAGGAGGCTACAGCTGGGATACAAAGTAAATAATTTGTAATAATCAAAGTAAATAAATAAATAAAGTAGTCAACTGAGTTGGAAAAATAATAAACTGAATTTAATAACAATAATAAATGTAGATATATATTCTTAACTGAAAGCTTTGTCCTCTTTCATTAAGACTACAATTAACTGTGGACAAAACCTCTTCTTCTTTCCTTTCTTCAATCTCCAAGAAAATAATAGATTTGATAGACCATGAAAAAGTCAAGTATTTGTTAAGGTGACTTTTGCCATTAACCATGACCATGCAGCTATTGTATATTTATTTCCCTTTATTCATTCCTTCTCTCTCTGATTTTAAATATAATCTCTTTTTTTATCTCTTTTTTTCCTCACGAAAACAAACACACACACACATACATACACCTGATGTTCACAGAGAAAATGTAATTCATACTATATGCCAATAACTTGCTTTTAACATGAAGCAGAAGTATTCTAAATAGCAGAATATTAGAGTATTTTAACTTGACAGTGACAGATATAGAAAGTAACAGATTTACATATTAACTTCCATTCATCAGATTAGATAGTATTTGTTGAAAGTTTTGACAGAAATAGTATCAGTAACTACTAGTAATAAATTTCTCTGGGCTTCAATATAGATTCCTGGAAATCTTTCATTCTGGGATGTCAATCCATGAATCTTAATTCAAATGGAAATCTGTAGCAGGAGGTTACTACCAGATGTTACAGACACTCAGTTGTTTTCATTTTCTGATTTTTTTTTTTATCCACAGAAAGATAAGGAGATGGTCTTTGGTCTGGGAGGAAACATTTCTATTTTATATTTCATTATGCAGGCTATCTTTTAGCTCTGGCATTAAAAGCACGCTTTGCCTTTAACTTTGCAGCACTTGAACTGGCCAAGATAATTATTGGTATTCCACAGCTGTTTGAATTACTTACTTCATTATTTAATTATTTATTTTTAGGTAGTGAAAAAAAGAGCTGTGGTTATTATTATTGTTGTTGTTATTATTATTATTATTATTATCATTTTTATTTTGTCAGCAATCCAAGACAACAGATGGTGAGATACAAATTTAAAATCAAGAAATGGAATTGGAGCATTTTTTCCTTTATTAACTCTTTATTCACTTTGCATCCCCCCTGTGGTTCCCTCCCTCCTTCCGTCCCAACCCCTCCCTTCCTCCACCCTCTGCATGCATGCCCCTCCCCAAGTCCACTGGTAGGGGAGGTCTTCTTTTCCTTCCTTCTGATCCTAGTGAATTAAGTTTCATCAGGAGTGACTGCATTGTTTTCTTCTGTGGCCTGGTAATGCTGCTTCCCCCTCAGGGGGAGGTAATTAAAGAGCAGGCCAATCAGTTCATGTCAGAGACAGTCCCTGTTCCTATTACTATGGAACCCACTTGGATACTGAACTGCCAGGGGCTACATCTGTGCAGGGGTCTTAGGTTATCTCCATGCATGGTCCTTGGTTGGAGCATTTTTTTTAAAAAAGATTTATTTACTCATTATTTTTACAGTATTCTTCCTCTGTGTGAGATTTGAAGGATTTTTATCTCTAAGCAGTACTGAAACATCAGGAGAAAAACTCAAAAGAAATATATATATATATATATATATATATATATATATATATATATATAGCTTAAAGTTTTACCAATTAATTTTTTTAATGTGGGTATGTTTTTATATATTTATATTTGATTTTGTGTTATGTGTGTTTGTCCCTGTTGTGTGTTTCCTAGCATGCTGGGGAAGTTGAACCCCCAAAATAAACTTATACATGGTGTGATCTACCCAACATGGATGCTGGGAATGAAACTTTTGCACTAGAAAGGAGCAGGTTCTTAAACTCCAAACTATCTCTCCAACCCCTACCTCACTGAGGTTCCAATACTATAATAAAATTCCTGAACTGCTTAGTACTATAAAGCAGAAGAGTTGATTCAGCTCGAAGTTCTAGAGATGCTAGAGTGTGGTGAGTGAGTCTGCTGAGACATGAAGAGGGCGCCCCTGACTTTGTCACACCACAGTAAGCAGCAGCTGTGTAGAGAAGTGAACAAGCAATTGTGTCATCCTAAGAAAAGTCAGACACAGCTAGGCACAGACACGTTCAGACTTTTATGACCCTGTCTTTAGCACTCATCATGAGAGGCTGACAATTTGTCTCAGCATTCTGAGCGTTCTCTGCTCTTCCGGAGAACTGCAATTAGATTCCCTTCACTCACACTGGTGACTCACACTACTCGAAACTTCAGTTCTAAGAAATCTGAGGTCCTATTTTTGTAGGCTTAGGATTTTTTTAAAAACTACGTTATTTGTGGTTCATAAGCATATACTTCCCTTTCAGACCCCCAACCTCATGTAAAATAGAAAGAAGGTTAGTGTGGGACAGGGGATGCAGACTTCATTAGACATAGTTCCTTGGGGTGATTTCACTATTCATCTTCAGGATATCCAGCAATCCAGTAATCCAGCAATCCAACAACCCAACAGTCCAGCAATCCATCAACAGAGAAAGCAGCAACAACAATAGCAACAGCAGGTGCAGGAGCAGCCTCCTTAAAGCATTCCCTGGAGTGTTTCTCTCTAGGAGCATGTCTCTCTCTCCCTCCTCTCTCTCTCTCTCTCTCTCTCTCTCTCTCTCTCTCTCTCTCTCTCTCAGCTTCTACTATGCCTACTATATCTTCGCTGAGTCCACACGAGGACAATTTTTTTAAGCTGGCATCCCCCCCCACACACACACACATGTACAGGGCAGTTTCCAGTTGATAACAATCCCTCTCCCTCTCACAGGGCTGTTATTATTACGGATAAAGCATTCCCCCACCCATATAGGGATTACAACAAAAACACAACTACATAACACAACCAGAATTTCCACTACACTCTTTTGACCTCTATATTCACACACACACATATACGCAGAAATAAAACTAATAAACTGAATTTTAAAAGATGAAATAAAGAACGGGTCAGGAAACTCCATAAAACATCAAAATCCCTGTCAAGGACATATTCCCATTTAACTTAAAAACTCATTTCTAGTCCATACCATTTAAATCTTCCTTCTACCTTCTCCCTCTGGATACCTCCAGCCAAGGACAGAGCTCCCAATCAACCTCTGAGGAAATAATTTGAAACCACATCCTGAAAGTAGCAATTATCTGTTGAGTGTAGCGTTGCCCTTTGTGCTATTCTGCTTCTTTTCTAACATCACACAAAAAGGTATATTCTCACTTTTTCTTTATATAAATTAATTGAATCTCTCAGTTCACATGAAATAAAATTTATAGAACTTAGGACACAACATCTTAACATTGCATATATATATTTAAATATATTGATTTTTTTAACATAAAGATTGAACTTATAAATTTATGATTCCAAAATAAAATATTAAAAGTAAAAAGTTTTAAAATAGTAGACATACTTATTGAAATTTTCAAAACTTCCTAAGCTTTTTAAGCATGTAAAATTGTCCCATTTAGTTATTCACAGTGATTAGAGATAATGAGATGTAAGATTAGAAAATAGTTTGGGGCCAGATTACGAAGGTTTTCAAGTGCAAGCTATGATAATTGGACTTTATCCTCTCATCTGCAGGGATGCTCTGTGTGTTTAAAACAGAAGAGCAACAGGGGAAATGAACAGTGAAATGTTTCCCTACTTCTGAAGCTTGTACTTCTGGAACCATAAAACTAGTTCTCAGGGATGAAGCTCTCAGGTCAGTTCCAGATGAGGGAACTCGGGACCCTGCAACTGAAGTTCATAGTGTGTCCAGTGATAGAAGCTTACATTCTATCTCTTTGGGGGGAAATAAAGGGAAAAGAAATAGCCTGTAATAGTCTGAGTGTCATGAACAACTGTGACCAACAACTTAAAAGAAGGTTCCTGTGCCTGGGTATTAGAGTTTTTGTTAAATAGTCATTGGCTGTTGGAGAGAGCATTGTCATACCCAATGAGAAATTTCATTTAAACTATACACAGACATATTTATATTATACTTTTGAGTTCTTAGTTATAGGATTTTTTGTAGAGAATTAATGACATGATTACGATTTTTTTCAGGTATTTTTACTGTTATTTCACTCTCCTTTCTCCTTCTCCTGAATTTATCTTTGACCACTCTGTATGTTAGAGCCCTTCCCATTTTTTCAGTTTCCCATGTCAGATCATGGACATCTGCTATTGCCCCCTTTATTGCTCCCTGGTACACATTCCTACATGCAAGCAACTATTTACACATGGAAAATAAATAAGTTATTTTAACATTTTTCTTTTTCTAACATCTGAATCTACAAGTGCTCCTCGCTTCTGTGGTGTCCCCTCTCTCAGAAAGCCCAAATGTCCAAATTCTAGCTTTGATTGTTCCTCCGCTCACCAGTTTCAGAGATTCACAATATGAACACATGGCCATGCTAAATAATTTACATTCATGGATTCATTCAATTTTTTTCTGAAATATTTTTTGATTAGTAGGTTTAAACTTGGTGTAGTGATACCAAGATCTTTCATTTATAAACTAAAGCAATTAAGATACCTATTTTCTATGGTGTGTTATAAGAATAAGGAGGCAACTAGATAAAGCATTTAAATAATTTCAATCTGATACTGTATTTTTTATTAACTATGGGAATACAATAGCTGACTCTGTTAACACTTATTTTTGATGTCACACATGATTTATATTTTACATGAAAACAAATATATTAATTTCAAAAGACTATAAAATAAATATAGTTTGTGTTAATGCTGCAGCTAGAGGCAGTGTATGCTACACAGTGAAATAAGTTTCCAAAATAGTATTTCATTTACAGATTATTCCTTGATATGAACTGTGAAAGGGCTGTTATGTACCTTATATTCAAATTGTTTTCCAAAGTACATGGCTTAGAATTTAAAATGTTCATTTCTAATGTCTAACCAGTTAGCAGTTTTATCAGATGAATAATGTTAAAGAAAACAGAAGGAACATGAAAAAGAAAACTATAATTTTGAATATATATTTATGAATATATGAAAATATATGAATATATGCATAATATAAAGCTAAAACTCCTCATATAACATGTTTTCTATTGTGATTTTAGCTCCAACTAGATTGTGTCTTAGAGCTCAATTCACTCATCACACTCATTTCATCTCTATGAATAAAAGGGGAATAATTAGAAATCTAAAAGAGGGGTTATTTGTCCAAAACCATTGATCTACTAATCTTACACTAAAAATAACTTGAAGTTTCTCATCTTATTTCAGTTTTTAAACTGTTCTTTAGAATTTCATTCTTCTTTCATATATTCAATTGCCTGAGTTTTTCCTCTCTCCACTCTTCCCAGTTATCATCTTCTCCACATTTCGAGTCCTCCTCCTTTTCCCTTCAAAAGAGCAAGGTTCCAAGGGCTACCAAGCAAACACACAATAACAAGTTACAATAAGACTAGGCATCAGAATCCTCCTTCTTGATTACTTCCTTTAGGTTTACAGATTTCAGTAAGTTTAACCTACATTATATGTCTAATATCCACTAATGAGTGAGTATATACCCTGTGTGTCTTTCTGTTTCTGGGATACTTCACTCAGGATGATGTTCTCCAGTTCCCAACATTTACCTGCCAATTTCATGATTTCCTTGTATTTTTTATTACTGAGTAATATTCCATTGTGTAGATATACCACAATTTCTGTATCCATTCTTCAGTCCCCATTCAGAAAGTCAAAGAGGATGGACATCAAAAGAAAGAGAAAACAGGTAACAGGACAGGAGCCTGACACAGAGGACTCCTGAAAGGCTCTACTCTGCAGGGTAACAAAGCAGATGCTGAGACTTATGGGCAACCTTTGGGTAGAGTGCAGGGAATCTTATGAAAGTAGTAGGAAATAGTAAGACCAGGAGAGGATAGGTGCTCCACAAAGAGAGTAACAGCACCAAAAAATCTGGGCACAAGGTTCTTTTCTGAGACTGATACTCCAAACAAGTAGCATGCATGGAGATAACCTAGAACCCATGCACAGATGTAGCCCATGGCAGTTCATTGTCCAAGTGGGTTCCATAGTAATGGGAACAGGGACTGTCTTTGACATGAAATGATTGGCCTGTTCTTTGATCACCTCCCCCTGAGGTGAGGAGCAGCCTTACCAGGCTACAGAGGAAGACAATGCAGCCACTCCTGATGAGACTAGGATCAGAAGTAAGGGGAGGAAGACCTCCCCTATCAGTGGACTGGGAGAGGGGCATGGGTAGAGGAGGAGGGAGGTTGGGATTGGGAGGGGAGGTGGAAGGGAGCTTCAGGGAGGATAAAAAGTGAATAAAGTGCAATTAGTAAAAAATAAAAATTAAAAAAAGACTAGGCACAAACCCTCATATCAACATGGATGAGACAAAACCATAGATCAGAGCCTACTCCAATTGTCATCAAAGGTGTATCCAACAACCGAAGGGAACGGATGCAAAGGCCCACAGCCAAAATGTTAGGTGTTTCAGAGAGTCTCAGCAGAAGAGGGAGACAAAGATTGTAGGAGACAAAGGGGTCCCGAGCACCAGGAGAACACAGCTCACAGAATCAACAAAGCCAGGCTCATTGGGGCTCACAGAGACTGAAGCAGCAATCATGAAGCCCGTATGGATCCAATCTGGGTCCTTTTGCACACATGTTACGGTTATGTTACTGGGTATTTTTGTGAGACTCCTAAGAATTAGACTCTTTTGCCTATTCTTTGCACTATTTTCTTCCTACTAGTTTGCCTCCTCCAGCCTTAAGGGTCTGAATCTCTATAAGGGTTATTTTTAACTTGTTATGTCTTGTCCAGTTTTCTTTTTTTAATTAGACACTCCATGATACAATTCTTACATACATTCATATATCATTTCCTGTAGCCTAAGCTTGCCTGTAACTCACAGCAGTTAAAGAAAATTACATATGTAATATGTTATGAATTATGTCAGTGATGTCTGTAGTTAAGTTAGCTTTTTAAAGCCTTGGAAAATATTAATGACATAATTATTTCATTCTTTAGGAAGATCCGGGTTTATTTTTTCATGTAGGTTTTATCAGGCCACATTTACATAGTTAGCCAACAGAGTCTTATTTCAAAGTCCACATTTTATCAATTTAAGACAATTATAGAGGGTTCCAAGATGGAGGTGAACACAGCACACAGTTTTGGAGACGCAGAGGACCTGAATCTCTGAAACTGGTGAGCGGAGGAACAATCAAAGCTAGAATTTGGACATTTGGGCTTTCTGAAGAGAGGGGACACCACAGAAGCGAGGAGCACTTGTAGATTCAGATCGTGCACGGATTTCTCTGGGAACAGAGTGGGGTGCTTCCCCTGTCCAGGCCTCCCTCCTTCTTAGGGAAGCCTGCACAAAGCAAGAGTGAGCTGAGTGCAAAGCTCACTGCCTAGCGATTGAGACAGCAGAGCCAGGGCTTCTGGCACCTCAGACATGGCAGACAACTGTACCCTCCAACTGAACACTATCCCTCAAAGCACAAGTCGGAGGAGCCCCGCCCCCAATGAGTGCCCTCATGCTGAGCTCCTGACCCTTGGAGCCGCCCCCCTCCCCGCTGGATATCCTGCCACGGAGAGTGCATACCCCCCCCCCCCCCAGAAATCCCACTCCAAAGAGCGCATACACCTCCGGAAATCCTGCCTCGCAGATCTCAAGCTCCGCCAGAATGCACACCCAACGAGTGCCCACCACAGAGATTCAGATCCACAGTCCAGTCCTTCCCAGATCCCAAGTCTGCAAATGGCAGCACTGACTCCACAGCGCCGCCCAGCCAGTGATTACACCCCTAAGTGCAATCAACTTCCAACCCCTCAGTGGCAGATACCCAGCTGAATAGCGACCAAACCCCAGCAGACCTGCAAAAACAACCCACGCCTGCAATGATCAACAGCTCTTGCGATTGCTTAGGTGCCTCGACTCCTTCAGGGCCTTCAAGGCATCCCTCTCACATACTGTAGGCCTCTACATTCTCTAACACCATGTCCCTCAGGACACACTTACAATCATGCTCACACGCTACCCACACTTGCCCTTCTGCACCTGAGGAGTTTCCAACCACAGGTACACCTGACTCACCAATGCACATACTCCTACCACACGTACACCTGACTCACCAACGCACATGCTGAAAACAACTGGACTTCTCTCATTTTCCTAAAGAATTCTCCAGACACCAAAGAAACACCAGACCGATCTGCAGAATCCAGGAATAAATAGTGAACACTACAAATAACCAAATGGACAGGAGGTCATCGAAAGGACACACCAAACATAAATCAAGACATCATAGCTTTGCCAGCAACCCCCAAAATTAGTGGATACTCCAACGTATCGGAAACACAAGAAAATGACTTTAAAACTATGATTATCCACTTATTAGAAGCACATAATGAGGAAACAAACAAATCTCTCAGAGAAATAGCCCTACAGATGCAAACAGTTAAAGAGGAAACACACAAAACTCTCAAAAATTTGGCCTCCCAACTGGAAACAAAGAAAAAGGAAGTGAATGAATCTCTCAAAGAAACACAGGCAAATATAGCCAAACAAATGGAGGCAGAAGTAGTGGCACATAGAGAGGAAACAAACAAAAAGAGACCGTCTTGGAGACACAGTACTCAACATTCAAACAGATGAAAATGTTGCAAGGCATGAAAACAGAATTAGATTCAATAAAGAAAACAGAAACTGAGAAAACCCTGGAGCTGGGGAACTTAGAGAAAAGATCAGGAACCACAAAGGTAAGTATCAGTAATAGAATACAAGAGATGGAAGAGAGAATCTCAGGTGCTGAAGATACACTCACAAAAATTGATACTTATCTCAAAGAAGAAGTAAAATCAGAAAAATCCCAACACAAAATATCCAAGAAATCAAGGACACCATGAAAAGGCAAAATCTAAGAATGATAGGAATTGATGAAGAGGAGGATTCCAGGCTTCAATGTACAGAAAATATTTTCAAGAAAATGATAAAAGAAAATTTTCCCAACCTAAAGAAAGAGATATCCACAAACATGCAAGAAGCTTACAGAACACCAAATAGATTAGACAGAAAAGGAACTCCTCATGCCACATCATAATCAAAACACTTAACCTACAGAACAAAGAAAAGATATTAAAAGCAGCAAGGGAAAAAGGCCGAGTAACATATAAAGATAACCTATCAGAATACACCAGACTTCTCATTAGAAACTATGAAAGCCAGAAGGGACTGGGCAGATATACTGGCTTTAAGGGACCACAGATGCCAACCTAGACTACTATAACTGGCAAAGCTATCAATCAACATACATGGAGAAAACAAAACATTCCATGACAAAACTAAATTAAAGGAATATCTGAGCAGTAAACCAGCCCTACAGAATATACTAGAAGGAAAATTCCAATCCAATGAAACAACTACACCCAAGAAAACATAGGATATAGATAATTTCCCAACAAAAATCAAAAGAAAACAAGCAATGAGTCACAGTGAGAACACCAACTCCACAAGAACAGGAAACAATGTTCAGTGGTCACTATAATCTACCAACATAAATGGACTCAACTCTCCAATAAAAAGACACAGACTAACAGAATGGTTGCAGAAACAGGATCCAACAATCTGCTGCATCCAAGAAACACACCTTTGCAACAAACATAAACACTAGCTCAGAGTAAAGGCCTGGAAAACAGTTTTTCAAGCAAATGGACCCAGAAAACAAGCTGGAGTAGCCATCCTAATATCTAATAAAATAGACTTTCAACCGAAATTAATCAAAAAAGATGTGGAGGGACACTACATTCTCATCAAAAGGAAAATCCACCAAGTAGACATCACAAATCTGGACATATTTGCCCCAAATACAAAAGCACCTACATTCATAAAGGAAACATTATTAAAACTAAATCACACATCAATCCCAACACCTTAGCAGTGGGAGACTTCAACACCCCACTTTCACCAAGGGACAGATCATCTAAACAGAAGCCAAACAGGGAAAAAAAAAGCACTTACAAAGGCCTTAAATCAAATGGAACTAACATATGTCTACAGAACCTTTCACCCAAACTTAAAAGAGTATACCTTCTTTTCAGGACCTCATGGAACCTTCTCCAAAATAGACCGTATAGTTGATCACAAAGCAAGTCTCAACAGATAAAACAAGATTGAAATAATCCCCTGTATTCTATCTGACCACCATGAACTAAATCTAGACCTCAACAGCAATGGAAGTAGAAAAAAGAGACTTGAAGTTTTTTTCAAACAGGTCTTTCACCACTTAGTTAGAGTCACCCCAAGGTAATTTATCTTATTAGTGGCTATTGTAAAGGGTGTTGTTTCCCTGATTTCTTTTTTTTTTCTTTTCTTTTTCTTTTTCTTTTCTTTTCTTTTTTTTGGGGGGCCCTTTTGTCTTGGGTATACAGGAGAGCTTCTGATTTTTTTCAAGTTCATTTTGTATCCAGCCACTTTGCTGAAGGTGCTTATCAACTGAAGGATTTCTCTGGTTGAGTTTTTGGGGTCACTCAGGTATACTATCTTATCATCTGACCATAGTAAAACTTTGATCTCTTCCTTTCTGATTTACATTCCCTTGATCTCCCTTACTAGTATTATTGCTCTAGCTGGGACTTCAAGTACTATGTTGAAAAGATATGGGGAGAGTGAGCAGCCTTGCCTTCTCCCTGATTTCAATGTGATTCATTTAAGTTTCTCTCCATTTAGTTTGATGTTGGCTATAGGCTTGCTGTATATTGCCTTTACTATGTTTAGGTATGTGCCTTGTATTAGTGATCTCTCCAAGACTTTAAACATAAATAAGTGTTGGATTTTGTCAAATGCTTTTTCGGCACCTAAGGAGATGACTATGTGGTTTTCTCCTTCAGTTTGTTAATATGGAGGATCACATTGATGGATTTCCGAATATTGAACCACCCTTGCATGCCTGGGATAAAGCCTACTTGGTCATGGCGGATAATATTTTTCACATGTTCTTGGATTCAGTTTGCAAGTATTTTGTTGAGTACTTTTACATCAATGTTCATAAGAGAGATAGCTCTGAGTTTCTCTTTTTTTGTTGAGTCTTTGTGTGGTTTAGGTATCAAGGTGATTGTGACTTCATAGAATGAGTTTGGTAAAGTTCCTTCTGTTTTTATTTTGTGGAATAATTTGAAGAGAATTGGAGTTAGCACTTTGTTGAAGGTCTGGTAGAATTCTGCACTGAAACCATCTAACCCAGGGTTTTTTTTTTTTAAGGGAGGCTGTTGAGGGCTCCTTCAATTTCTTTGGGGGATATAGGACTGTTCAGTCTTTCTAATAGGTCTTGATTAATTTTGGTAGATGGAATCTATCAAGAAAATTGTCCATTTCTTTTAGATTTTCAAATTTTGTGGCAAATAGATTTTTGTAGTAAGACCTACTGATTGGATTTCCTCAGTGTCTGTAGTTATGCCCCCCTTTTCATTTCTCATTGTGCTGATTTGGTTAGTTTCTCTCTGCCTTTTAGCTAGTTTGGCTAAGGGTTTGTCTCCCTAGTTAAATTTCTCTAAGAACCAGCTCTTGGTTTCATTTATTCTTTGAATTGTTTTATTTGTTTCTAACTGATTGATTTCAGCCCTGAGTTTAATTATTTCCAAGCATCTGCTCCTCTTGGGTGTATCTGCTTCTTTTTTTTTTCCCTAGGACTTTCAGTTGGGCCAATAATTTTTTTGTATGAGATGTTACAGATTTTTTTCTTAAAGGCACTTAGTGCTATGAATTTTCCTCTAAGCACTGCTTTCATTGTGTCCCATAAATTAGGGTATATTTTACATTCATTTTAATTGAATTCTAGGAAGTCTTTAATTTCTTTCTTTATTTCTTCCCTAACCCAGCTGTCATTGAGTAGTAAGTTGTTAAGTTTCCATGTGCATGAAATCAAAGAAGTCATCAGAAGATGGAAAGATCTCCTGTGCTCATGGATCAGTAGGATTACCATAGTGAAAATAGCTATTCTGCCAAAATCAATCTACAGATTCATCACAATTCCCATCAAAATACCAACACAATTCTTACAGACTTTGAAAGAAAAATTCTCGACTTCATATGGAGAAAAAACAAACAAACAGAATTTCTAAAACAATCCTGTACAAGAACAGATCCTCTGGAGGTATCTCCATCCCTGTTATCAAGTTGTACTACAGAGGAATAGTAATAAAAACTGCATGGTATTAGCATAGAAACAGAGAGGAGGATCAATGGAACTGAATAGAAGACCCAGAAATAAACACACAGACATATGAACACCTGATTTTTGACAAAGAAGCCAAAACCATTCAATAGAAAAAGATAGCATCTTCAACAAAGGGTGCTGGCCCAACTGGATGTCTCCATGGAGAAAAATGAAAATAGATCCATACTTATCACCCTGCACAAAACTAAAGTTCAAGTGGATGAAAGACCTCAATATAAAACCAGATATAATAAATCTGTATGAAGAAAAAGTGGGGAAAAGCTTAGAACTCATTGGCACAGGAGACAACCTCTTGAACTTCTGCATAGCCTCTATAGCAACAATCAATAAAAGGGACCTCATGAAACTGAAAAGCTTCTGTAAAGCAAAGGACAGGGTTGTCAGAACAAAATGGCAGCTTAAAGATTGGGAAAGGATCTTCACCAACCCTACATCTGACAGAGGGCTGATATCCAGAATATATAAAGAATACAAGAAGTTAAAATGCAATAATTCAAGCAACCCAATTAAAAAATGGTGTATAGAGCTAAACGGAGAATTCTCTGTAGAAGAATACAGAATGGCAGATAAATACATAAAGAGATGTTCAACATTTTAACCATCAGAGAAATGCAAATCAAAATGACCCTGAAATTTTACTTTACACCCATCAGAATGGCTAAGATAAAAAACTCAAAAGACATACCACAATTTCTGTATCCATTCTTCAGTTGAGGGGCATCTGAGCTGTTTCCAGGTTCTGGCTATTACAAATAAAGCTACTACAAACATGGTTGAGAAAATGTCCTTATTGTGTACTTGAGCCTGTTTTGGATATAGGCCTAGGAGTGGTATTACTGGATGTTGAGGAAGCCCTATTCCTAGTTGTCTGAGAAAGCACCAGATTGATTTCCAGAGTGGTTGTACAAGTTTACATTCCCACCAGCAGTGGAGGAAGGTTCCCCTTTCTTCACAACCTCTCCAGCATGTGTTGTCACTTGAGTTTTTCATCTTGGCCATTCTGATGGGTGTAAGGTGAAATTTCAGCGTCGTTTTGATTTGCATTTCCCTAATATCTAATGACATTGAGCACTTCTTTAAGTGTTTCTCTGCCATTCGATATTACTCTACAGGGAGTTCTCTGTTCAGCTCTGTTCCCCATCTACACAATGGAGTATTACTCAGCAATGAAAAATAAGAAAATCATGAAATTTGCAGGTAAATGGTGGGACCTGGAAACAATCATCCTGAATGAGCTGTCCCAGAAGCAGAAAGACACACACAATATATTCTCACTCATATAGACATATAACATAGGATAAACCTAGTAAAATCTGTACATCTAAAGAAACTAATCAAGAGAGAGGACCCTGACTAAAACGCTCAATCCCCATCCTGAAAGGCAAAGAGGATGGACTTCAGAAGAAGAAGAAAACAGGAAACAATGTAGGAACCTGCCACAGAGGGCCTCTGAAAGGCTCTGCCCTGCAGACTATCAAAGCAGATGCTGAGACTTATGGCCAACTGTTGGGCAGAGTGCATGGAATCTTATGTAAGATGTGGGAAATAGTAAGACCTGGAGAGGACAAGAACCCCACCAGGAGAGCAACAGAACCAGAAAACTTGAACACAGGGAACTTCGCAGAGACTCATACTCCAACCAAGGACTATTCATGGAGATAACCTAGAACCCCTGCACAGAAGTAGCACATGGCAGTTCAGTGCCCAAATGGATTACATAGTAATGGGGATAGCGAAGTAGCACATGGCAGTTCAGTGCCCAAATGGATTACATAGTAATGGGGAGAGCGACTGCCTATGACATAATCTGATTGTCCTGCACTTTGATCACCTCCCACTGAGGGGGAGAAACAGTCTTACCAGGCCACAGAAAATGACAATGCAACCACTCCTAATGTGATCTGATAGACTAAGATCAGAAGAAAGGAGAAGAGGACCTCCCCTATCTGTGGACTTGGGGAGGGGCATGTGTGAAGAACTGGGAGGGAGGGTGGGATTACGAGGGGAGGGAGGAGCTTATGGGGGGGATACAAAGTGAATGAAGTGTAATTAATAAAAAAATTATAAAAAAGGAAAAAATATTCAAAAGAAAACACATGCTGGAGAGGTTAAGGAGAAAGGGGATCCCTCCTCCATTGTTGGTGGGAATGGAAACTGGTACAACTATTTTGGAAGTCAATCAGGCTCTTTCTCAGATAAATAGGAATAGAGCTTCCTCAGGATCCAGCTCTACCACTCCTAGGCATATATCCAAAAGATGTTCAAGTACACAACAGGGATATTTGCTCAACCATATTCGTAGCAGCTTTATTTGTAATAGCCAGAACCTGGAAACAACCCAGATGTCCATCAACAGAGGAATGGATACAGAAATTGTGGTACTTTTACACAATGGAATACTACTCAGCAATTAAAAACAGGAAATCATGAATTTTGCAGGCAAATGGTGGTATCTAGAAAAGATCACCCTGAGTGAGATATCCCAGGAGCAGAAAGACACTTCGTATATACTTACTTATAAGTGGATACTAGACCTATAAGGTAGGATAAATGTACTAAAATCTGTACACTTAAGAAGATAAACAAGAAAGGGGACCTTGGGTTAGATGATCAATACTCACCTAGAAAGACAAATGGGATAGACATTGGAAGCAGGAGAAAACAAGTAATAGCACAGGAGCCTATATCAGAGGGTACCTGAAATACTCTACCTAGCAGTGTATTAAAGCAGATGCTGAGACTTATAACCAAACCTTCAGCAGAGTGCAGGGAATCACATGAAAGAAGGGGGAGTTAGTATGACCTAGAGGGGACAGGAGCTCCACAAAGTCCAAATATATCAGGACACAGGGGTCTTCTGCAAGACTGTTTTTCAAACAAGGACCATGTATGGATATAATATATAATCCCTGTTCGGACATAGCCCAAGGTAGTTCAGTATCCAAGTGGGTTCCCTAGTAAGGGGGACAAAAATTATTTCTGACATGAAATCAATGACTGGCTTATTGAGCTTCTTTCTTCACCCAAGGAAGGAGCAGCCTTACTAGTCCTCAGATAAAACATTGCAGCCAGTCCTGAAGATACCTGGTAAGCTAGGGTCAGATGGAAGGGGAGGAGGACCTCCCCTATGAGTGGACTCAGAAGGGAGCAGGGAGGAGATGGGGTGGGAAGCAAAAGGGAGGGGGCTACACCTGGACCAAATGAATGACCTGTGATTAAAATAAAAAAATTAAAAAGACAATTATAAAAATTATTCAATAACATCTTATCCGTAATGCAAATACATATGAAGTCGCTGTATTAGATCATCATTTAAAAGCAACAATTTAATGCACTGGAAATTCAAACAATTATATCTTAAGGAACTATTTTTAATACTAAGGTAGAACCTTCATCGATTTGCATAAATACATTTACATATGTAATTTTTTAAATATAGAGATTCTTAAATAAGGGATGTTACTATTTTAAGAAATGATTAATGCAACATTAATTTCCTACATGGCTGAGATAAAATTCTTTTAATTTTTGAATGGATTTTTGAACCCAGCGCCTTGCACATGCTAGCCATGCAGTCTAACACTGTCACACCATACAAACACAATCCTAAGAATGCTATATTGTTTGAAAACAAATCATTTAATTGAAAGAAAAGATGAAGTGCTTTAAGGAGGGCACATTTAAGAGGTATATACAATTTTGTTTTCATTCTTCTTTTTGAACTGGTAATTATAAGAGTTTATGCTAATGAGGAGGAGGGTCCATTTCATCATAGTGATATATTTTATTAGCTTCCTTTTTGGGCACAATATATTTCATTAACTGAAATGAAGTGTTGAGTTTTTATCTGGTGAAATACAGCTTTTACTTTCAAATATAAGCATTGATTTATATCTTTTATATCCCTGATTTAAATTTAAGTATCATTTTTCTACATTGATTCCTCTTTCCTTTGTGTGTATGTTTTAATGCATGTATGTATGCTCACCATGTGCATTCCTATTGTCTTTGAAGGACAGAAAATGGAACTGGATCTCCTGGAACTGGAGTTATAAGCGGCTGTGAGCTTCCTTATGTGGGTGCTGGTAAGAGAAACCTGCCTCTCTGACAAGAGCAGCAAGTGTTCTTATACAGCCCCTGCTTTCTTCTTCTTCAAGATTTTTAAACACATTTGAAATAAACCACATTTAGTTTATCATTAAGAACACGAAATATTATATCCAGTTTTCATATGACAACAGATCATGCCCACTGAAGTCCAAAGTTTCCGTAGTCACATGAAAATGTCCATTACTAGAGCTATTTTTCTTAAAATTTCAATATTGTTATAAATTGTGTGCAATACAATTTGATAGGGCTTTAATTTTTTTCATCTGCCCTTCATATCACTGCTAAAAATATTAACTTTCTTGAGTAATCTGATTGCTAATTCAAAGAGATCTGAGTAAACTAGAGACAAAAAACAAAACAAAACAAAACAAAACAAAAACCAGAGAAACAGCTTGAGCTCTAAGTGTGTAAGATTTAGCCATATTTTATTTACTTTACTAAACTTTCTTTCCTTGTTTGAAATTATTTTCCTCATTTTTAAAGGAACACTCTGTGGGTGTTAAGATAAGCTTTGGTTCTAATTACAAATCTCCCCCAATGCCCCTTCCTGCTGGGTCTGTTGAGTGTCTCAGGGTATCTTTCCACTGAAGAGTTACTTTTGGTAACAGTCACAATAACGTGTGATCTAGGTTGTACTTTGGGCTCAAGGACTGTCTGCTAAAAGGCATTGGTAGAACCTATTTGCTTATTAAATATATTGCGTAACTAAATGGCCGAGAAATATGGTCAAATTAATTGGGTTCTGTAGTTTAGACACATAAGCACAAAATTTCATTATTCAAAACTCACATCCAAAAGACTATAGCTGTCTAATGTGATAGCCAAGCTAGGCATAGATTTACAGAAGATGAGAAAATATTGACTCCATGTATGTTTGCAGTTATTCATACAACACATTATCTTGAATGTACTTGTCAAAACTGAGACATCAAAAATTCAAATGACACAAAGATTTTTTTTGACAAGGCGTGTAAAGTTGGGAAGGTGCTAATATTAGATGATAAGAAGAGAGGATATGTCCTTCAAACACAATACTTCACTCCCCATAAGTTATTTTCTCTCTCTTGGCTTTACCCTACCAATCGAGTAATGAAACACAGTAAATGCAGCACACAGCAGACTCAGGGACTGAGACACTGATGCAGAATGTTCTTATCCCTTAATTTTGTGACTCCTCTAGGAATGCTCTGTCGTTAGTATTTAAATCACTTCATAAATATTTCACTTTAAATACCACTGTAAAGTCTTGCGTATGCCTTAATTTGTGTCTAGCATAATGGTTTTGTGTAGTGAGACAGTTTCATCAGGGCACTTACACTATTAAAAAGAGATTTACTAGAAATCTGCGTCTTTACTTTGATTTGACCATGAAACAAACAAACAAACAGAAAAGAGGCATATCATCTTCAAAAGCAGCATCTTGTATTTAAGTATTTGTGTTTTAAAGAAAAATGAACATCATATATTTAACAAAAATAAATACTCAGAAAACCGTGGATACTATCTTAAACAGGATAAGATTAGAGAGGAAAAGTGAGAGACATAGGAACACATTTAAAGCAATCAGCTAATGTTTTCTGAGGGAAATGAGAGCCAATAAACAAAACAAATTAATGTAAAATATGAGAAATAATTCAGATAAGTTTAGTACTTAATTTTCTTTGACTTTTGTTATATTGTTCTATTATTTGGTCATTTTATTAAATTTAAGGATTTCTAATGTCAGTAACATTACCCTGAACCTACAATAGGAAACAGACATCTTATTATACTTGTCCCTCTTCTAGAAATATGCTAATACCAGTTGTCTAGGAAATATCCTGTCCTGAACCTTTTTTTTAATAGTCTTATTTTACTTTGTTTAAATGCTCACAAAATAACAAAAGATAGGAGTTATACCTTGTTCATTACTTCTTTTTTAATATCAAGACAGTTAAATAATAAACAGTGATTTAGGAAAGAACATCCTTTGAAAGTCCTATCTATGGTAACAGTAAAATTTGATTTTTTTTCACACTCAGTAATCATATTTTTAACCACAAAATGAAAGTTTGGTATAGTTTTAAATTGCATAACTAAACAAAAAAATCTATAGTTTATTGTGTATAAAGACAGGTAAAAATTTAAATAAATGTTTAATTTGAAAATGCTTTAATTAACATTGAAATAATCAAGCTGAATGAAAGCATACCTGTAAGAGTAATATATTTAATTTTAGCTTAAAGGTAGGACAGAGGACCAAGAAAAAAAAAAAAAAGGTTCCCAGGTTCCCACACTCTTCTTGACCTGCTTTTATAGTCTTGCAGGAACTATAAATTTGGGATCTTGTGCACCTGCAAAAACACTGGAGCTGGGTGTCCCACCATTTACTGATGTTTATGCTGTGTTTAGTTATGGTTTCCTGTAAAGGCTTCTACTTGCTGTAGATAGACACTTCTTTGATGAGGGGTGATCGCTAGCTGCATATTTCTCTGTATGCTGAGATAAGATTTTGAATACAATTAAAAAATATGCTGCGTCACTGCCTTTCAGAGACAGAGCAGTATAAAGAGAACAAAAACAACATCAATAAACATGGTAACACAGGGGGAAGTAACACCATGGGGTCTAGGTAGGTTGAAGGAGAATGTACCCCATAGTTCATATGGTTGAATGTTTGGTCCCAAGTTGGTGCAACTCTTTGGGCTGAATAAGACAATAAACCTTGTTGATGGAGGTGTGTCTCTGAGGGTGGGCCTTGAGGTATCAAAAAGCCAGTGTCATTCACAGTTATCTCTTTCTACCTTGTAATTACGGATCAAGATCTAAGCTCTAAGTTAAACTCCAGTGCTATGCCTGCCTATCTGTGGTCATGTTATCTGCCAATATGGTCATGGACTCTAACTCTCTGAAACTGTAAGCCAAAATAAACTATTTTTTTTCTCTAATTTTTCTTGATTAAGGTAACTTCCCTAATGCTCAGGGAGCATTGAAGAAAAGGGACATGAGTAATTCTAAGAGACAAACAGAGTGTTATGGAGTTTGTCAACAGATTATGTCTCCTAGTAATATTAGAAAATATCTCATAAGGTCTCGCTGACATGAGTTGCTCAGACATGAGCTGGAAACCAATGACCATAGCCAACCTGTTGGAGAAAAACTCATGAAGCCTCAGCCTTATGCAAAGAACTGTGTACAGGCAAGGAAAGGTAGGACAGAGAAAGTGACTTTCACCAGGGAAGAGGATATCAATTGATTGTGAAATGATGCACTGTCAGCCCTGAAAACTACACACAGGTAGGATTTCAACAAACTGGTCAGGCCATGCTTAGGAATATAGGTGTATGTGTGTACAAAACAATAATTAATACAGAATTAAATAAAATAAAGACAGAGGTCTTGTATTTAAAAGGGAATTGAGAAGAATTTATATGCGGATTGGAAAGTGGATGGAGAAATGTAACTGTTATTATCTACTAAAAAACAAAAATTAACAGGTAGAGGGAGAGAATTAACACTACAAAGTTGTGCTTTGATTTCTACATCTATTCTGGGTCACAGACTTCCTCTCACAGACACATTACATGCTTGCACACACACGTACATGCATACACAGTGACAATATGTAAAAATATAAACAAAATTTGAAATTGTTGTATTAACATCATAATGTTCTGAAGTTTATCAAATTAATAGCTGTATCATATTTTATGATTAATGGTTTTACTTGAAGATCAGATTGTCATCACAAAATTTTTATTAGATTTGGAATCTTTAAGAAAACTCACTTCCCATTGGGGGGTGCAGCCTTATCAGGCCACAGAGAAAGACAATGAAACCAATCCTGACAAGACCTGATAGACTAGGGTCAGATAGAAGGGGAGGAGGTCCTCCACTATCATGGACTAAGGAAAAGAGGCATAGTGGGAGAAGAGGGAGGAACGGTGGGATTGGGAGGAGACAAGGGAGAGGGCCACAGATGTTATACAAAGTGAATACATTGTGATAAATTATAATAATAATAAAATTAAAATTAAAAATATTCAAGTTCAACATCTCTAAGGAAAAAAATGAAAACACATAAGTATAATCAGGTTATCAAATATGATATATATAATTATATAATCTTTGTGAATTGTATGACCTATTTCAATATCTTCAAATTATTAATAGAACTAAAGTGGTATGATTATATATATATAAATATCTATAAACATGACTACAACAGTAGATTAAATGAAAACATGATAGTAAAAGACTAAGGAAATTTACTTCTAAAAATACATTTGGAGAATACAAATAAAAGTTTGTAAAGAATTGGTTAATAGTAACAGAATAATATTAGAAAATATGTTTCTAACAAAATAAACTTATATGGTGAAGCAAAATATGATTTAATATGTAGACACTGAAGAACTACAATGTCATGAATGCAGCATGAAACAGAAGATCTCACAAATCAGAAATAAAGAAGTTATGAATGCACAAATGTTTTCAATGGGAACTTAATAATATTAACTTTATATAGTTAAATCTAGATGCTAGCATTTACAAAGTAAATAAATATGCTATCAATACACTACACTAAAAACAGAAAATATTTGAGAAGTGAGGAAATAAATGCTTGAGGACTCAGCAGAAGTTAGAAGAAACATAAAAAAATCATAAAACATAAAAAACTGGATTAAACATTAAAACCTGAAGAATAAGATCCAAATTAAATATATTGATAGATAAGTGTGCATTTATCCCAAGAACATGCAGATCCTACTAACAAGGACACAGAAAGAAAGAAACTAAAGGACATAGAATTTGGTGGATTGGAAAAGGTGAGTGGATATGGAAGGAATTGGGCGAATTGGTGAAAATGATGAAAAAAAATATTATATGACATTTCAAAGAACTAATAAGTATTAATTAAGAGCAAATAAAAAATAAATGTGTCAAAGAGAATGGGGAACCAGAAATAAATTTAAATAGCCAGAGGCCCACATTTTTTGGCAAATATTTCAAAAACTGACATTGGAAAAGAAAAAAAAAATGTGCAATACAACTAATGCTGCTACATTAATGTAAAAAAAATGGAAGAAACTTTGATAAAATAACAAATAGGACTAGTGACAGTTAGTATAAAAGAATAAAATTCTTAGGCTGGTACTATAATTAATTTTAAAACAGAATACAGTTTTAGGACTATCTATTTGATGTATTTATATCACAGTACAAAACACTTTATTTAAAGAAGTTTTAGGTATTAAATTTGTAGAAGAATTTTATGGATAGAGAATTCGTAATTTGCCTTGAAAACTCAAGCATATATCCATTATAAGCTCAAGTATACAAGGACATTTGCTCAATCATGTTCATAGCAGCTTTATTCTTTTTTAATTTTTATAATAATTATAATTTACTCACTGTGTATCCCAGCTGTAGCCCCCTTCTTCATTCCCTCCCATCCTACCCTCCCTTCCTCATCTCCTCCCATGTCCCTCTCCAAGTCTAGTGATAGGAGAGGTCTTCTCCCCTTCCATATGACCCTGCCCTATTAGGTCGCCTCAGGACTGGCTGCATTGTCTTTCTTTGTGGCCTGGTAAGGCTGCTCCCCACTCATGGATAGGTGCTCAAAGAGCTAGCCATTGAGTTCCTGTCAGAGACAGTCCCTGTTCTTCTTACTAGGGAACCCACTTGGAAACTGATCTGCCTGGGCTACATCTGTGCATCGGGTTCTACGTTATCTCCATGCATGGTCCTTCATTGGAGTATCAGTCTCAGCAAAGACCCCTGTGCCCACATTTCTTTGTTCTGTTGCTCTCCTGTGGAGCTCCTGTCACCTCCAGATCTTTCTATTTTTTTTTCCTTCTTTCATAAGATTTCCTGCACTCTGCCCAAAGTTTGACTATGAGTCTGAGCATTTGCTTTAATCCCCTATAAGATTTATTCTTAATAGCCAGAATCTGGAATCAACTCAGATATCCCTCAACTGAGAAATGGATACAGAAATTGTGGTACACTTGCACAATAGAATACTGTTCAGCATATAAGTGTCATTTTCATTCACACCACTTAAATCGATAATAGTTTCCATGGAATAAATAGACACTCCATGAAGTTAGAGGTTCAGCCCTTTCATCTACCAGAAATTTATCTCCTAACCTCTCATAGTGGTGTATTAGAAACCTGCAAAAAAGTAGATTTGAGAGAGAGAGAAGACTTTTATCACCAGTTACAGACTTTTACCATCTCAGACAATATTAGAAGCATACCATAGACGGCCCCTGAAAGACTCTACCCATCTCCTATCTGTCCCTGAAGGGGACAGAAGCTCTACAAGGAGAACAACAGAACCAAAAAATCTGGACACAGGGGTGTTTTCTGAGACTGATAGTTCAACTATGGATCATTCATGGAGATAACCTAGAACCCCTGTACAGATGTAACCCATGGCAGCTCAGTATCCAAGTGGGTTCCCTAGTAAGGAGAACAGGGCTTTCTCTGACATGAACTCAGTGGCTGGCTCTCTGATCACCTTCCTTTGATGAGGGTGGGGGAAACCAAGCTTACCAGGCCACAGAGGAAGACAATGCAAATCTTCTCTAGTTCTATCCATTTGACTGCAAGTTTCATGATTTCATTATTCTACCTTGCTGAGTAGTATTCTATTGTGCAAATGTACCACACTTTCTGCATCCATTCCTCAGTTGAGGGATATCTAGGTTGTTTCTAGATTGTATTACAAATAAAGCTACTGAACCCCTGCTCAGATGTAGCTCATAGGCAGCTCAGTCTCCAAGTGGGTTCACCAGTAAGGGAAGCAGGGACTGTCTCTGACATGAACTCAGTGGCTGGCTCTTTGATCACCTCCTCCTGGTTGGTGGGGGGCAGCCTTACCAGGCAACAGACAAAGACAATGCTACCAGTCCTGATAAGACCTGATAGGCTAGTGTCAGATAGTAGGGAAGAGGACTTCTCCTATCAGGGGACATATTTAACACTGGCTATAGGAAGAAAGGATATAATTTAACTTATACTGAAAGGTCATGTATTTAAGAAATCATTATAAACACTCTCCTATATAAAAATCATCCAGTTCATATTTGTGCTATTTACTTTCTTGTCAAGTAGTCCTGAATGTACTAACTACTGACCAACACATACAACAATGATCTTATTTGATCTTATTTTCCTTTTGTCCTGTCCATCTGAAAAGTGTATATATATGTTATGTATATAGTTAGACTTTAATCCTATCAAAGTTGACTATTTTCTCCAAATTTAGCTTGTACATTTTATATACATACATATATATATGCATATATATATTATTCATGACAAAAGTCTTTATCTTCAAGACAATTTCTCTCTCTTCCTCTCTCTCTCTTTCTCACAAACACATACATGTATTCATTTATCATTTTACCAATACATTTTAGATAATATGTTGCTGTATTTCATATAGCCTGAACAATATCTCATAAAAAATCTCAATCTTATTTCAATGAATTATTTTAATATCAGGCTTTATTTCCTGATCAAATACTCATGTTATTGTTTGTCTTTTGTATTATTCTCCTCTAGCAGTTTAGTTGTGGTTTAGACTCCACAGATAGTTTTTCCAGATCATTCATATCTATAATTTTTAACAACAGAGTCATGATATCTAAAAAGACAAATCAAAAATAATGATTCTTTTCAGAGATGCAACATGTGCTGTAAAATAAAATTATCTAGATTTGAAAAAGTATTTTAATTACTATGGAGAAGGGTGTATGCTTAACTTATTAGAAAAATATCATATCTAATCTGGTTAAATGATTCTTCTGGATTTTACAAATAAAAGGCCATTCAGATATGTTTTTTTCTCTTCTGAGACCTATTTTTATATTATTTATTATACCCTTCACACCATTTTCTGTAGGCGTGAGATACGGATGATTTAATAATATTATGGATTGTCCAGAAAGAAGAAATACTGACAGAAGTGATATCTGAAACTAAGGAGGGCTGTAAAATACTAAAATTTTACCTTTTATTTTTGAGTATTTGTATCATGTAAACCCACACTTTTAAACCTTTGCATTTAAGGTTTCGTACACTAGATGACTGAGGAATACAAATTAAGCAAAATGCATTTTGTAGATTTTTATAATTCATTAAGTAAAAATAGGTTATATATCATAAAATTTGTAGTTATTGCATGAAAAGAGCAATTTATCTTCATAAAAGATACTATAGCATTTGATACTGTATTAGTTGAATGTAAATATGTTCTCTAATTTATTGTACCAAATATCTCATTATGTAATCACTCACATATAAAATGTCTTTTTTATGTTTAATGACAGATCATGAAATTTGTTGTCCACTGAATTTGCAACTCCTACTTTTCTGGACATGTATTATATCCAGAATTTCAAAGACATGAAATGTTCAGTAGGTAAAATGACTGTGACAATAATTGCCTTTTGTTTTCATTTGAAAGTTTTGGCATTCTTATTCATATGCCCAAAGGCTAAAGAAAAAAAATGCCACATAATTATTTCTAAATAAGTTTCCCATAAAATTACTGTAACTATTTCATACACATAAAACAGAACTGAAATGTCATTTTCTTAGGAGTTTAATAATAACGAGCTTTTATATAGCACAAATAGGTTCATGGCTTATTTGACAACATTGTTAAACCATGTATAGGAACTAAAAATAAATTATATATTTTTTATTCTGAAGGTTATTTCTGTACTCTCAGAGAGTGATGGTATTAACCCATCCCATGTAGACAATACCATAGACTCGTTGGCTTTCGTCTTTTTATTGAAGTAGGAATCTTCTCTGTTTTAGCTCAACGCCAGTTTTGTGCTGAATGCCTGCTGCTTCCCAACTACATATCTAGGATTTTGTACTTTAATTGCCACTTGCACAGTGGTATTGTACATAAACACAGCAGCTGCTACTGTATGTTGGAAGTGGCTCAGAAAAATCTATGGACACTGTTCAGCTTTGACTCAAAAGCCAAAATATTGAGACCCAGCTGCATCACTCTAACAGCTTGGCAATGTAACACCTTCACAGAAATATTCAGCTCATTGGAAAACGTCTTGCAATATGTTTGAGACCATACAAGAGAAAATTGAGTGGATCCATGTGGATTAGTTGGTAAAAACTTTTTGAAATTGAGAATTTTCTTTTATTCTTTCTTTTTTCTTTCTTTCTTTCTTCCTTCCTTTCTTTCTTTCCTCTCCTTCTCCCCCCTCTCCCTCTTTCTCTTTTTCAAACCACAGAGGTCCTTAAATTTTGATTGTTAGTATTCTGAGTTGCTCTAAATTTTCAATTGAGATAGAAAAGTTAATATGAAACTTGGATATCTTCCTGGTAACAGGCAGAGATTATGTTCTTTTTAGTTAAGCCAATTAAAAAGTGAAATTAACGGGGAAAATTCAAAGAAACCTTCTCAGTAGACCTTTGCTGGGGCAGATTGCACACTTTAATGAATGTGTTGGTATATGCATGAGGTGGCCTAATGTCATATTATAAATGAAGCAATTACAAAAAGAAAAAAAGAAAGAAAACACACTTTGAAGACACACTTTGAGCTAATAACTATGTATCTTTATGCATGTTTTTCCAAGCGTATGTGCTAGAGAATCACTTTTATTTCCATATGCAAGTAGTATTCAGATTTCTGTAACAAAGTAAGAAATCCAGACCATACTATTTGTATTTTGTTGACTTGATTTTTAACTGTGCTGTATAAAAAGATTTCTATATTTCAGTGTTTACAACCCCCAGTAGACACTGAAGAGAAAAGATTCTCATGAAACACAGCAACCATTATAGATCCACAGTAAAATATTATCTGTCAATTAAAAACATGAATCTTGGAGAGCTGGAGAGATAGCTCAGTGGTTAAGAGCACTGTCTGTTTTTCCAAAGGACCCAGGTTCAACTCCCAGCACCCACATGGCAACTCACAACTGTCTGTAATTCCAGTTCCAGGTAGTCTGATGCCCTCACACCCATGCACATAAAATAAAAGTAAATATATTATTTTAAAAAAATGAAACTTGTTTTTCGTTTTACTGCTCCTTATATTAAAAAATTATCAAGCTTGATCTTCAAAAATTTCATACATTGTGATGTGTATTCTGTTACCATAACCTCATTCCTCCTATACACCTTTATCTAACCGTATTCTACTTATCAATCCCCTTCCCACACTATTGACTATTTTGTGATCACTGAGTTTCACCAAGATTATCCATATTTATAACTACTCACAGTCTGCCAACCTCCAAATTGGGTACACAGAGAAAGATACTGGATAAACCTCCCAAAAGAACCCATCATTAACCAGGCAAGAGAGTATTGGACCCCATCAGCCCCTACTCCAACACTTAATTACTTAGTGGTAGGTTTCCTCTGTAGCAAGCCATGTGCAATAACTCTTGTAAGGTCATAGTTGCCTTGGCTGTACCACATCCAGAAAAAAACATTTCCAAGCGCTTTACATGAAACTATTTTCTGATATTGTTCTATAGTATCAAAAGTACCTAAGACTTTGTGTCTTAGGTAAACAAGTGAGACATTGTTCTCTCTTAGCATCTGAGGGAGCCCTGGTACGATAGTAGAACTAGATCCAGTGGCTGCTTTCTGGTTCTTAATATCATTAGAATTATGTATTTATGTGTGATAGAAATAATTATTTTTCCGTAGCTCGAAAAGTCTATCTTCTTGTTAGGCTCTCACTTTATTCTTGCCACACTGAATATAGTAGAATCATTTCTTCATTTAGCTAAATGACTCACA
Organism: Meriones unguiculatus; assembly: GCF_030254825.1. Lineage (NCBI taxonomy): Eukaryota > Metazoa > Chordata > Mammalia > Rodentia > Muridae > Meriones > Meriones unguiculatus. The sequence goes on from NC_083352.1 coordinate 43,422,490, forward strand.
TAGATCTTCTCACTGTGATTGTAGCTCAGTCAGTTTCACTGCCTTATACCTGTGAGGATCTAGATGGATGCTTTTTCATTTAATACAGTGCCACTACTTATATATATATTCCAAAATCAGTATTTGTTCTTCTAAATAAAAATACATTTTGTCTTCTCTTATTTTTGCTTTCTTTTTTATTTACGAATATAGTACAGTTTTTGCACAACTGTAATAGCAACTACTAATTAACTGAGTAAGTAGAAGCCAATAATTTGTGCTTCTAAATAGAAATCCATTTTAAAATTTTTGTTTCCTTATTTTGTCTATTTTATTACTTCATTTTTCATAGTAAATTCTATTTCTTTGAGACAAATCAAATATCTCATCTACTACTTAATATTTTGTTTGACTTTCTCAAGCATCATATTCTCAAGGTTAGATGTTATCACTGTAATTTATTTCTTCCCAGGCACATTTTCTTCCTTAATCATAATCTTCTATGCATTCCTACAAAGGCCACTCCTTTATTTCTTTAGTCACTCTACTTCTTACCTAGGCTAAGAATTTTATGTAGTCATGAAAACTGTGATTAATTCTGTCCTACTTCTCTGCTTTTGAAAGTTGAACAGGATTCTGCTGTTCATTTAAAATATATATTTTCTCTTTAATACTTCAATTGCTCCAACTGCAATTGAAAAGGTATATTAAACGTTTTTCACAGTCTTTAAAAACATTTCACTCTTCTACAGGACTCAGTGTTAGCTACTTTTATAGCTTTGAACCTTTCTCTGAAAAAATGGTAAGATATGTGTGCACATTGGTGTACTGCCCTTAGGAAACACACTACATTTTCTTTCTATCACCTATCAGCTCCATGTGTTGGCTTTTAGTCTCTGTTACCAAGTAGCTCATTAAAATACTTTTAGAGAAGAAAAATTTAGTTTTAGCTCCTAATCTCTTGGATGGCCTGGTTTAAAATTTTTTGTTGAAGCAGTAAGTCAAGGTGGTTGAAACATAAGGAAGAGCTAGGGAGTTCTCATTAATGATGTCCAGGCAGTACTGGGAGAGTGATAGACAAAAAACCAGGGATATCCATTCCATTCAGCTATGAATTGATCAATGATGTGTTTAAGATTCAGTCCTCTCTAAGAGTAGCAGCCTTATCTGAGTAAAAATGTACAGAAGGCCAAATATTCATCACATGCTCATTGGGGACACTTTAAAATCAAATAATCATTCATTTCTTAATTTGATTCAAGGGTGATGTTCTTGGAGATATCGAACACAAGGACCATAATAAGCTTTGGAGGCAGCTGTCAAAATACATGATTTTTTTTTGCATAGTAAATTTTAGTAAATTATAAATTAATAATAATTTTAGTTAAAATGTTCTCTGAAGAACATCACTAATCATATTTCTGATTCATGAATTTTCATAGATTTCTTCAAAACACAACATTTTCTTTTTATTGTACATCCAGAAACCGATGGACTTCTAGACTTAGATTTTCTTCCATATGCATCAAAGTTGGGACAATTTATTTAAGTAATTATTATTCTAAATTTTCTGAGAAAGTGCCAAATTGATTTCCAAAGTGGTTACAAAGTTTGTACCCCCACCAGCAAAGGAGGAGAGTTCTCTTTCTTCACATCCTCTCCAGCATATGTTCTCACTTGAGGTTTTGATCTGATGAGTATAAAATGGAATCTCAGAGTCATGTTGATTTTAATTTCCCTGATGACTAAGGACAGTGAGCATTTCTTTAACTGATTCTTTGCCATTTATAGTCTTCTGTTGAAAATTCTCTGTTTAGCTCTGTCCCTTATTTTTTTAATTTAATTAATTGGTTGGTGTTTAATTTCTTAAGTGCTTTATATAGTCTGGATATTAGCCCTCTGTTTGATGTAGGGTTCTTGTAGAATTTTTCCTAGTTTGTAGGCTATCACTTTGTTCTGTTGACAGTGTCTTAAGTAATCACATTTCTAATGTACCAGAAAATTCTACCAGCAAATAAATGAGTATCTTCTTAGTATTTTCTAACATGCATCAAAACAATAATATTAAACTCAGACAAAAGAACAGTTTTTTTTTTTCATTAGAAATATTTGTCACAAGAATGGCTAATACACATTTTCTGTCACAGTCAATGAAAACACTGACATGCAATTTGCAATAAAACACACTTTTTTTAGAATGCACACAAAACAGTTACTATTTAAAAATCTCAAAATCTGTTATATTTATATTATTAATTGTTATTATTTATTACAGTTTATTCACTTTGTATCCTGGCTGTGGCCCCCTCCCAATCTCACATTCCTTCCCTCTTCTCCTCCTATGCCCCTCTGATAGCTAGTCTCCTTCTATATGATCCTAGCCTATCATGTCTCATCAAGGCTGACTACATTGTCTTCCTCTGTGGACTGGCAAGGCTGCACCACCAAGAGGAGGTAATCAGAGAGCCTGCCAATGAGTTCATGCCAGAGAGAGCCCCTGTTCCCCTTACTAGGATACCTGCTTGGAGACTGAAATGCATAGGCTACATCAGTGTAGGAGTTTTATATCCTTTGCGTGCATGGTCCTTGGTGGGAGTATCAGTCTTTGCAGGGGGCCAAAGGTCCAGTTTTTTGGCTCTGTTGTTCTCTTTTTGGAGCTACTGTCCCCTCCAGGTCTTTCTATCTCCCCCTTCTTTCATAAAATTGCATACATTTGGCCCAAAGTTAGGCTATGAGTCTCAGCCTCTGCTTTGATGTCCTATGTCAGTGGAGTCTTTCACAGGTTGGCTGTGGCAGACTCCTATCCTGTTCCCTGCCTTCTCTTGCTTCTGATGTCTGTAGTGTTTGTCCTTCTGAATGAGGATTGAGCATTTTTGGCATGAATAGAACCTCTTTTTCCTAATGCTTAATGTAATCTTGCTGAGTTCTAATCACAGAATTTTTAGATCTTTGGAAAAACAAGACGAGAATAAAAAAAATAATAGTGAATAATATCTTTAATTTTATATTGTAAATAAAAATGATGCTGTACTATATAATGTTTATTAATAGCCCTATAAGTCCTGTGAAGGTATTATTTAACCCACTACCACAATTAAATAAAACACAGACACCTGTTAGATAGTATAACTGCCTTAAAACACCTTGGGCTGAGCAGATAATTACATCTATGCTATTTCAATAGCCTCACGTCCACCTATCCAACCCCATCCAACGCCATCCTCCTTTACCAGCCTTGTCTGACCTATCTTCCATCAAAAATATTATAAATATTTGCTTTTATTCTTCATCTATAACTTTCTATGCCATTATTTTTCCTAGCTCCTCCTCAGTAACCCATTATTGAGTTTTCTACTCCTAACCCATTTTCTACTCCTCAGTAACCCATTATTGAGTTTTCCTTCCTCCTCTCTTTTTGTCCATCAGTTTCCCACGATGTTCTTGAACTCAAAGCCGAGAAACCTTGGCCACATCTGCTACATTATGCCCTGCCCAGGTTTTAGGCCTTTCATCAATCAGTCACTACATGTCTTAGGTAGGTTTATGCAGGTTTATCCAGGCAATAACCAGATCTTGAGGGCTAGTAATTAGCTATAAAATACAAGCTTCAGACCATTCTCTAACAATTGTGTAAACTTAATTCAAATTGAAAGGCAGTAATTTTATAAGTAATTTGTTACCTGAAGTGTCGTTAGAAATAATTTTGAGTAATAAAATATTTTTAACATTGGATAATGTCTCTAATTTATATGTATTGTGATTGTGAATTAATTAAATGATTGTCAACATTAAATTGCTCACAAATAAAATATATAATCATATCTGACTTTACGTATCAACAATCTGGTGAAAATATTCAGTCTGTGAAGTGATTAATGTCTATATTAAGCACCAGGGTCTTGTGCTCAATTCTCAGAACCAAATCAAAAAACCTGGCAGTAGTAGGTGTGATATAATCCCGGAGCCAGTGAGAAAAGAGAAACAAGTGCTTTAGTGGTCACCAGAACTGAACCAAACATACTATCATCACCAATTCCACAATTAAAGGAACTAACTTTCATTGGTCACTAATATCTATCAATATCAATGGACTCAAGTCTCCAATAAAAAGATTCAGACTATTAGAATGGTTGTAGAAACAGGATCCAACATTTTGCTGCATTCAAAAAACACACATAGGCAACACAGATAGACACTACCGATAGACACTACCTAAGAATAAATTTCTGAAAATAAAGGTTTTCCAAGTAAACAGACCCAAGAAATCCTGATATCAAATAAAATTGACTTTCAACCAAAATTAATCAAAAACGATGAGTAGGGACACTTCATTCTCATCAAATGAAAAATCCACCAGGAGGACATCGCTATCCTGAACATTTATGTCTAAATACATGGGCTCCTGCATTCAGCAAAGAAACATTATTAAAGCATAAATCACACATCGATCTCAACACTTTAGTAGTGGGAGACTTCAACACCCCATTGTTACCGATGTACAGATCATTGAGACAGAAGCTAAATAGAGAAATAATGACACTTACAGAGATCTTAAATCAAATGGACCTAGTAGATGTCTACAGAACTTTTCACCCAAGCACAAAAGAGTATGCCTTCTCAGCACCTCTCGGAATCTCCAAATTTGAACACATAGTTGGGCACAAAGCAAGCCTCAACAAATACATGAAAACTGAAATAATCCCTTGTATGTTATCAGACGACCATGGTCTAAAGCAGATCCCTGACAATAACAGAAACAGCGAAAAGCCTACACATACAAGGAAACTGAACAACTCTCTACTCAAGGACAGCTCGGTCAAAGGGAAATAAGAAAGAATTTAAAGACTTCCTAGAATTCAATGAAAATGAAGACACAATTTACCCAAAGTTACAGGATACAATGAAAGCAATGTTAAGAGGAAAGTTCATAGCACTAAGTACTTATAAAAAGCGAGAGAGATCTTATACAAGCACCTTAACGGCACATCTGAAAGCCCTAGAATAAACAAGAAGCAGACAAACCCAAGAGGAGTAGTGACAGGAAATAATCAAACTCAGAGCTGAAATCAATGAATTAGAAAAAAAAAAGAAAACAATTCAAAGAATCCAAGAGCTGGTTCTTTGAGAAAATCAACAAAACAAACAAAACTTTAGCCAAAGTAATCAAAAGGAAGAGAGACATTATCCAAATCAACAAAATTAGTAATGAAAAGAGGAACATAATGATACACAATGAGGAAATCCAAACAATCCTTAGGTCCTACTTCAAAAGCCTAGTATGCAAAAAATTTTTTGAAAATATAAATACAAGAGACAATTTTTGTGGTAGATTACATTTACTAAAGCTGAATAAAGGTCACATAAATAAATTAAACAGTCCTATTCCCCCTAAGGAAATAGAAGCAGTCATCAAATTCTCCCATTCAAATTCAGCCCAGGGCCACATGGTTTCATCACAGAATTCTATTTTCTTCATTTAGCAAACAGAATTTAGCAGTTTTTAAAAGCTAACACTGAAGGAAATCTCCTTGTGTTCTCCTTGTGTCTTTACAGGTAACAGAGAGCAGAGAGGAACCTGTTTGTGCATTAAGCCAGATCCTCTTGAATTTTGTTGCACTGGAGAGCTTACACTGAAGTCTGCTGCTGTGGAGGGAAGATCACTTGGTCCCAATGCCTTGTGATAATACTATTTACATTAAAAGTGTATGATATTATCCAGCTCATGGATTTTTTTTATATTTTTTTCATTTTTAACTTTAATTTTTTTTCACAATTTATTCATTATATATCCTGAATGTAGCCTCCTCCCTCAGCTCCTCCTAGTTCCACCCTGCCTCCCTCTTCCCCACCCCCATCCCCTAGTCCACTGAAAGGGGGATTTCTCCACTATTGCCATCTGCCCATAGCTTGTTAAGTCTCATCAGGACTGCTTGGATCCTCTTCCTCTGTGGCCTTGCAAGGCCACATCATCAGGGCAAGTGAGCAGAGATCAGTCAACTGACAGCCCCTGTTCCCCTCACTCAGAGATCCACATGGAGACTGAGCTGCAATAGGCCACATCTGAGCAGGGGGGTCTAGGTCCTCTCCATGCATGTTCCTCCGCTGGTGCATCCGTCTCTGCAGGACTCTCTGGGCTCAGATCTTTTAGTTTTGTTGGTCTCCTTGTGGGGCTCCTGTCCCCTCCATGTCCCTCTATTCCCTCAAAAAAAGTTCTTGTGCTATGTTTTATGTGAAAGAATTTTAGGTTTTTTTCTTTCGGATCTCAGATTCTGAACATCTGAGGCTCCACATGAGTGTGCTCATTTCTGTCAGGTGCACATGTAAGCTGTGTCCAGAGGCTGGACGACAGGGTCAGGAGTCATCCTCGGGGACGCCACCCATCTGCTTGGAGACAGGGACTCTCACTGGCCTGGAGGACAACCGTTAGATTAGAATGTCTGGCCAGCAAATCCGTGAGCCTCCAAGTGCTCATCACTTCACCCAGTAGTTTCATGTAGGCTTTGGGGATCAAGCTGGAGTCACCATGCTAGGAAAACAGACTGCACCATTGCCATAGCCCCTGAGTTTTTCTATATGTACAAAGGTATACCAGTTTATAAGACTACATTGTGCCCAGGTTCAGTATCCATCTATGTGAGTCTGCTTCTGGGGCCCTTTATCACACCAGCCATCTCTAACTGAGTCTCTTTTGCATAAAGTTGTTCTGCAATATCTCCATCCCCACATGAGTACGTGCCTCTCTTTACTCCTTCCTTTCAGAATCACCTCTGCTATTTTGGATTCTGACTTTTTTTTTTTCAAAATGTTATTTTTTTCTTTTTTATTTTATTTTATTTTATTTTGTTGTTTTTTTTTTTATCAGTTACATTTTATTAACTCTGTATCCCAGCCGTGTCCCGATCCCTCATTCCCTCCCAGTCCCTCCCCCCTCCCTCCCTCCCTCCCTCATCTCCACCGTGCCCCTTTCCAAGTCCACTGATAGGGGGGACCTCCTCCCCATTCATCTGATCCTGTTTTATCAGGTATCTTCAGGACTGGCTGCAAAGCCCTCCTCTGTGGCCTAACAGGACTGCTCCTCCCTTCGGGGGTGGGGAGACCAAAGAGCCAGTGGAGATGAGGGAGGGAGGGAGGGAGGGACTGGGAGGGAATGAGGGATCGGGACACGGCTGGGATACAGAGTTAATAAAATGTAACTGATAAAAAAAATAAAAATAATAAAAAAATAAAAAAAATAGAAAGACAAGAAATGATTTTTCTTTTTAACCATAGAGCACTATCAAGAAATTGAGATCCTGGATGATAGTTTATTTTTCAAGAATACAATGTTCTATTTCCTCTTAACCTTTTCTGTAAAATATGCAAGGGTTTACTTTTTTAAGTTAAACTGTTAAAATGTAGTTCTTCTTAATCTTAAATGATAATAGGCATAGAAATAGCTTAATAAATATTTAATGAAAAATATATTTTAATGAGGAATGGATTACAAATTATTCAGGCCAGAACTTAGTTAAAGTTAAAGGCTAGACTTAGTTTATTAATAATATGAGACAATTATTTTAGAGTCAATGCAAGTGTTGGAATATAATTCTTTTATTTTCTTTTTCTTTTTCTTAATTCTTTATTAATTACACTTTATTCACTTTGTATCCCCCCTATGCTTCCCTCTCTCCTCCTGTCCCAATCCCTCACTTCCTCCACCCTTACCAGGCCTCAGTAGAAGACAATGCAGCCACTCCTGATGAAACCTAATTGACTAGGATCAGAAGGAAGGAAAATAATTTTATTTTTGATATTTATTATCTATAACCCAAAGAGTTATTATGAGAAAAAGGTATCGGACGGGTCTGATGCTCTTTGGGTGGATGACACCTAAATGAACATCTGTACAAAGTCCCAATTTATTTCTAATATCAGAGATCAGACCTCTACTCTTGCCTGATGTGTCTAAAACAAAAAGGGGGAACTGTAGAGAGCTGCGGAATGCTATGCCTTAAAGATGGAGCTGGTTTCCGCCTTCCACCTTCCCGATGGTGAGTGCTCTCTGTCATGAACAATTCCACATTTGGCTAAGGCTGAGGATCTGGCTTGCTTCCATGTATGTGGACCTATCTGCATTGCCCCCGTGGCACGCCTGGGTTGGCTACCCAGAGGCTATTTAAGCTGTGGGCTGGCTTTCCCCGGGGTCCGAGGATTGTTCAATGTTCCTGAATAAACTGCATTGAAAAAAAAAAGAGTTATTATGTACCTGATAAAACTGTTACTCCACATTGTATAATGAAACATGATATTGAAAATTATGTACTGTTATCAGCAAATCTACCAAAACACATACTTTCAGTCTCATTTTTGGACTCAATGTTGAAGAGTAAAATAATGCAAAAGTTTGATTTATATTTTACTGGAATAACAAATCAAATGAAGTAAATGTGGGATTACATTTCAATGTATTGTTCTTCAGCCATTTTCACAAAAAAAGAAGGGTTTGTCCTGTTTAACATCTGTGTATACACATGGGTACAATGAATATTATTCTTTAATTAATAAAGAACCATGCTAGATATTTTTATATTATCACTAAGTAGAAAATACAGAACAGAATTAGGGGATAAATTGATATTTGGTTACAGATGTTATTTTAAGGGAAGAATTGATATAAATTTGTCAAAATGCATAATACTGTACAGAGTTGGACTCAGGTACATCTTACTTCTTATGATGTCTTTGAAGTGGAAATGACATGAACTTTTAATGCCTCCTCCAAATAGTAAGGTGTAAAGATATCAAAGGCATGCTTGGCTGGAGATAAGAAGCATTGCAAATACAGCTTAGATGAGTAAGTTTAACATGCGTGGTCCCAACAGTATAATGTCAAGATAAAATGGCTGAGACTTTCAACTGACATACACAAGTAGTTAGCCATGTCTTCTTTATGTGTTATTTTATAATAGTCATTACACAGAATTGTACTATGTGAGTAGGACTATGTAGCACAATTGTTGCAAAATTACTGCCCATATTGTCACAAAGTTCTAGAAATATCTCCAAAGAATTTCTGTTTGATAAAATTCCTGTAATAACAGAGGTGCTATCTTTGCAGGAATAAAAACGGAAATTGATGAAGCATTTAGAGTGTAAAAAGCAAGTGTCAAAGCTAACAAAGGCAAAAGCAATAATACAGTGAAAGAGCTGCCCTGAAAAGTTGTGGAGAGCAAATGGGTTCAAACGTGGCAGAGCAGGATTCTTAACTTCTAAACAAACACTGAACACTTATAGACCTTGACACTGCTTTCCCTGAAGCTCGTGCTTTTGAGGGGCTTTTCCTATAACAGTAACACTTGCTATCTTTCTTCAATTGTTATCTAGAAGTGAATATTTTGATAAAGGTAAATGGAACATCCACTGGGCCTCAGTAAAGGAAACTGATAACTAAGGTCCGGACAGCTGAGACCAGCAGGGTGCTCCTACTGAATACAGATTTATTGATTTTCCTCTTTCTCAGGAAGACACTATTCCATTTGCTCTGTCAGAACCATTGCTTATAACTCATGTAGGTGCATGCCACATGTGAAGAAACGACACACTGCCATTATTTAAATGCCTGGGATTATTTTATTCTTTTGTTCAGAAAAGAGTTTTGGAAGACAAGTTAGCTTTCACTCAAATTGCAATACTAAATAAATATATTTTAAAGGTTCCTGTAAATAAATTAGTTAACAAAAGTGAATGATAGTGTATTTATTCAACTGTATTAATATTCTATCTAAAAATTTCTTTCCAAAATATTAGCACATATTTATTAAGTGGCAGTTATCCCCCCCCCCGTGGTGCTAGTGAATAGACAATAGAACAAGAAAAAAGAAAAATGAAGAATAAATACAGGAGGTGGTGGTAAGACAAAGTGAGAAGGGGCAGGTCCACCTAAGGGCAGAGGTAGAGAAGTACAACCAAACAATCAGAAACAATATCAACCTTGAGAAGTGGGGGACAGAGAGACTGCCAAATCCATGAATGTTTTCTTACTGAAATGTTATTACCCTTTCCATAAAGCAATATATACAAACAAAAAAGTAAAACAAATAGCAAAATAAAAACCAAATTGGGAAAAAAAAACCCTAAGAACACAGACTAAAGCCTATGTAGTAAATTAAAATTTGATTTAAATTAAAGAAAGTAAAAACTGAAGGACAGGAATGGATATAGAAGCAGATCCCATATGCCTTCCCTTTCATTGGTACAGCTGTTGGTTCTGTCTTGTGTGGTATAATTGCCATATGCCTCACTATGCAGTCCATTTTGTTATAAAGCTTAGCCCAGATTTCCATCTAGTAAAATACTATGAGGTTCTGATTCACTCTTTTTACCAAAGACTAAGAGACATTCCATGAGTTCCTCCACATTATCTCTTAGGAGGTATCCAGAAGAGAGTGGATTTTCCCAGTACCTCCCTCCCTTTCTTTCTTTTGTCCATTACTGAAAACACAATGTGAATGGTATATATCATTGCCTTAAGTGTTGATTTGTTACCTATGAAGTGATGCCCAGTCACATGGTGGAAAGCATACCCCAACTAGAGCCTAATCGGGATATTCTTTGTTTATTGTGTGTGTGTGTGTGTGTGTTTGTTTGTGCTGAGGTTTATTCCTTTTATTCCTATGAAATTACTTCTTTCTCTGTCATCATATAACTATGAGTTTAGGTGCTCATAGCTCCCAGTCTAGTTCCTGGAGATGCCAAAACTCAGAGCCATTTTCAGGAATCTTACTCTTAAAATTTTACATATACTAATGTAAATTTCAGTATTCATCTCTGCAATTTCAAAGCAATTCACTGTTCTCAAGTGCTACATCAAGTGTTTGAAAAATTATGTTGGCATTTGCACTTAAAGAATGTGGTGGGTTCCTAGAAATTGTGTTTGGAACCTAGAGAAACACTTTTTAAACAGTTTCTCTGCATGTAGTCTTGGCTGTCCTGGAACTCACAGTGTAGGCTGGACTTCAACACATGGAGACCCATCTGTCTCTTTCTCCCCAGTGCTAGCATCACTAGGCCCAAAAAGATCTTCTATCATCAGACTTTCAAGAAAGAGTTTCTTCTCATTTCTTGAAAAGGATAGTCTATATGTATTTAATATTATTATTTACAATTTATTCACTTTGTATTTCAGTTGTAGCTCTCTCCCTTATCTCCTCCTAGTCCTACCTTTTCTTTTTCTCCGTCCCCTATCACTGTTCCCTAGTGCACTGAGTCTCCTGTCCCCACATAAGTCCCCCTGTCCCTTGGGGTCCTTTATATCCCCCTTTTTTTCATAAGACTCCCTGCACTCTGTCCACAGTTTGGCTTTGAGTCTCTGCATCTGCTTCATTATGTAGTTGGAGTCTTTTAGAGGACATCTATAGTAGGATCCAGTCTTGCTTCTTCTCTCCTGAGGCTTCCAATGTCTATCCTGGTTTTTTGTTTTGTTTTGTTTTGTTTGTTTTGTTTTGTTTGATTCTGAATGATATTTAAACGTCTTCTTTAGGGTACTCCTTGTCATTTAACTTCTTTAGGTCTGTAGATTTTAGTATGTTTATCCTATATATTATGTCTAATATTGACTTATAAGTGACTATATACCATGCATGTCTCTTTGCTTCTGGGATACCTCACTCAGGAAGATCTTCTCTAGTTTTCACCATTTTCCTGCATATTTCATGATTTCCTTGTTTTTAATAGCTTCTCTCATATAATACATCCCAATTACAGTTTCTCTTCCCTCTGTTCTCTCTGCTCTCCACCTCTTGTCTCACCCAGATCCTCTCTTCCTACATTTTCTCTTCAGAAAACACAAGACCTCCAAAAGGCAACAGCCAAATAGAAGAAAACAAAATACAATAATACAAGGAAAGACCCTCATATCAAGGTTGGACAACACAACCCAATACCATCTTCTGTTGAGAGAATGAGATGGTTTGATTAAGAATCATAGAAATCTAACTACCCACTCATATAGACATATAATATAGGATAAACCTACTAAAATCTGTACATCTAAAGAAACTAATCAAGAGGGGGGACCCTGACTAAAATGCTCAATCCCCATCCTGAAAGGCAAAGAGGATGGACATCAGAAGAAGAAGAAAACAGGAAACAAGTTAGGAACCTGCCACAGAGGGCCTATGAAAGGCTCTGCCCTACAGACTATCAAAGCAGATATTGAGACTTATGGCCAACTGTTGGGCAGAGTGCATGGAATCTTATGAAAGAAGAGGGAAATAGTAAGATCTGGAGAGGACAGGAACTCCACAAGGAGAGCAACAGAACCAGAAAATTTGAACACAGGGGTCTTCCCAGAGACTCATACTCCAACCAATTACCATGCATGGAGATAACCTAGAACCCCTGCACAGATGTAGCCCATGGCAGTTCAGTGTCTAAGTGGGTTTCATAGTAATGGGAAGAGGGACTGCCTCTGACATGAACTGATTGGCCTGCTCTTTGATCACCTCCCCCTGAGGGGAGAGCAGCCTTACCAGGCCACAGAAGATGACAATGCATCCACTCCTCATGAGATTTGATAGACTAAGATCAAAAGGAAGGAGAGGGGGTCCTTCCCTATCAGTGAACTTGGAGAGGGGAATGCCTGAAAAAGGGGGAGGGAAGATAGGATTAGGAGGGGAGGAGGGAGGGGCTTATGGGGGGATACAAAATGACCAAAGTGTAACTAATAAAAAAAAAAGGAAAAAAAAAGAGTTCGTGCTATGAAGTCAAAGATTTGTTAGTATAATGTTCTTGTGGAATGTATATAATTTAACCTTGTTCATTCAAATGCTGAATTCTCTACCCTACTATCTGTTTTCAATCTGGACATTGCATTGTGATGTTTATTCTAATATTCACCTGTCTCAAATTTGTGCAAACCTGCCACCATTTGTTCTCTGTATTGTCAATAAAACAATCAGCCAATGCTTAGTAATGGATGAAGAGGGTGGGACATCCTGGTCCAAAAGGGAGGAGAAGGACTCCAGTGGGGGAAGTGGGAGAGGAGAGGACTTGGAACCACAAGGAGAGATGAACTGGACCTAAGAAAATAACTAAAAAGGAGTGTAATGTGGAAAATCTGAATGGGAAAAAAGTAGGCGGGTTTGGAGGTTTAGGATGGAGTAATTATTGCCCAGCATTTTACTCTAGGTTAATTAAATAACTCTAATCTCTATGTGGTGATTGGGTTATACAGTTGGTTTAGGAATAACCACTGTTTAACAAGAAGATAAATCAATAATAAATATTAATAATCAACAACATACTACATTATCACGTATATCATCACCAAATAATGAAATTATTTTTTAATAAAAATTCATGGAAGTCTCAAAAACATGTCATTGAAATGTTGTAGTAACTACTTGACTCCCAGTGTAACTTACAAATTCTATATCTTCAAGGACAGTTATTCTATAATTAGATTATGAAAACAATCGCCAGAAGATCTTATTAAAGTTTAGGTATGACAGAGTTGTTCTGGCTTGGAGCCTGAGGAACAGCATTTCAGACAATGCCTTGGTAATATTTACGCTGTTGTTTCTCTTCAATACTTCAGAACAGGAAATGATCCTGCACCCTGTCTCATAAAATCCATGAAACTATATGATATTCTTTAATTGAAATATAGAAGTAGGGCCTTCATACTTCTTTTTTTGTCATAGTAAATGTTACAGAATGATTTCCAGTTTTATTTTGTACTTAAATAAAGGTTTATAGTTAATATCCTTTGACTCATGAAAGGAGCCATCAGTCAAATTCAACCCTAAAAATTCATATTTTATATATGGTCAAGATACAGTTATATCACTCTTGGGCATATAGCTGAGAGATGCTCAAACATCCAACAAGAAAATTTCTTCAACTATGTTCATAACAGCTTTATTCATAATAGCCAGAATCCAGAAAAAACCTAGATGCCCCTTAACCAAAGAATGGTTACAGAAATTGTGGTACATTTACACAATGGAATATTACTCATCAATTAAAAACAAGGAAATCATGAAATTTGTAGGCAAATGGATGAAACTAGAAAAGATCATCTCGAGTGAGGTAACTCAGAAGCAGAAAAATATGTATTGTACATATTCACTTAAATGTGGATATTAGCCATGTATTATAGGATGGATATAGTAAAATAATAGACCGAAAGAAGCTAAACAACAATAAGGACCCCAGGGAAGACACTTAATTCTCATTCAGAAAGGAACACAAGATAGACACTAGAGGTTGTAGAAGAAAGGGAACAGGTCAGGAGCCTACCACAGCTGTCCTTTAGAAGACTCCACCCACCAGGGTATCAAGGAAGATGCAGAGACACACAGCCAAACTTCGGACATGGAAGAAGAGGGATGTAAAATGACCTCAAGGTGACAGGAGCCCCACAAGGAAACCAACAAATCAAAACAAAAATAAATACAAAAACAAAACAAAACAACAACAACAAAAAACCCTTACCCTGGGCAGGGGTGGTACTGCATCAACCAAAGACCATGCATAGAGAGTACCTAGACTCCTTGCTCAGATGTAGAGCATAGACAACTCATTCTCCATGTAAGTTAGTAGGGGGAGAAGAGACAGTCTGTGGCATGAACTGGGTTCCATGCTCTTGATCACTTCTCCCTGCTAGGGAGACCTAGCCAGCCCACAGAGGAAGAGGATCCAGGCAGTTCTGAGGGGACTTCATAGGCTAGGGTCAGAGAGTGGGGAAAGAAGACTTCTCCTATCAGTGGGCTAGAGAAGAGGGATAGAGGAGGAAAAGGAAGGGAGGATAGGACCAGGAACAGATGAAAGAAGGGGCTATAACTGGGATAAAAAATTGAATAAATTGTAAATACTTCTAATACTATTACTACTAATATTAATACTACTACTAATAAAGAAATCTTACAATGTTTTCACTTTAGGTAAATAAAATAACAGGATATATTTAAAAAAAACAGAATATTCTGTGTGATATATTTATTGAGCTTGCATTACATGAAAACTTATATTATAATCCAAATTGGGATATTAAATCCATAGTATTTGTTGCATTTTATTGATTCTACATTCAGAATTTTGTCACCTGTATGTTGCTACTTTACAATTTGATCTGACTTAATTTAAGTTCATATTTTAAATGGGTCAAATTAAAAACCACCATTCATGTGGGACTGGGGAAATTGAGGGAGCGGGCTTCAATTGGGTTATATATTGAATAAAATGTGAATTAAAAAAAAAAAACACCATTCATAAACATTTTAGCTATTTTCATTAAAGGTTTATAAAACAAATTTCTAATCTTTCATCTAAAATGCAATTATATAAAGACAACTAATAGCTTTTTTTACATATTTCTTCCTGCCATAATCCAATAATACTGTATATGATAATATTGTGAAATATTTTGATAAAAAATATTACTAGTAGAATTCATTTTTAAAACGTCTAATAAAGAATTCTGTCACTACTTTTAGCCAACAGTGAAAGGGTTCCTAAATAAAATATAATTATATATTTATTCATACTTTTGTTGGTATAATGTTCTGGGGAATGTATACAATTTACTCTTGCTTATTCAAAAGCTGATATCTCTACCCCACTATCTGGTTTCAATCTGGACATTGCATTGTGATGTTTATTCTAAGCTTCACCTGTCTCAAGTTTGGGTAAATCTGCCACCATGTGTTCTCTGTAATTGTCATTGAAACAACCAGCCAGTCATGTGCAATGAAGAGAATAGGGTGAGACATCCTGGTTGGGATGGGGAGGGAAGGAGAAGGAAGCCACTGGGAGGGTAGGAGAGCAGAGATCAGCAGGAGAGGTCTTGGAACCATGAGGAGAGATGAACCAGATCTAAGAATATTTCTCTGAGTAAATACTATCAGAGTTTTGAGGCATAAATCTTATCATTACATAGAAAGATGCAGAGCGATTGTTTTAAAAATAAAATGACTTTTTAAAATTGCCATCTCCCTCTACTTGATTTTACAATCAATTAAATGGAAGTTTTATATTTGTGAAAAAAGAAGATTACTTCATAGTAGATAAATGGAAAATAGACTTAATGAGTCATGGCAGTGTTCTGCTAGCAATAGATTTTATTTTCATTCAAATTCTTTACTTTTTAGTTTAAAATATATTCTATAATTTGTTTTAGAACATTTTCCCCAAGTAACATATCTATTAAAGTTACCAAAATACAGAAAAGCATAAGATTGTGATTTAACCCAGTGTAAACTCAAACTTAGAAATAGCTTGGATATAAAGATTTAAAAATCATAATGGTAAAAGACATGAACATTGACCCTATAACATTTTTATACATATTTAATATAAAAGAAAATTTTGTCTTTTTGAGTACATCCCTATCTTTTCTTATAACCCATTTTATTTTTCTGATATCAAATTAACTCTTATTTTATTGCCTAAGATTAGTGCATACAAATAATTTTCCATTCTTTTTCACCTTGAACAAAACGGTTTTGTGTATGTTTTTGTTTTGTTATTTTAATCTGAATATTTATTATGCATCTTCAAAGAATCCAAACCTGTATGCTCAATACTTCTTCTTCTTCCTCATAATTTAAATTCACTTTCCCTTTTAATTGATTCACTCCAATATGCAATACAGACTTCAAATTTGTCCATTATGGCTCTTCCATCTTTTCTGTAGCATTGCCACAAAAATGACACAAAAAATTTCAAGTTCTCTCTCTTTTTTATCCTTTAATATTTTTTCTCTTTATTTATTTATTTATTTATTTATTTATTTTTTAGTTATTACAATTTATACACTTTGTATTCCAGCTATAGCCCACTCCCTTGTCCCCTCTCAATCCTATTGTACCCCCTTTTCTCCTCCCATGCGCCTCTCCAAGTTCACTGATAGGGGAGGTCCTCCTCCACTTCTATCTGACCCTAGCCTATCAGGTCTCATCAGGACTGGCTGCATTGTCTTCCTCTGTGGCCTGGTAAGGCTGCACTCTCACCAGGAGGAGGTGCTCAAACAGCCAGACTTTGAGTTCATGTCAGTGAAAGTTCCTGCTCCCCTTACTAGGCAACCCAGTTGGACACTGATCTGCCATGGGCTACATAAGTGTAGGGGTTCTTGGTTATCTCCTTAAGTGGTCCTTGGTTGGAGTATCAGTCTCAGAAAAGACCCCTCTGCCTAGGTTTTTTGGTTCTGTTGCTCAGCTGTGGAGCTTCTGTCCCTCCAGGTCTTTCTGTCTCCCCTTTCTTTCATGATTACCTCCCACCTGAGGGGGGAGCCTTACCAGTCCACAGAGGAAGACAAAGAAGCCAGTCCTGATGAAACCTGATAGACTAGGGTCAGATGGTAGGGAACATCCTCTATTATTGGACTGGGGGAGGGGCATAGGAGAAGAAGAGGGAGGGAAGGTGGGTTTAGGTGGGGAAGAGTAGGTTGCTCCAGCTGGGATACAAAGTGAATAAACTGTAATTAATAAAAATTAAAAAGGTAGAAGCAAAACAAAACAAACATAAAAAGATTCCCTGCACTCTACCCAAAGTCTGGCTATGAATCTCAGCATCTGCTCAGAAACCTTGCTGGATAGTCTTAAAGAGGCACTCTGTGATAGGCTCCTGTCTTGTTCCCTGTTTTCTCTCCCTTCTGATGTCTATCCTCTTTGCCTTTCTGAATGAGGATTGATCATCTTACCTAGGGTCTTTCTATTTTCAATACCCATCAAAATACCAACACAATTCTTTACAGATATGGAAAGACAAATTCTCAATTTTCATATGGAAAAACAAAAACCCAGAATTGCTTAAACAATCCTGTACAACAATAGATTTCTGGAGGTATCTCCGTCCCTGATCTCAAGCTGTAATACAGAGCAATAGTAATAAAAACTGCATGATAATGGCCTAGAAACAGAATGGTGGATCAATGGAATTGAATAGAAGACCAAGAAATAAACTCAAATTTTCTTCCTGCATTAATAAACAACATGACAAAATATAATTGCGTAGTAATAAGAGTAACATACTGATAGGTGCTTACATGTCAACTGATCATTGTATGCTGTGTTCCACTAGATTACAGTTTTTGCTTATATAATGATTGAAATTGAAATTGAATGTTTACCCAAGTACTTATCATGTTGTTATAACTGAATCTCTCAGGCAATACACAAAAATAAAGATGGCTACTTTAATTTCTTATTGATATTATATTTATTGATATTACAATTATTCTTTTGGTAGACATATATAACATAACAGAAAATGTAATATTTTCCTAAATATAAAAAACAATAACTACCAGACTATCATTCTTATTTTTTATTATTTGATTTCTAGAAATCTATTATTATTCTGTGAATATCCAAATATACTCCTCACTTAATTTGTGATTTCATACACTTATTTTTACTGGAGTCCATTCCTATCTTGATGTGGTAAATACTTTTAATAGTACATTTTAAATCATTTATATATGTAACTTTTGTAGAACATTAACTCAATAATTTGGAGAAACATTTATACTCTGTTCGATGAAAATATTGTTTTGTACAAAAATGTACCTTTTCAAATAATATTATTGAGAACTACTTGTATTGTCTTTAATTTGAACCATTTTAGGTTCTGGTAATTTCATATTGTTTCTCTTAAAGGTTTTATTTAGATATCAGTCCCACCGTCCCTCCCTCTTCTCAGCCTACGCCCCTCCCATAGTCCACTGATAGGGGAGCTTCTCCACCTCTTCTGTTTTTAATTTATTTTTGTTAACCATTTATCCATTCATTTTCCAAATACTACCTATCTGATTATTCTTTTTAATGTATAATCCATTAAATTTTCTCCACCTTCAATATCTTTACTTCTGACTCAGTTTTGAATTTTCTACTTTGTAGTAAAGCCAAATGCACATTCTTCTCTTAATTCTACAAATGCCCATAGTGAAAATGATTTGCTTTTTAAAATAATTATCAAGTAATTTCTCCAGGAAGACTACTGTATATTTATATTTATTAATACTGAAAATAAACCAATCTGTTTTTTTTAATTAGTATGCCTTGCAACGTGTCATTCAGAGCAAATATATTAATACATGAATTTAGTGGAGATTTAAAGCTATGAAAACTTGAATAAAATGTGAGAAAACAGTGGAACAAATGCAAAGGAGGATAAGATATGAGAAATAAGGAACCAACTAGTAGCATTAGAAAGATAGTAGATTCCAGTGGCAGATAGTATATTGAGAGTTATGTGTACATTATATATTTTATATCCTTTACATTAAAATACAGGGACTTTAAGTTTAAAATCAGTTAAAATGCACTGAAAGATGACAATTTAACGAGAATTTATGTTAAATATCAGTAATATTGGGTAGGTCTATTCCACAGGTTATTTGTTTTGGATGGAGGTGGATCTTCAAAAACTGGCTGATTATGTCACACAGGCAAAAATATGGCTGTAGAGAATTTCTGAATAATGGACATCCTAAGAGGTGCCTTCAACAATACCTGATTTTTAGATTTTGACATTTCTACAACTGAGGATATACAGGTTCTGGAGGGGGTTATAATATTAGACTGTAGGTATTTTATGGAAAGAAAACTGCTTTTTACTTAATGTCCTGTAAAATCCATGGCAACATGGAGAATGGGAGATCGTACCCACATTTGGGCAGTGGAGGATGACACATAGGTGGTAAGCTGTTATATTATTTTATAATATGTTTTTTTCTGATGTTCTCATTCAATTAATATATACAGCTTTAACTCAAATATGTTGAGAATTTGAGCTGTTCCGTCTTATTTTTGTTTTGGTTATTATTTTTTTTACCCTATGGAAGCATAATGGAAATTTATTATTTTCTTTAGAAACATGTTGTTGGAACATTATAAGGCAGCTATTCTTATTTTAAAGAATAAGTCAGGTCAAATGAGAAACAAAAAACTGTTAACATACATAAAAAAAGTGGAGAGACATGGAAGGAAAAGGGTGTTTTAAAATCTTTTTACAGTTGTCTCAACTTATGGCAAATCGATGAACAGTTTGTATAGACATACTAATTAGTTTATTAAACATATCTGGAGGGGAATTCAGGGCATTTCCGAATTCAATATTCATTTAATGAATTCATTTAGATAAGTTCTGAAATGAGATTAAAATTGAAGAGATAAAATATAGAAAATTCTTTCATAAGAATGGGCATAAATAAAATTAGTCAACAGCTTTTTGAAATAGCAAAAGACATGTGTAGAATAATGGGTTTCTAGTTTTTACTTATTTTCATAAATGCGTGAACTGAGTGAAAAGAAACTGGCTTCAGGTGGCATAGAAATAAAGAAACTATGCCTCTTGAGAGGAAGGTTATGAAAACATAAAGTGGAGTCTTAAAGTGTCACTCTAAGATGAAAAGGTTATTCAATGAATTGGTTTGTCATTTGAACTTGTGGGTGAAGTTTATTGTAAAACCAAGATGTGTCATGGTATAAAATCAGTGCTTTGTGGTTAGTGATGATGAGGTAATGGGGTAATGATGGGGTAGTGGTACTGTTTGTTTCCTTAACATTTCTTGACATACAAAAAGAGAGCCCAGTGGATTGACAAATCCTGTGACAATATGAAATATTAAGATACTGTAGTTGAGGAACTAAAGGAAATCAAAACAAAATAAAAAAACAAAAATATGTAAGAAAGCAATAGTGAGGATATATTATCGTAAAAATAAAAATTAAGAAAAATACATATGAAAAAATTTATTTCTTACTTGATATGACTCAAGATACCGAGTAGAAGTGTGATAGAAATAGAATAAAATTCTATAAGTAAATTTATTGAGAATGTGCTAGAGAATGCCTCTGTGAGCAGAAAGATAAACAGAAGATAGATATTAAAAAGTACTTCGAAAGGACTATAATTTTATTACTACATACTCTTTCATTTTATAGTTCAGAGTATAATAACTTCTTCCATAAAACAGTATAATTTAAGGTAATATTAATCTGAATTACATTAGGAAATGGAAATATAATTGCTTTGTACTCTCACCTTTCCACTGAAAAGATATTCTGCATTGAAAATCTAGGTTTTTAATCTCTAAATGAATTTTTATGGAAATAGACTTAGTATCTGAATTGGGAGTTAAGTAAGAGTAAGCTGAAACAAAGTGATATCACCCTCTTAATAATTGTAGCATGTGCCTTATCCACAAGATAACAATGATCATATCACAATACTGTTGTGTATATAGTAAAATGGCCATTAAAATATAATAAAAACTGGTGAAGTAGAAATTAAAAATTAGAACAAAAAGACAAGTTCATGATCATCGTCCTTTTACCCAATAAATTTAATCCCTATATAGCAATTTGGCCTAAGCTACCAATGCATTTTATGCTGCAGTTTGATTATGTATCATAACATTTTTTAACAAGCTCTTATTTTTTCAGTAGTTTGTATCTTTTTAAAATTAACTTTTTATTAATTACAGCTTATTCATTTTGTATCCCAGCTGTAGCCCCTCCCTTGTGCCCTCCCAGCCTCATCCTTCCAGCCCTTCTTTTCCCATGCTCCTCTCCCAGTCCACTGATAGGGGAGATGTAGCCCATGGCAGCTCAGTGTCCAAGTGGGCTCCCTTCTAAGGGGAACAGGGACTGTCTCTGACATGAGCTCAGTGGCTGGCCCTTTTTGATCACCTCCTCTTGATGGGGGAGCAGCCTTACCGGGCCACGGAGAAGACACTGCAGCCAGTCCTGATGAGACCAGATAGGCTAGGGTCAGATGAAAAGTTCATATTAATAATAAGCCTATATTATAATTGCCACTCCTCCAAATTTGATTGAACTTCAGCTTTTCAAGACTTTTTGATAAACATCTACCTCAATAATAAATCAGTAGTAATCATCTTTCTTCTTCAAAAAGGCCTGCTGAGACTTCTTTTTGTCTAGCATATCCTCTAATGTTATTATAGATATAATCCACAATATATTTTCATGATGTACATATATATAGTTTGCTTCTAATAGAATGCTCATTTTCATAAAATGTGCTATATTGCACAGGACAATGTTCTGGAAGCTCAATTACCTTCTATTTGGTATAGTAAGTGGTGACAGTATGTAAAAGTTTCCATTGAAATCAGCAAGTCTTCCTGATTTCCATAATTGTAAGCCAAAGAATTATCAGTTCACTATTAATGAGTTAACTCACGAACTATATATGTTGTTGTTATTGCTGTTTATTTGTTGATGCAAAAGCCCAAATGGACTAAAATAGCTAATAAATTTATAAAAAGGTTTTAAACACAGACATACATGAATTTATTTTTTAATTAGCTTCTGAGCATCTTTATCAAATAAGCAAAAATTTGCTGAAGCAGATGAAGTTATTACAAGAATGTGTAATAATTCACAAATTAGATTATCTACCAGTTCAATAGCCTTGCTTATGGATGCATATATGTTCGTGATATATGTACATATATATCTCATACATATAGCAGATGATTAATCAGGCTGTCTAAACAGAACTAAATGGTCTATACATAAATTCTATACACGGTTTAAAAAGTAACATAATACATAAAATAAATGTAATACATAAACTATGGCATGCTTATATAATGAATCATAAACATTAATCTTCACTAATATGAAAATTACAATAAACCCTTCAAGAGGATACAAGTAAAAATGTGAAAACCAAAGTTTCAAGGGAATTAAATTCCACTCATCCCGAAGTTCCTGGAATTGACTTTCTGAGTACCGACTGTGACTTTATCCCTGACATGTCTGTGACTACATGTTAAAGATGACAAAGCCAAGTAGTAAATCAGCTCTGATGGCCAGCAGATGAACATCCTTTACTTAGATCCTCAGCTCTTCATGTAATCCCATTTGACAAATGCTGCTTCCATTTAGACACTATCTTGATAAAGTAACTTTGATTTTTAAAGAACATGGATTATATGAATGTAACAATCTAAAGCTTTTTCTTTGTGCTTTCAAAACATAATACTTGAATGAAGAAATGTGTTCACTTCAAACTTAATTTAAGAATTATCAAATTGAAACATTTTTAGCTGTTTAATATAATTTAAAATTGTAAAATGTTGCTTTTTTGTAATTTGTGCATAAAATAGTATTCTATACTTGAGATTTTGCTTCTGCCCTGAAAATACTGATTACTGGCTTTTTATTAGAGTGATGAACTGTGGTTTGGGCAGAGGTATTAATGTAATATTTAGGAAACATGTTAATAAAAATCACTATTAAAAATTATATAAGAAAATTATTGATACTGATATTAGATTTGTGTTTCAGAAAGTTATTATTTAGTGGTTCAATGAAATGTGTCTTCCAAAATGTCTTTTTTCTTCTCTATATTGTAATATTTAATATGGAAATCTTTACTCTCTTTTTTGTGTTCCTGGAAAATGGTATCTATTGTATCTTGTGAGTTCCTGACCAAATTAAATCAACACATTTACTTCTTTTCTTACAATGGACTCCTCATAACTAAAAATTTATGTATTTATTAATTTCATTTGTGATTTTTTAAAAAAATTATGATTTGTGAGAATTTTGTGCAGTTTTTTTTATTAGTTACCTTTTATTAACTGTGTTCCAGCTGTATCCCATTCCCTCATTCTCTCACAAACCCTCCCTCCCTCCCTCCCTCCCTCCCTCCCTCCCTCTCTCCCTCCCTCCCTCCCTCCTTCCGTCCCTCCTTCCCTTCATCCCTCATCTCCTCCCTGCCCCTTTCCAAGTCCACTGCTTGGGGAGGACCTCCTCCCCTTTCATCTGACCCGTTTTATCAGGTATCTTCAGGACTGGCTGCAAAATCCTTCTTTGCAGCCTAGCAGAGCTGCTTCTCCCTTTGGGGGGTGGGGAGGTCAAAGAGCCTACCATTGAGTTCCTGTCAGAAATAATCCCTGTTCCCCTTACAATGGGAAACCAACTGGTTACCGAGCTACCACAGGCAACATCTGAGCAGAGGTTCTAGGTTATATCCATACATGGTCTTTGGTGGAGTGTCAGTCTCAGAAAAAACTTCTGTGCCCAGATATATTTGGTCCTTGTGGAGCTCCTATCCTTTCCATGTCATAATAACTCCCCCTTCTTTCATATGATTCCCTGCACTCTGCCGAAGGTTTGGTTATGAGTCTTAGTGTCTGATTTTAAAAACTCACTCTTCAAAAAATTTGAACACTGGGGTCTTTCCTGAGACTCATACTCCAACCAAGTACCATGCATGAAGATAACCTAGAACCCCTGCACAGATGTAGCTCATGGCAGTTCATTGTCCAAGTGTGTTCCATAGTAATGGGAACAGGGACTGCTTCTGACATGAGCTGATTGGCCTACTCTTTGATCACCTCCCTCTGAGGGGGGATTAGCCTTACCAGGCCACAGAGGAAGACAATGCAGCCACTCCTGATGAGACCTAACAGACTATGATCAGAAGGAAGAAAAAGAAACCCTCCCCTACAGTGGACTTGGGGAAGGGCATGTGCTGAGAAGGGGGAGGAAGGGAAGGGTTAGGAGGGGAGGAGGGAGTGAACTAGAGAGGGATACAAAGTAAATAAAGTGTAATTAAAAATTAAAAAAACTCTTCACAGATCCCACACAGATGCCAATTCAACCAACTTTGTTTTCTTTTCATTTTTAATAAAACAAGTAAATACCAATTTATGTTTTCAACAAATTCTTGTACATGTAGCCTTACATAAAAGAATGATCAATATACCAATAGCTACACTATTAAATAAAAAATGACTCTCCTTTTCAGTGCATTTAACAATCTCCATTAGCTCCATAGTTAGGGGCAGGATTTCAAGTTCTACTCACATTTTCATGATAGGATTTTGTATTGTTCTGGTTTATACAGGGCTTTGCATGATGTCACAGCTGCTTCGAGTTAATTATATGTAGCTGCTTTTCTATATTCAGAAGGTATTGTTTCCTTCTATTAATCCTATGCTCAGATTAACTATGGTGATTAAACCCTTTCAGCTCCATCTGCTATAGTGATCACTGAGTCTGGGAGTGGGAATATGTGGTTTATATATATGCTCTTTTTAGGACTGAGCATTCAGACTGTTTTATGTCTCTGTGTTAATCATTATCTATTGCACATAGAAATTTCCCTGATCAGAATTGAGCTATGTTAACCAATGGCTATAACAGGTCATTTAGAAGAAAAATGGTAACGTGTTCTCACGTACAACTTACTACTGCTCTATCCATAAGTTCATGGTTAAAAAATGGTGCCAGATATGTATTTCATCTAGTGGGGTGGGCCTTAAATCCAATCAGAAAGTGGTGTGTTATGCCCATGATGTTTTATGCCATTGTTGTGCAGGAAGCAAATATTGTCATACTAGACATTAGTGTTTCTTGAATAGTTAAGTATCTGGTAAGATTGGTGACTTCTTTTCTCTGAAGTGTGGGCAGTCCCTTCCAGCATGTTGAAAACTAGCTAGCAGATATGAAGCCTCTAAGTCAGGACCAGCTTTGATTTCTCAATGATGACTTAAGTCTGTAGAGTCATCAACAGTGCTGGCATACCAACAATTCTCCTCCTCCCCCTAGTCCACAGGGGTGGGGGCAGCAGTCTTCCCCTAGCAACTGACCCGAGGCTATAAGTCTCATCAGAACTTCCTGTGTTATAGTCCTCTGTGGCCTAGCAAGGCCGCCCTGCCAGGGGAAAGTGACCAAAGAACAGGCAATTAGAATCCATGTCAAAGAAAGCCCCTATTCCCCTTACTTAGGAAACCCTGATCCAAAGACAAGCTCTTTTTTAAAAAAATATTATATTTACAATATAGTCACTTTGTATCCCAGTTGTAGCTCCTCCCTCATCTCTTCCCAGCCCCAGCCTCCACCCATCTACCTCTCCTATCCCTCCCCCTAATCCACTGATAGGAGAAGTCCTCCTCCCCTACTGTCTGACTCTAGCCTATCAGGTCCCATCAGGACTGCCTGGATCCTCTTCCTCTGTGGGCTGCCTAGTCACCCAACCAAGGAGAAGAGATCAAGGAGCAGGCAACCCAGTTCATGTCAGAGACTGCCTTTTCTCCCCTTACGAGGGAACCTACATGGAGACTGAGCTGTCTATGGGCTACATCTGGGTTAGGAGTGTATGTTTCTCTATGCATGTCTTTGGTTGATGCATTAGTCTCCGCAGGTCTCCTGGGCCCAGTTTTTTGGCTTTGTTGGTCTCCTTGTGGGGCTTCTGTTCCCTCAGTGTCCTTCTGTCTCCCTCTTCTTCCTTAAGACTCTTTGTGCTCTGTCCAAAGTTTGGCTGTGAGTCTCTGCATCTGTTTCAATTTTCTGCTGGGTAGATTCTTTCAGAGGAGATCTGTGGTAGGCGCCCATCCTGTTCCCTCTCTTCTACCTCTTCTGGTGTCTATCTTGCTTTCCCTTTTGAATGAGAATTAAGCATTTCCCCTAGGGCCTTCCTGGGAAATGTAAATCAAAGCAACTTACACCCATCAGGATGACTAAGATAAAAAACTCAAATGACAACACATGCTGGAGAGGATATGAAAAAAGGGACACCCTCCTCCGTTGAAATCGTGTCTTTGACAACCTTTAAAAATATTCAACTTTTTTTTTTCAAATGCTCATTGGATAAAGTACAAGTAGTACTTATGAAAACTGAACAGAAATTTTTAAACTAATATTATATTTCTGGGTAATGATGGCTAGAAAAAGTATTTAAAGTCTTTGAAATATATTGATGAATTTGGTGTCTTTGCACATTTCAGAAGTATGTGACATACACTGTATTAACCAAAGACCTCACAATAAATGCTAGTAAAAATCTCTGCATTTAAAATGCTGAGTGTATGAGTAAGACAATGGCATTCCTAGAGTGATCCTGGCATTGGTTGCTATTTGTAAGTTCCAGCACATACACAGTTGAAATAGTTGTCAAACTATTTTTGAAACTCTGACTTTAAAATGATAACGGAATATGAATCTCAGTTTATGCATTAAAATAATATATAGAAATAAGAGTTTTACAGAAAACAAACATACAAGAACAGAAACAAGGCAGGAGCTGAAGGTAAGAAAAATTAAAAACCTTTGTAAAAGGAAATTTTATTCATCTGAAGCAATTGCTGTCTCAGAGGGTTACTGCCTCCTTCTGCTAACCTAGGCCTAGTCATGGAAGCATCTGGCCTCCATACAGTTTAACCTAGGCCTAGAACTTTTACAGCTTCTGAGTCTTACTGCATAAGCTCACCCTTCCTTATTACTGAGCTCTGGGCTGGCTGGTGCAGCTCAGCTGTTCTGGCTCAAACTTGTCTCCCAGCTAACTTATTCAATCTGGCTTTTTTCTCAGTTTCTGAATTGCTCTGCTTGGCATTATACTAACTCCAGTAATCTTCTCTAATCTCCTGACTCCTTGTTCCCTGGCTCATTCTGTCTTCACCTGAGTTCTCTCTCTGCAACACGTCTTTCTATTACTGCCCTGGTAAACACTGACACCTCACTCTCATTTTCTGTTAAGTAGCTCCCTTTCCTCTTTCTTTTCATGAGAATTGGTGTTCTCAGTTTCTGTCAAGTCAAACATATTCAAGTTGTATATTTGACATTAATTTATACTATAAATACAATAGTATACGCTGTAAATTTTAATACATTTCTTCATATTTTTCCAGTTTCTTCTTGCTTGCCTTTTTTTGCATCATGGTAAAATATTTTAGTATTCCTTGTTAATTTTGTTGTTTGATTTTGATTACATATATATATATATATGTATGCATATATAATATTGACTTTTTATTTTTTATTTATTGCAATTTATTCACTTTGTATCCCGGCTGTGGTCCCCTCTCTCATCTCTTCCTAATCCCACCTTCCTTCCTTCTCCAACGCCTATGCCCCTGCCCTAGTCCACTAATAGGGAGGTCCTCCTCCCCTTCGGTCTGACCCTAGCTTATCAGGTCTCATCAAGACTGAATACAGTGTCTTCCTATGTGGCCTGGCAAATGCTATAGTTTCTTAAAGGTTTGCATATGATTATGTTGAAAAGTAATTTTAAACAATAGAATTTCTGTGGTATAACTAGGACAAATATTTTGTCATTTTAATAATATAGAAGTCTTATGTCCATATATATGTACAGAAGTTTATCATATTTATCAACCTTCACAAAACTCAAGCACAAGTGAACCAAAGACCTCAATATAAAACCTGATACACTAAATCTAATAGAAGAGAAATTAGGGAAGAACCTTGAACTCATTGGCACAGGAGGCAACTTCCTGAAAAGAACACCGGCATCTCAGGCACTATTATCTACAATTAAGTATGGATCTATTAGCATTTTTCTACATGTAGATATCCAGTTAGAACAGCACCATTTGTTGAAGATGCTATCTTTTTTCCATTGTATGGTTTTGGCATCTTTGTCAAAAATCAGGTATCCATAAGTGTGTGGGTTTATTTCTGGGTCTTCTGTTCGGTTCCATTGATCCACCATTCTGTTTCTATGCCAGTACCATGCAGTTTTTATAACTGTTGCTCTAATAGTACAGCTTAAGATCAAGGATGGATATACCTCTAGAAGATTTATTGTAAAGAATTTTTTTAGCAATTCTGGTTTCTTGTTATTCCATATGAAGTTGAGAATTTTTCTTTCAAGATCTATAAAGAATTGTGTTGGTAATTTGATGGGAATTTCATTGAATCTGAAGATTACTTTTGGTAAGATGACCGTTTTTACTATGTTAATCCTGTCAAGCCATGAGCATGGGAGATCTTTCCATCTTTTGATATCTTCTAATTCTTTCTTCAGAGACTTGAAATTTTTTTCATACAAGTCTTTAACTTGCTTGGTTAGGTTCATACCAAGGTACTTGATATATATATATATATATCAAGGTACTTTATATATATATATCACCCTGCACAAAACTAAAGTCCAAGTGGATCAAAGACCTTATATAAACCCAGACACACTAAACCTATTAGAAGAAGAAGTGTGGAAAAGCCTTGAACTCATCAGCACAGGAGACAACTTTCTGAAAAGAACACCAACAGCACAGGCTCTAAGAGCAACAATCAATAAATGGGACCTCATGAAACTGAAAAGCTTCTGTAAAGCAAAGAACACTATCGTCAAAGCAAAATGACTGCCTACAGATTGGGAAAGGATCTTCACCAACCCTGTATTTGACAAAAGGTTAATATGCAGTATATATAAAGAACTCAAGAAGTTAAACACCAAGAAATCAAGTAATCCAATTTAAAAAGGGGGTACAAAGCTAAACAAAAATCTCAATAGAGGAATATCGAATGGCAGAGAACAGCTTAAAAATGTTCATAATGTTTTTTGTCATCAGAAATATGGAAATCAAAATGACCCTGAGATTTCACCTTACATCCATCAAAATGGCTAAGATGAATAACTCAAGTGACAACACATGCTGTAGAGGATGTGGAGAAACAGGAACCCTCCTCCATTGATGGTGGGAATGTAAACTTGTACAACAACTTTCGAAATCAATCTGTTGCTTTCTCAGACAATTAGGAATAGTGCTTCCTCAAAATCCAGCTATATTACTCCTAGGGATATATCCAAAATATGCTCAAGTATACAACAAGGACATCTGCTCAACCATGTTTGTAGCAGCTTTATTTGTAATAGCCAGAAGCTAGAAACAGCCCAGATGCTCCTCAGTTGAAGAATGGATACAGAAATTGTGGTACATCTACACAATGGATTATTATTCATGTTTAAAAAAGTAAGGGAATCATGAAATTTTCAGGTAAATGGTGAACTGGAAAAGATCATCATAAGTGAGGTATTCCAGAAGCAGAAAGACACACAGGGTATATGCTCACTCATAAGTGGTTATTAGACATATAATATAGGATAAATGTACTAAAATCTGTACACCTAAAGAAGCTAATCAGGAAGGAGGACTCTGGCTAAGATGCTCAATCCCCTTTCAGAAAGCAAAGAGGATGAACATCAGAGGAGGAAAAAAAAAACAGGGAACAGGACAGGAGCCTACCACAGAGGGCTTCTGAATGGCTCTGCCCTGCAGGGTATCAAAGCAGATGCTGAGACTTATGGCCAACTTGAACACAGGGAACTTCTCAGAGACCCATATTCCAACCAAGGACAATTCATGGAGATAACCTAGAACCCCTGCACAGAAGTAACACATGGCAGTTCAAAGTGGGTTCTACAGTAATGGGAAGAGGGACTCCCTCTGACATAATTTGATTGGCCTGCTCTTTGATCACCTCCCCCTTAGAGGGGAGCAGCCTTACCAGGCCACAGAAGATCACAATGCAGCTACTCCCGATATGATCTGATAGACTAAGATCAGAAGGAAGGAGAAGAGGACCTCTCCTTTCAGTGGACTTGGGGAGGGGCATGCGTGAAGAAGGGGGAGAGAGGTTGGGATCGGGAGGGGAGGAGGGAATAGCTTATGGGGGGATACAAAGTGAATAAAGTGTAATTAAAAATTAAAAAAGAAACTATAGCGTTAATGTTTAAAAATATATGTACAAAATCAAACCACAAAATTAACAAGGAATACTAAAATATTTTCCAATGATGCAAAAAAGGCAAGAAAGAGGAAACTGGGCAAGGGCATGTATCTTTATATACATTTGTTGCAAACAAAAGTATAGATTGTGTTTTTTTATTTTGTCTGGTTAATTGTTGTGTGTCATATCAAAATGAAGAGAAAGCTCGGTCAGAAAGTGTCCTAAGGACTTGAGGACAAATGGCCAACTCAGATAAAACTACAAGGGAAGCCCCATGCATTAGGAACTGTAACATGGGAATTGACAAACATATACCATCAGCTAGCTGGCCAGCCTGTCTTGTCAATCAATGAACATGACTTTTTGTGGGAGACTCATCTATGCCGATGTAGCAGAGAAAACAGAAGTTCATAGACTGGACAAAAGGTTTTCACTAACTCCATATCTAACAATAGATCCAAAATATATGAAAAACTCAGTAAACCAGACATTAACAAACTAAATTATCCTATTTTAAAAGTAGGGTACAGATCTAAATAGGTACTGGCTGAAGACACATAAAGAACATCTTTAGCCATCATGGAAATGTAAATAAAAACAACTCTGAGATGGAAATCTTACCCCTGTCAGATGGCTAAGATAAAAAACACAAGTAAGTGCACATGCTGGAGAGGTGGTGAAGCAAGAACACTCCTCCATTGCTGGTTGGAATGCAAACTTGTACAGCCACTTTGCAAGTCAATATGGCAGTTTCACAAAAAGTGGAAATTGATCCACTTGGAAACCCACCTATACAACATTTGGGCATATAGTCAAAGGAAGCCCCATCCTTTCAGAAGGACACTTACTGAACCAATCTCATCGCAGCTTTTTTCTAATGACAAGAAACAGGAAACAACCTAGAGGTTCCTCTACCGAAGAATGGATAAAGAATGGTACATTTACACAATGGATTATTACTTAGCTTTTAAATACTATGTCATGAAATTTGCCAGAAAGTGTATGGACCCACAAAGACAAGCATGGTATACCCTTAATGATAAGTGATTTTACCCAAAAAGGAAAATGCAACTATGCACCAATCAGCAGACCAAGGGAGGCGAAGTAGCAAGGGCGGCTAAACAGGGTACCCATGTGTCTCCCTGTGAAAAGGAGATAGAATAAAGTTGTAGATGAAATGGAGTGGGTAAAGATGGGAATAGGAAAGATCAAGTGGAGGGAGGGAGGAAGAAAAATACTGAGGAAAATGAATGGGATTGTGGTTAAGAAGGAAACTCCATGGAATCAAGAGAGTAACCCTAGAGAAGACTCCTAGTAATGGGGGACATGAATGTAGTTATACTTATCTCAAAAATAAGAGGGAAAGTCTCCAGTGTGGGAGGAAAAAATTACACCACAGCAAGTAACAAGAAAAAACCAAATGTAAAGATTTTGGCGAAGAAATCTACATTAACCTCCTGTTAAACACTCTTACTTACACACACACACACACACACACACACACACACAAAAGAGTATATCACATTAATTTGAGAACTACATTCATATAATGTGTTTTGCTCATGTCCACTCTGACCATCTCACCTTTGATACTTTTCCATCTTCCTCACCAATCTTTTCCCCTAATTTTGTGTTTGCTTTGGCTTTACTTAAGGATATTTGTACATATATGGGTGTAGGGTCATCAATGTACTGGATGATGAATAATCTCTCAGGAGCTAACTCCTTAAAATAAATAATAACTAAATAGATAAATAACTAAAATATTTTAAAAATCCTAGCTTCTCCTGCTCATAGAAATGTCTTTCAGGCCAGCATGATTTATGTTGACAAAACCACAGTGTTCTAAGTCTTAATCTTCCATAGCTATTGGGGCATTTTCAGGACTTTCATGGTTTGCTTCTTCTTAAATTTCCACTAGTACTATGTCTTTGAATCCTACAGTGACTCTGATAACACGAATTTTGTATTTAAGAGCTGATTTTTATTCAACATATTTCTTTTGTATTATTATATTGTGTAAATTCTATTGATTATCTTCAGGGTAATTGTCTCTTCTGCTGTCTTCTTCAAAAATAAGTATTGAATATTTTTGCAGCTGTAAAATTTTCATTTGTTTCTGCTATTATTTCTATGCGGAAGCCTAGTATTTTCAAATTTGTTTTCCGGTCACTTGATGGGGGCCATATTGCCGCATTAACATCCTTGCTACTTAATACCAACATCTGTGTCCATTTTATAGCAGGTGGTGCTTTCCGCATTCAGTTTGATGATTTCATCTTTCTTTGTTTGGGAAGAAGCTTTTCATCAAATCAGTCACATAGTTAACATCAATTTAAGAATTCTGAGCCTTTTCACACAACGACAATGAACTACTTGCTTCATTAGGAAAATCGGCATACTGATTACGGACCACAAGAACTAACCAACTTGTACGGAATGGGGTCCAGTGTGGGCCTCCATGTATGGCAAATAGCCTTACCAAACTCCCCTTCACTGCTCTTTTTCCGATTCCGATTCCGATACCCAGTGGAAAGCAAATCTATAAGGTTCGACACATAACATTCTGTTCTAAGTTTAAAAGAACAGTATGAAAAAAAAAAAAGAAAGACAACTAAAAAACAGATTTAGATCAGATTTCCTTAGGGACAGATTTTCCACCTGTAGGAGAGTGATTCCTATAGAATTTCTGTTCTCAGAAGTGGCAGTTGGCTTCTTCTGTTTTTTTTTTCATAGTGTTAAATATTTTGTTTTTAAAAATAAAACAGAGAGTTTTATCTGTTCTTTTTGAATTTGGAATTATCATTTCCAATATTCAAATCAGATTTATACTTTCTCTTTGTCATGTCTTAGGACCTTAGTACTTCCGGCTTGTTTCAGCTAGTACACACCTAAGAAAGAAAGGAAGCTAGACTAAGCACTATAGTTTTAGTCCTCAGATTTAGTTACTATCTTCTTATCTATGTGCTAGAAAGTTGCAGAATATCTCTCTCACATATTTAATTCAGGTTTAATTAACGAAAACCCTGTCGCAGAAGTGTATATGTTTGTTTCATTTTGTTTAGACTAGAAATAAGTAGTTCTACAGCTTTATCAGTTGTTTTACTTTTGATGCTAGGGATTAAAACCAGACCTTTGCATTCTAGAACTGAGGGACAGCACACCACTTTTTTAAAACTAAAATATAAGTACGTAGATCAGATTGACACTGACCTGCATACTTAACACAGACTGGCTTCAAACTTATTGTCTTATCTCAGGCACCTATGCTCCAGGATTGTAGGAACACATAGCTATGACATTACATTTCCTTTAAAAAGAAATTCTGAAATATAGCCTGTGCATCTAACATAAATGTAATTTCTTTTTTTTTCTGGTTCTTTTTTTAATAATTTTATTTTTTCTTATCAGTTACATTTTATTAACTCTGTATCCCAGCTGTATCCCGCTCCCTCATTCCCTCCCACTCCCACCCTCCCTCCCTTATCTCCACCCTGCCCCTTGCCAGCTTTTCAGACTCAAGATCCTTAGATTAAGGTTAATAGACTGATTCTCCAACTAAGGACCATGCATAGATATAACCTAGAACCTCCGTTTGGACGTAGCCCATAGCAGTTTAGCATCCAAGTGGTACCCTAGTAAGGGGAACAGGGACTGTCTACCATGAACTCAGTGGCTGGCTCTTTGCCCCCCCCTCCCCCGGGAGGACTAGCCTTGCGAGGCCACAGAAGAAGACATTGCAGCCAGTCCTGAATGAAACCTGATAAACTAGGGTTATATGGAAGGGGAGGAAGTCCTCACCTAGCAGTGGACTTAAAGTGGTGCAGAGAGGAGATGAGGGAGAAAGGGTGGGATTGGGAGGGAATGAGGGAGGGGACTACAGCTTGGATACAAAGTAAATAAACTGTAATTAATATAAAAATTAAAATTAAAAAGAAAACATAAAAAAAGAACAAAAAAAAAAAAGAAATAGTCATTGTTCCCCTTACTATGGGAAACCAATTGGTTACTGAGCTACCAAGGGCTACACCGAGCAGAGGTTCTAGGTTATATCCGTACATGGTCCTTGGTTGAATACCAGTCTCAGAAAAGACCCTGTGCCCAGATATATTTGGTCCTTGTGGAGCTCCTATCCTTTCCCCATCATATTAACTCCCCTTCTTTCATATGATTCCCTATACTCTGCCAAAGGTGTGGTTATAAGTCTTTGTATCTGCTTTAAACATCAATATATTTATATATACTTCAATATACTATATCTTGTATTTTAGATATATGTTATTGTATTATTTACAACATTTTAGATCTTTGGTATTAACGTGTCATAAAAGGAAATATTTTAGATTTCAATTCTGAAATAAGAGATTATTTTATCCATTTTAACTATAAATTTCTATATGATGCTTTGCATGCTTGATTAGCTTTTGTGGAGAGGAATTGGAAAAGACTCATGTATGACATTTACACAAAACTTTAAAAAAATTATATAAAAGATAACCAGGATGAGATATTGCTCATGTCGATGAAACCATGATGATTTTTATTCTTTCTTTATTCCTCTGCCCTTGTGTGGCATCAAGAACAGAACATTCACAAAAGATGTGTACTATGCAAGTAGCAGATATGATTCGTTTCGGGATATGAGGCATATATCTTTTGGACTTTATTTAAATAGCATCTCTGCTACATTTTATTATTCTTATACTTAACTTCAGCTTAAATTTTATAAAATATTATTCTTTGGGGTTGTTGCTTATCATTTCTATTTAGAAAGGTTTTAAGTGCAACTTTAAATAATCACCTTTGAGAAAGTGCTGTTCTCTTCCAGCAAAAATGAGAGGATTCAGTTCCTTTTTTAAGACTGGACATTTGAAAAGAGGAAATGACTTCCCCTTTTCCTCACTTCAATCAAAATTTTCATTTCACAGTATGCTAAGTACTTTTTCTAATCATGAATATTAGCCTACAAGTTGTTATTGTTGAAAATATTCCATTAAAATATTTTATATAGAATGCTTAAAATATCACAACTCAAGCTCTCATAGATAAATAACTTTATTTCTGTAACATCTGATATGTAAAAAAATTATCATAGTAACAAGAAACAAAATAACAAAGTAACACACATAAATTAATTTTAAATAAATTATAGGAAACTTTATATCTTTAGTTTAGCCATATTTATAAATAATTTGAACAATAAAGCCATATATATATATATCTTTTTTCAACCATGTTTAGAAAATATGTTCCATGTTAAAATTAAGATCAAACTAATAGTTTTATGTTTTGTTCTTACAAATGATTTGCAGTTAAAAATTATTTAAGCTCACACTTACTTTCAAAAAATTAATAAGGCACTTCTGTTAAAATTTATCTCTTTAAAATATGTGCAAGGAAACCTGCTATATTTGCATTTTTGCAAATCTGGTAAGGATCAGCACATTAATTTTTCTAGATTTCCTGGGTAAGCATAATTTTGGTACTACTATTAAATTTTAGGTACATGAAATGAGATACTCATTTTCTATTTTTAAGCTATGTTTAGTTGGTAGGCATTTAAAAGATGTTCTGAAAAGTGATTTGCATATATATCATACATAAGAACATAAATGTAAATTTCAATGAAATACTATGAATATATATTTAAAATAAATCATGTAATTAATAATTATAGTACAATAATGAACATCAAAGTTACTTGTTAAGAATTAGTATTTGTTTAGCAGCACAGGCTCTAAGAGCAACAATCAAAAAATGGGACCTCATGAAACTGAAAAGCTTCTGTAAAGAAAAGACACTGTCTTTAGAACAAAAAGACAGCCAACAGACTGGGAAAGGATCTTCACCAACGCTGTATCTGACAGAGGGCTGATACCCAGGATATATAAAGAACTAAAGAAGTTAAAAAAACAATAAATCAAATAATCCAATTTAAAAATGGGGTACATAGCTAAACAGAATTCTCTATAGAGGAATATAGAATAGCAGAGAAACTCTTAAAGGGATACTCAACATCCTCAGCCATCAGAGAGATGCAAATAAAAACCACTCTGAGATTTCACCTTACACCCATCAGAATGGCTAAAATCAAAAACTCAAATGACAACACATGCTGGAGAGGTTGTGGAGAAAGGGGAACCCTCCATCATTACTGGTGGGAATGTAAACTTGTACAACCACTTTGGAAATCAATCTGGAGCTTTCTCAGACAACTAGGAATAGTGCTTCCTCAAGATCCAGCCATACCACTCCTAGGCATATATCCAAAAGAGGCTCAAGTACACAACAAGGACAACCACTTTGAAAGTCAATCTGGTACTTTCTCAGACAATTAGGAATAGTGCATCCTCAAGACCCAGCTATACCCTTCCTAGGCATATATCCAAAAGTTGCTCAAGTACACAGCAAGAACATTTGCTTAACCATGTTTGTAACAGCTTTATTCGTAATAGCCAGAACCTGGAAACAACCCAGAAGTCCATCAACGGAGCAATGGACACAGAAATTGTGGTATTTTTACACAATAGAATACTACTCAGCAATCAAAAAGGAGGAAATCATGAAATTTGCAGGCAAATGGTGGGATCTAGAAAAGATCATCCTGAGTGAGGTATCCCAGAAGGAGAAAGACACACATGGTATATACTCACTTATATAGACCTATAAGATATGATAAACATAATCAAACCTATACACCTAAAGAAGATAAACAAGAAAGAAGACCCAGAGTAAGATGATCAATCCTCACTTAGAAAGACAAATGGATGGGCATTGGATGTAGGAGAAACAAGTGACAGGACAGGAGCCTACCACAGAGGGTCTCTGAAAGACTATCTAGCAGTGTATCAAAGCAGATAGTAAGACTCATAACCAAACCTTCGGCAGAGTGCAGGGAATCATATGAAAGAAGGGAGAGTAGTATGACGTGGAGAGGATAGGAGCTTCACAAGGAAGAAATGTATCTCGGTACAGGGGTCGTTTCTGAAACTGATACTCCAACCAAGGACCATGTATGGATATAACCTAGAACCTCTGCTCAGATGTAGCCCGTGGTTGCTCAGTAACTATGGTTTCCCATAGTAAGGGGAACAGGGACTATTTCTGACAGGAACTCAATGCTAGGCTCTTTGACCTCCCCACCCTCCAAGGGAGGAGCACTCCTACTAGGCCACAGAGGAGGACTTTGCAACCAGTCCTTAAAATACCTAATAAAACAGGGTCAGATGAAAGGGGAAGAGGTCCTCTCCTATCAGTGGACTTGGAAAGGAGCAGGGAAGAGATGAGGGAGGGATTGTGGGATTGGGATGGAATGAGAGAGCGGAATACAACTGGGATACAGAGTTAGTAAAATGTAACCAAAAATAAAAATAAAAGAATTAGTATTTGTTTGTGTATTGTAATAACTTATGTATGTGTATGTGTCTCTATATGTATATGTATACATTCAAATGCAGGTTAGTGGTAAGTGTGGGTGTAAAGAACAGAGGTCAATGTTTTCAGTATGTTCTCATATTCAGCATTTTATTTTAAAAACCTGAGTTTTTCATCACTTTGACAAGAGTCAAATAGGAGAATTAAACATTAAAATTTGAGGATTATGGTTTTTATCATGCTTGTTGCTTTAACTCTTATGCTGAGACTATAACTGAAATATTATAGAGCATCAATAAATATATGCTTGATGAATGAGTTTACAAGCCATATTTTTTAAATATAATAAAAATTAGAGTGAATATAAAAGGATCAACATATTAAAACATACTTAGAAAACTAACACCAACTACTTTATTTAATCATTGAAGGGTTAATAGTGAAAAAAAAAGGATTGGAAATTCAGAAGATCATTTGTAATTCAATATAAAGTTATTTTCTTCTACCTTTTAAGAGATAATTCAGTTTTAATTTTTAAACTTAGGAGTTGAACACAGTATAATAAACAATTCCAAATATAAGCCCAAGGTATCGATGTGTACCCATAATAATCAGATTTCTGAGGTTTACAAAAACACACTATGTTCAACAGACTAAGGAGAAAATATTGAATCTTTAAATAAGTAGTTAGCTCACAAGCACAATGAGTTTTCCAGTGTATATTGAAATCAATATTTTCAGGAATGGGTTCAAAACAAACTGTAAAGTCCTGAAAACATCATGCCATATAAAATGTTTCTACAAAGCTTATAGGTACATTGAATAGTTTCAATTAATGAATACTCTGCATAGAATCATCAGAAATGGAAGAGTAAAGCTAATTAAAACAATGAGACGGCATGAGATTTAGGAAATCTTTTGCTTTGTTTCTAAAATTTTATATATTTATGTAACAACAAGAAACAGTGATTGACAAGAATCAACACCTTAAATATCTAAAATTCATAGATGGATGAAATGCCACAGACATAGAGAGCTAGAAGAACACATGTTGTTGTACAAAATAACAATAGTGTACATTAAGTTAAGCTATGTAGTTCTAATATAATTGCTTCAAAAATTGCCTTCATCCTCTGATTTAGTGGCTCAAAGATAAATTCTCAAGTAATGCTGGTTAACTGGATGTCAAACATATTACCTTTGTGAAGATTGACTGGTTCAGAATTTGAATTTTAATTTAACCTTCTTGGCATACAAATTATTCTTTTTTTTTTCGGACTTTATAATGTTTATTATAGGTCCAAATATTATCATGGCAGTATTATTCAACCTGTTATCACAAATAATAAGGCACAGACACCTGTAAGATTTGTTAATTGCCTTATTTCCCTAGGGCTGGGAAGATATTTCACCTACGTTGGCCCAGTAACCTCACCATCCATCTTCCAGCCCCATCCAATGCCATCTCCCTTAACCCTCTTCATCTGGTCTACATTCTATTCATAATACCATGGTTCTTGCTTGTATTCTTCCTCTGGGCCTTTTCATGCCATTACTGAAGTCCTTCCTCTTGGTCCCACCTGTTTTTTTTTGTTTTGTTTTGTTTGTTTTTTGTTTTTTTGTTTTTTCCCATACTAACTCATGGTGGCATCCTCCTTCCTCCTTTTGGCCTGTCTGTCCATCTCCCATGATTCTCCTGTCCTCTCCAAACCCAGGAACCTTAGCTACATGTACACCATTCTTCCCTGCTCAAGTGTAGGCCATTTAATCAATCGATCAAGTACATTTTAGGCAGGTTTACAAAGAAGGAATAGGTGAACCAGAACTTGAGCTCCAGTAACGCACATTGACTAACCTCCAACAGAACACCATTTAGATGAATAATTTTCTCTATTCCTAGTTGTCTATAATGAATATATTTTGGAGAGATGGCTCAGAAGTTAAGAGCACTGTCTGCTCTTCTAGAGGTCATGAGTTCAATTCCCAGCAACCATGTGGTGGCTTACAACCATCTATAATGAGATCTGGTGCCCTCTTCTGGTATGCAGGTGCACTTGCAGACAGAACACTGCATACATAATACATAAATGAATAAATCAATCTTTAAAAAAGTACAAATTATTCTTTTTCAGCCTTAATGCAAAAATGTTTTTAATATTTTTTTTTAGTATTTACTTACTAAAAAATTTTTGGAGACAAATTTTATTGTAAGATTTATATGACTTACTATCATATGCACTGTAAATCAAACAAAGAAACACACATGGACACCCACCTAAACATACAGAGTTTCCAGGCTGAGTATATGCGAAACAATTCAAATTGATCGATATACATTTGTGTGCTAAAATATAATTGTTGATCTGTACTCTTTCTACTAAACTATAATTTGTGTGAACATTACAAAAATGTGTTAGTTGATTGGTATATATTAATTCTCAGATTTTATACAGGGAGTCTTATGGAAGAAGGGGAATATAGAAGGACCCAGAAGGGACAAGAGCCACACAGGGAGACCAACAAAGCCAAAAAAAAAAAAAAAAAAAAAAAAAACCAACCAGGACCCAAGGGGACTACAGACTAACCAATCAACCAAAGATCATTCATAGGGAGGACTTAGACAACCTGCTCAGATGTAGCCCATAGACAGCTCAGTCTCCATGTGGAGAGAAGAGATGGTCTTTCACATGAAATCATTTTCTTGAACCTTGATCACTTCTTCCTGGACGAACGACCTAGCCAATAAACAAAGGAAGAGGATGCAGGCAGTCCTGATGAAACCTGATAGGTTAGAGTGAGATAGTAGAGGGGGAGGACTTCCCCTATCAGTGGACTATGGGAGAGGGATTGGAGAGGAAGAGGGAAGAAGGCTCGGACAGGAAGGAAATGGGGGGGGGGCCTACAACCAAGATACGAATGGAATAAATTGTTACTACTACTACTAATAATAATAAAAGATAAATAACAAAACAAAATAAACAATTATTTTTCTTTCAATTTTTCTGCATTATGAAGAATTTTTCCAAAACCATAAAATACTCATCAACATTTCAAATGCCACATTTTAATATCAACCCAAGAATAGAGATCTTGCTCTAAGGTTATAAAAAAACATTTTTATAGGCTTTCCTCTACTGTAAATAATTAATGTAATTTTGATGTCCTATTTAAAGTCCTTAGGAAAGGGAAATATGATTATTGAGTACATTAAAATATAAATTTATTTGGTCCTAGAGTCCATCATTTGCAATTTGGGAAAAAAATGAAAACAAAAGGTTGTTACTTGTCTCACTACAGTCTGAATGCAAATAATATCACTTAAAACGATTATATTTGTTGCAATTACATACAGGAAGGCAGTGTTTGAGACTTGGTGGATAGCATCCCTTGCAAGTCATGTTGAAATGGTCTGTCTACATCCAATGGCCCTTGGTTATCAGCTTTGATTTTGAAAACCATATATAGGTCATTGTTTAGAAAGTTAACTGATAAAACTATTTGATTTTCCTAAAGCAAATCACATATGAATTCACTTTGTCTTTTGAAACACTCCTGCGTTTAGATCTTCAATTACACCACCACCCTGACATCCTTTAGAATGCCTGTCACATCACTGTTCCTGCTTTTTCTTCTCTTTCAGTCACACAAAGTGCTACCTTCTCTTTCTTCCCAGCCTCCGGTCTACAGAGTGACTCAAGCTTGTTCCTATGGCAACAGGCAACTCACTCCCTCTCTATGCTTAATTACCTTATTTGTCTCTGAGGACACAGTCCCCTTCTGCTATTCAAACACCCCAGTTTTTTCAGAGTATGAAATTCTCTCTCTCACTCTCTCTCCTTCTCACTCTCTCTGTCTCTCTGAGTCTCCAATCCATTTATTTTCTAGTAAATTAACAGTGCCCTTTGTGCATTGTTTTAATTTTTTAACTTCTATTAATTATACTTTATTCACTTTGTATCCCCCCATAAACCATTTCCTCCACCCCTCCTAATCCCACCTTCCCACTCCCTTTTTCATGCATACTCCTCCCCAAGTCCACTGATAGGGGAGGTCCCCCTCTCCTTTCTTCTGATCTTAGTCTATCTTCTTCTGTGGCTTGGTAATGCTGCTTCCCCCTCAGGGGGAGGTAATTAAAGAACAGACCAATCAGTTCATGTCAGAGACAGTCCCTCTTCCCATTACTATGTAACCCACTTGGACAGTTGAGAATTTTTCTTTCCAGGTCTGTAAAGAATTGTGTTGGTAATTTGATGGGAATTGCATCGAATATGTAGATTGCTTTTGGTAAGATAGCCATTTCTACTATGTTAATCCTGCCAAGCCATGAGCATGAAAGATCTTTCCATCTTCTGATATCTTCTTCTAATTCTTTCTTCAGAGACTTGAAATTTTTTTTCATACAAGTCTTTGACTTGCTTGGTTAAGGTTACACCAAGGTACTTTATGTCTTTTGTAGTTATTAAGAAGGGTGTTGTTTCCCTAATTTCTTTCTCAGCCCTTTTGTCTTTTGTATACAGGAGGGCTACTGATTTTTTGTGTTAATTTTGTATCTGGCCACTTTGCTGAAGGTGTTTATTAGCTGTAGGAATTCCTTGGTAGAGTTTTTGGGGTCACTCACGTATACTATCATATCATCTGCAAATAGTGGTAATTTGACTTCTTCCTTTCCAATTTGTATCCTCTTGATCTCCTTCAACTGTCTTATTGCTCTAGCTAGGACATCAAGAACAATGTTGAAGAGATATGGAGAGAGTGGACAGCCTTTTCTTGTCCCTGATTTCAGTTTCTTTCCATTGAGTTTGATGTTGGCTATAGTCTTGCTATATATCGCCTTTACATACTATGTTCAGGTATGTGCCTTGTATCCCTGATCTCTCCAATACTTTAAACATGAATGGATGTTGGATTTTGTCAAATGACTTTTCAGCATCTAAGGAGATGATCATGTGGTTTTTCTACTT
The DNA here is from genome assembly GCF_030254825.1 of Meriones unguiculatus. Taxonomy (NCBI): domain Eukaryota; kingdom Metazoa; phylum Chordata; class Mammalia; order Rodentia; family Muridae; genus Meriones; species Meriones unguiculatus. The sequence goes on from NC_083352.1 coordinate 43,465,298, forward strand.
CAGTTTGTTTATGTGGTGGATCACATTGATGGATTTCCCTATATTGAACCACCCCTGCATGCCTGGGATGAAGCCTACTTGGTCGTAGCAGATGATGTCTTTGATGTGCTCTTGGATTCGATTTGCAAGTGTTTTGTTGAATATTTTTGCATCAATGTTCATGAGGGAGATTTGCCTGAAATTCTCTTTCTTTATTGGGTATTTGTGAGGATTAGGTACCAAGGTGACTGTGGCTTCATAGAATGAGTTTGATAGTGTTCCTTTTGTTTCTATCTTGTGGAATAGTTCGAAGAGTATTGGTTTTAGCTCTTCTATGAAGGTCTGATAGAATTCCGTGCTGAAACCATCTGGCCCTGGCCTTCTTTTGCACAGTGGACTTTTGATGACAGCTTCCATTTCCTTAGTGGATATAGGACTATTTAATTGGTTCATCTGGTCTTGATTCAGCTTTGGCATGTAGAATCGTTCAAGACTTTGGAAGTAAGATCTAATTATTGTTTGGATTACTTCAGTGTCTGTGGTTATGTCCCCCTTTTCATTTCTGATTTTGTTGATTTGGATAGTTTCTCTCTGCCTTTTAGTTAGTTTGGCTAAGTATTTGTCTATCTTTTTTATTTTCTCAAAGAACCAGCTCTTGGTTTCATTGATTCTTTGAATTGTTTTATTTGTTTCTAATTTATTGATTTCAGCAGGTGAGTTTCATTATTTCCAGCTGTCTATTCCTTTTTGGTGTGTCTGTTTCTTTTTTTTTTTTTCTAGGGCTTTTAAGTGAGCCATTAAGTTGCTTGCATGAGATATTTTGAATTTCTTTTTGAAGGCACTTAGTTCTATGAACTTTCCTCTTAGCCCTGCTTTCACTTTGTCCCATAAGTTTGGGTATGTTGTATCTTCATTTTCAATGAGTTCTACGAAGACTTTTCTTTCTTTCTTTCTTTCTTTCTTCTCTCTCTCTCTCTCTCTCTCTTTCTTTCTTTCTTTCTTTCTTTCTTTCTTTCTTTCTTTCTTTCTTTCTTTCTCAGGTGTGATTCTAATGGGTTTGCCATTATATGTTACTTGGCCTTTTTCCCTTGCAGCTTTGAGTATTTTTCTTTGTGCTGTATACTTACTCTTTCTTTCTTTCTTTCTTTCTTTCTTTCTTTCTTTCTTTCTTTCTTTCTTTCTTTCTTTCTTCCCTGACCCAGCTGTCATTTAGTAGCAAGTTGTTCAGTTTCCATGTGTTTGTAAGCATTTTGCTATTTCTGTTGTTGAGGTCCAGCTTTATTCCATGGTAATAAGACAGGATAAAAGGTTTTATTTCAATCTTCTTGTATCTGTTGAGGCTTGCTTTGTGACCAACTATATGCTCTATTTTGGATAAGGTTCCATGTGGTGCTGAGAAGAAGGTAAATTCTTTTGAGTTTGGGTGAAAGGTTCTGTAGATGTCTGTGAGGTCCATTTGATTCATGACCTCTGTCAGAGTTATTGTTTCTTTGTTTAATTTCTCTTTGGTTGACCTGTCCTTTGTTGAGAGTGGGGTGCTGAAGTCTCCCAATATTAATGTGTGGGGATCTATGTGTGTTTTAAGTTTTATCAATGTTTCTTTTACAAATATGAATGCCCTTGTATTTGGGGCATAGATGTTCATGATTGTGATGTCTTCCTGGTGGAATTTTCCCTTGATGAGTATGGAGTGTCCTTCCCCATCTCTTTTTATTAATTTTGGTTGAAAGTCTATTTTATAAGATATTAGAATGGCTACTCCTGTGTGCTTCTTGGGTTTATTTCCTTGGAAAGCCGTCGCCTGACCCTTTACCTTCAGGCAATGTCTATCTTTGTGACTTAGGTGTGTTTCTTGTATGCAACAGATTGCTGGGTTTTGTTTACGCATCCATTCTGATTCTGTTAGTCTGTGTCTTTTTTATTAGATAATTGAGTACATTGATGTTGAGAGAGATTAATTACCAGTGGCTGTTAGATCCTTTGATTTTTATGTTGGCTGTAGTCATATGGTTGTGTGCTTGGTTGCTTTTTGTTTTACTTTAGTGAGGTTAATTATTTCCTGTGTTTTCTTGAACGTAGCTAGTTTTCTTGGGTTGTCTTTTTTCTTCTAGTGTCTTCTGTAATGCTGGATTTGTGTGTAGGTAATTTTGATTTCTTTTTTTTTTTTTGTCAGTGAATATCTTGTTTTCAATGTCTATGAGGACTGAGAGTTTTGCCAGATATAGTAGCCTGGGCTGACATCTGTGTTCTCTTAGGGTCTGCATGATATCTGTCCAGGCTCTTCTGGCTTTTATAATTTCTATTGAGAAGTCAGGTGTGATTCTAATGGGTTTGCCATTATATGTTACTTGGCCTTTTTCCCTTGCAGCTTTAAGTATTTTTCTTTGTGCTGTATACTTACTGTTTTGATTATCATGTGACGGGAGGATTTTCTTTTCTGGTCTAATTTACTGGAAGTTTTGTATCCCTCTTGTATTCTTATTGGTCTCTCCTTTAAGTTGGGAAAATTTTCTTCAGTGATTTTGTTGAAAATATTTTCTGGGCCTTGGAGCAGGGAATCTTCTGTTTCCTCTATTCCTATTATTCTTAGGTTTTGTCTTTTTATGTTGTCTTGGATTTCTTGGATGGTTTGTGTCAGGAATTTTTTAGATTTAACATTTTCTTTGACAGATACATTGATTTCTTCCATTGTATCTTCCACACCTGAGATTCTTTCTTCCATGTCTTGTAGTCTGTTGGTTATACTTACCTCTGTAGTTCCTGTTTTCTTTCCAAGGTTCTTCCTCTCAGTGATTTCCTTCATTTGTGTTTTCTTTAATTCTTCCAATTCTATCTTCAGATCTTGAGCCGTTTTGTTGATTTCCTTCACCTGTCTGACTGTATTTTCCTGGTTTTCCTTCAATTCCTTCAGCTGTTTGTTTAAGCAGTCCACTGTTTCTTTTATCCATTCAGTGCTTAAACATTTCCTCTCTAAAGGCCACAAACTGTTTGGATGCAACTTCCTGTATTTCTTTATGGATGGACATAATCTGTTTGAGTTTATCTTCCTCTAGGTCTTTAAGAATTTTATTTGTTTCCCCTGTTACCCTTTTCATGAGCATAGATATTAGGTCATCTTCTTGAATTTCAATTATGCTGGGGTGTCCAGGGCTACTTGCCTCTGGATAACTGGGTTCTGCAGATGCCATATTGCTCTGTCTTTTGTTGGTTGAGCTTTTACTCTGGACTCTACCCATTGGGCTATCTTAGGTGTTTGGAGTTAGTTTCTGGTGTTTTCTGGGACCCTGTGATGGAGAAAATCCCCTTGGCAGAAAGATGGTTTTTCCTGAAGGAAGCCTTCTCAGCTTTTTGGGTATAGTCACTGGATGGCCGGTGTTTTTCAGAAGTTGCCACTGCTCACCTCAGGCATAGAGTCCTGAGTGGTAACTGTGGTCCTTGTTAGTGGAGAATTCTCTCCTCTCACCCAGATAAGTCTTGAAGACAGCTGCCTTGCTTCTGGGTTTCTTGCTGTAAATTTAGTGATCTGCTTCTGTAACCTGTGTGTCCTGTGTTTTGGTAAGTTTTGTTAGGGATAACTGGTTGCCCCTTAGAGAGCAGTGTCTGTGGGTTGATCTCAAGGATTCTGGGCTTTTGTAGGTGAGGTTGGGGCTCTGTGCCCCTGTACACAAGAGGTAATCTGTGGCGGGTTGGTACAGCTCTCCTGGTAACAGCAGGTTATCTGGTGCACAGCAGATCCCTGGGTTTGGTTCGTCTTCAAGACCATTTCCACAGATATACTGTGTGGCCCAAGTCCATTCATTTTGTTTCGTTTCCTGTGAGGATTTCTCCCAACAGTGACTCCCAGTCTCTGGGGTCCTGAGGTTCACAGCTCTGTCTGTGCTGGAGAGCTGGGCATCCAGGTCACGCAGCAACTGTCTGTGTTCACAGCTGGCTGGAACCCAGTTCAGTTATGGTGGCTTGTATCCGCAGGTCTGCAAGACTTTTTCCAGGGAAAGCCTGGGTCACCCAATTCAGTACCATTTCCTTCCTTCTCTGTGGGGTTTTCTCACGGCTGGGACTCCTAGTCTCTGATGTTTTTTGTGCCCACCGATCAGCCTGGGTAGGTGATCAGGACATGCAGGCATGTGGCTCTGATCTGGCGACCTAGTGCCTCCCAGACCTGGGATCTCTTCCCGGTTCTGGTTGGGTGACGTGAGAGTGGACTTGATCGATTCCCACGCCGTGGAGGTTTTGTCTCACCTGGGAAACACAATCGCTGTTGTTTTAGAGCCCAGAGTTCAGTCTCTTGGTCACTGTACGGAAAATGTCCTACTCCTCAGACGCAGTGTTCTCCTGGCCCCACCATCTTGTCCCTCTCCCTGTGTGTTCTTTTTTAAGGGGAGCAGGGGCTATCTCTGACAGGGACTCCATTGCCTGCTTTCTGATCATGACCCCCTGATGGGACTGTCTTGTCTGGCCTCAATGGAAAATATGTGTTCTGTCCTGCTGCAACTTGATGTGCTGGAGAGGGTTGGGGAGACTCCTTTTTCTTAAGAGTATGGGAGTGGGATAGGGGGAAAAGGGAGGGAAGGTAGGACTGGGCAGTGAGGAGGGAGGTGGATACAATCAGGATATAAAGAGAATAATAATAAGAAGAAAACAAAACACAAGGAAACTAAGACTCCTGCAATGGGGGATATAGAACCTCTACCAGATGTCTCTTTTAAGGAGGCTATGGGGTTCTGCTGGATAAAGTTGAACTCAGTAGTCTTCAGATAGCCATTTATTTGTGTCCAGCCTATTATTATAGACTACCTTTTCTTAGCAGTGTTCTCAAAGTCTCCCCTGACATGGGTGACCCCAGTTCTTATAAGGAGCATCACATAGCCCTCAGAGCAGACCCTTCCCTGATGAGGAAAGTCCTCTAGCAAGCATCTAGGAATCCCTAGAAATGCCCCACCCTATTAAGGAGGTCTTAACAGTGACCTTCACCTGTACTTGGAGATTTTCCCCTCACCGTTAGGGTAATTAAGTACTATATTTTTCTTCTTGTGATAGGACCCTTAAGTATCCCTGACTCACTTGACCCCAACAAATCAAACACATTCACCCTCCATTTCATTCCCTCTGCAGATGGTTTACATTGCTCTTGAGTTCACACAAAGATATGCACTAACTCACTTCCTAGACCATCTGAGAGTCGACATTAATCCTCTGCTTGCTGTGTCTCCCTGGGCCTGCCCTTTGGCCCAATGAACTTAGCAAGCCTGTGCCTTCACTGCAAGCCTAAGAGACATGAGCTTTGGGACACCTCTGTTGTGCTTAGCACAACAGCTTAACCAAGAGCTGTATCACTTGGGTATCACCGTAGGCTTTGGAAAGCCTGATCTTCCATTGCCACAAGCAATCTCATGCTAAAAAAGCTGAACTGTAACCCTCGGTGTAAAAGCTTTTCCACACCTGATTTAGCACACTCAGGCCTCACCCTAAAGTGCTCTAGCTCCCCTTGAGAGAAACAGAATTCTCATTCTCTATGTGGATACCTAGCTCTTGGATTAAAGGTGTGTGCTTGGGCTGGCTGAACCATACCATAATCACTTGTTCACAATAAACAGAAAGTTCTTGGTTTAAAGGTGTGTGATAAGGTTCAACCAAAGCAAACAAGAAACAGGGTTTTATAATTCACAATTTTGGGATTCACAATAGGATCAAATATCCTACAACAGTAACATAAATATATAAAATACATAAATATATATTTATACACACACATACATTAAAAGTTGCATTAGTTGGGATGAAAATGCTCCACTCTAATAAAACATAGACTATCAAACAATACCAGGCATAAGATACTTCCTATGGCATGCTGATTGGGAGAGTCCAGGAAACCCACAAAACAACATAGGCTATTCTCTTTGTGTCTGAAGGTTACAGGAGAAGAAGATAATATCATATTGCTGAAGACCACACACATTTGGGCGAAAGGACTTTCAGGAATCCATTTGAATTTGACCGGGAAGGCTATTCTTAAGGGTAGCTCTCACGGACTCACAAACAACTATGCAAGTTGGAAAGGTAGGGAAGTAACCAAGAGTCCAACTCAGGTGTACCCAGTCCTACCTAGGGCTCACAACAGTGATCAGACGGTCAAGATGCAATAAAGAAACATAAGGAAAAAAAGTTGGTTGTGGTATTATGTGCTTTGGAAATCGAACTCAGATATCCTCCAATTTGTAGTATATATGTACTACATAAATAAAACTTTGTTATTTAAAAACACACAAACACACACATGACACACACAACACTAACTCAACATAGAAAGAGAGAGGAAGAGAGAGACAGGGAGGGAGAAAAAGGGAAGGACAGATAGAGAGAGAGTAATGTAGCCCTTGGAGATTTAACTAAGGAATGTGGATGATAAATAATATATAGAGGAGTTAGGAAAACATTAAGATGCCATTAAGAAAGTTTTGTAATGCTAATAGAGAAACATAATTTTATAGATTTTCTTAAAAATCCATTGTTGTGTGTGTGTGTGTGTGTGAGAGAGAGAGAGAGAGAGAGATAGACACACCCAACAGAGAGAGAGAAAAAGAGAAAAATAGAGGGAGGGAGATGACTGGAGTTATGTCATATGGGTGGGAACACTCTCTCCAAGGCCCACAGACAATCTGATAAAATAGTAACAAACATGTGAAACCACCCATCCAGCTATTGATCAGGTCTAAGATACCCAGAACAATATAAGTTATAAGCACCATTCTTGATGCCTTCAGGAACATGAGTATTAAACTCTACTACAGAACATATCATATATTTCACACACTGGACTTGGAGGAATCAAGCTGGATCTGACCTCCTCTTTTCTCTGGATTAGCTCTTGTATCTATGCAAACTGGTAGGGAAGGAAAGCAATTAACAGCACTACTTAACTGTGACACCCACGAAACACAGCAAGCACCTGCATGGCAAGAAGTCACTAATCTTTTAGTAGTGTGAGTTTCGTCTTGGGAGTAAATCTTAGCTGTAAAATTAGATTTAAAGTCTACCTGTACCATAAACCTATCCAAGTACATATGGTTAGTGAGGTCATAAATCTTAAAGGGGAACCTCCTCCTGCCACATCCTTAAACCAGCATAATACCAAGCTGCACTCTACAGACTTCTCCCTACACAACCAGTTAAGTGTAGCTCTCATAACTCATTAAGGTAGCTTCTTTTTGCAGCAGTAGGGTACTGTTATAGAAAGCCATGCCTTGTGTTAATGCAAAGAGTTATTTATGTGCCCACAATGCGCCTTCTATACCTATATGACCAAAAGACTGTAAAAGGCAATGTCCCAGGAAGTGTTCTATGACATTGTGTCTTCTTGATGTAACAAGATAGATCTCCATGAAATATTAATAACATTGCTGTATAAATAAGATCTGAACAATTCCAACACTAGTTGAGATCCTGAAAGGGATAGGGGAAATCTCATGGGGCTCTATCCATAGAAAAAGTGAAGGGAGGGGGAGACTCCTGGATGGGGATCAGGTGTGAGGAGAGTGCGAATTTCGGGGACCTAAAGAGAGAGAATGGAAATTGGTGGTGGTGGGCATCTCTAGGAAGAGAGAAGCTCATGGGAGTCTATGGGGGTGACCCTAGTTGAGACTTCTAGCAGAAGAGGATACCACCTCTTCTACCCAGTAGCTGATGGGAACAGATGTAGATACACACAGCCAAGCAATAGTCCAAGCTTCCGGAGTTTTGGAGTTTTGTGCAAGAGTTGGGAAAAGGATTGAGGAAGCCAGGGGTCATGGACACCACAAGAAAACTTACAGAGTAAATTAACATGGGACCATGGGGATTCACAGAGGCTGAACCACCAGCTGAAGAGCATGCATGGGATGGACATAGACCTCCTACACATATGTAGCAGATGTGCAGCTTGATCATTCTGTGGGTACCCTAATAATAGGAGGAGGGGCTGTCTCTGATTATGTTACCTACTTCCTGATTCATTTCTTCTAGCTGAACTGCCTTGTCTGGTCACAGTAGGAAAGGATGTGTTTAGTGCTGCTGGAGTTGAGGTGCCTGAGTGGGTGGGCCCTTTAAGGCCCTCTGTTTCTCTGAAAAAAGGAAAGTGGGGAAGTGGGTGGGGAGGGGCATGAAGGAAGAGCTGGGAGGAGAGGAAGGAGGAGACTGTTAACAGGCTGTAAAATGATTAGATGGATAGATAGGTAGATAGACAGATGATAGATAGATAGATAGACAGATTGGTAGATAGGTAGGTAAATAGGTAGATGGAAAAAAACTACAGACAATTAAGGACTAATGAGAGAGAAAGAATTAGCATTACCCAATGATAATCCACAAAAGTGGTTATTTAATTGATCAAGTTGTCAATACTAGAAAATACATATTCACAAACAACACTAAATAGACCAAATGAATGTATTGATATATTTATCTACATATGTGTATACAACAATAATAATTAAAAAAGTATGAATTTGAGAAAGAGTGGGATGCCAATTTATGAAGATAAATAATATAATTATACTATAATTAAATACATAAGAAAGAAATATTAAATATAAATAATTTAAAAATTAACTGAAAAAGTATATAAGAAAATTTAATTGTGGATAAATGTTATTGAAAGTATTTAATTATCAGTGGCATGGAGATGGGTATCATTTTTGAGTTCAACATGCATGTACTCTAAGATGATGTGGGAAAGTTTATAAATTTGAGTTTTGTAGTCTGGGAGCAAGCTAGATCTGGAAGGAATGGGGGCTGAATATTATCAAGATATGTTATATTTGCAAGCAATAAATATATTATTTTTAAGAAATTTATGTAATTAAACCGGTGCTGCTGTAAAGCTTTAGAATATTATGAAAATACTTTATCATGCAAACTATCTCCCAAAAGCTCATAATGTACCAGTTGTAAGGACACACTTTTCAGGAAAATATATACTTGTCTAATCCCTAAGTATAAGTTTAATTTTTCCTTTGCCTATGTGGTATAGAACTTATCCACTGTACTACCATTTCTCATTTTCGGAATAAACTTTTCCACTTTCTGCTAACCCCAATGGCACATTATTTCATGTATGCACTAGTATATTACTTGGATTCCAAGATTATAGCTTGTATTTCTGCCCTCATTACTCTGTCAGATGACATTGCATAAATACATTAATGTCCTTTGGTTCAACTATCTCATCCTCAAGCAGTTCTCTAACTTCATTCCTGTTGTTTACTAACACTGGGAGTATACATCGCAGTGGAAGTAGGGAGTATAGCATTAGTTGCTTTGTTTTCTCCTGCAGTTCCGGACCACTTACACAGGGATCTATGACCCACAGTGTGTTAGGACTTCCCACATCAATCAACAATCAAGAACATGCCACACAGACATAATCACAGACTTAACCACAGACCAGCTTGATTTATATTATTCTTCAATTGAGGTTTCCAGGACAGTCTGGGTGTGGCAAGTTGTCATTTAAAACTACTCAGCAAAGGTGGCTTGTCAGTGAGATGGCCAAATGAAACAGTAGAAACAAAGGCAGCACTTTAATAAATTGCGGGCTGTGATATGATTTTAGTTTTTGGCATTTATATGTTGACTTATTTACATTTGTTAATTCATTGCTTTGGGAATTGGATGTTATGATTTTTAATGCCTTTCAGTCTCATAAGAAAACTATAAGGTTCAGAGTTACTTTCTCTAAAAACAAATTAAGAATTGATGAATAGATGTTATATTTATATACATACTTACTGATATATCAACAGCAAATTAGATTTGACAAAGAGTTTTAATATATACATACATATTAAATTACATTTTTAATATATAAAATATTAAAGTATTAAAATACTCTACATGTTTATTAAAACCAGTAAAATCTAATTATCTATGATAGCATAAACTGTAACAACAGAAAATAATTAGATCTTATTATCTTAATGGTATATTATCATTAGGAATAACAGCCTCTAATATCTTTACAATGCTTTTATGAGAAAGCAATGGGTCATTGGACCACAGTGTTTATGTGCATGACTGTTGTGTATTATGGTAGCACAAGCAACTTTTAAATGTAGCTAAAATGGAAGATTCTTGTATTTTTGTAACCAGTCTACACTATATCCTCTGTTTAGTCATTTGGAAGACACAAATTCAGTTTGTTCTAGTTTCTCTTTTCTTTTCTGTCTGTCTTTGTAGAGACATTCTCTCAAAAGGATGGAGAAACACGATACATGTGGGTGTTTTGTGTTATACATGTCACAGCATGCTCTATGATCTTGACCAAATGCATTTCATTGTCTGTGTGATAGCAACAGTTATCAAAATATGACCCTGTTGTTTTTGCCAGACTTTGCTTAGCTTGTTTTAAAATTTATTTTTGTAGCTCAAGACAGTTACATGTCTATCCAAACATCAGTAGTAATCGAAAGTTAGCAGAATGACAGCAGACATCAGTTTTGTATTTTTAAGGCTACTGTCAGTACTTTTATTACGGATAGACTTCTTGAATGACCCAGTTTGAGTTTGTTCCCCAAGCAACCACTCCATACTTTAGTAAGTTGATATATATTTTGCAACCTCTTATGAGTTTGGGAAAAATAAATCACTCATGACAGATAAAGTGTAACGTGCATAGTTTCTTGGTCTCTCGTATACCTTTAATAGAATTATTTAAAAGATTAGTATAGCCACGGTCTCTTTAAGGTTGAAAGTGAATTCTATAAATCTTTCTTCAGAGTTTCTATTTCATTGCCTCCCCTACTTGAAGAAAATATTTATGTTCAGGACTGCAAGTATTTTCCTACTTTTAGCTTATGCCATAAATCTCACCTTGTACATTTGGCTTATCACTTAGTGACACAAAGCAATATTCATTGTTACACTAGGAACTTGCACTTCTCCCCTCAGTACTTCATATTCTCTTTCATATTGAAACATATTGAACTTTGCTCAGAGTGCTTCAGGATTCTTGATATATGGATATTTCTGTGAAGCTTAACACGAAAGGTGGCTTAGTTAAATCAAGACCCATATTATTTTCTTCAAAATATCTAGCATATCACTTGTCAAATAAATATTGGCCTGACTTCAGAGAGTATTAGTTGCTTATCTACTTCCATTTTTATCATAGATGCCTTTGTAACACTCAAGACTTTAGATATTTTCGTGCTTCACTGAACAGCTTCAGTATTTTCAGTTCAATTGAAGTAAGTGTATCCTTGCTTATTTTAGAGAACAATGTGTGTGATAATGGAAAGCTTATCTGGTTGCTTTAAGTGAAATGTTTAAAATACTTTAAAATCAAGAGATTTAAAATTGTAGGTGCAGTCATTTTTTAATGAAGAAAATAGTATTGGAAAAAAATAAATTGTGAACAGCCACAGCCACTATCACAATACTGTGACTGCTGGTTGCCACATTTAGTCTCTAGAGAAGATACTAAAGGACATCTTCATTAACTTGATACAAATTTAAGCAAAAATAATCTGTTTCACTCAAAGCAGAGAGCTCATTTTCTAGATGTGTCTTTAAAGGAAAAACAGAAAAGAGAAATTGTAATATACCAAATGTGAGATGGAAGAAGCGTGTGTCATGGGGTTTTGGAAGCGCTCAAAATAGTGAAATGTTTAAAGGAAAGTAAAATTCATTTACTTGTAAATTCACCAGCAAAAGATCAGACACTATAATTCCTCCTCAGACCCATAAAAGACATCTTGAGAATAAAACCAATACTCAGTATCAATATAAGATTTGGAAACTAGAAGCAAAAGCCTGATGTAAATTTTAAAGGTGCATTGCCTTGAGACTGTGGACCACATGGAGCATAATATCCCTCCTACAGAACATGCATTATATACATTTCTGTGGGATCTTTTTAAAAAATGCCTAGCAACCATTATTTTAATGTTTGAATACTATGGAATTGTCATTTTTTGCTCGAAATTTGAATTTGAATATTATATATATTCAATAGATAAATTGGATCATTTCAGCACTGGATATTTATACATGGATGCTCTTTTCAATGTGTAAATGATAACTCCAATTAGTTTTAAGCCTCAGATACAAGGTAACAGGTGACAACACTGGCCAAAAGAATTCAGTATTCAAAGCCACTCACTTCAAAAATATAAATGATAAAACATTTATTCTTAAAAGCAACAGTATCAAATAGAGATGTTTTTATTTTAACAATATTAAAGCCAATACATTTCATCCTGAAATTACTTCTTACACAGCTGTTTTATTTATTTTTTATTCATTACAATTTATTCACTTTGTATCCTGGTTGTAGCTCCTTCTTCATCTCCTCCCAGGCCCCACCTCCCTCCCTCTCATCCCCTGTGACCCTCATCCAGTCCACTGATAGGGGGGGTCCTCCTCCCCTTCCATCTGGCCCTAGCCTATCAGGTCTTATCAGGACTGGCTGAAATGTCTTCCTCTGTGCCCTGGTAAGGCTGCTTCCCCTTCAGGTTGAGGTGATCAAAGAGTCAGCCACTGAGTTTATGTCAGAGATAGTTCCTGTTCCCATTACTAGGGAACCCACTTGGGGACTGAACTGTACACGATCTACATCTGAGCAGGGGTCAGGGTCCTCTCTTAAATAAACAAGGATATATATCAATTTTATTTGTGACGTTGTTTCATTAGAAAACACTTATTTTCATTATATTGAAATTTGATAATTTATCAATAAATCACTTATGCATATATTTTAGTCCAATATTAAATTATGAGAATCAAAGTCTCCTAAATAGAAAAGAAACACATATACTAAACCAAGTAAATAAAATAATTGCATTTTGAGACAGGTTCTCAAGAATCATGAAGTGTTTTCCTCAGCTTATTGTTTATAGGCTATTCCAAGGCTCCATTGCAAAGACAAGAAATAATAATGGTGGGCAGTGGACTCCATGGATATACTGGTTGGAATTTAGTGATTAAAGGTATCATTAAACATGATGGAATTAGACAAAGCACAAGAAAGCATTAGTAAATGTATGTCTGAGGATCAATGCTGTGCACATGAAAAAACTGAATAAACATGGAAACAATGCTCTTGATTTGGAGTAGTGTTCACAGTGACTAATGACTGTCACTTCTCTTAGGCTGGAGGGTAAAATGTCACACACGAAGAGCAGTGGAAAATGATTTTCTCATGTAAATGGTATTCTACAAAAATCCTAAAAAACATCCAATGTTCCACCAAACAGACTTAAGTTATATCCAAGCAACCTAAATGAGTAATGAAATAAAACTTCTCAGTGCTCAGAATGAGGATACATAGTATCTCATACTCAATAAAAACAAACAAAAAAAAAACACCTCTCAGGAATGCCATAAGCAAAGACTATGTATCATGATGAGAAAATAAATAAACCAGGAGAGCAGTAAAAAAGATGTTTTATTTCAACAAGGATACTAAAACTTTACTAAAAGGTATTGTATGTATTCAAACTGTTGAAAAGGGAAAATTAACATAAAATAATACTGATTAGAAAGGAGAAAACGGTAAAAAGTTAAAGAGGAAATTCTTTTTTTTAATTATACTTTCTTTACTTTGTATCCTCTCTCTACTTTCCTCCCTCCTCCCCTCCCAACCCCTCCCTTCCTCTCCCTTCTCCAAACACTCCCCTCCCCAAGTCCACTGGTAGGGGAGGGTTTCTTTTTATTCCTTCTGATCTTAGCCTATTAGATCACATCAGGAGTGGCTGCATTGTCTTCCTCTGTGGCCTGGTAAGGCTGCTCCCCCCTCAGGGGGTGGTGATCAAAGAGCAGGCCAATCAGTTCATGTTAGAGGCAGTCCCTCTTCCAACTACTATGGAACCCACTTGGACACTGAACTGCCATGGGCTACCTCTGTGCAGGGGTTCTAGGTTATCCCTATGTATGGTACTTGGGTGGAGTATGAGTCTCAGGAAAGACCCCTGTGCTCAAATATTTTGGTTCTGTTGCTCTCCTTGTGGACCCCCTGTCCTTTCCATATCTTACTATTATTTCTCACTTCTTTCATAAGGTTCCCTGCATTCTGTCCAAAGTTTGGCCATGAGTCTCAACATCTGCTTTGATAGTCTGCAGGGCAGAGCCTTTTAGAGGCCCTCTGTGGGAGGCTCCTAACTTGTTTCCTGTCTTCTTCTTCTTCTTCTTCTGGTGTCCATTCTCTTTATCTTTCGGGGTGGGGATTGAACATTTTAGCCAAAGTCCTCCCTCTTGATTAGTTTCTTTAGATGTACAGATTTTAGTAGGCTTATCATATATTATATGTCTATCTGAGTAAGCATATACCATGTGTGTCTTTCTGCTTCTGGGATAGCTCACTCAGGATGATCCTTTTCGGATCCCAGCATTTACCTGCAAATTTCATGATTTCCTTGTTTTTCATTGCTGAGTAATATTCCAATGTGTAGTTTTAGCACAATTTCTATATCCATTCTTCAGTTGAGGGGCATCTGGGCTGTTTCCAGCTTCTGGCTATTACAAATAAAGCTGCTACAAACATGGTTGAGCAAATGTCCTTATTGTGTACTTGAGCCTTTTTTGGATATATGCCTAGGAGTGGTATGGCTGGATCTTGAGGAAGCGCTATTCCTTGTTGTCTGAGAAAGTGCCAGATTGATTTCCAGAGTGGTTGTACAAGTCTACATTCCGACCAGCAGTGGAGGGGGGTTCCCCTTTCTCCACAACCTCTCCAGCATGTGTTGTCACTTGAGGTTTTGATCTTGGCTATTCTGATGGGTGAAATCTCAGGTCTGTTTTGATTCACATTTCCCTAATGGCTAATGACATTGAGCATTTTTTTTTCAATGCAGTTTATTCAGGAACCTTGAACAATCCTCGGACCCTGGGGAAAGCCAGCCCACAGCTTAAATAGCCTCTGGGTAGCCAACCCAGGCGTGCCACGTGGGCAATGCAGATAGGTCCACATACAGGGAAGCAAGCCAGATCCTCAGCCTTAGCCAAATGTGGAATTGTTCGTGACAGAGAGCACTCACCATCTGGAAGGTGGAAGGCGGAAACCAGCTCCATCTTTAAGGCATAGCATTCTGCAGCTCTCTACAGTTCCCCCTTTTTGTTTTAGATGCATCAGGCAAGAGTAGAGGTCTGATCTCTGATATTAGAAATAAATTGGGACTTTGTACCGATGTTCATTTAGGTGTCATCCACCCAAAGAGCATCAGACCCGACCGATACCTTTTTCTCAGAGGCGGGACCTGGGGCATCAACCCGGATGTAATCAGACATGCTCTTCTCTGGGTCGAAAGCGGCTGACCCTGAGTGCAGTGCTTAGCCTCGCATCCTGAGCATAACATTTTAGCTTTTTATGGTATCCAACCATGCTTGGGGAGAATGTCCTGCTTCAATGGCTGTAAAGGCCTGAATGGTCATGGCTGCATCACACTGTTGTGAGACTCTAATCTTGCATATATACCACAGGCAAACCAAGGAGACCAACACCAGAAGGCCTGCTAACGCTCCCATGCCCGCCCATTCCTTCAGATGATTCATGGCTGCAGCAATCCATGTTGATAATCCTGTGGCTAGTCCTGCATCCACTCTGGTAGAATTTACTGTGACAATGGCCACTCTCAGCTGCTCCATCGTAGTATCGAATTCTCCAGTCCAATTACCTAAAATATAGCTCGACAATTGTTTAGACAGATTTGCAGCACAGGAAAAATTCTCATGTTGTATGCTAGTGACACAAAGTCCAGCATACTTTCATTGACAGCCAGGTTGAGCGATTTGCCATAGGGTATCAATTTGCTCCTGCAAGAGGTCAATCCTCTGATTGAACACCCTCAAGCTTCCTTTTAGTTGAGCATTAATTCCTTTATGTACAACTAAGGCATGAGCTACATTGGCTAAATGATTATTCAGGGTCTGAGCAGTCTGCCCAGTATGACTCATGGCTAATGCCCTGGTGGTAGCTCCAACAGCCGCCAATGAGATGGTAGTAACAATGGTGGCTGTAGTTCCAAGATCCCTTTTCTGTCTGAAGAGAGTCATAGCATGATGGGCATCAATGGGCACAGGCACCCAGTGAGGCATGCGAGTAACCAGGGCATACCTAAATTTACTAGCATTCCAGCATTGGGCAAAAAAGCAAGTATCATTACCACAATTACTTGGCTCTATCTGGCTAATAATGAATAAAAATGGGGCATATAGACAAACAGGTGTGGGCTTATAGGAAATATTATGAGAAGCCTTAACCCCTCGTTGGAACATCCTGCATCAGTTCTAGAGACATTGAGCATTTCTTTAAGTGTTTCTCTGACATTTGATATTCCTCTATCGAGAATTCTCTGTTTAGCTCTGTTTCCCATTTTTTAATTGGATTACTTGATTTGTTGCTTTTCCACTTCATAGACATCCAGTTAGATAAGCACCATTTGTTGAAGATGCTATCTTTTTTCCATTGTATGGTTTTGACATCTTTGTCAAAGATCAGGTGTCCATAAGTGTGTGGGTTTATTTCTGGGTCTTCTGTTCGGTTCCATTGATCCACCATTCTGTTTCTATGCCAGTACCATGCAGTTTTTATTACTGTTGCTCTATAGTACAGCTTGAGATCAGGGATGGAGATACCTCCAGAAGATCTTTTATTGTACAGGTTTGTTTTAGCAGTTCTGGGTTTCTTATTATTCCATATAAAGTTTAGAATTTTTCTTTCCAGGTCTGTAAAGAATTGTGTTGGTAATTTGATGGGAATTATATAGAATCTATAGATTGCTTTTGGTAAGATGTCCATTTTTACTATGTTAATCCCGCCAAGCCTTGAGCATGAGAGATCTTTCCATCTTCTGATATCTTCTTCTAATTCTTTCTTCAGAGACTTGAAATTTTTTTCATACAAGTCTTTGACTTGCTTGGTTAGGGCTACTCCAAGGTACCTTATGTCATTTGTGGCTATTGTGAAGGATGTTGTTTTCTCAATTTCTTTCTCAGGCCTTTTGTCTTTTGTATACAGGAGGGATACTGGTTTGGTTTCTTTTGTTGTTTTGTTTTGTTTTTTGGGGTTTTTTTTGAGTTAATTTTGTAACCTGTCACTTTGCTGAAGGTGTTTATCAGCTGTAGGGGTTCTCTGGTAGAATTATTGGGGTCACTCATGTATATGATCATATCATCTGCAAATAGTGATATTTTGACTTCTTCCTTTTCAATTTGTATCCCCTTTATATCCTTCCATTGTCTTATTGCTCTGGCAAAGACTTCCAGAACTATGTTGAAGAGATATGGAGAGAGTGGGCAGCCTTGCCTTGTCCCTGACTTCAGTGGGATTGCTTTTAAGTTTCTCTCCGTTCAGTTTGATGTTGGCTATAGGCTTGCTGTATATCACCTTTACAATGTTTAGATATGTACCTTGTATCCCTGATCTCTCTAAGACTTTAAACATGAATGGGTGTTGGATTTTGTCAAATGCTTTTTCAGCATCTAGGGAGATTATCATGTGGTTTTTTTCTTTCAGTTTGTTAATATGGTGGATCACATTGATGGATTTCCATTTACTGAACCACCCCTGCATACTTTTGATGAAGCCTAGTTGGTCATAATGGATGATATCTTTGATGTGTTCTTGTATTTGGTTTGCAAGTATTTTGTTGAGTATTTTTGCATCACTGTTCATAAGGGCAATTGGCCTGAAATTCTCTATCTTTGTTGGGTCTTTGTGAGGTTTAGGTACTAAGGTGACTGTGGCTTCATAGAATGCATTTGGTAGTATTTCTTCTGTTTCTATTTTGTGGAATAGTTTGAAGAGAAAGCTCTTCTTTGAAGGTCTGGTAGAATGAGGAAGTTCTAATATATTGTTAGTTTTAAAAGTATACTCTAAAAGTATAATCTAAAGAAAATATTAGAACAATGGAATATATAATTCTAGACCCTATTCAAAATGGATGCAAACATTTACAAAGTAAAACAAAAAGTAAAAAATAAAATAAGTGACCAATAAGAATTTTAATCCATTAATACACGTTTGTAATTAAAATATCTGAGTTTTGTTCTAAAAACAAATCCAATTGAGTAAAATATCTCACCTATGTGTCTATTTATTTATCTGCCTAATTACCAAAGATTTAACAAAGACTGAGAATTTATATATCTGTGAAAAGATTTTTGGTAAAAATATTCACCAACATTAAATTTAATATAATTAACATTAGATTATTCTAGTGCCTTCAATTATTCTTTTAGCTGCCATTTCTCTTTTAAGCTTCAGGCTATTTTATATCCAGCAAATCAATGGCCCATTTCATTTCTTAATTTAAAACAATTACAATTTATGTCAATTTACCTTTACCCTCTAACCATAAAATTGCAACTTTTAATAGCCCTTTTGGTTTGTGTTTTTAATATTTTATCTGTATTTGTTTCAGGAAGTATGTTTTATAGTCCTCTCACTAGGTAGTCCTTTTATTAGGCCCCTTTAACCAAGATGAACAACTTTTTCCTTAGGTTTAAAATGTTTATTTTGTTATTTCATTGAAAAATAGAGACTTACCTTACTCTGGTATTCTTTTTTATAATAAAATATAATAAGATAAAATAAAAATTAACAGTTCAGAAAAGGACAAAACATACACACACACAAATTATTAAAGGGAAAGCACAAGAAACAGAGACCCAATTGTTCACATAACCTGGGACTCCCATTAAAACATAAAAGTGGAAGTATAGTGTCTGTTCAATGAACCTATGAGGTAAAAAGTTATATATGTACATATATATGTAAATGTATATATAAGTGTGTGTGTATGTATATAAAATATACATATATGTATATATGACAATAAACATAAAATTATAAAGTAAAAAAATAACAAAAATTAAAAAAAGGAAGTGCTGACATGACAACTGAGACTGTTTTTAGATAGCCATCTATGGCTGGGCATGGAGCCTAACCTTAAGAATAGTTTGTTAACCTGTTGAAACTTCTGAAGGAAACTAATTTTTTAATTGTGAGTGGAGGTAAATTCTTGGTAAGGGATGGGACTATATGTCCACTTTTCCTTTTTCATCAGAACCCCATCCTGTACAGAATCTCCCGGCTTATCCATGCTACCTCAGTGAGTCCATATGTCTGTTGATCATGTTGACTTAGAGGGTCTTGTTTCTTGGTGTCTTGTCCTCCATCCCCTCTGGCTTCCATACTCTTTATGCCTCCTCTTTTTCGAGGTTCCCTGAGAGCTGAGTGGAGGGATTTACATGCTGGAGACAACCCATCTAAGGCTAAGCACTCCAAAGGCTCTAACTTTCTGGGTTTTATCTACCTGTGGGTCTCAGTATTTATTTTCTAAGTAGTATGTGTTCCAAGAGGACTGAATAAACTACTCATTTATGAGTATACCAGAATTTCATTAGGAGTAATCTTCTTGTTTCATTTGTTGACAATTAGTATTTAATTTTACCTTAGGTCCCTGACTATATAGTCTCTAGTTCTTGGTCACACAAATAATGTCAGGCATGGGTCCCTTCTCCTGGAGTGGGCATAAGAGAAATCAGACATTAGTTAATTACTTCCACAAGGTTTGTGCCATATTGGCCTATCATGTTTTTCAGCCATGACAGATTGAAGATCAAAGGGTTTTTGGCTTCATTGGCATTTACATTTCTCTTTTGGTAGCCTACAGACTACCTACTCCTACCAAAGACACCAGAACATAGGGATGAAGGTCCCATGTACACAGCAGCTCACTCGCTCAACATTTAATGAGATGTGTAGGTCTTGTCTCTAGCAATAGGACCGTGCAGTCAGCTTTTGGACAGCAATGTTGTCTTGGCATCAGCTTGAGATCATTGTTTGGAGATTCCCATGGGACCCCTGTTGGCCAAAAACTCAGTTAGATAGAACACACACCTAGAACAAAAAGCTTCATTTGGTGCCAATAGGTGACCAGTTGGGGCTCGATTTCTCCCCATATTTGGTGATTTCTTGTATAACCTTCATAGATATTTATCTTTTAGGATACTTCTATTGCATTAAGTACATAAGGCCTCAAATGGCTATTAATTTTACACAATTCTCTTTCTATTTGATCACTTATCACCCTTGTCCTTCTCTCCACTTGATCATCTCATTCCAATCCTCCACTCTTCATCAGTTCATGACTTTACTACTTCTATTTCTTATGGAGATGTATCTTCCTCCCATTCCCATTGCCTTACTCTATACATCATCTCTATGATTTTAGGGATTATATCTTGGCTATCATTGAGTTAGCAGGTAACATACACATATATGACAATGCATATCTTATTTTTTCTTCTGTCTGGATTGTCTCATTCAGAATTATTTTCTCTACTTTTTTCCATTATCTTCAAATTTCATTTCATTTTTAAATAACTATGTAATACTCCATTGAGTAAGTATACCACATTATATTCATCCATTTGTCTGTTGAGGGATATTTAGGGGCCATTTTTTCAATTTCTGTCTCTCATGAGTAGAACAGCAATGAACATGTTGAGTAAGTGCCTATGAGATATAATGAAGCATACTTTAGGTATACATTCAAGAATGTATATAGAATGAAATAGCTAGCTCTTGTGGTAGGCTGATTTCTGTCTTTGAGACACCGCCACTTTTTCTGAAGAAAGAATATCAAAAATAACAATATTAGATTTGAAAAGGGAATGTAACTGGAGACACAGAGAAAATCAAAAGAATCATAGAACTTATTTTAAAATTTATACTCCACCAAATTAGAAAATCTAAAATAAATGTGTAAGTTCCTTGAAACATAATGCTTACCAAAGTTAAAATAAGATCACACAAAAAATTTAAAGAGACCTGGAAACCTTAGTAAAATAGAAACAGTTATTAAAAGTCTCCCAACTAACAAGAACCCTGAGCTAGATGGTTTCAGTGAAAAATTTTGTCAGACTTTTAAAGAAGAGTTAATGCCTACACTCTTCAACTTATTCCACAAAATAGAAACAGAAGAAAACATTGCCCAATTCATTTTGTGTCCACCATTACCATAATAACCAATAAAGATAGAGAATTATCTGTTAAATTCTCTTATTAACATAAATATAAATGTTCACAAAAAAAAATACCACATTCACACCTACATCTAAAAGACCATACAACCATATCAAGAAGACTTCTGATAAGCTAGAGTCAGATGGAAGGGGAGGTAGGCCTCTCAATCTGTGGCCTTAGAAAGGGGCATGGGAGGAGTTGAGGGAGGGAGGATGGGATTTGGAGGAAATGAGGGAAAGGGCTACAGTGGGGATACAAAGCAAATAAAATGTAATTAATAGAAAAATATAATTTATACAGGAAGAAGACTTCATCCCAGAGGTTCATGGATAGTTCAGCATACATAAATTGAAAATTTTAATGTATTATATAAAGAAAGTGGAGAAAAACACACAATCATATCATTAGATGCAGAAAATCCCTTGAAAATCCAACATCACATTGTGATAAATATCCTGAAGAGATTAAAGATACAGTGGAGAAAACTAAATGTAATAACATCATCAATATGCAGCAAGTCATAACTAACATCAATTTAAAGAAGGAACTCAAAGAAATTCTACTAAATTCAGAAAAAGATAAGGTTGTCCATGCACTTCTTACCGTTTTAGTATAGTTCTTGAAGTCTTAGCTACAACAACAAAACAACTGAAAAAGAATGCAAATGAGAAGGGGAGAAGTTAAAGTTTCTCTATTAGCTGATTATATGAGTGACCCTAAGATTCCATTGGAAAATTTCTACAGCTGATATACATTTTCAGTAAACTAGCTGATACAAGAGTAAATGACGTAAAAATTAAACTTGGTCCCCATAGTGAAATATTTTCTGAATTTTGACCAGTTTCAGTTTTATGCGATGGACTGTATCTGATATGAAATGAATTTTCTTTGACAATGAGTAGGAGCAGCATATATATGGTGGTAGCATATATAAGCATTTAGAAGAGAGTTAGAAATTACATTAATTTAGAAAAATGGTAATAGTAGATATTCCTCTAGTATGTTTGGGCTCTCCATCCTCATGTAGGAAGACAGGTTTAAGCATCAGGAATAAGTTTATTTAAATCCAATTAGACAGCAGTTGGTTAACCTCAATGTACATGTGCCACTTTGTACCATTAGGGTTACATTTCCAGAACATTCATTGATGTGGTTCATAGGCTTTTTAGTTTAGGTGGGTAAGAAAATTGACTGGTTTTCTACCTTGTGAGTTGTGTAGTACCTTCTGATGTTATAATAGCTAGTCCTCAGCAAGACACTTAGAAGTTAGGTCCAACTTGGTTTGTTCAAGTCTAGTGTCTGAAGTGGATGGTTTGTTCATCAATAAAGCCTTACCATCAAGTTCTGGAATGCAACCAAGGACAATAGTTATACCCTATATAGTTTTGAGAGTCTCTCTGAACACCTGATCAAAACCATGAAGGGAGGCCACTCTGCATTTTGTTACACTACGCATCTTAGGAAGTCATATTGCCCTTATGGTCTAACTCCATTCAACATTCTTTTCTTCTACATACACACGCAAATACAGACTATATATTTTAAGTGAGTCTATACAATATTATTTTCTCTTATTATTTTTAAACACTCTAAATGTTATTTATGTCTTACTTTTTTGGTGCATTATGTATTAACCTTCCCTGATTAAAGCTTCCTCCTCATTTATCCACTTTCTCCCTTAATTGCATATGTATGTGGCCTATTTGGGGTGAGTGTGTGTGTTTCTATGCTTGTGTGCATGGGCATTCTATAAAATAAGTTCTTATGTAGTAACTCCGTGTACAGTCTTGTGATATTAAAAGCACATGAATCATACCTGCTTTTTTTCCTTATGTTTGTTGACTATGAAAGAACTACATTCTCAATCACTGAGTGCCTGAATAATGAATTCAGTAACTATTTATAATGGTTTAATTGATAATTTCCATGAATTAAATCAATATATAGGAATCATTGTTTGAACTGTATGATTTAGATCTCAGAATTTAAATGTATACATGTACCAAGAAAAAATGATTCATAATTAAAAAAAAAAAAAAACCTGACATTTTCTGGTTCTAGTACAGTCAAGACAATGACTATGTTTTAGTCATACATGAAACGGCTGAAAATTAATCTTGAAATGATGTTTTAGCATTATTCATCATTTATGCTATTATATCATAAGTAGTTCCCTAATTCTTTCCACATGTAAGACATTCTTTTAGTATTTGGGACATGACAGTTTCTTATTCTCACTTCAAAATTGTTACTTTTTTCAGTCTTTTAAATAAAATTTTTATTTTTTAAGTTAATTGCAGTTTATTTACTTTGTATCCCAGCTGTAGCCCCCTCCCTTACTCCCTCCCAATCCCATACTCCCTCATCTCCTCCCTGCCCCTCTCTAAATCCACTGATGGAGGACCCTAGCTTATCAGGTCTCATCAGGACTGGTTACAATGTCCTCCTCTGTAGCCTGGCAAGCCTGCTACCCCTTCAGGGGAGGAGGGATGGAGGTCAAAGATCTACCACTGAGTTCATGTCAGAGACAGTCCCTGTTCCCCTTATTAGTGAATGCTGAGGTGCCATGGGCTACATCCGAGCAGGGGTTCTAGGTTATATCCATGCATGGTCCTTGGTTGGAGAATCAGTCTCAGAAAAAAAAATCCTGTGCCCAGATAAATTTTGTCCTTGTGGAGCTCCTGTCCTCTCCAGGTCTTACTAACTCCCCCTTCTTTTGTATGATTCCCTGTACTTTCCTCAAGTTTTACTCAATATACTTCAGCTCATAAAGGAATCAATTAGAAGCCAGATGTCTAAAGCCAGCATTGGAGAGGTTGAGACTAAAGGATGTCATGAGTTTGAAACCTGCCTGTGTTACAAAGCACTACCGTTATTTTTAAAAAAATACATTGGAAACACTTATTTTTATCATTTCAAAAATATCTGGTGAGTATTTGGAATTTTAATAATTATGGAATGGAAAGTCATTTGAATAGTAAACTTTGATTAAGGTAATATAAATTTTAAATTATATAATTGCAGATCACAGTATTTTTGAATGTATTTATCTAGAATAAAATGTGTTCCAAATAAAAAACTGGCAATTTGATTTTTTAATGTCTCATTCTCATTTAATGATTAATGATTAATGGTTAATGGAAAAACTAATAACCCTCCTTTTATTGGGCTGTTGAAAATATCTAATGAATTATTCAGTGTAAAGCATTAAGTGTTTTATATTTTGTAAATTCAGAAAATATTGGCTTTCACAAAATATATTTTCATTGACAATAGTAACTATTTTAAAAACATTTTTCCAAACATTAGTTAACACAAGAATTGAGATTAGAATAAAAATGATCAAGACACAGTAGAAGAAAACATTTTTATTGAGTATAAAGCACCATGTTAGTTGGTGCAGGGTATAACAAGAATATTTAAAATACTAAAAATTTACTCAATCTAGAAGGAAAACACATGAATCTTCTATATTCGATACAGAGGAGAAAGGAATATGTGCAACACAGAAGGAAAAAAAAAGAATAAAACAATTTGTGAGGAGCAGAGAAGTAAGGTTTTAATCCTCAGTTTCACTTATTTCAGGTTGTCTCCTGAAAAGTGATTACTTTTTTTTTTTTATTTTTACTCCTTTAAAGTATATGGCTTTATGATAGGTAAGACTTCCCCCATATCTACTGCATTCCTAGAAATGGCCAAGAAACATTACATCAAAGATGTGAACTCCGATTTTTCCCACCATACAGAAAAACATTTACTATCACCACCCTGTATTCCAGTGAACTCTGGTGAGCTCTAATGCTAAGCAGTGTACTTTTCAAACTTAAAAAAAAATCATGTATTTAAAATTTGTATTTGTCCCTTTATCTTTTAGGTAGATTCTCATGCTGTATCTCAGACTGCACTGCAATTCACACTATATCTCTGACTGATTTCAAAACCATAACAATCCTCCTGCCTCAGCTATGCAAGGCATGAACCACCACCATACCAGGCTCAAATGAAATCTCTAAAGTGCATCTCAGAAATCTGGTTTCTTCACTCCATTTTATCAAAGTCTCTCTCCATTGACAGAATTACTTGTTATAGAATCAAAACCCAGAAATTTTGATCGACCATTTTCTCTACTTTCCATTTTCCATGACTATGCATCTGATACTTTTAGTCATTCTGCCAAGGTCCTCAGATAGGATTTGATTCTAAAATGCATGGATGTAACATGTTCTTTCTCTCTCTAATTCTCTCTCTCTCTCTCTCTCTCTCTCTCTCTCTAACTTTTAACTTTACTTTGATTTTTGCTATACAACTCAATTGTAGTCCCCATCCTCCTCTTGACAGTGAGGATTAGGGTCCTACCTAAGCCTCCTCTCACCTTCCCTCCTCACTCCATCTTCCCCCCTTCCTTACTTCTCAGGAGAGAGGGACCCCACTAACCCACCCCAGCACTTCAAGTGGCATCAGGACTAAGCATACACTCTTCCAGGGTGGCCTGGCAAAGCAGCCCCACCAGGGGGGAAGTAATCAAAAAGCACTCAATATAGTCCATATCAGAAACAGCCCCTGTTCCTCTTATTACAGGACCCACAAGAAGAAGGTTTATAGGTGTAGGCTGGCTACATCCACTCCATACATAGTCCCTGGTTGACGCTTCACTCTCTGCAGGCCACTTGGGCTCTGGTTTGTTGGGTCTGTTGATCTTCTTGTGAAGCCTCTGTTCTTCTGGATCCTTCTATCCTTCAATTCTTCTGCAAGGTTCCCTATAGCCCTCTCAGTCATTGACTGTGAGTCTCAGCATCTGTTCAGATCCTTTGTTGGGTGGAACCTCTCAGAAAACAGCTGTGCTCAGCCCCCATCTGGCAACACGCTACTTTCAATTGCAGTGTTTTTATAAGCTAGAATGAGTCAATCTATTCCCCTTAATGTCATGCTTTTCTCTTAGTATTTTATTTAACTTAAAATATTTACCTCTATCCCTTTCCTCCTTATAACCATTACCCTTCCTATGCTCCCCTTCCATTCCCTCTAATGTCTGCTTTCTCAATCTCTTTTAATACTCCCATTACTCACTCTGAAATGGACAGCATCTTTTTTCTTTATTATTTCTATAAATATTTATAAATGTATACATACATTTGGCTCAGAGTAGTGTTGTTTGTACATATATGATTTCAGAGTAAACCATTAGCTGCTATATAATTCACTGGTAGGTTCACCTTTGGGGAAGATTAATCCTCCCATTCTCAGAAGCCTCTATTTCTTCAGTTAGTGTAGGGCCCCTTGTAATTAATATGTGTATTAGTATTATCATTATAGCTTCCCTGTCATTTCTAGTATACATGATCTCACATTAGACTTCCTGGTTATCTGGCTCTGACAATCTTTCCACCCCATCAGAAACCTATGAACCACCATAGTGATTAGAATGTCTAGCGAAATCTAAGGGTAAAATAGTGGCTCTCATATTTTTTTAGATTAATGTACAGCTGTCTGACTGGACATAAATTCATTTAACAGGATGGAAATCATTCCTTTTTTTAGAAACTTGGCAGCTACATGAGTCAAATGAGGTCATGGACTTTGTAAAAGAACCTACTACCTCCTATTTACTAGAACAAGAACTGCACTTTAAATGTTTACATTACAGATAGTGGTCTCAAAGAACATTTTTAATAACAGATGGAGAGAATCAAAGAAAATAACAACTAGTCTAAATACACAGAACAGTTAATCATGGAGTGCCTTGCCCAATGGATACAATGTTACTCTTACTTGAGTGATACATTATATTAATAACTATGACATTATTCTGAGATCTAAAATACTTTGTGAATGAGAAACTATTTTGTAACAAAATGAAATCTTAGCTTCAAAACTCATGACCATATTGTTACTGCATTCTACTTGTGTACATGACACATGGTAACACATAAACTTGCAAAGCTGTTGAAATTAAAAATGATTTATATATAACATAGCCTATGTTTGTAAAACTGGGTCAAGTTAGAAGATGAGACAAGTATATGTTAGTATTATTGTTTTATTTTAGGAAATTATTTGAAATATTTCAAAATTTCTGGTCATAACACTAGCAGACCATTTATTTTTTAACATGACATGAACAGAGTGGATATCTGTTTTGAAATTCACAAATGATACAAACAAAAATATCAAATACATATGCAAATATTATATTGGAACATGATGATTCTTAAAGGTCTTGTAATATTCCACATCCATTTATACACATCATTTACTATATTTTAATAAGAGCATAATTAATTTTTATATCTTGATTGTATTTGTCCCTTATTTTAATCATAAAACAATTAAATGTTTATTTTTAGTTTGTTATTTAATTTGGGTCAATATTTGGTGATCAAGCCAAGGATTTTGTACTTGCTAAGGAAGTGCTCTACAAGAAAATTATATCCCCAGCACAAAATGTTTATTCGTAATTTAGAGTAATATAATATTCATTAAGTTTATAATTTAAAATATAAAACAAGATTGTAAAAGGACAATTATTTATTATAATAAGAAATAAATTTATATCTATTTTAATGCAAGAAAAAAACAAATCATATGTAAGGTCTTTTTATTATACATATATATTCTATTATATTTGTATTATCTGTATTTGAGACTTTTGACATTATAGTAAATACATTTTATACATTTCTCCATAAATAGGTATAATGAAACATGATATATAGAAAAATGACTCTATCTTAAAATATAAAATAAGGTGCAAATGTAAAGAAGGAAAAGTAATATGAAATGCACTTATTTGAGAGGAATTTTTTATTGTTTATTATTATTAGCTACATTTTATTAACTCTGTATTCCAGCTGTATCCTGATCCCTTATTTCCTCCCAATCCCACCCTCAGCTTCTCCCTGCCCCTTTCCAAGTTCACTGATTGGAAAGGACCTCCTCCCCTTTCATCTGGCCCTGTTTTATCAGGTATCTTCAGGACTGGTTGCAAAGTCCTCCTCTGTGGCCTAGCAGGACTGCTCCTCCCTTGGGATGTGGGGAGGTCAAAGAGCCTGCCATTGAGAAGAGGAATATTTTTTAATGGAAACAAAATTTAACCTTTTCTAAAGCAATTTTCCCTTCATCTTTGTATAGAAAGAGAATTTATCTGGCTAACCTTCGCATCTGTGACAGGTTTTCACATTGTCATTTCACTAATCTGTGAATATAAGGATTAATCATTTCTTCCAGAGGCACAGTATGTTTCTGTCAATTGAATTCCCTTTAAAAGAAAATCCACTAGCCTGAACAGTAAAGATAACAAGAAAATCAACATAAATTTGTTAAATTTTCTAATACTGCAGGTAAATATGTCTTATTGATATGTTTTAAATGATATAAACCTGATGTAAAACTAAATCAAATGTGGACCCAGATAATGAATGGTAATAATTAACTTTTGTAACTTTCTAACCTGTTTGAGCGGTTTAATCTAATACTAGACTAAGCAACCACCTATCTGAATTAAGATTTATATTTGTATAACTGACAGAATAATTAAATTACTCTGATTTTTACACCTGAAATAATTAACCATTCAATTATTTGACTGAAAAATATCATCTGGAAAAATCACAATTCACACCAAAATATTTCTAACACTTACAACCTATCTCCCGATTTCACATTTACATCTGGTAACTGAGATTGTGTTTTTTTTTAAATCACATTACAAATATTTGTAGGGCAAATTAATAGTTGCAACTTACTCTATAAAAACACATAAATAAAAAATACCTCTCTATTCATGATGATAGAGACTACATATCAATCGCAAGCATGTTATATTAAAGACTTCATGAACTATGACCTCCTTTATTTATTCTAATCTAAAAACTATATTTAATGTTCTTTATATAGAAAATAAAACTTATGAGCTAGATAAATACAAATGGATCTATACTCAGCCATAACACATAAGGCTTGTTCAATTCGGCAACTGGTTTTTAAACACCTCTTATGTGTCAGAAACACTGTCTTAGTAAAAACAAACACAAAGATAATGTTATAAGTTGAGAATATGACATTTGTCAAGCTTTTAGCCAAATGTGACTGTCCATAAGCAAAATAAGGCATTCATAATTATATAAATTTTGATTGAGGTGAGTGCATATTAACAAGCCCTTGCCATATGCTATGAAGCAAAATATTTAAAAATTGTGAAATAATTTAAAAGTTGCGAAATAATTGTGTCCTGAGTGAGGTAACTCAGAAGCAGAAAGACACACATGGTATATACTCACTTATAAGTGGATATTAGCCATATAATATAGTATAAACGTATTAAAATCTGTACTCCTACAGAAGCCAAACAACAAGGAGAACCCAATAAGAGGCTGAAACCTCACTCAGAAGGGCAAACAAGATAGACATTGGAAGTAGGAGAAGACAGGGAACAGGACAGGAGCCTTCCACAAGCGACCTCTGAAAGATTTTCCCCACCAGCCAAACGTTGGGCAGAGTGCTGGAATCCTTATGGAAGAATAGGGAGATAGAGAGACCTGGAGGAGATAGAAAAATAAGGAAAACAGGAAAGCCAAAAATCCTGGGTCCTGGGGGCCCTGCAGAAACTGATACCCTAACCAAGGACCATGCATGGAGAACCTAAAACCCCCACTCAGATATAGCCCATAGATTCAGACTCCAAGTGGGTTCCCTAGTAAGGGGAGCAGGATCTGTCTCTGACAGGAACTCAGTGGCATACTCTCTGATCAGGGAACCCTGGAGGGGTGCAGCCTTGCAAGGTACCGGAGAAAGATGGTGTAGCCAGCATCACCTTGATGAGACCTAATAGGTTAGGTTCAGGTTGTAGGGGACAGGATCTCTCCTATCAGTGGATTAGGGGAAGGGCATAGGGAGAGAAAAGGGAGACTAGATGAGACTAGGAGGAAATGAGGGAGAGGCTTCAGCGGGAATAGAAAGTGAATAAATTGTAATTAATTAATTAAAAAATAGTTGTGGAGCTAAACTATCATAATCTAGAATGTCAACAGTCAGTTCTTTAGTAATAACGGGAAGTAAGAGTAGTGCATTTGGACCAAAATGTATAATAAAAAAATCTTTACCTTAATTTTTCTTAATAAATGAGACAAATTATTATCTATTACTTAAATAAATATTTGACTCTGTCCTGTAAACTTCCCTATAATTTATTTTAAATATTATCAATAGATTTTCTGTTTCACAAACTCACATGACCCTTTACTAAAAAAAAAAAAAAATCTGTTCTCAAGAAAAAAAAGAGCAAATTTGAAAACAAATTTTCTACAATTTGGCTGAAGGAAAATATTTTATAACACACAGGACTTATATCTTTACTTTGGGCTCCTCAATATGATATTGTTTAAAGAGAACAGAAATATCAAGATGAAAAGAAGGTAGTCCTTTTTACACATTTCATGTTCTCACTGCTTCATAACAATTTTTTTAATATTTTATTAATTACACTTTATTCATTTTGTATCCCCCCATAAGACCCTCCCTCCTCCCTTCCCGATCCCACCCTCCCTCCCCTTTCTGCATGTATGCCACTCCCCAAGTCCACTGATAGGGGAGGCTCTCCTCTCCTTTCTGATCTTAGTCTATTAGTTCACATCAAAAGTGGATGCATTGTCCTCTACTGTGGCCTGGTAAGGCTGCTCCCCCCTCAGGGGGAGGTGATCAAAGAGCAGGCCAATCATATTATGTCAGAGGCAGTCCCTCTTCCCATTACTATGTAACCCACTTGGACACTGAAATGCCATGGGCTACATCTGTGCAGGGGTTCTAGGTTATATCCATGAATAGTCCTTGGTTGGAGTATGAGTCTCTGGCAAGTTCCCTATGTTCAAATTTTCTGGTTCTGTTGCTCTCCTTGTGGAGACCCTGTCCTCTCCAGCTCTTACTATTTCCCACTTCTTACATAAAATTCCATTCGCTCTGCCCAACAGTTGACCATCAGGCTCAGCATCTGCTTTCATAGTCTGCAGGGCAGAGGCTTTCAGAGGCCCTCTGTGGTAGGTTCCTAGTTTGTTTCCTGTTTTCTTCTTCTGGCTTCCAGAAGCCGTCTGTAGCAGGTTCCTAGGTTGTTTCCTGTTTTCTTCTTCTTCTGATGTCCATCCTCTTTGCCTTTCAGGATGAAGATTGACCATTTTATTTAGGGTCCTCTCTCTTGCTTAGTTTCTTTAGGTGCACAGATTTTAGTGGGTTTGTCCTATGTTGTATGTCTATATGAGTGAGTATATACCATGTGTGTCTTTTTGCTTCTGGGACAACTCACTCAGGATGATCCTTTCCAGGTCCCACCATTTACCTGTAAATTTCATGATTTCCTTATTTTTCATTGCTGAGTAATATTCCATTGTGTAGATTACCACAATTTCTGCATCCATTCTTCAGTTGAGGGGAATCTGGGTTGTTTCCAGCTCCTGGCTATTAAAATAAAGCTGCTACAAACATGGTTGAGCAAATGTCCTTTTTGTGTACTTGAGCCTCTTTTGGATATATGTCTAGTAGTAGTATGGCTGGATCTTGAGGAAGCGCTATTCCTAATTGTCTGACAAAGTGCCAGATTTATTTCCAGAGTGGTTGTACAAGCTTACATTCCCAACAGCGGTGGAGGAGGGTTCCCCTTTCTGCACAATCTATCCAGCATGTGTTGTCACTTGAGTTAACAAAATGTAACTAAAAAGAAAAATAATTAAAAAAAAAAGAAGCTGAAAAGCAGCAAACCAAGTAATCCACTTAAAAAATGGGAAACAGAGCTAAACAGAGAATTCTCTGTAAAGGAATATGGAATGGCAGAGAAGCACTTAAAGAAATGCTCAACCTCATTAGCCATTAGGGAAATGCAAATCAAAACAACCCTGAGATTTCACCTTACACCCATGAGAATGGCCAAGATCAAAAACTCAAGTGACAACACATGCTGGAGAGGTTGTGGAGAAAGGGGAACCCTTCTCCACTGCTGGTGGGAATGTAAACTTGTACAACCACTGAGGAAATCAATCTGGCGCTTTCTCAGACAACTAGGAATACCCCTTCCCCAAGATCCAGCCATACCACTCCTAGGCATACATCCAAAAGAGGCTTCATAACAATTTAAGGCACATATGAAAAACTGGCATAATTTGTTCTATTTTCCCATTTGTAAATATTTCAATAACACCTTTAAACATAAAACATATTTCTGCATTTGAACTTGAGTTTGGCTCTTTCCATGTAATACATTAAAGGACTATACATGCTATTTATTATTTATGTTATTTATTTTTGCTGTTGCAAAGAATCTTACCTGTTTTTATATATCTATAGATATCATTCATAATTTGAAGAATTAAGTACCCAAAATTTCTTTTATAATGTTTTTTATGGTTTATTATTTTTAGTTACATTTTTTAACTCTGTATCCCAGCTGTATTCTGCTCCCTTTTTCCCTCCCAATCCCACCCTTCCTCCCTCAGCTTCTCCCTGCCCCTTTTCAAGTCCATGGATTGGGGAGGACCTCCTCCCCTTTCGTCTGGCCCTGTTTTATCAGGTATCTTCAGGGCTGGCTGCACAGTCCTCTTCTGTGGCCTAGCAGGACTGCTCCTCCCTTGGGGTGTGGGGAGGTCAAAGAGCCTGCCATTGAGTTCCTGTCAGAGATAGTCCCTGTTCCCCTTACTATGAAGTACCCAAAATTTTAATTCACAGCAATGCTACTCATCAGCTTTATATTTGTTTGTAAGGTGTCATAAATTCCCCTTTTTTCATTGTAAAGTTCAGAGCACAAGAATAGTGATTGTAGAGAATTCATAATTAGGCACAATTGTAATATTTGAAAGTAGTCTAACATAAATGAAAACAGTTTAAAATGAGTGATTTTCGTGGTTTGAAAGTGTGTGTGTACTTGCTCCAACATAAGCCTATAATCGTCAGCATATGGCAGTGCTATCTGAACCATATGCTTCCTTTTTCAGCAAAGCATATGGAATAATTTTACAGTAAGTACATCATAAAAACATGACAGGCTTGATAAAAGATTTTTTTTTCAGTAGATAAGCAATTCTCCCATAGGAGAACATGTATAACAGATTATAATGTAATCTAGGTAGAAATCCTTAGAGGCTAAAATTAATTAAATGTTTAGGAAGGATTGAAGGTGTCATTGTTTATATGTCAAAACAACATTTGAGATTGTGTGTGTATATGTGTGATCAGGTGTTCAAATGTGTGTAATGTGAAAACCTAGTTGTGGGGTTCATAAAGACTCTAATCATTCAGCATTCAGAAACAAGAAAGCTCTCTTATAATAGTAATTCACTCCTTCTTCAGACTTCTCCAAAGCAGAAAGTAAAAGACACAAACATTATCAACATAGTTTCCAAATAAAAACAAATTTAAATTTGAACATTTCAAAGAAAGTACTCAATAGTGTTGAAATATAAATGTCTTCTCATGTTAATTACTTGAAATAGCAAACAGGTTTCATGTGTCTGGTTTTATGTTTAGGTCTTTGATCCACTTGGATTTTAATTTTGTGTAGGGTGACATATATGGGTCTGTTGTCATTTTTCTACAAGTGCACATGAAGTCCCATTTATTGATTGTTGATCTTAGAGCCAGTGATGTTGGCTTTCTGTTTAGGAAGTTGCCTCCTGTGACCGTGAAGTTTCACCATCAGAATGGCTAGGATCGAAATCTCAAGTGACAACACATGTTGGAGAGGATGTGGAGAAAGGGGAACCTTCCTCCATTGCTGGTGGGAATATAAATTTGTACAACCACTTTGGAAATCAATCTGGTGCCTTCTCAGAAAATTTGGAATAGTGCTACCTCAAGATCCAGCTATACCACTCCTAAGCAAGTACACAACAAAGACATTTGCTCAACCATGTTCTTAGCAGCTTTAGGTATGAAGGTGAATGTGGTCTCATAAAATGGATTTGTTAAGTTCTTTCATTTCTACTTTGCTGAAGAGAAATAGTAAACCGGAAATTATGGCCATTTTCTTGAAATGCCACAGTGGAGTGTATTAAACTGGTAAGGAGGATTCTGTATTACTAAACACACTGATTCTTTCAGATCCCTTCTGTCTGTATAATGAAGCAATTACTTTGTGAACTCGTATGGTCTAGTGTGTTTGCACTTGTGGTTAGATGAATGTGTGCACTTGTGTATGCAAATATAAGAACAACAGAATTCAAACTCATGTATTCTTCCACAGGCACCTCCCACCTTGCCTTTGAGACAATTTCTTCCACTGGAACCTGAGGCTTGCCAATTACAACAGACTCTGGCAGAAAAGTCCTCAAATATGACTTTGCTTGCCTACCTGGCACTGGAATTACAAGTAGATACTGATATAACTGCTTCTTAAACACTCACATTTTATATAATTTTGTGACATTGTCACTAGCCCAATATTTTTCTCTGATTCTAAATTATTTGTTTTATGTCTCACTTTACTTTCTAACTACATGTTGGTTGCACATTCATTGTCTTTATTTTGAGGATATACCTAATGGGATGGTTTAAATGGGGGCAACATTTATTTTGTGTCATTATTTCAGAGACGTTACAGCCTGGTAGGCTGAGCTCATCACTTTGGCCAGTGAGAATTCTTACCATCATGGAAGTAAATATAAACAGTCTTACTGAAACTCGATATGCTATGACTGGTTGATATATTTGAGAGTCCTGTCCCTTTTTGAAGAGAAAGAGAAGAGGACTAGATTGGGAAAGGGAGGTAAGGGGGAGGGACCCAGAGGCAAGGAGGGAGGAGGAACTGTCTTTGATATGTAAAACAAACAAACAAATAAGAAAAAAAGGAAAATGCATTCTTTTATCATACAATATACCCTGATTAGAATTTTCCTCTTTCTACTTCTCCCGGTTCCATTCTACCTACCCTCCACTCCAGATTCACTTGTTCCTGTGGTTTTTCCTCCTGGCCCCCAGCTCCAGAAATAATGACTAATGACACTCAAAATATATTTACAAATATCAGGGACCTATATCTAGGCTCTTCTGGGAAAGGCTAACAACATTAAATAACTCATTTATACTAATCTTTTTTATAGAGGTCATAGTTTTAA
Organism: Meriones unguiculatus; assembly: GCF_030254825.1. Classification (NCBI taxonomy): domain Eukaryota; kingdom Metazoa; phylum Chordata; class Mammalia; order Rodentia; family Muridae; genus Meriones; species Meriones unguiculatus. The sequence goes on from NC_083352.1 coordinate 43,500,362, forward strand.
TATTTTCTTTTTCATCATCATCATCATCATCATTTATTGCATTTTATTCACTTTGTATTTCTGCTGTAGCTTCCTCCCTCATCTCCTCCAGTTCCCACGCTTGCTCCCTCTTTCCCTGGTGTCCCTCCCCTAGTCCACTGATGGGGAGGTCTTCCTCTCCTCCGATCTGACCTCAGTCTATCAGGTCTCATCAGGACTGGATACATTTTCTTCCTCTGTGGCTTGGTAAGGCTGCACCTCCCAGGGGGAGGTGATCAAAGAGAAAGCAACCAAGTTCATGCCAGTGACTGCCCCTATTCTTCTTATTAGGGAACCCTCATTTAGACTGAGTTTTCCATGATCTACATGTGATCAGGGGATTAGGTCCTCTTCATGCATGATCCTTGGTTGATTCATCAGTCTCTGCAGGACCTCATGAGCCCAGATTTTTTTTATTTTTTTTTTATTTTTGGTGTTCTTTTTTTTCAATGCAGTTTATTCAGGAACATTGAACAATCCTCTGACCCTGGGGAAAGCCAGCCCACAGCTTAAATAGCCTCTGGGTAGCCAACCCAGGCTAATGACATTGAGCATTTCTTTTTTTTTTTTTCAATGCAGTTTATTCAGGAACCTTGAACAATCCTCGGACCCTGGGGAAAGCCAGCCCACAGCTTAAATAGCCTCTGGGTAGCCAACCCAGGTGTGCCACGTGGGCAATGCAGATAGGTCCACATACATGGAAGCAAGCCAGATCCTCAGCCTTAGCCAAATGTGGAATTGTTCGTGACAGAGAGCACTCACCATCGGGAAGGTGGAAGGCGGGAACCAGCTCCATCTTTAAGGCATAGCATTCTGCAGCTCTCTACAGTTCCCCCTTTTTGTTTTAGACGCATCAGGCAAGAGTAGAGGTCTGATCTCTGATATTAGAAATAATTTGGGACTTTGTACCGATGTTCATTTAGGTGTCATCCACCCAAAGAGCATCAGACCCGTCTGATACCTTTTTCTCAGAGGCGGGACCTGGGGCATCAACTCGCATGCAATCAGACATGCTCTTCTCTGGGTCCAAAGCGGCTGACCCTGAGTGCAGTGCTTAGCCTCGCATCCTGAGCATATCATTTTAGCTTTTTATGGTATCCAACCATGCTTGGGGAGAATGTCCTGCTTCAATGGCTGCATCACACTGTTGTGAGACTCTAATCTTGCATATATACCACAGGCAAACCAAGGAGACCAACACCAGAAGGCCTGCTAACACTCCCATGCCCGCCCATTCCTTCAGATGATTCATGGCTGCAGCAATCCATGTTGATAATCCTGTGGCTAGTCCTGCGTCCACTCCGGTAGAATTTACTGTGACAATGGCCACTCTCAGCTGCTCCATCGTATTATCGAATTCTCCAGTCCAATTACCTAAAATATAGCTCGACAATTGTTTAGACAGATTTGCAGCACAGGAAAAATTCTCATGTTGTATGCTAGTGACACAAAGTCCAGCATACTTTCATTGACAGCCAGGTTGAGCGATTTGCCATAGGGTATCAATTTGCTCCTGCAAGAGGTCAATCCTCTGATTGAACACCATCAAGCTTCTTTTTAGTTGAGCATTAATTCCTTTATGTACAACTAAGGCATGAGCTACATTGGCTAAATGATTATTCAGGGTCTGAGCAGTCTGCCCAGTGTGACTCATGGCTAATGCCCTGGTGGTAGCTCCAACAGCCGTCAATGAGATGGTAGTAACAATGGTGGCTGTAGTTCCAAGATCCCTTTTCTGTCTGAAGAGAGTCATAGTGTGAGGGGCATCAATGGGCACAGGCACCCAGTGAGGCATGCGAGTAACGAGGGCATACCTAAATTTACTAGCATTCCAGCATTGGAGCCCAGATTTTTGACTCTGTTGGTTTCCTTGTGGAGCTCCTGTACTTTCCAGGTCTTTCTATCTCCCCCTTCTCCCATAAGATTTCCTGTATGCTGCCCAAAGATTGGCTATGAGTCTCAGCATCTGTTTTGATACCATGTTGGGTTGAGTCTTTCAGAGGTCCTCTGTGCTAGTCTTTGCTCTGTTGCCTGTCTTCTTCTGCTTACAATATGTATACTGTTTGCACTTCTGAATGAGTATAAAGCCTCTTCCCTAGAGTCCTCCTTGTTTAGCTTCTTTAGGACTATAGATATTACTATGTTTACCCTATATTATATATCTAATATCCATTTATAAGTGAGTATATACCATGTGTGTCTTTCCATTTCTGGGCTACCTCACTCAGGATGATTTTTTTCTCGTTCCATCCATTGGCCTGATAATTCCGTGATTTCCTTGTTTATAATTGCTGAGTAGTATTCCATCGTGTAAATATACTGCAATTTCTGTATCCATTCCTCAGCTGAAGGACATCTAGGCACAGGGGAGCCTGCAGAGACTGATGCTCCAACCTTGGACCAGGCATAAAGAAGACCTAGACCTCCTGCTCAGATAGTGTCCATAGGCATTTCAGTCTCTATGTGGTTTCCCTAGTAACAGGAGCAGGGGCTGTCTTTAACATCAACTCAGTGGCAGGGTCTTTGATCACCTCTCCTTGGGAGGGCAGCTTTGCAAGGCCACAAAGAAAGAGGATCTAAGCAGTCCTGAAGAGACCTGATGGACTAGGGATAGATAGTAGAGGAGGAGTACCTCCAGTTTCAGTGGACTGGGGGGGGGCACAGGGGGAGAAGAAGGAGGAAGGGTGGTACTGGAAGGAGATAAGGGAGGAGTCTTCAACAGTGATATAAAGTGAAGAGATTGTAATTATAATAAAAAAAAATCAGAGTCCAAATCATCCCATACAAGTTCTAAGCTAAAAACGATAATATGTACTGAGAGGACCTAGTATAGACCTGTGTAGGCCCTGTGCTTACTGCTTATGTCACTGTGAGTTCATATGCACCTTTCTTAGTTAATGGTGGTCTTGTTCTAATGTTCTCCATCCCCCAGCTCTTACATCCTTTCCACCTCCTCTTCCATTGGATTCCTTGAGCTCTAATGAGGGTCAGGAAGAAATTTGATGAGGATACCACATTCAGAGTAATGTGTTCCAAGGACTCTCTTAATAGTATCTGGCCTCTACATCTGTCCTTATATGCTTCAGGAGGGAGGGTCATTAATGATGAATGAACTATGAGTAAAGCAGAATATCACTAGCAGCCATTTCACTGATATTTTATTTTTCTATTTCTTCTACTTTTTCTTTTCTGTTTTTCTTCTTTTTTTAGACCAGCAGTTTTGGTTTGACTCTAAGTCTCTAGACTATCTATTCTCTAGTTCTTGGTTATGCTAGCAGTGTCAGGTATAAGCTCTGTCTTGCTGAGCAGGCTATATGTCAAATAAGACATTTGTTGGCTACACCCACATGTTCTTGAATGAAGAACCTGATGGATTAGTAGCCACCTTGCTCTGGCTGCTAAAGAGATGAGGCTGTGGTTAGTCCAAACACAAGCCTCCATTGCTAGGACTGTTGCTAAAGATACATGTATTTAAAATACATGTCCCAATGCCTGGGGTTAGTCAAAAAGGAAGGGCCATGATTGGTCCAAGCATTCCTTCTTAGGTTAATCAGTCTGAGTTTCAGTGCTTCTTGCTCAGATGGACCAGAAGTAGGCCCAACTAAAAGCTTATCTCTAGGTTTTCTCCATGAATAGTCCTTGGTTGGAATATGAGTCTCTGGGAAGTTCCCTGTGTTCAAATTTTCTTGTTCTGTTGCTCTCCTTGTGGCGACCCTGTCCTCTCCAGCTCTTACTATTTCCCACTTCTTACATAAAATTCCATTCACTCTGCCCAAGAGTTGGCCATCAGGCTCAGCATCTGCTTTGATAGTCTGCAGGGCAGAGGCTTTCAGAGGCCCTCTGTACAGATGTAGCCCATGGCAGGTCAGTGTTCAAGTGGATTACCTAGTAATGGGAAGAGGGACTGCCTCTGACATAATCTGATTGGCCTGCTCTTTGATCACCTCCCCCTGAGGGGGGAGAAGCCCCACCAGGCCACAGAAGAGGACAATGCAGCCACTTTTGACAAGAACTGATTGACTAAGATCAGAAAGGAGAGGAGAACCTCCCCTATCAGTGGACTTGGGGAGGGGCATGCATGCAGAAACAGGAAGGAGGGTGGGATCGAAGGGGAGGAGGGAGAGGCTTATGGGGGGATACAAAATTAATAAAATGTAATTAATAAAAAAAAGCTTATCTCTGCTGGTGGTCTTTTCTTGTCTACCTGTAGTAGTACAGGCTGTCCTGGTATTAGAGTAAAAGGACAGAAACAGAGTAAGTACAGTTAAGCAGGTCAAGCTGTCAGTCAGTTGCTCGGCAGCTGAAGAAGCAGCATCTGGAGGGTGTGAGTGCAGCACAGACAAAAAGGGCACTGGACCAAAGTAAAGGAAGACAGGGATGAATTGCTGAGACTGCAGGAAGACAATGGGCGCTGAGCATACAGAGAAGAAAAGCTCAAAGTCTTCATTAAGGATCTTTGTTGTTGTTGTTGCTAAGGGTTTTTTATCTTTTATTTTTTTACTTATTACAATATAGTCACTTTGTCTTCTAGCTGTAGCCTCCTCCCCATCCCATTCCCATCCTCCCTCCTTCTTCTCCCATACACATTCCCCCATCCACTGATAGGGGAGGTCCTCCTCCCTTTCCATCTGACCTTAGCCTGTCTGGACTCCAAACAAGCTCAAGGTCCATTAAAGGTTTTATTAAAAACACAGGGAAGTCTTTCATGAAAGACCTCAAGACCTCAACAAGAGATGTAATGCTGATATCTGTCTAAATGTAAAACATAAATAAGTAAATAAATCTGGGACTAAATGGATAACTCAACATATAAAAACACTTGCTGCTCTGGCAGATAATGGAGGTTAGGTACCCATATGACATCTCACAATTGCCTGTGACTGCAGTTCAGATTCTCTGATAAGCTCTGCGAGCACAGGGCATACATATGGTACGCATATATCCATAGAGGCAAAATGCTTCTACTCAAAAAAAGAAAATCAAACAAATAAATAAATTTAATGAAATAAGAAATCCCAGCTTCTTTGGCTTAGACTAGAGCTGTGTAATCCTGATACCCAGTCTTGCCTGGAAGGTATAGGCAGTGTCTGAGTGTTGCAGCTTCATAGGTCTACACACACACACACACACACACACACACACACACACACACACTTTCAAGTGCAATGTTTCCATTTCAAAGGCCTGTAAGAGACGTGTAACCCTATGGGAAACCACCTGAGGATGCTCCTCCCTTGAACACTCATCCTGCCTACTGCCTGGTTCACAGCTGCCAAGCTCCGAGGCAGATGAAAGCTGTCTGAGCATGGCACTCAAGAACTTACACTTTACTATTGAGTGCTTGCTTTGCGGTAGTGAAAAAGAACTCTCCCTTCAAGCCAACTTTTAGAAATTAGGAAACAATGATAAGAGCACATTCATAAAATTACTGTAATAAATATAATATAATTATATGCAAAGAAGTTAGAATAATGTCCAACTCTTGGCAAGGGTTTAAAATGTTTGTGTGGATTTGTCTTATTCACACATTGATATATGCTTACATAAGCATATTCATATTTTATGTGCATAAGATTAGTGTATTTATTTTCTTATATCAATGCTATTTATTAAACAGAGTAGAATATCAAATTAAGTAAATTTTTTTCTGTTATATTTGGATATGTTTGTGCTTATCTGTTTTATCCATAAAATGAATTTTGTTGTCATTTGAATTGTATAGAAGTATTGCTCCAGTGTAAATCTTTGATAGCTCATTAGAATTTATGTTTTTTTATTAATTACACTTTATTCATTTTGTATTCCCCAATAAGTCCCTCCCTCCTCCCCTCCCAATCCCACCCTCCCTCCCCTTTCTGCATGCATGCCACTCCCCAAGTCCACTGATAGGGGAGGTTCTCCTCTCCTTTCTGATCTTAGTCTATCAGTTCACATCAAAAGTGGATGCATTGTCCTCTGCTGTGGCCTGGTAAGGCTGCTCCCCCCTCAGGGGGAGGTGATCAAAGAGCAGGCCAATCAGATTATGTCAGAGGCAGTCCCTCTTCAAATTACTATGTAACCCAATTGGACTCTGAACTGCCCTGGGCTACATCTGCGCAGGGGTTCTAGGTTATCTCCATGACTAGTCCTTGGTTGGAGTATGAGTCTCTGGCAAGTTCCCTGTGTTCAAATTTTCTTATTCTGTTGCTCTCTTTGTGGAGACCCTGTCCTCTCCAGCTCTTACTATTTCCCACTTCTTACATAAAATTCCATTCACTCTGCCTGACAGTTGGCCATCAGGCTCAGCATCTGCTTTGATAGTCTGCAGGGCAGAGGCTTTCAGAGGCCCTCTGTGGTAGGTTCCTAGTTTGTTTCCTGTTTTCTTCTTCTGGCTTTCAGAAGCACTCTGTAGAAGGTTCCTAGGTTGTTTCCTGTTTTCTTCTTCTTCTGATGTCCATCCTTTTTGCCTTTCAGGATGGTGATTGACCACTTTATTTAGGGTCCTCTCTCTTGCTTAGTTTCTTTAGATGCATAGATTTTAATGGGTTTGTCCTATGTTGTATATCTATATGAATGAGTTATATATGTCTTTTTGCTTCTGGGACAACTCACTCAGGATGATCCTTTCCAGGTCCCACCATTTACCTGTATATTTTATGATTTCCTTATTTTTCATTGCTGAGTAATACTCCATTGTATAGATGTACCACAGTTTCTGCATCCATTCTTCAGTTGAGGGGCATCTGGGCTGTTTACAGCTTCTGGCTATTACAAAAAAAGCTGCTACAAACATGGTTGAGCAAATGTCCTTTTTGTGTACTTGAGCCTCTTTTGGATATATGCCTAGGAGTGGTATGGCTGGATCTTGAGGAAGAGCTATTCCTAGTTGTCTGAGAAAGGGCCAGATTGAATTTATTAATTGTGTTTCAATTTTAAATTTTCATTTGTGTTTATCCTTTTGATTGGTCATTTTTCCTCAGAACCTTTTACGAAGTGTCAAGAATCCCAGTTATATTCACAGTCAGAGCAAACTCTGAAGCAACATGCATAGAGTAATCCTCAAGTAAAATCATACATTTTCCCAAATTCATAAAGGACCTCACATATATTTTCTCTGTCAGTGTCCTGCCCCAAAAATGAAAACATTTTCTCCTGAAATATATATATTACTTTGGCCTATGACTGTTTTATGTAATCCTAAAATGTAATCCTAAAAATGTGAAAATTTACACTATTTTAATACTATTTTGTCATTAGTACCAGTGAAATAATTTGAGGATGCACTAATAGTCTTAAATACAATCTGGTTTTTGATGTGTGAATAAGAAAAAAATCTTAAAACAGGCTGGGTATGTAGAGACTAACTTGCCAACTAGAGTTTCTATGCTTTGGAAAGATTCAAATGTTCCAGTTCCAAAATTCTAGTTTACCTTATTTGGGGATACTTCTTATCCTCCATAAAAGCCATTACTTGACCCTTTTGTCAGAACTAAAACCTTTTAGAATCTATTAACTTACCAGATTACTAGCATTTACCCATCCAAAAGATGACAGTGTCATCAGAAAGCATCGTCGCTACAAATTTCCCCATCTCACAATACCTCTTCCTGTGATGTACCCAAAAATGTCTTTTGAACTTAAAGCCAAGGGGTTCCAATATGGCGATGATGTGTGTGCACCATATCAGAGAGGCAGAGGATCCCCTTGGAAACCAGTGAGTGGACTGATGGCTGGATCCAGAACTATCATTGACCTTGGGGCTTCCCAGGACTAAAAGGGACATCCCATTAGTTGGGGGCCAATAGGTTACAGACCCCCATGGTTATTTCCAGGTCTAGAAATGGCAAATTTTGAACCCCCCCAGGATTTTCTGTAAAACCCAATAAGTTTGGAATACCAAGGGTAGTGATTCTCTGTTCCAGAAAACAGACATTGGATCCCTCCTTCTCCCCTGAGGGCAGCTTCAGGTTTTCTAGATCATTTGGGACCAACAGAACCAGGCACCTGTGGTGTTTCACTGCACTGAGAGTCATGGAATGTAGGCCCCCAGCAATCTCCACATGTGTCACCAAGTGGTGAGGACCAGGTCCAGAGTCCCTTCAAGCTGGCAGCCCAACGTTGGATCCTTTCTGGCCCCCTGAGGGCAACCTTAGGATTTCTGGAGCAGCATTCCCTGCATTTAAGCCACGGTTCTGCTGGAGACTAGAAAAAAAAGTGGAAGCTCACAGATCTTGGATCCAGAATAGCACAGCCCAGAGGAGTCTGAATCGCAGAGTCAGGGAGTCTGGTGAAGTAATGGGCTGGGATCCAGCTCCCTTCTGAGATACCCCAAGTTTGCCAACCACTCTGAAAATTAAGGCACAACTTACACAAACTTATGGGAAACAATGAAAGCTGTGCTAAGAAGAAAGTTCATAGCACTAAGTGCCTAAATAGAGACATTCCAGATATCTCATACAAGGAGCTTAACCACACACCTGAAAGTCTTAGAGAACAACAACAAAAACAAAAAGAAGCAGAAACACCCAAGAGGAGTAGATGGCAGGAAATAATTAAACTCAGAACTGTAATCAATAAATCAGAAACAAAGAAAACAATTCAAAGAATCAATGAAAGCAAGAGTTGGTTCTTTGAGAAAATCAACAGGATAGACAAACCCTTAGCAAAACTAACTAAAAGACAGAGAGACACTATCCAAATCAACAAAATCAGATTTGAAAAGCTGTACATAAAGACAGGCACTGGGGAAATCCAAAGAATCATTACGTTATACTTCAAAAGCCTATATGCCACAAAATTTGAAAATCTAAATGAAATGGCCAATTTTCTTGATAGATTCCACTTACCAATGTTGAATCAAAATCAGACAAATATTCCAAGGGTCTTTTCTGAGACTCATGCTCCAACCATGAATCATTCATGGATATAAACAAGAACCCCTGCACAGATGTAGTCCATGGCAGTTCAGTGTCCAAGTGGGTTCCTTAGTAATGGGAACAGGGACTGTCTCTGACATGAACTGATTGGCCTGCTCTTTGATCACCTCCCCCTGAGGGGGGAGCAGCCTTACCAGGCCACAGAGGAAGACAATACATCCACTCCTGATGAGACCTGATAGACTAGGATCAGAAAGAAGGAGAGGAGGACCTCCCTTATCAGTGGACTTGGGACAAGACATGGGTGGAGAAGGGGGAGGAAGGATGAAATTAGGAGGGGAGGAGAGAGGGAGCTACAGAGGGGATACAAAGCGAATAAAGTGTAAATAATAAAAATAAAATAAAAAATAACAAAAATATCAGGTAAATAAATTAAATGGTCCCATATGCACCAAGGAAATAGAAGCTGTCATTAAAATTCTCCCATTCAAAAAGGCCCAGGGCCACATGCTATCAGCCCAGAATTCTACCAGAACTTTGAAGAGCTAATTCCAGTACTCTTCAAACTATTTCACAAAATAGAAACAGAAGAAACATTACCAAACTCATTCTATGAGGTCACAGTCACTTTGATATCTACATTTCACAAAGACCCAACAAAAAAATAGAATATCAGACCAAACTCTATGACCATTGACACCAAAATGCCCAATAAAATATCACAAAGTGAATCTAAGAACACATCAAAATACCATCTATGATAACCAATTATATGTCATCCTACATATGCAGGGCTGTTACAATTATGGAAGCCCATCACTATAATCCACCTTATTAACAAAATAAAAGGGAAAATCATATGATCATATCGTTAGATACTGAAAAAGCATTTGACAAAATCCAATATCCCTTCATGTTTAAAGTCTTAGAGAGATCAGAGATTCAAGGCACATACATAAACAGATTAAAGGCAATATACAACAAGCATATAGCCAACATCAAAATAAAAGGAGAGAAACTTAAGTCAATCCCTATGAAATCATGGACAAGGCAATGCTGCCACTCTCTCTCTATCTCTTAAAGATAGTACTGGTTATCCGACAACTAAAGTACATGAAGGTGATTCAAATCAGAAAGGAAGAAGTCAAAGTATCATGTTTTGCAAATGATATGATAGTATACATGAGTATACAATCATTTTACCAGGGAACTCCTACAACTGATAAAATACCTACAGCAAAGTGGCTGGATAAAAATTTAACACAAAAAAAGTAAAATCAGTTGTCCACCTGTATACAAAAGACAAAGTGGCTGAGAAACAAATCAGGGAAACAATACAACACAAAATATCCAGATATAATATAAAGTACTTTGGTGTAACTCTAACCAAACAAATGAAAGACTTGTATGAAAAAAAAAAGAACTTCAAGTTTCTGAAGAAAGAAATTGAAGAAGACATAAGAAGATGGAAAGAACTATCATGCTCATGGCTCCATAGGATTCACAGTGAAAATGGCCATCCTAGGAACACAATTATTTACAGACCTTGAAAGAACAATTATCAACTACCTATGGAAAAATGAAAAACCTAGAATAACTGAAACCATCTTATACAATAAAAGATCTTCCACATGTATCTCCATCCCTGATCTCAAGCTATACTATAAAGCAACAGTAATAAAAACAGCCTGGTGCTTGCATGGAATTAAATTGAAAACATAGAAATGAACCAATACACCTATGGATACATGAGTTTTGACAAAAATAGCTAAAACCATACAATGTTAAAAAGAAAGCATCTTCAACAAATGTTGCTGTCCTAACTGGATGTCTACATATAGAAAAATGCAAATAGATCCATACTTATCACCCTGCACAAAACTAAAGTCCAAGTGGATTAAAGATTTCAAAATAAAACCAGACATGCTTAATCTGTTAGAAGAAAAAGTGGGGAAGAGCCTTGAACTCATTGGCACAGGAGACAACTTCCTGACTGGAACACCAAAGCATAGGTTCTAAGATCAACAATCAATAAATGGGATCTCATGAAGCTGAAAAGCTTCTGTAAAGCAAAGGACTAGGTCAACCAAACAAGATGACGGCTTACAGAATATGAAAAGATTCTTAACAACCCTACACCTGACTGAGGGCAAATTTTCAGAAAATATAAAGAATTCAAGTAATTAAACATCAACAAACCAAATAATCCAATTAAAAACAAGGTATAGGACTAAACAAATAATTGACAAAAGAGGAATTTGAATGGGAGAGAAACACGTATAGAAATGCTCAGCTCTCCTTTGTCATTAGGGAAATGCAAACCTAAATGACTCTGAGAGTCCATATCACACCCATGGCTTAGGATCAAAAACTAAAGTGACAACACATGCTAGAGAAGATGTGGAGAAAGAGGAACCCTTCTTCCATTGCTGGTAGGAATGTAAACTTGTACAACCACTTTGGAAAATAATCTGGAGTGTTCTCAGAAAATCGGATATACTGCTACCTCAAGATAAACAAGAAAGAAGACCTGGGATAAAATGATCAATCCTCACTTAAAAAGACAAATGGGATGGGCATTGGACATAGAAGAAAACAAGTAACAGGACAGGAGCCTAACACATTCAGCATAGGGGCTGGATACAAAATTAACGCAAAAAACCAAATTCACCATGGAATAAAGCTGGACCTTAACAACAACAGAAATAGCAAAAAGCCTATACACACATGGAAACTGAACAAATTCCTACTAAATGACAGCTGGGTCAGGGAGGAAATAAAGAAAGAAATTAAAGTCTTCTAGAACTCAATGAAAATAAAGACACAACATACCCCAACTTGTGGGACACAATGAAAACAGTGCTAAGAGGAAAGTTCATAGTACTAAGTGCCTTCAAGAAGAAATTCGAGAAAGCTCATTCAAGCAACTTAATGGCTCACTTAAAAACCCTAGAAAAAGAAGCAGACACTAAAAAGGAGTAGACGGCTGAAAATAATCAAACACAAGCCTGAAATCAATCAATTAGAAACAAATAAAACAATTCAAAGAATCAGTGAAACCAAGAGCTGGTTCTTTGAGAAAATCAACAAAATAGACAAACCCTTAGCCAAGCTAACTAAAAAGCAGAAAGACACCACCCAAATCAACAAAATCAGAAATGAAAAGGGGGATATAACTACAGACACTGAGGAAATCCAAACAATCATTAGGACTTACTTCAAAAGTCTACATGCCACAAAAATTTGAAAATCTAAATGAAATGGAAAATTTTCTTGATCAATTCGACTTACCAAAGCTGAATCAAGACCAGGTAAATCAATTCCATAGTCCTATATCCCCCAAGAAAATAGAAGCAGTCATTAAACTCAAGCGACAACACATGCTAGAGAGGTTGTGGAGAAAGGGGAACCCTCCTCCACTGCTGCTGGGAATGTAAACTTGTAAAACCACTCTGGAAACCAATCTGGTGCTTTCTCAGACAACTAGGAATAGTGCTTCCTCAAGATCCAGCCATACCACTACTAGGCATATATCCAAAACAGGCTCAAGTACACAAAAAGGACATTTGCTCAACCGTGTTTGTAGCAGCTTCATGTGCAATAGCCAGAAACTGGAAACAGCCCAGATACACCTCAACTGAAGAATGGATGCAGAGATTGTGGTACATCTACACAATGAAAAAAATAAGGAAATCATGAAATTTGCAGGTAAACTGTGGGACCTGGAAAGGATCATCCTGAGTGAGCTGTCCCAGAAGCAGAAAGACACACACCACACGGTATGTACTCACTCATAAAGACATACAAGGTAAGATAAACCTACTAAAATCTGTATAACTAAAGAAACTAATCAAGATAGAGGACCCTGACTAAAATGCTCAATCCCCATCCCGAAAGGCAAAGAGGATGGACATCAGAAGAAGAAGAAAACAGGTAACAACCTAGAAACCTGCCACAGAGGGCAGGTATGAAAGGCTCTGCCCTCCAGACTATCAAAGCAGATGCTGAGCCTGATGGCCAACTCTTGGGCAGAGTGCATGGAATCTTATGGAAGAAGTGGGAAATAGTAAGATCTGGAGAAGCCAGGAGCCCCACAAGGAGAGCAACAGAACCAGAAAATTTGAACACAGGGTCTTCCCAGAGACTCATACTCTAACTATGTACCAGGCATGGAGATAACCTAGAACCCCTTCTCAAATGTAGCCCATGGCAGTTTAGTGTCCAAGTGAGTTACACAGTAATGGGAAGAGGGACTGCCTCTGACATAATCTGATTGGCCTGCTCTTTGTTCACCTCCTCCTGAAGGGGGAGCAGCCTTACCAGGCCACAGAAGATGACAATGCAACCACTCCTGATGTGATCTGATAGACTAAGATGAGAAGGAAGGAGAGGAGGACCTCCCCTATCAGTGGACATGAGGAGGGGCATGTGTGAAGAAGGGGGAGGGAAGGTGGAACCAGAAGGGGAGGAGGGAGAGGATTATGGTGAGATTAAAATTGAATAAAGTGTAATTAATAAAATAAAATAAAATTTAACTAACAATAAAAATTAAAATTAAAAAAAAAGATTCAACTTTACCACTTCTGGGCATATATTTGAAAAATGCTCAACCATACAACAAGGGCATTTGCTCACTTAAATTCATAGCAGTGTGAGTGCCTGCTCCTTGATCACTTTTCCCTGGTAGGGTGACTTAGCCAGCCCACAGAGAAAGAGGATAAAGGCAGTCCTGATTGGGTAGGGTCAGACAGTAGGGGAAAGAGGACTTCTGCTATCTGTCGACTAGGGGGGAGAGATAGAAGTGGAAGTGTGTCGGAAGGTGGGACCTGGTAGAGATGATGGAGGGGGTTATAGCTAGGGCACAAAGTGAATAAATTGCAAAAAAATAATATTAATAATAATAAGCTCAAAGGCAGAAATATGAGGGTGCAAAAATAGAGCATTACTGCTCTGTCTGTTTCCATTTTTATTGTGTTGCATCAATTCCCCTTGCACACATTGCCAGTGCAATATGAGAAAAAAAGGCTCTGGTATTTAGTCCCTAAGTATTTGCATTCTCTCCTTATTTTAGATTGCAAATATCATCTCATTTTTTTTTTGGGGTTAACTCATTTTATACCATTTATCTAATCCTAGAGACAATAATGATGGTATTTTAATTTTATTTGTGAATTATCTCATTTTTTTATTCTATTGCTATCATATGTTACGTTTAAATAAAGGACAGTATAAAAACGAACAATGAAAATCCACTGTGTTAACAATTAAGAAGTTAGGCCACTACTTTTTGTTTTTGCTGTCTTTCTCCGGGACCTGGAGATGACCTCACCATAATATTTACATTATGAAATAGACCAAGTGACTAGACAAAGTGGGGAGTCTAATAAATATCTCCCTGCTATATAATTATCTGTAATTATAGAATTTTCACATTTGGAATCTCCGATTTCTTAATGCTGCCTTAAATAAACATGTTCTTGGGAATCTGAAATTGTTGCTGTAGGTTTCTTTCAAAAGGTAAATATTAAATGGAGTTATAGAAATGACTAATAGATACTATGAATTCGTTCACCAAATTGTCTGAGATATGGTACAAAACGATGAAATTTAAACAGAGAACAGTTCCTTTGTTCTTCATGGTTTTGCTTTTTCTTGTCAGATTCTAAAATGTTTCTTAATTCTGTAAAATGAGAATAAAAAATGACTGGTCTATAGTCCTATGTATTTAACTGAAAAATAAGTAAAGATTTAGAAATAAACAAGTTTTAAAAATAGTAGTGGAGTATAGAATGATATTGGATGGACTTAATGGATTGAACTCCTGTTAATTCACTTAATCAGTATAGTCTATGTTTTTAATTATTATCAAATTAGGGGTGGTTTTAAAATTCACAATGTCATGTTATAATAAAATTTTATTAATCATATTTTCAGAAAATATGATTACAAATGAATTAGAGAGAAATCAAATTTCAGGACTTTTCATCATAGATTCTTCTTATAATCTCAATTCCTATATTAAATTGAATGAAAATATTATTATTACAAACATTCATTGCTTAAGGAAACTTACTGTTGACAACCAAATTTTGATTTTATTTTTACCTATTCTTTAATGAGAAATATGAATTAATTTCTAAGCAATATATTTTATTTAAATATAAGTATATATAAAAGAGTGTTTTTAAATGATTTAAAAATTAAAGGATAGAATAGCAATTAAATAAATAGTGAATGTAATCCCAATTCCAAAAGCCCTTGTTTAGTACATTCCGATAGAAATTGACTGTCATTTACACATTTCTCATTAGCTTTCACGGCACCCGATCAAACTGTTCTGTGTGTGCACTGTTGTGAGGAAGGTGGGAATGAACCTTTACACATTCTCCATGTGTATGCTCAATGGTAAAATCTATTTGCATTGAAGTCTAGTGACAATTACTAGCTTACAATTCTACTTCCTTTAAGAAACCTGGGAGAATTTTAATAGTATTAAAACAAAAGTAGAATGAGAAAACATCAGTATTAACTTTATTCTGTGATATTTACATGCAAACGTGTGGCTATTTAATGCCATACAAATAGGGCAACCATTTTACAAATATCAGTCAACTATTATTTTGTATTTTGAGATACCAATGGGGCGAGTTTCTGTCTCAGTTGATCATTCCTTATAAAAATGAAAACCCTTAATATAAGCAGAAAGATGGGAAGCTGCAGCTAATATTCCTCTATTTAAATATGCTTTTTAATGTATAATCACAAATTATGCCCCTTTTATTTTAGTAAAAATCTACCCTTAATTCTTTTGAAATTATATTGTTTATAAGTACATATTTTTATTTTTGTAATTTTTAGTATTGTGTACATACAAATTTTGCCTGAATGCATATCAGCATACTTTATGAATGTCTGGTACCTGCTGAGAACAGAAGGTATTTTTTAATTCCTTGGAACTGATGCTACAGATGATTGGTATCCATCATTTGGATGCTTGGAATTGAGCTGGGTCCTTTGGAAGAACAGTGAGTGTTTTTAAAATTGAGTCATTTTGATCCCTATATATCTATATTTACATGAATTTTTTTAATATTAGTTACAGTTTATTAACTTTGTATCCCAGCCTTATCCCGCTCCCTCATTCCCTCCCAATCCCAACCTTCCTCCTTCATCTTCTCCCTACCCATTTCCAAGTCCACTGATAGGGAAAGACCTCCTCCCTTTTTATCTGACCTTAGCTTATAGGGTATCTTCAGTCCTGGCTGCAAAGTCCTCCTCTGTGGCCTAGCAGGGCTGCTTTTCTCTTGTGGAGAGGAGGGAGGTCAAAGAGCCAGCCATTGAGCTCAGGTCAGAAATAGTCCCTGTTCCCCTGATAAAGGTAATCACCTGGGTTACTGAGCTACCACAAGTTACATTCAAGCAGAGGTTCTAGGTTATAGCTATACATGGTCCTTGGTTGGAGATTCAGTCTTACAAAAGACCTCTGTGCCCAGATATATTAGGTCCTCGGGTAGCTCCTGTCCTCTCCAGGTCTTACTAACTCCCCCTTCTTTCAGATGGTTCCCTGCACTCTGCAGAAGGTTTGGTTATGAGTCTCAGTATCTGATTTGATACACTGCTAGGTAGAGAATTTTAGAGGCCTTCAGTGGTAGGTTCCTGTCCTGTTACTTGTTTTCTCCAACATCCAATGTCCATCCTATTTGTCTTTCTAAGTGAAGGTTGATCATCTTACCCAGGGTCCTCCTTCTTTATATTCTTCAGGTGTACAGATTTCAGTATGATTATTCTATCTTACAGGTCTAGTACCCACTTATAAGTGAGTGTATAGCATGTATGTCTTTCTCATTCTGGAATACCTCACTCAGAATGATCTTTTCTAGATCCCACCATTTGCCTACAAATTTCATGATTTCCTTGTTTTTAATTGCTGAGTAGTATTCCAGTGTGTTAAAGTACCACAATTTTTCTCTCCATTCCTCTGTTGATGGACATCTGGGTTGTTTTCAGGTTCTGGGTTATTACAAATAGAGCTGCTACAAACATGGTTGAACAAAGGTCCTTGTTGTGTACTTGAGCCTCTTTTGGATATATGCCTAGGAGTGATATGGCTGGGTCTTGATGAAGCATTGTTTCTAATTGTCTTAGAAAGCACAGTCCATGGCAGTTCAGTGTCCAAGTTGGTTACATAATAATGGGAAGAGGGACTGCCTCTGACATAATCTGATTGGCCTGCTCTTTGATCAATTCTCCCTGAGGGGGGAGCAGCCTTACCAGGCCACAGTAGAGGACAATGCAGACACTTTTGATGAGAACTGATAGACTAAGATCAGAAAGGAGAGGAGAATCTCCCCTATCAGTGGACTTGGGGAGTGGCATGCATGCAGAAAGGGAAGGGAGGGTGGGATTGGGAGGGGAGGAGGGAGGGGCTTATGGGGGATACAAAATGAATAAAGTGTAATTAATAAAAAATTAAAAAAAATTAAAAACAAAAAAAAGAAAAAACAAACAAACAAACACAAAAAGAAAGTGCCAGATTGATTTCCAAAGTGGTTGTACAAGTTCGAATTCCCACCAACAATGGAGGAGGGTTCCTCTTTCTCCACAACCTCTCCAACATGTGTTGTCACTTGAGATTTTGATCTTAGCCATTCTGATGGGTATATGGTGAAATCTCAGGGTCCTTTTGATTCCTCATCTCTCTGATGGCTAAGGATGTTGACCATTTCTTTAAGTGTTTTTCTGCCATTCTATATTCCTCTACAGAGAATTCTGTTTAGCTCCGTATCCCATTTTTTAATTGGATTGCTTAAATTTTTTTCTTTGTCTTTTTCTTTTTTTTTTGTTTTTTTTTTTTTTTTGTTTTTGTTTTTACTTTTTAACTTTCTTAGTTTTTTATATATTCTGGATATCAGCCCTCTGTCAGATATAGGATTGGTGAGGATCTTTTCCCAGTCTGTAGGCTGTCCTTTTTTTTTTTTTCTGATGACAGTCTTTTCCTTTATGGGAGCTTTTCAGTTTCATGAGGTCCCATTTACTGATTGTTGCTCTTAGAGCCTTTGCTGTCGATGTTCTGTTCAGAAAGTTGTCTCCTGTGCAAATGAGTACTAGGATGTTCCCCACTTTTCCTTCTAAACAATTTAGAGTGTCTGGTTTTATGTTGAGGTCTTTGAACTTCTTAGACTTTAGTTTGGTAGATGAATTATAATACACTGAATTTCATTGCTTTATGCATAAGTTTTTAATATATTTTATTGGAGAAATTGAAGAAAATCTTGCATATCTTTAACTGAATTCAAAAAATGATATTTCAGTTCATTGTTCTGTTTTGTATATACAGCAATATTTTATTTCTCCTTTTCATCCTGGTAAAACCGTTACTATATACCATTACCATATACCATATCATATCTTGTAGGTCTATATCAGTGAGTATATACCATGTTTGTCTTTCTCCTTCTGGGATACTTCACTCAGAATGATCTTTTCTAGAACCCACCATTTGCCTGCAAATTTCGTGATTTCCTCTTTTTTGATTGCTGAGTAGTATTCAATTGTGTAAACATACCATCAGTTTCTCCGTTGATGGACATCTGGGTTGTTTCCAGGTTCTGGCTGTTACAAATAAAGCTGCTACAAACATGGTTGAGCAAATGTCCTTGTTATGTACTTGAGCAAATTTTGAGTATATACCTAGGAGTGGTATAGCTGGGTCTTCAGGATGCACTATTCCTAAATGTCTGGGAAAGCGCCAGATTGACTTCCAAAGTGGTTGTACCAGTTTACATTCCCACCAGCAATGGAGGAGGGTTCCCCTTTCTCCACAACCTCTCCAGCATGTGTTGTCACTTGAGTTTTTCATCTTGGCCATTCTGATGGCTGTAAAGTGAAATCTCAGGATCCTTTTGATTTGCTTTTCCCTAATGGCTAATGAGGTTGATCATTTCTTTAAGTGTTTCTCTGCCATTCGATATTCCTCTATCGAGAATTCTGATTAGCTCTGTTCCCCATTTTTTAATTGGATTACTTGGTTTGCTGCTTTTCAGCTTCTTTAGTTCTTTATATATACTGGATATTAAGCCCTCTGTCACATAAAGGGTTGGTGAAGATTCTTTCCCAATCTGTAGGCAGTCCTTTTGTTTTGAAGATGGTGTCTTTTGCTTTACAGAAGCTTTTCAGTTTCATGAGTTCCCATTTATTGATTTTTGCTCTTAGAGCCTGTGCTGTTGGTGTTCTGTTCAGGAAGTTGTCTCCTGTGCCAATGAATTCTAGGCTGTTCCCCACTTTTTTTTCCATCTGATTTAGAGTATCTGGTTTTATGTTGAGGTCTTTGATCTACTTGGACTTTAGTTTTGTACAGGGTGATAAATATGGATCTGTTTTCATTTTTCTGCATGTAGACATCCAGTTGGTCCAGCACCATTTGTTGAAGATGCTGTCTTTTTTTCCATTGAATGGTTTTGGCTTCTTTGTAAAAATTGAGTATTCATAGGTGTGTGGATTTATTTCTGTGTCTTCTATTCAGTTCCATTGATTCTCCTTTCTGTTTCTATGCCAACACCATGCAGTTTTTATTATTATTGTTCTGTAGTCCAGCTTGAGATCAGGAATGGAGATACCTCCAGATGATCTGTTGTTGTACAGGATTGTTTTGGATATTCTGGGTTTTTTTTTTTTTTTTGTGTGTGTGTGTGTGTGTGTTTGTGTCTCCATATGAAGCTGAGAATCTTTTTTCAAGGTCTGTAAGAATTGATTTGCTATTTGGATGGGAATTGCTTTGAATCTGTAGATTGCTTTTGGCAGGATGGCTATTTTCATAATGTTAATCCTACCAACCCATGAGCACAGGAGAACTTCCCATCTTCTGATATCTTCTTCAATTTCTTTCTTCAGAGACTTGAAGTTTTTCTCAAACAGGTCTTTCACTTGCTTGCCTAGTGTAACCCCAAGGTACTTTATGTTATTAATGGCTATTGTGAAGGGTGTTGTTTCCCTAATTTCTTTCTTGGCCCTTTTGTCTTTGGTATACAGGTGGGCTTCTGATTTTTTTTTTTTTTAGTGGATTTTGTATCCTGCCACTTTGATGAAGGTGTTTATCAGCTGAAGGAGTTCTCTGGTTGAATTTTTGGGGTCGCTCATGTATACTATCATATTATCTGTGAATAGTGACACTTTTACCTCTTCCTTTCCGATTTGTATCCACTTGATCTCTTTTAGTTGTCTTATTGCTCTGGCTAGGACTTCAAGTACTACGTTGAAGAGATACGGAGAGAGTGGGCAGCCTTGTCCTGTCCCGGATTTCAGTGGGATTGATTTAAGTTTCTCTCCATTGAGTTTGATGTTGCCTATAGGCTTGCTGTATATTGCCTTTACTATGTTTAAGTATGTATCTTTTATCCCTGATCTCTCTAAGACTTTAAACATGAATGGGTGTTGGACTTTGTCAAATGCTATTTCGGCATCTAAGGAGATGATCATGTGGTTTTTCTCCTTCAGTTTGTTTATGTGGTAGATTACATTGATGGATTTCCATATGTTGAACCACCCTTGCATGCCTGGGATGAAGTGTACTTTGTCATGGTGGATGATATCTTTGATGTGTTCTTGGATTCGGTTTGCAAGTATTTTATTGAGTATTTTTGCGTCAATGTTCATAAGAGAGATAGGTCTGAAGTTCACTTTTTTTGTTGGGTCCATGTGTGGTTTAGGTATCAAGGCGACTGTGGCTTCATAGAATGAGTTTGGTGATGTTCCTTCTGTTTCTATTTTGTGGAATAGTTTGAGGAAAATTGGTGTTAGCACCTTGACACTTTTGCCTGTGAAGTTACATTGTGGATACCTCTCAGCTCCAGTTAATATTATGCAATTAGACATGAAAATGACAGACCTACTAAAAATGTGCTGGAAATATGAATTTCATATATATATATATATGTATATATAACATGGAAGCAGAAGAGGGGTCACTGGGAAGAAAATGGGTTAAAGGGATCAGTATCAGGAGGGGGAAGCAGTACACAAAAGAATGAGGAATAAGTAAAAATAGCATAATGAAATCCACTGGTTTTCTTGCTAGGTTTTAAAATTAGTATGAAAATAAATGACATTTTAAAGAGAGACTGTGTAAGTACAAAATAACATACATGACGATATAAATCTTTCTCTTCATCTATTTGCTCCCAGCTCTATAGAAAATGTAATTATAGATGAAAAAATATTAGCTAAATATTACTATTATCCAGCTATATAAATATATATGATACATTACAATATGTCCATCCACTATTGTGTGTTACATATTAGCCTGAAATTTGTTTTTGATAAGCTAAAATATAAAAATTTAAAATTAATAAATAAATCTATTTGTAGTTGAGCTTTGTCCTTTAAACAATAGCTGCTACTTTATGTAAAAGCTTCTGAAAATATTACTGTGAAATACAATTCATTAGGCTTTATTTACTTGGCTTCAAAGAGGTAAGTCAGAATGTATTGTTTGAAAGAAAAAAAAAAAAGCAAAACAGTCACCCAAACAAAAAACAAGCAAAACTACAATATCATATCACCTTTGAACAGATGATAATTTGGAAAAAAAAATCCCTGGTAAAAGAATTGGTATCATACCTCTTTATTTTGGAAATGACATGGCAATTTTGGAAATGCATGATATTAAAGATAATGAATTAATAGGAGAAACAAATTGCTCAAAAATATTAGGATAACAGGAAAGACATAAATTAAAAAAAAAATCAGAAAAGTGAAATTTCCAGGGTATTTTCATTTTATAAGTGGTAAGTGAGTGCAATTCTGAAACAGGAGTTTCAGGAATGTTAGGATTTTGATAAAGAAAGCCTTTAGATGGAGGGAAGAGCTAACAGCTTCAGTTTGGTTTTGTTAGTGGAATTTATTTTAAATCCTCAATTAAACTGTCTCTGTACAATGAAAAAACGTAGTTTTTCCTTGTTCTGTATTTTTAATTAAAACATTTTGGTTGACAAGTCTATTGTCAGAAGACTTGTTTGGTTGACAAGACCATTGAGTTTTACTTTGGTCTCTAAATATTTATTGGTATATTATCTAGTCATAGAAAAGAGAGTTTCATTTTTATGAAAGGATTTTATGTAAGACAAATTATGAAATTGCAATTTTTATATCACATTAATTAAGGCTGAGTTAAGGTAAAGGGTGTGAAGGAAAAAAATGTGCTTATTCCGGAAAATTTTAGGAGAATAATGAACAACACTTATCAACATATATATTTGAATAATTAGGATTTTTTGATAACAGGTACTAAATTCATTTTTCTTCTATTTCATTTTTAATTAAGGTTATAAAAATTCAGCACAATGTACAGTCCTTGATTTAATCACAATTTCTCCATTTTAGCTCATCACTCTATATATCTTTTCTCCCCTCCCCAACAAATTCTTTATTTGATTGTATTAAATTTTCTTTATACTTTGATATTGTAATTTCAGAGAAAACATTTGCCACCAATCTAAACTAGCCCCAACTTGTTGCAACTGAAACCCAGTTTTAATTTTTATTCATAAAATGCTATGTTAAATGTTTATCTTTTGGGATGACTGTGGTAGCACATGACTTTAATCACAGCACTCAAGGGGAAGACGTGAGAGTATCTTTAGGAATACATAGTATGAAAGAGCCTGTATAAAAAAAATGTTTTTTATTAATTTCACATATTCCTCCTGGGCTTAGAGCCCAGCTTGCTAAACTGTAGATCACAAACCCATATGTCATATTGTACATAAAATGTGGGGGTTGTGAGAATTTGACAATAATTAGATTTCTGATTACACAGTGACTAAAAAGTAATGCAAAGTCAAATTATGAATCCAAGATATGCTAAGCACCAGTCACCTGTAATATTGGGTGTTCTGTCTGAGCATTCATCGTCAACAAAGGCTGCAGGGAACATGCCAGCTCAGATTATGGAACACTGAATGATATGGACTGCAGTGTTTTACTTTATTTTTATGTACAGTGAAATGAACATCCCTGCTTATTGGCTAGTCTGATGGTTAGCTAATACCCAGACGCTTTCTGTCTCTTCTCCCACCCACTTCAGGTATACTTATCTTTTTGTATGTGGTAACTAAGGATAACCCATGTTTTTATTGGGCTTTTTCCACCAATGCCATACTCATCAAGCTCTCCCCATCTCCAGATTTAATTCTATGGAAAAATAAAGCATATTTGGCTCAATATATGAAAATCTTTAGTAAATGGTATAACAATGTATATGCCAAGAAATATTTAAAAATAAATTCCTCTATGATTTCAAATTCATGTATGATTTACTTTATATATACTTTATGTGCCTATATACCCAGGGTCTTATTATTATTATTATTATTATTAAATTTCACTTTCATTCTTTTTTAATTCTTTATTAATTACATTTTATTCACTTTGTATCCCCCCTGTGGTTCCCTCCCTCCTTCCTTCCTAATCCTTCCATTCCTCCCTCCTCTGCATGCATGCCCCTTCCCAAGTCCACTGATAGGGGAGGTCTTTTTTTCCTTCCTTCTGATCCTAGTCAATTAGATCTCATCAGGAGTAGCTGCATTGTTTTCTTCTGTGGCTTGGTAAGGCTGATCCCCCCTCAGGGGGAGGTGATCAAAGAGCAGACTAATCAGTTCATGTCAGAGACAGACCCTGTTCCTATTACTGTGAAACCCACTTGGACACTGAACTGCTATGAGCTATATCAGTTCAGGTGTTATAGGTTATCTCCATGCATGGTCCTTGATTGGAGAATCAGTCTTAGGAAAGACCCCTGTGCTCAGATTTTTTGGTTCTGTTGCTCTCCTTGTGGAGTTCCTGTCCTCTCCAGTTCTTACTGTTTCACACTTCTTTCATAAGATTCCCCACACTCTGCCCAACAGTTGGCCATAAGTCTCAGCATCTGCTTTGATATCTGCATGGCAGAGCCTTTCAGAGGTCCTCTGTGTCAGGCTCCTGACTTGTTCCCTCTTTTCCCCTTCTTATTAGTTTTTTTAGATAAAAGTACAGCTATAGGTTAGAATTTTTTGAGAAATGTTGCATTGGTTGAGAAGCTCAGTGAGTCAGCAGTCCTGTTCCTTTTTACACTCTTCTGCCTCTCAGCTCCTAACAGTTAGAAAGATTCAACAAAATCAGAAAAAGAATGAATCATTATATACATACTAGGAAAATGTGTACCCCCCATTTTGATTTTAACTAATAGGTAAAAATAAAATTATTTTTTACAACCTTAACACTTAATAGAAAGCATATAATGTCACAAAAATGTTGCATTTACAGATAAGTTCATTCACTTGGTTTATATTGAGTATTCACTGTTTATTATCATTGGACTGTGTGTCTATTATCCTTAATTCAGAGTTCAGTTGAACCAATCACAGGTTTGACTTCAAATTTGCCTTCATTTTAATTGTGCTTTTGCTTTCTTGTTCTAAAATAATCATGCCAGTTACCATCTCTAAATTTCAGTTTCTTCCTGTATAGAATTATTCATATGAACTTTCTGTATTAGCTGGAATTAAGTTTATCATTATACAGTACAAGTCATGTGATTATAGAGACTTGGAAAGCCCAAATTCTATCACCCACTAAAATATCAAAACTTAAAACTGATATTAAACACAGTTAACGAATAGAATACTGTGAATATTTTCTTAGCACTTTTAAAAAATTTAAAATTTTATTTCAGTTTGTTTACTTTATATGCCAAGGATGCTCCCTCTATCATCTCCTCCCAGCCACCCCTCTCCTCCATACCCCTTCCTTTCACCCCAGAAAAAAATGAGCCTCCCTTTCCTTGTATCAACCCTCCCCAGCAAAGCAAATCACATCAGGACTGAGCATATCCTCATCTTCTAAAGCCAAGCAAGGCAGCCTTGCCAGGAGGTAGTGATCTAAAAGAAGGCAATAGAGTCCATCTTAGAAAGAGCCCTCACCCCCATTCGCGAGGCAACATACATGAAGACCAAACTCCCCACCTGACACAAATGTTCAGTCAGGGTCCCTAGGTGCAGACCATGCTTGCTCCTTAGTTGATGTCTCGGTCTCTGTAAGCGTCAATTCTCTGTTGGTCTTGTGAGGTTCCTGTCTACTCCAGATGCTTCCATCTTTCTCCCAACCCTTCCACAGGATCCCTGGAGCTCTGCTGCATGATGGGCTGCAAGTCTCAGCATCTGTTTCAATATGCTCTTGACTGGAGCCTCCCACTGAATAGTCATGTTAGGCTCCTGTCTTGAGAGCATCAGTAATAATGTCAGGCACTGTCCCTCTACTGTGGGGTGGGTCTCAGGTTGGGCCAGTCATTGGTTGGACGTTCCTTTAATCCCTGTTTACTCTTCATCGCTGCACTTCTTGTAGGCAGGGTGATTTTTGGATAAAGGTTTTGTGGGTTAGTTGTTCCACTAGTTCCACTAGTCTTGCCTGGTTAGGAGGTAGTCACGTCAGTCTCCATGTGCATCTCTCCCCAAACCCTCAATAAGAGTCTCAGCTAGAGACACCCCCATTTCCTCCCAGGACCCTGTCTTGTTGCAGGCCTCCAGCTTGACACAGAGATGTTTCCCCCACCATACTCCCTTCAGTTTCCCTTCTTTTTTTTTTATTAATTACACTTTATTGATTTTGTATTCCCCCATAAGCCCCTCCCTCGTCGCCTCCCGATCCCACCCTCCCTCCCCTTTATGCATGCATGTCACTCCCCAAGTCCACTGATAGGGGAGGTTCTCCTCTCCTCTCTGATCTTAGTCTATCAGTTCTCATCAGAAGTGGATGCATTGTCCTCTTCTGTGGCCTGGTAAGGCTGCTCCCCCCTCAGGGGGAGGTGATCAAAGAGCAAGCCAATCAGATTATGTCAGAGGCAGTCCCTCTTCCCATTACTAGGTAACCCACTTGGACACTGAACTGCCATGGGTTACATCTGTGCAGGGGTTCTAGGTTATCTCCATGAATAGTCCTTGGTTGGAGTATGAGTCTCTGGGAAGTTACCTGTGTTCAAATTTTATTGTTCTGTTGCTCTCCTTGTGGAGTTCCTGTCCTCTCCAGCTCTTACTATTTCCCACTTCTTACATAAAATTCCATTCACTCTGCCCGAAAGTTGGCCAGCAGGCTCAGCATCTGCAGACTATCAAAGCAGTTTCCCTTCTTGTTCCCAGCCCTCTCACCTCTCACCGTTGTTCTACCCGCATCTGAAACCCACCCTTATTTCCCTCCTGATTCCATCTCCTGCTTAGTTCCCTCTCTTCATCCACTTATGCTGACTATTCTATTTTCCTTTTTAGTGATGTTTCCACACCCTCCCGTGGTCCCTTCTTGTTACTTAGCTTCTTTGGGTCTGTGGATTGTATGGTTATCCTATACTGTAGGTCTAATTTTTGCTTATAAGTACATACATGTGCATCTTTTTTTTTTGGTCTGGGTTGCCTTACTCAGGATGATCTTTTCTAGTTCCATCCATTTGCCTGAAAATTTCATGATTTCCTTATTTTTAGTATTTAGTATTTAGTATTTTAGTAGTATTCCATTGTGTAAATGTATCACAATTTCTTTATCCATTTTTTTGGTTGAGGGGCACCTATATTGTTTCTAGTTTTTGGATATTTCCAATAGAGCATCTATGGACATGGTTGAGCAAATGTCTTTGCTGTATAGTTCAGCATATTTTGGATATATGTCTAGGAGTGCTATAGCTTGGTCTTGAGGTAGAAGTATTCTTAATTTTCTGAGAAAGTGATAGATTGATTTCCAGAGAGGAACTATAGAAAGAACTTAAGAAATTAAACATCAATAAATCAAATAATCCAATTTTAAAAAATGAGTTACAGAGCTAAATGGAGAACTCAAAACAGAAGAATCCCAAATGGCTGAGAAGCACTTAAAGAAATGCTTAGTGTTCTTAGTCATCAAAATGTTCTTTGACTCCATCTTACACCAGTCAAAATGGCCAAGATCAAAAGTTCAAATGACACATGCTGGCAAGCATGTAGAGAAAGAAGAACAGCCATCCATTGCTGATGAGAGTGCAAACTTATATAGCCTCTTAGGAAATCTAAGCTCTTTTTTTTTTAGCAGATCTAGATGAATGAAAAAGTTTTGAGTTATGAAAATACAATTTAACAGGACTACATAAAGCATATGCTTTATATTGGTCAAAACTGACCAGGTACATCTTATTATGTTTTTATGAAATTTAAAGTTAGCATTCAAGTCATAGTTTATTAAATGTCTTACATTGGTCTGACAATTTGGACTCAAGGTTTTTGACAGGAAGATTTTAAATTATGTTAACGATAAAAAAAGAGAATTGAATCCTTCTAGGAATTCAGCTGGAAGATAGGAGACACAGCGAGAACAGCTATGAGCATGAAACACAGTATTCTTTGGCCTGTGGCATTACAGGGACCTTGTTTGTACATAGTAAACAATTTGAAGGGCCTATTTCAAAATCATTGTGAATCTTCCACATGCAATTCTGGTAAATATTCTTACTTCAATACCACAACTTGAGTGGCAGTTAGACACTCAAAGAATAGCTTCAGGGATACTGAACTAAAAGTTGAGGCAATAATTTTAGAATTATAGATGTTTAGAGATGGACAAATCCCATTTTAACAAATCAAAAATAACTTGTAAGGAAAGGGAAAAATCAATATTCCCACATTCTAGGATATTTCTCAATTCCCCTGATGTTAAAAAATGAAAAATAAATAAAATAAATCCTTTAAACACAAAATAGCTATAACAACAGACACACTGACTCTGGTGAGTGCTATATTGAAACATTCTGGATACTGAGACAGATGCAGAAGCAGCTTAGGTGTGACACTGCATTTAAAAAATAAAAAGCAAAACTCTGTTACTCTTCTTTCTTTCTCCTCTTCTGCTGTCCCCTCTTTCTCTCTGCCCCTCCTCCTGTCTCCCCACTCTTTTCCTTCCTCTGTCCTCTCTCTGTGTTTCATTGCTGTGCCCTTTAACTTCTACCATTACTGTGGTCTCTTCCTCTTCCTCCTGCTCCTTTTCTTGCTCTGCCTGCTTCTTCTGCTTCTCCCAGCTTTGCACCTCCCACTCTTTTTTTTTTAAGTTGAGGCTTCCATCTTTTTTCATTATTATTATTATTATTATTATTAATTACACTTTATTCATTTTGTATCCCCCCATAAGCCCCTACCTCCTCCCCTCCCGATCCTACCCTTCCACCCTTTCTGCATCCATGCCCCTCCCCAAGCCCACTGATAGGGGAGGTCCTCCTCTTTTTCCTTCTCATCTTAGTCTATCAGATCACATCAGGAATGACTGCATTGTCTTCTTCTGTGGCCTGGCAAGGAGGACAGGAACTCCACAAGGAGAGCAACAGAACAAGAAAATTTGAACACAGGGAACTTCCCAGAGACTCATACTCCAACCAAGGACTATTCATGGAGATAACCTAGAATCCCTGCACAGAAGTAGCCCATGGCAGTTCAGTGTCCAAGTGTGTTACATAGTAATGGGAAGAGGGACTGCCTCTGTGCACCTCCCACTCTTTTTCTCTGGGGATGTTAGAATCTACAAAGCAACATCCCAGACATCTCTTTTCCATGACTAAGTCTTGCTTTAGGATCAGGTGGAAATAACAAAAGGCAAGGGGTTGAAGCAAACATCCATTCATTATCCAACACCAGAATAAATACAAAAAGTAAATTCATTACTTGTTAGTGCTGACCTGCATCCCAAGTATACTTCTGTTCATTTTTTTTAATTCTTGTCATGAGAAAAATAAAATACTAAATAAGTTTTTTATCTGTCTTGACTAATAGACCCTTAAAATACCAATGTTCAGTTTTGGAGTAAGTGCTTAAAAAGTAGAAAATTATCTAAAGACAAACAAACAAGAAAACAAAATCTAATGACATGTATATGAATACAAAATATCTAACTAAAAATATTTAATATGCAGGTAATGGTTGACATATTGACTGTTTGTAGGAGGCCTGGTTAGACAATAAAATGAGAATGAAGCAAAGGTACCACCTTAAAATTAATTTATTAAAATTATTCATTTTTCTTAGGAACTTATTCAATCTGGTCGTAACAATAGTAATATTTTAAGCTCTAGATACATATACAGTTTTACGAGCAGCTTAATACTAAATACCTTAAAGGCATAATTAACATGACTTCTGGATAGTTGCTGGCAGCCAACATTTATGGGTAAAGTTTATTCAATGAATAAGATTTTGAAATAATAAACCTGATCTCTATTTTAAAATAATCATAGTAGTTCCTGAAACATTAATTTCAGTACATAACATAATTTTTTCAACATACTCTAATTCATATACAACCAATATCACAAGCAAGGAAGGAAAAAACAATTTTAAATACATAAACAAAACAAGATTAAGTCAAAATGTGATGTGGAATAAATCTCTAAATGTTATACTTTGTCTAGCAAGGTTGACAGAGAAAAATACTAAATTTTTTTGCTGTGTTGCTCTCCTTGTGAAGCCTCTATCCCCCTTCAGGTCCTTCTATCCCTGCTTCTTTATAGATAAGACTCCATGCACTCTGCCAAAGTTTGGTTGTGAGTTTCTTCATCTGCTTTGATCCCCTACTGGATGGAGTCTTCTGCAGGACATCTATGGTAGGTTTCCTTCCTGGTCCCTTTCTTCCTCTGCTTCCTGTGTCTACATGGTTTGCCTTTCTGAATGAGATTTAAGCATCTTCCCGAAAGTCGTCCTTGTTGGTGAGCTTCTTTAGGTCTGTAGATTTTAGTATGTTTATCTTATATTATAGGGATAATATTCACTTATAAATACATATATCCCATGCATGTCTTTCTTCTTCTGGGTTACCTCAATCAGGATGTTTTTTTCTCGTTCCATACATTTGTCAGCAAATTTCATCATTACGTTGTTTGTAATAGCGGTGTAGTTTTCCACTGGGTAAATGTTTCATAATTTCTGTTTCCATTTTTAGTTGAGGGACATCTAGGTTTTTTCCAGATTCTGGTTAGTACGAATA
Organism: Meriones unguiculatus; assembly: GCF_030254825.1. Taxonomy (NCBI): domain Eukaryota; kingdom Metazoa; phylum Chordata; class Mammalia; order Rodentia; family Muridae; genus Meriones; species Meriones unguiculatus. The sequence continues at coordinate 43,530,250 of NC_083352.1, forward strand.
AAGCTGCTATGAACATAGCTGAGGAAATGTCCTTGCTGTATGGTTGAGCACCTTTTGGATGTATGCCTAGAAATAAATAGTATAGCTGGGTCTTGGGGTTGTGCTGTTCTGGACACAGAGGATCCTGCAGAGACTGATGGGAGGACCATGTATGGAGAAGACCTAGAACCACTGTACAGATGTAGCCCAGATGCAGCTCAGTCGCCAAGTAAAACACTTAATAAGGAAAACAGGGCCATTCTCTGACATGGACTTCATTGACTGCTCTTTAATCATCTTCCCATGATGGGTAGGCCTTACCCATGCCATAGAGGAAGACGATCCAGGCAGTCCTGATGAGACCTGCTAGGCTAGGGTGAGAAAGCAGAGAAAGAGGACACCTCTTTTCGGTGGACTAGAGGAGAGGGATAGGGAGTGAAGAGGGAGAGAGGATGTGATCAGGAGGAGATGAGGGAGGGGGCTACAACTGGAAAACAAAGTGAATAAATTGTAAAACAATTAATAAAAGTTCAAAAAGAAAAATACTAAGATTTTAAAGACGTATCTATATGCCCTGTAAAAAAATAATTACAAACGAATGAATTGCCAGAAGTCATATTTTATATTGCCCAGAAGTAAACAGTTAAAGTGTTAAAAAATAAGTTGAGATGCCATTTATAATTATGTTAAACTGATATGTAGAAACCATTTTGCACGGTGTTACATTTTATCTGGACATACCGCAGGGATAACTATGAATATATATAAAGAACTGACTGATGAAATATGAACAAAAGTAAAGGATTGGCTCAGATTTCATATTCTTTCTTCATGTTTTACAAATATCAATTATTTTTGTATATTAAAATTTAGACAGTATAGTTTTAGTCAATTTACATCATCATCCAAAACTGAAAAACCAATATGTTATGGCCATGAAATTTTATATTGTTAGTAACTGAGGTGTCCTTTTACTTGTTACTGACAAACCATAAACATATGTATTGATGTAAAAAATCTAAATCTTACGAATATGAATTCTTAACATTTCATTATAATTTTACTTACCTAATGCTTAGCAAGACTTAGTAAATAATGTGGGTTTTAAATTCACAAGTTTCAAACCAACAGCCCAAATTAAAATAGGTTTCGGAGATGTAAATTCTTAAATTTAAGAGTGTAGAGAATTGACGTATCTTATTTTTAGCTTATATTTTCTCTTACTAGAATGTTGACAATTCCATCAAAGTAGTCTTGAAAGTACATAGTCCTTATCATGAATTATCAATGAAACTTCTAAACATGTTAGCATTGTCCCTATGATTAGACAAAGATTTTATTAAAGGAACCCAAATTGGTCAAGGAATCTGCTGAGGATATCCATTCATTGAAATTCAAGGTAGAATATTCTCGGGCCTTAGACATACCTTCCTGCTATTTAGAAACATAAAACACACACACATATTTGCTTACAGCTAAGAAGATTTTCCTAAACAGTCAGACCTCTGGAAGTGTCTATAGCCCTTCATATTCCTACACATTTCTAAATTTCCTTTATTTTTTTGTCCAATTTCATTGAAGACTTACTTCAATGGCTATTTAATTCTCAAGTGTTTTGCTTCCACTGTATTGTTATCTCTGGCAGATGAAACAACGTTATATAAATTCCTTTGGCAATATTTGATAATAATGTTCTTGGAATGGGCTCTTTGTAGAACTCCAAGCAGTCACCCTTTATAGCCTGGAGCATCTTGCTTTTCAAAGCCATATAATATGTGAAATTGTAATAAAAAGACTGAAAGCTAAAGCTCCACAAAACTCTTTGCTCTTTCTGAGACTCATCTATTTTTGAGAATATTCATTCTTCAGATAATTGTAATTTTTCAGAGTTTTTAAACTCTTGTGTTTGACCTTTCTTTGAAATTTGGACACTCATAGTTATATATTTGCTTTGTTACACATTATTCACAGGGTTCTTTCTAAGAGTTTTGCTCTTTAGAAATATCTTTTAGTATTTGGGAATTTTATACTTGCATGTAATCCATTTAATCAAGGCTACAGCCAGGCTTTTCTCTCCATGCTCTACTTCTTCTTACCACTTCAATTCCCTACCAATATCATTTATTGTTGTTGTTTTTAAACCCAATGACTCTAGTGTGTGCTGTCAGTGTGTACACCTGTGTCGGTGCATCTAATGGATCATGTGTAGCCTCTCAGGGGCCACATCACTGAAGCACACTGGCTTCCACCCTCCCAGCCACCAGAAAACCCCAATCACTTCTCTATTTCCTTCCCCCTTACTTGGATCCTGTCTGATTTGTATTTGTTTGAGACAGAGCATCTCTTCTTTTATTGACCGCAGCACTTTCCAGAATATGAGCACTGAAATTCTCCGTCTCTTCCTCCCATATGGTTGTAGGAAGAGTACTGAGTTCCTATTTGTTCACTGGCTTTACATGGGCTTTGAGGATACGAATTCGTGCTTTCATGTTTGTGGAGCTATGCTTGAACATACCAAGCCATCTTCTAACACAAGCTTTGTAATTTTAAGGAATTGATTGAATAGAAATGCACTTGTACATCAGGCCAAATTTAAAGCTGTATTTTCAATTATCTTGGTCACTCAGTTAAAATTAGTAAATAGTTGTACTGCTTATTGGTTGTTTCATAATTTAGGGGCTAATCTTTGAATATTTGTAGGGATTCCATTCTTACTCTTCATTAAAAAGCTAATTATTTTGTGAAATAAAAGCTGACAGCAAGCTATTGAGAGGAAAAAAGTGAATTATGAGGAGAGTAATACATAGATACAGAAATATAGTGGGAGACAAGTAAAAATGATATACAATTATTATCACAAATGTTATATGGCAGTATAAAAAAACCAAATCCACAAAATATATCAGTGTGAACAATTACCAAGTAGAGAGCTTTACACTTGTTTGTGCACACAATCACAAGGAAATTGACAACAAGCTATGTCATTTTCATTCTGTGGATTTTTGTGGCTCCAAAATAGCAAGTTGTCCTGTAAATTCTGAAATCACAGATATTGTTCCCGCATTTTTCTTATCTATCTCCCAACACTTACTGCTAGACTAGAAAATGTATACTTTACATGATCAGTTGCATCCCAGAATAAACTTTTTTCAGAATATTTTTTTTAGTCAAGCTAAGTTTGCACGCTTTAGCAAGAATTATATTTCTTATGACAGACCAAAACTTAACATTGACTGTATAATGCGGTATTTAGGTCACCTTGCTATTGATTTTATTACCACATTGATTTTAATCAAACTTACTTGTAGGAATTTGTCACTTTATTTCTGGTCGAGACAAACATTCATATTTTCAGTCAGATTGTCCTCGATGCCGAGTTATATGTGTAGATCCTGGCACAGTGTAATTCTTAATAACATAAAGCACTACTCTATCTGGGAATTGCACATGTAATTTCCTGGATTTCTAGGTGAAATTTTTCAATGTAGCAAATATACCAGGTTACTGAAAACTAAAGCATTAGGTTCTTTGGCATAAATAATTATTTTATTGCATGTGGAAGAATATTCCTCTCATCCCGTTTGTTCATAATAGAACATGACTTGTAGAACTAAAATGAATCACTAAAAATACAATGACACTAGTATGCCCCCAAATAGCAAAGGACCTGTCTTTTTGTCTTTGTTCCACCTTCTGGTTACTATGAGTTTTCATCAGAAGTGACTTTTCAGGTTCTTTTCAAAGAATGATTCAGAAAGTTTGATGCACACTAAAAATTTTGAAACACATAGATTCAGGTTGGAAAAAAAAAAAGTTGACCAGAAAGTATTTGAATCAAAAAATAATTTTAAAAATCAAATCAAATTAAAATAGCTGCTATGAGCATGGTGAAGTTAAACAGCAACAAATCAAATAATCCAATTAAAAAATGGTTTCCAGGTCTAAATAGAGAATTCTTAATAGAGGAATATTGAAAGGCAGAGAAACACTTAAAGAAATGTTCAACATCCATAGTGATCAAGAAGATGCAAATCAAAGGTAACCTAGAAACCCTGCATAGATGGAGCCCATGGCAGCTCAGTATCCAAGTGGGTTCCCTAGTAATGGGAATAGGGACTGTCTCTGACATGAATTCAGTGGCCTATTCTTTGATCACCTCCCCCTGAGGTGAGGGGGAGGTGCAGCCTTACCAGGCCACAGAGAAAGACAATGCAGCCAGTACTGATGAGACCTGATAGGCTAGGGTAAGATGGAAGGGGAGGAAGACCTCCCCTATCAGTGTACTGAGAGAGGGGTATGGGTGTAAAAGAGGAAGAAAGGGTGGGCTTGGGAAGGGAAAAGGGAGAATGCTACAGTTGGAATACAAATTGAATAAACTGTAATAACTAACTAACTAACTAAATAAATAAATAAATAAATAAATGATAAGACAAACAAAAGTCCCTGAGATTTCACCCTACACCTATCAGAATGGCTAAGATCAAAAACTCAAGTGACAATACATGCTGGAGAGGTTTTGGAGAAAGAGGAACCCTCCTCTATTGCTGGTGTGAATGTAAACTTGTACAACCACTTTGGAAATCAATCTGGCCTTTTCTCAGATAATTAGGAATAGTGCTACCTCAAGATCCAGCTATACCACTTCTAGGCATATATCCAAAATATGCTCAAATATACATCAAGGACAGTTGTTCATCTTTGTTCTTAACTAGGACATTCATCCTCTCTCTTTCCCTATTCTCTCCCTCCGCCTCCTTAGATAATTTATAAAAGCAGATTCTTGGAACTTTCTGCCTTGAATGGAAAATCATGTCAATGGCTCAACTGAGCCTTTCATACTCTGTATAAACTAGGATACTAGTTCTTTTGGTGTTTTAAGTTCCAAAGTGGATTTAAATACTATAAAGTGGATTATTAAATACTATAGTGGTTATTAGAATAAGAATATTCCCCACAGGCTGTCTTTGTTTGGTCTCCTGCTAGTGGATTGGTCAGTGGGGATTAGGCTGCATATCCTAGTTGGAAGGCAGAGTTTCACTAAGTCTGTGCCATGAGGCTTCAAGCCTAGTTTGGAGTTACTTGTCTATTTAAAACTTGTGCATAAATTCCAAATCTCAGCTGGGTGTGATGGCAGACATCTAGGAGGCAGAGGCAGGCAGATCTCTGAAGTTGACACCAGCCTTGTCTACAAAGCGATTTCAGGACAAAGGCTACATATATAACCCTGTATCAAATAAACAAACAAATTGCCTCATCACATGCTGCCAGCTTGCTACAACATTTGTGGCAAGGATGATCATGAACTAACAATCTGAAATTGTAAACCAGCACCAATTAAACACTTTTCTTTTTATTAGTTGCCTTTTTGTGTTTTTCACAATAATAGAAGAACAACTAAGATAAACAGAATAAATTTCATTATTGTCATACATTACATATGAATGAACTGTACAGATATTTCTGATTATGTGCTTAAGGAGAACATTTATTCTTAAAATATCTTTTCTTTGTCCTCTTTTCTCCACATGAAGGCAGGATATAAAAATTTAATTATATTATACACCTTAACCACATTGCCTAAAGATATTTTATACAACATTTTTAACAATTGTATTCATCAAACTCTCTGCTTGCCCAGGATAGTGTATCATGTAGGCTGTACCTACAAAGACCTGAAAAAGTAGCTGAGGATGAAGTTGAATGTCTCTTTCTTTCTCTGCCACCAGTCTAGGATATTGTGGACTGATCAACAAGGGTATTGATCAAGCTAGAAAAGCCTATTCCCCATAGAGCCACAATCCCAGCCCTCAAACTATTAGAAGAAGCATTTGATTATAATAACAAAGTTTATTTCTGAGTAATACATTTATATTTTTAAGTATTTGGATACATATGAATAAATACTGAGCCTGTTATTATAATAACTTTCTTACTGAAATTTCATATATACTGTAAAGGTTTAGGAGTATATTTTTGTCAGGAGTGTCAGGAGTATATTTGTGAAGTATTTGATAACAAATTGGGGATTATTGCTTTTTTCTGTAATGTTGTAATTTAATTGCAACATTTATTCTTCCTATTTTCTTCCTCCTAATATTTGCATATATTCTTTCCTACTTTCCTTCCAATCAATTGACATATTTTACACTGTTACTAACAACAGTTATTGTATTCATATATGTATTTGTGTGTATGTGTGTGTGTATATATGTATACACACGTTTATTCCTAAATATAACCTGTTTAGCCATATATTTCTACCTGTATGTATATTTTTCAAGTCTTACCATGTGGAAATGGAAGAAAAATTGGTGTGTTCTTCTCTGAGAGGACCACCTCTCTTTCTCTGAGCTATACTGAGTTGCTTGAAGTTGTTGTGCAGGACTGAGGGCTCATGGGAATTTTTTTCTGTCCAGTTTATCACATACATTGGTGTTATCCTTGTTCAGTTTATGTTTGTGCAGTTATAAGAACTTTACAAGTATAGCTTCTGATGTTGTTAGGGGACATAACCTCACAGCTAACTCCCTGATGTTCCGGCTTTTATGTTCCTCTTTCTGTCTTCCACAATGTTGCCAGAGCCTTAAATGTGAGTGTGTTTTGTACATGTATCCACTGGGATTGGGCATTTGTGTTGGTTCTTGTTTTGTGTCATGGTCTCTGTCTACTAAAAAGGAAAGCTTCCTTGATGGGGGATGAAGTCTGCACTTATCTGTGGATATAATGACAAAGCTAGGAGAATGACAATTCCAGATCTTAAGAAATGTTACAGATCCATAGTGATTCTCTAAAATATATAGCTCTGGTACAAAAGAATTATAAAAGTAGTACACATGCAGTTCTGAATAAATAATCCATACATGTATGCTTTCACATAAACACATTCCAGGCTTTTTGCACATCCCAGTGAGAATAATCACTTAGTCCCCCATCATTATGGATTATTGTTAAGTCTAGCTTTAAGCATTGCAAAATAAATGGAATATTATAGTATTTACTGTACTAGAGATGCATTTACATTATAGAATAAATTATATATATTTGCTATCATCTTGACACATAGAACTGTCTTTCTCAGTATAGAGACACCATGATCACAGCAATTCTCATAATGGAAAGCATTTCAATGGAGCATACTTACAGCTTTAGAGGAATAGTCCTGTTTCACAATGGCAGGAAGCATAGCAGCATGAAGGAAGACATTTTTCTAGAGAAGTAGATGAAAGTTATACATACAGATCTTCACGCAGCAGGAAGAGAGAAACTGTGGGATTTGCTTGGACTTCTGAAACTCTGATGTTTACCCTACTTCCAACAAGAAGGCAGCATCTGTTATTCTCTCTCAAGTAGTGGTACTCCCTGATAACCAAACATCCAGACACATGAGCCTATGGGGGGGGGGTCTTCTTAATCAAAACACCTCTATTGTGAGGAAAGCCCATTTTGTCCGTTCAACTGGGGGGCTTTGAGTAATTATCTCAGTTGGGAAGATATTTTTTAACAATTCTGTTACTGATATACAAAATTCTATTTTGAATGAGAACCTGGAGGAAGCATTTTTTAAAATTTGTGATAAATTCTAAATATTAGAAGTGACTAAATGCTTTATGAATTGTTTTCCAAACGAACATGTGACTCCATGAAGTGCACAAAAGACATTTGCAACTCTATAGCTATAGAATCCGCCAGACTACATAACATACTGCATCACCTGTTCTTCTCATTTGCTTTATTCCTTACTTATCTAGTGTCTATTGTGATACAGAAATGTTTCTTTTAGTATTTTTCCCTTTATTTATTTATCTTTTGATTATTACAATTTCTTCACTTTGTGTGCAACTGTAGCCCCCTCCCTAGTCCCCTCCCAATCCCACCCTCCTTCACTCTTCTCCTTCCTCAGTCCACTGATAGGAGATGTCCTCCTCCCCTTCCATCTGACTCTAGCCTATCATTTCTCCAATTATTACCTACATATTTTATTCAGATGCATAGTTTTCTGTTATTATAATTATATCTAACAACAAAGTGCCTATTCTTCTGTCTCTAGTTCTTTTAAAAAAATATTATTATTTATTAGAATTTATTTGCTTTGTATCCCAGCTATAGCCCGTCCCTCATCTCCTTCCTCTCCCACCCTCCCTCCCACTTCTTCCCTTACTCCCCTCCCCTAGTTCACTGATACAAGAGGTCTTCCTCCCCTCCTATCTGACCTAGCTTATCAGGTCTCATCAGGACCGTCTGGATCCTCATTCCCTGGAGCCCAGTTAGGCCACCTTGCAAGGGAGAGATGATCAAAGAGCCAGCAACAGAGTTCATGCCAGAGACAGTCCATGCTCCATTCACTAGGAAACACACAGGAAAAGTGCACTGCCCATGGCTACATTTGAGCAGGCATCTAAGTTCTCTCCATGCATGTTCCTTCATTGATTCATCATTCCTTACAGGATCCACTGAGCCCAGATTATTTTCACTCTGTTGGCCTCTTTGTGAAGTTCCTGTCCTCTCCAGGTCTTTGAATCTCCCCTTTCTTCCATGGCAGTCCCTGCACCCTGGCCTAAGTTTGCTATGAGTCTCAGTAAATCTTTCTATATCCTGATGGGTAGAGTCTTCTAGAGGACCCCTGTGGAAGGCTCTTGTCCTGTTCCCTGTCCTCTCCTACTTGGAATGTCTATCTTATTTGACCTTCTGAATGAGAATTGTTTCCAGATTCCAGGTATTATGAATAAAGCTGCTATGAACATAGTTGAGCAAATGTCCTGCTTGTACTGTTAAGCATTTTTCTGATATATGCCCAGTATTGGTATAGCTGGATCTTGAGATGACACTATTCCTAATTTTCTGAGAAAGTGCCAAACTGATTTCCAACATGGTTGTACAAGTTTACATTCCCACCAGAAAAGGAAGAGGGTTCTTCTTTCTCCACATCCTAGCATGTGTCATTTCTTGAGCTTTTAATCTAGCACAATTCTGATGGGCATAAGGTAGAGTTTTGGGGTTGTTTTGATTTGTATTTCCCACATGACTAAGGTTGTTCAGCATTTCTTTAAGAGGAATCTGCCATTTGATATTCCTCAGTTGAGAATTCTCTTTTTAGGTCTGTATCCCATTTTATCATTTGATTCCTTCATTTGTTGGTGTTTAACAACTTGAGTTCTTTATATACTCTGAATATTAGCCTCCTGTCGGATGTAGCATTGTTGAAAAATTCTTCCCAGTCTGCAGGTTGTCATATCTGTGTTCTTGACAGTGTCTTTTGTTTTACAGAAGCTTTTCAGTTTCATGAAGTCCCATTTATTGGTTGTTGATCTTAGAGCCTGTGCTTTTGGTATTCTGTTCAGGAAGGGGAGATGGCATGTAGGTAGCATGAAAAAGTAATGAGAAACAATGGAGCAGGAATGATGAGATAAAGTAGGGTATGTGTAGGCAGGGTAGAGGAAAGATTGTGGTGAGGGATAACTAACACTAAAGACCTTTCTAAAGTCATGTAAAAACACTGAACTCTAGACCTTCCTAAAATACAGATAAAAGGATTTCAGTTTGGCTACACATAACAGGACACTTACAGATTATCAAATAAAAATTTCAGTTCCCCAGTTCTAGAAATTAGTCCCCATTCTAATGGGCCCTGTATACCAACAATCAATACAAGCTACTGCCGTTTTCTTGGTTGCTCTCCTTAACTGAATGGTAATTATTTAATTTAAAACAATACACAATAGTTAAAGCTTGTAGAGATTTTGCTTATATTTAAAAATATCATATAGACCTATAAGATATGATAAACATAATGAAATCTATACACCTAAAAAAGATAATCAATTGAGCGGACATGGGGTAAGATGATCAATCCTCGTTTAGAAAGACAGATGGGATGTGCATTGAACATATGACAGGAGTCTACTGAGCGCATCTGAAAGACTCTAACTAGCAGTGTTCTCAAAGCAAAGACTCATGACCAAACCTTTGGCAGAGTACAGGGAATCATAAGAAAGAAGGGGAGTTAGTCTGATGGGGAAAGGATAGGAGCTCCACAAGGACCAAATATATCTGGGCACAGGGTCTTTTCTGAGACTGACATTCAACCAAGGACCATGTATGGATATAACCTAGAACCTCCACTCAGATGTAGCCTGTGGTAGCTCAGTAACCAATTGGTTTCCCAAAGTGAGGGGAACAAGGACTATTTCTAACAGGAACTCAATGACTGGCTCTTTGGTCTCCCCACCCCCGAAGGGAGGAGCAGTCCTGTTAGGCCACAGAGGAGGGCTTTGCAGCCAGTCCTGAAAATACCTGATAGAACAGGATCAGATGAATGGGGAGGAGGTCCCCCCTATCAGTGGACTTGGAAAGGGGCACGGTGGAGATGAGGGAGGGAGGGAGGGACTGGGAGGGAATGAGGGATCGGGACACGGCTGGGATACAGAGTTAATAAAATGTAACTGATAAAAAAATAAAAAAATAATAAATTAAAAAAAAATAAAAATAAAAATATCATAAGAATGATAGTATTAGCACTTACATTTCTTTTTATCATAAACTCTTAAGAAAACATGGCTTCTAAGAAAAAAAATTGAACTAGATGTTTAACTACAGACTACAAAAGACAAGTATATATTGAACCTCCAGAGCTACTAGCTGTGTTCAATACAGTATTAACAATTCAGGCCCGGTAACATGATAAAGGACAGTGATATTCTGTAATCGATTCAACCAACACTTTCTTCTTAATTTTTGTCTTGCAGGAAAATCAAAGGCAGTTAGATATTATGTATGGCAGACTAGTACTTCTTTTCTTTGTCTTTTTCAGAGATATTTCAGTTTTCTTGCTTATCTTTACAGATTTCCAAAGACACTTGGATTTAATTCAATGAAAACATATCATTTATTTCAATAATATAAAGTGATACCATTATCTGCCTATTAAGACAAATATAAACTTCTAAGCATATTTTGTAACACTGGAGAGTAGTTATTTTTAGTTAGATAGAATCTCAGATACAATGGAATATCTATCACAAGGAATAGTTGACTAGAGCTACAGTTTATCAAATATAAATTTCTTTCTAAAATCGAATAAAATTTGAATAGTTTGATTGATCTGTGAGAGTACCACACATCTTACCTGAAATATCAATAAGCAATATTCAAAAACTTTGATGAAAAAAAAACAGTAAATATTCCATGGTGTTTTAATATTTATAGGCCACCTTGGAGCTTGAAAAACTAACACACAGTTGCTTCCCCATGAAACCGTTCATTATTCCAATGATCAAATTATACTGATGTTGTCAACAATTGATCTTCAAATTGGGTCTGCTGAAAACCAACCAGCCAACAACACTGAGAGGAATTTGGTATTAAAAACTTACCTGTGGGGGGGATCCAAGATGGTGGAAACCAGCATCCACCTGAAACACCAAAACTGGTGAGTGAATGGGCTGCTGAACCCAGAACAGAGTTATATAGGCTTCCAGGGAGAAAGATACTAACCATGATCTGAGTCCATCCAGAAACAGGTCACCTGCAGACTCCTTGGGGGAATTGATCCCTAGGCACTTTCCTGAATCCAAATCCCTATTTCCTCTTTGGAGCAGGCAGAGGAGGTTGGCCAGCAGAATCCAAAACAGACCACACCGCCTGTACCCCAGAGACAGCGGCGGCTCATACTAAAGAAACGCTGGCTCGGGATCAGGGACTGAGAATACCCAACCCTATTGGGCAGTCCCCCAAGACTGCAGCCATAAGCCTGCCCTGGCAGAGTAGAAGGATAGAGAGGCACTGTTCTAACACAGATCACAGTGCTCGGGCTCCAGTGCAGCTTGCTGCTCCTAGAAAAGAAACCCCAAAAAGAAGACCTCCCTATCAGTGGACTTGGGGAGGGGCATGCATGCAGAGGGTGGAGGAATGGAAAGATTGGGATGGGAGGAGGGAGGGAACCACAGGGGGGATATAAAGGGAATAAAGTGTAATTAATAAAGAAAAAATGTAAAAATAAATAGAAAGAAAGAAAGAAAGGAAGGAAGGAAGGAAGGAAGGAAGGAAGGAAGGAAGGAAGGAAGGAAGGAAGGAAGGAAGGAAGAAAGAAAGAAAGAAACCCAGCTTGGGATCTGGGATTGAGGAGACTCAACCTTTCGTGACACTCTCCTGGGACCATCCGCCATGAACTCCAGGGCTGGTGGATTCTGGCAGAGAAACCTGGCTCAGGATCTGGAACTGAGAACACCCAACCCTTCCTGGCACTCCCCTAACACCACTGCCATAAGCTTGCCCTGTCGGACAGGAAGGATAAAGTGGCCAGTGGATTCTGCCACAAGCCACAGTGCCTGGGCTGCAGTGCAGCCAGCTGCCCCTGGCAAAGAAACCCAGACTCTGGACCTGGGACTGAGGACACTCAACACTTCTTTGCACTCCCCCTGGACCAGCCGCCATAAGCCTTTCCTGGTGGAGGGGAAGGACAGAGAAGCAGCCTGCTGATTCAACCACAGGCCGCAGCACCTGGATCACTGCCTCGGGTTCTGGGACTGAGGAGATTCAGTCCCCGTTCCCTTTACCCACCCCCACCTCAGCACTTCCCTGGGACCAACCACCAAAATCATTCCCTGGTGGAGGTGAAGGACACAGAAGGAGCCTGCAGAGTCTGCCACAGACAACACTGCCCGAGCTCCAGCACAGGCTGCGCCCAGCACAGCACACAGTGCAGGTGGAGCCAAGACCGGCTGTTACAGCATCACTGAACTGACTGTTAGCCTACACCTACACCTGCACTTGCCTCAGCAGGATAAAATCGGAGAGTAGAGAACAAGGGGATCCCCTGTGCTTTCCAACTGGTCCTGCAAGGGAGTGAGTGTGCCTTCAAGTGAGTGTTTGCAGAGCCCCAGATCCAGGGCCCCTCTACGCAAGCCACCAGACAACAGATTCCTACCACCCACACCCCTAGTGTAGGCATCATGGGGATTCTTGGGACAGTGATCCCAACACTGAAGCCTCTGCTCTGTGGGTCTACCAGTGAATTCCGGGCAAACAATTCCTGGATCCCAGACAAAGCTGCATACCAGTGGCCTGCAGACCACTGCAATAGTCAGGGAATCCGCGCATGTACACTGTGCCCACTAAAAGTACCTGCAAATAGTACCAACGTCACATTCCTCACTTAGGTAAAGCTGAAACCACAACACACACTCCCAAACCAGTGAACCTCTCTCATCTTCCTGAAAAACACTCCAGAAACCAGAAAAAGACAGTCCTAGTCTGAAGTACAGACTCCAGCAACAAAGAGTGAGGGTTATAGATAAGCAGATGGCCAGAGTCCGACGTAAGAACACACCCAACAAAAATCAGGACATCATGGCTTCACCAGCAATGCCCCCAAATCAATGGACACTTCAATTCACTAGATACACAAGAAAATGACTTTAAAACTATGTTTTTTCCAGCTATTAGATGCTCATAAAGAGGAAATAAACAAATCTCTAAGAGAAATGGCTACACAAATGGAGGCAAACAAACAGGAAATGAAGAAAGCCTCAAAGAAATACAGGCAAATACAGCCAAACAAGTAGAGGCACAATTAGTGGCATATAGAGAGGAAACGAACAAAAAATTAGAAACCATCATTGAAAAGCAGGACTCCACATTGAAACTGGTGAAAGAAATGGTGCAAGACATGAAAACAGAATTAAAATCAATAAAGAATACACAAACAGAGAAAAACCTGGAGCTAGAGAACACAGAGAAAAGATCAGGAACTACAAAGGTAAGCATTACCAACAGAATATAAGAGATGGAAGAGAGAATCTCAAGTGCTGAAGATACACTTGCAGAAACTGATACATCTCTCAAAGAAAAAATAAAATCAGAAAAGTTCCAAACACAAAACATCTAAGAAATCAAGGACACCATGAAAAGACAAAATCTAAGAATAATAGGAGTAGATGAAAAAGGAGACAACAGCCTCCAAGGTCCGGAAAACATTTCCAAGAAAATCATAGAAGAAAATTTTCCCAACTTAAAGAAAGAGATGTCCATAAACATACAAGAGGCCTACAGACTAGACCAGAAAACAAATTCTTAATGTCACATCATAGTCAAAACACTGACCCTAAAGAACAACAACAACAAAAATATTAAAAGCAGCAAGGGAAAAAGGCCAAGTAACATATGAAGGTAGTCCTATCAGAATTACACCAGATTTCTCAACAGAAACTATAAAATCCAGAAGGGCCTGGGCAAAAGTCATGCAGACCTTAAGGGGCCACAGATACCAACCCAGACTACTATACCCAGCAAAACTTTCAATCAATATAGACGAAGAGTTCAAAATATTCCATGACAAAACCAAATTTTAACAATATATACACAGTAACCCAGCCCTACAGAAGTTACTGGAAGGAAAATTCCAACCCAACGAAAACAACTGTATCCAAGGAAACATAGGATATAGATAACTACACAAGAAAAAAAATAAAAGAATACAAGCAATGAAACACAGCCACACCACCAACCCCACATCAAAAGAAAGTAACATTCATTGTCACTAGTATCTATCAACATCAATGAACTCAACTCTCCAGTAAAAAGGCACAGACTTACAGAACGGTTGCAGAAACAAGATCCAGCATTCTGTAGCATCCAAGAAACACACCTATGCAACAAAGATAAAAAAAATACATCAAAATAAAGGGCTGGAAAAATGTTTTTCAAGCAAATGGATCCAGAAAAAAGGTGGGTCAGCTATCCTAATATCTAATAAAAAGAGCTTTCAACCAAAATTAATCAAAAAAAGATGTGGAGGGGCACTACATTCTCATCAATGGAAAAATCCACCAAGAGGACATCACAATTCTGAACATATTTGCCCCAAATACAAGAATGCCTACATTTGAAAATGAAACATTATTAAACATAAATCACACATTGAACCCAATACCTTAATATTGGGAGACTTCAACACCCAACTCTCACAAGAGACAGATTAACTAGACATACACCAAATAGGGAAATAAAGGCACTTGCAGAGGCCTAAATCAAATGGTGCTAAGAGATGTCTACAGATCTTTTCACCCAAACTCAAAAGACTATACCTTCTTTTCAGCACCTCATGGAACTTTCTCCAAAATAGACCATATACTTGGTCACAAACCAAGCCTCAACAGATACAAGAAGATTGAAATAATCCCCTATATTCTATATGACCACCACGGACTAAAGCTGGACCTCAACAACAATGGAAATAAAAAAAAAAAACGCCTACACGCACATTAAAACGGAACACCTTGCTGCTCAAAGAAAGCTGGGTTGAGAAAGAAATTAAAGACTTCCTAGAATTCAATGAAAATAAAGGTACAAATATGCCCAAATTTATGGGACACATTGAAAGCAGTGCTCAGAGGAAAATTCATAGCAATAAGTGCCTTCAAGCAGAAATTACATCACATACAAGCAACTTAATGGCCCAACTGAAAATCCTAGGGAAAAAAAAAAAGCAAAGACAAACAAGAAGAGGAGCAGACAGCTGGTAATAATCAAACTCAGGGCTGAAATCAATCAATTAGAAGCAAATAAAACTATTCAAAGAATCAATGACACCAAGAGCTGGTTCATTCTTTGAGAAAATCAACAAGATAGACAAACCCTTAGCCAAACTAACTAAAAGGCAGAGAGAATCTATCCAAATCAGCAAAATCAGAAACGAAAAGGGAGACATAAATACAGATACTGAGGAAATCCAAACAATCATTTGATAATACTACAAAAGCCTATATGACAAAAAATTTGAAAATCTAAATGAAATGGACAATTTTCTTGATAGATTCAATCTACAAAAATGAAGTCAAGATCAGGTAGAAAGACTGAATAACCCTATATCCCCCAAGGAAATTGAAGCAGTCATCAACAGTCTCCCATCCAAAAAAAAAAAAAAAAAAAAAAAAATCCCTGGACCAGATGGTTTCAGTGCAGAATTATACCAGACCTTCCAACTCTAATACTCCTCAAATTATTCCATAATATAGAAACAGAAGGAACATTACCAAACTCATTCTATGAAGCCACAGTCACTTTGATACCTAAACCACACACAGACCCTCCAAAAAAGAGAACTTCAGACCTATCTCTCATGAACATTGATGCAAAAATACTCAACAAAATACTTACAAACCAAATCCAAGAACACATAAAAGCTATGATTCACCATGACCAAGTAAGCTTCATTCCAGGCATGCAAGGCTGGTTCAATATAGGGAAATCCATCAATGTAATCCACCATATATAAACAAACTGAAGGGGAAAAACCACATGATCATCTCCTTAGATACAAATAAAGCATTTGACAAAGTCCAACACCCATTCATGTTTAAAGTCTTGGAGAGATCACGGTTACAAGGCACATACCTAAACATAGTAGAGGCAATACACAGGAAACCTATAGCCAACATCAAACTCAATGGAGAGAAACTTAAATCAATGCCACTGAAATTAGGGACAAGGCAAGGGTGCCCACTCTACCCATTTCTCTTCAATATAGTACTTGAAGTCCTAGCTAGAGGAATAAGAGAACTAAAGGACATCAAGGGAATACAAATAGGAACAGAAGAGGTCGAAGTTTCACTATTCACATATGATATGACAGTATACATGAGCAACCTCAAAAATTCAACCAGAAAACTCCTTCAGCTGAAAAACAACTTCAACAAAGTGGCTGGATACAAAATTAACTAAAAAAAAATCATAAGCCCTCCTGTATACCAAAGACAAAAGGGCCGAGAGAAATATTAGGGAAACAACAACATTCACAATAGCTACTAATAACACAAAGTACCTTGGTGTGTCTCAAACCAAGCAAGTGAAAGACCTGTTTGAAAAAAAACTTCAATTCTCTGAAGAAAGAAACTGAAGAAGATATCAGAAGATGGAAAGATATCCTAAGCTCATGGATTGGTAGGGGTAATATACTGCAAATGGCTATCCTGCCAAAAGCAATCTACAGATTCAATGCAATTACCATCAAAATACCAACACAATTCTTTATACACCTTGAGAGAAAAATTTTCAACCTTACATGGAGAAACAAAAACCCCAGAATTTCCAAAACGATCCTGTACAACAACAGATCGGCTGGAGACATCTCCATCCCTGATCTCAAGCTGTAATACAGAGCAATAGTAATAACAACTGCATGGTACTGGCAAAGAAACAGAATGGTGGATCAATGGAAAAGAATAGAAGACACAGAAATAAACCCACACACCTATGAATACTTGATATTTTACAAAGAAGCCAAAACTATTCAACGAAAAAGAGAGCATCTTTAACAAATGGTGCTGGTCCAACTGGATGTCTACATGCAGAAAAATGAAAATAGATCCATATTTATCACCCTGCACAAAACTAAAGTCCAAGTGGATCAAAGACCTCAAAATAAAGCCAGAAAACCTAAACTTGTTAGAAGAAAAAGTGGGGAAGAGCCTAGAACTCATTCGTACAGGAAAAAACTTCCTGAACAGAACACCAACAGCACAGGCTCTAAGATCAACAATGAATAAATGGGACCTTATGAAACTGAAAAGCTTCTGTAAAGCAAAACATACTCTTTTCAAAACAAAACGACAGCCTACAGACTGGGAAAGGATCTTCACCAACCCTATATCTGACAGAGGGCTGATATACAGAATATATAAAGAACTAAAGAAGTTAAAAAGCAACAAATTAAACAATCTGATAAAAAAAATGGGATACAGAGCTAAAAAGAATTCTCAAGAGAGGAATATCGAATGGCAGAGAAACACTTAAAGAAATGCTCAAAGTCCTTAGCTATCAGAGAGATGCAAATTAAAACAGCACTGAGATTTTACCTGACACATATCAGAATGGCTAAGATAAAAACTTCAAGTGACAACACATGCTGGAGAGGTTTTGGAGAAAGGGGAACCCTTCTCCATTGCTGGTGGGAATGTGAAATTGTACAACTACTTTGGAAATCAATCTGGCACTTTCTTAGATAATTAGGAATAGTGCTTCCTTATGATCCAGCTATACCACTCCTAGGCATATATCCAAAAGATGCTCGAGTACACAACAATGACATTTGTTCAACCATGTTTGTATCACCTTTATTTGTAACAGCCAGAATCTGGAAACAACCCAGATGTCCCTCAGTTGAGTAATGGATACAGAAATTGTGGTATATGTACACAATGGAATACTACTCAGCAATTAAAAACAAGGAAATTATAAACTTTGCAGGCACATGGTAGGACCTAGAAAATATCATCCTGAGTGAGGTATCCCAGAAGCAGAAAGAACTAATGGTATATACTAACATATAAATGGGTACTAGACCTATAAGATAGGATAAATGTACTAAAATCTGTACACCTAAAGAAGATAAACAAGAAGGAGGACCCTGGGTAAGATGATCAATCCTCACTTAGAGAGACAAATGGAATGGACATTAGAAATAGGAGAAAACAAGTAACAGGACAGGAGCCTACTACAGAGGGCCCCTGAAAGACTTTTCCTAGCAGTGTATCAAAATGGATGTTGCAACTCATAACCAAAACTTGGGCAGAGTGAAGGGAACTATATGAAAATAGAGGGAGGTAATAAGACCTGGAGAGGACAGGAGCTCCACAAGGACCAAGTATATCAGGGCATAGGGGTCTTTTCTGAGACTGTTTCTCCAACCAAGGACCATGAATGGATATAACCTAGAACTCCCTCCCAGATGTAGCCCATCGCAGATCCAAGTGGGTACCCTAGTAAGGGGAACAGGGACTGTCTCAGACATGACTCAGTGGCTGGCTCTTTGACCTTTCCCACTCCCAGGAGTGAGGAGCAGTCTTGCTAGGCCACAGAAGAGGACATTGTATCCAGCCCTGAAGAGATCTTATAAGCTAGGATCAGATGGAAGGGGAAGAGGACCTCCACCATCAGTGGACTTGGATAGAGGCAGGGAGGATATGAGGGAGGGAGTGTGGGATTGGGAGGGAATGAAGGAGGGGGCTACAGCTGGGATGCAAAGTAAATAAACTGTAATTAATATAAAAATAATAAAGATTTCAATCTCTACAGTTAATCTAATTATTATCTTTCCCATGTTTCTGATATCTAATTTTATAATTCCTTGAATTTATAGTTGGATAATTTTTCAAAATTTTTTTCTTTACCTTTATTATTTATTACAATTTATTCACTTTATATCCTGGCTGTAGCTCTCTCATCTCCTCCTCTTCCCACCCTTTCTCCCTCTCATTATCCATCCAGAAAATTGATTCTACCCATTCATTGTGCCTTGCCAATATAGCTTTTGTTCATTTTGAAGTAAAACATATTTCTAGAAGTTAAAATAAAAGAAACTTTCCTGTGTTTGCTACAGATATTGTACTTTGAAAGATAATTGTTAACATGTTACTGTTACTTTGATTATTTTACTTTTTTGTAGTGATTTCCTTTCATATTGAAACGTCCTACCTGAATGGGGAAAAAGGAGCATATAAAGCTTAGAGATTTTACAAAAAGGCATGTAAGAATCAAGAAGCCTCTCTCAGAGATATGAAGTGAACAATTGTTATTGGAGAAGGATATACTTCAGTGTCTAAAAGTTTGACAGGCAGGGTTCATCAGCTGTGGTACTTTGATGAGCTGGGGTTATTTGTATCAGTGATTCATCCATTCTTTTTATTTAATATTTCACCTATATTTCTGTAATCAACTTTAATACATTCGTGTGTTCATCTAGCTAGTTTTAGTCAGAACATTGTCTTTTCTTTCTCATCAGTGCTCTCTATATAAAAAATAGATATTTATTCATGTTTCTCAGAAAACTTCACACAATAGCTACAAAATGATATAAAATTTTTTATGATCGTTAATATAATCATCTTAGTGTTTTTTTTTTTCTGGAAGAATATCACAATGAAATACTACTAAGCTATTAAAAATAAGGAAATCATGAAATTGGCAGGCAAATGGATGAAACTAGAAAAGATCTTCCTGAGTGAGGTAACCCAGAACTAGAAAGACATTCATGGTGTACACTCACAAGTAGATATCAGCTATATAATACAGGATAACTATACTTAAATCTACAGACCTAAAAAACAAGGAAGACCCTAGGGAGGATGCTTAAATTTCATTCAGAATGGCAAACAGGATAGACACTGGAAGCAGTGGAAGAGAGAGAACAAGATGGAAGCCTACCTACCATAGAGCTCCTCTGTATGGCTTCACCCAACAGGGGATTGAAGCAGATGCTGAGAATCACAGCCAAATTTCTGCAGAGCACAGGGAGTCTTATGAAAGAAAGGAGGATAGAAGGACACAGGTATGTGAGTTTGAGGGGGATGGAACAGGAGTTCCAAAGGAGATCAACTAAGCTAAAAAATCTGAGCCACAGGGGTCCTACAGAGACTGATGCATGAACCAAGGTCCATGAATTGAGAGGTACTAGATCTCCTGCTCAGATGTAGCCCACAGGAAGCTCAGTCTCCCTGTGTGAGAGCAGCAGTTCTGCCTCTGTTATGAAGTCAGTTTCTTGCTCTTTCATCACTTCCCCCTGGCGATATGGTTTCCCAGGCCACAGAGGAAGAAGATCCAGGTTGTCCTGATAAGACTTGATAAGCTAGGGTCAGGGGAATAGACCCTTTCTATTCTACAGGGGAATAGAATTTCCCCTTTCATTGGACTAGGAAAATCAATTGGGGGAAGAAGGAGGGAGGGTAGGACCAGAAGGAGATGAGGCAGGAGACTATAATAGGGATATAAAATGATAAATTGTAAAAAAAATAAAAATAAAAATAAAAAAGAATATCACATAATGAGAGGAAATTCCCTTTTTTATTTTAAGCTTTATTTTTGTTATTACATCCAGACCAATGTTAACCTCAGTTTTTAACCTCTGTTTTTTTCTCCCTCAATTTTTCCCAGGCCTCCCCCAACTTCCTTTGTTCCTCTAATCAATTCCTCTCATTAAAAAAAAAAAAAAAAATGCAAGTCTCCCAGTGATATCCACCAAACATGGCCTAACAAGATTAAAAAGATAAAAAAAAGACTGGGTGCACATATCTTCATGTCACAGCTGTATGTGGCAACCAAATAAGAAGAAAAGGGTTCCAAATACAGACAAAAGTGTCATAGACACCCAGACTCCCATTGTTGGAAGTCCCTAAGAACACCAAACTGCACAACCATAAGGTGTGTGTAGAAGACCCAGCTGAGTATCAAAAAGTGTCAGTCTCTATGAGCCCCTATGATTCCTACTGAGTTGATTCTGTTTCCCTTGTTCTAGTAGTGTTCCTGACCCTTTGAACCCTACAATCCTCCCCTCCCATTAGTTGCTGGATGATGCCCCTCTGGTGACAATTGGACTAGGCACATACCTGTGAGTATAGCAGAATAGGTATCAATTCATTGACTTTTAATTCATTTTATTTTGCAATTCATGTTGGTTCTATCTTGGGTCTCTGGGCTGTTCTGCCACTGGTTCTGGCTCTCAAGGCATTGTCACACATGGGGTCCCTCTTGAGGGTGGGCCATAAGTTGGACCAACAGTCACAGGTTGTCCATTCCCACAAGTTCTGCCCCACCATTGCCTTAGGTCACTTTGCAGGCAAGACAGATTGTAGGCTGAAGCTTTTGTGGTTGTGTTGATGTTCCAGTCCCACTGCTAAGAGCCTTCCCTGGTTATAGAAGACAGCCAGTTCAACCTTCATATCCCACATTACTAGGAAACTTCACTATGGTTGCTCTTGTGGACTCCATGGGGAGAATAAGAACATATACTTAATATATATCTATATAACGAACACTGAGGGTAGCTACAATAAGAAGACTCATAACTTTGGGTTGTCTGTTGGAATCACTGGGTACTTATCAAATTTACAATTATGTTGGCTGATTTTAATTTTATTAGAATAAGATGAAAATGTGAGAAGGACCTGCATAGATGTCTCAGAGGGTAAAATGATGGTCACCAAACCATTAGTACGTGTGTATAAATTCAATAGCCCATGAGAAATCATGAACAGTCACTTGTACTTATAATCAAGGTGTTTGTACAGGAAGGTGGGAAGTGGGAATAGGGCAACCTCAAGCAATTGACAGGCCTGCTATCTCTTCATACACAGGAAGAGATAAAAAGCCTGTCTTAAACCAGGTGAAGGATGCTGGAGAGGTTGTGGAGAAAGAGGAACCCTCCTCCCCTATTGGTGGGAAAGTAAAGTGGTACAACCACTTTGGAAGTCTATCTGGCACTTTCTCAGACAATTAGAAATAGTGCTTCCTCAAGGCCCAGCTATACCACTGCTAGGTATATACCCAAATTTTGCTCAAGTACACAACAATGACATTTGCTCAACCATGTTTATAGCAGCTTTATTTGTAATAGCCAGAACCTGGAAACAACACAGATGTCCATCAACGGAGGAACGGATACAGAAATTGTAGTGTTTTCACACAATGGAATACTATTCAGCAATCAAAAAGGAGGAAATCATGAAATTTGCAGGCAAATGGTGTGATCTAGAAAATATCATTCTGAGTGAAGTATCCCAGAAGGAGAAAGACAAACATGGTATATACTCACTTATATAGACCTATAAGATATGATAAACATAATGAAATCTATACACCTAAAAAACATAATCAAGAAAGCAGACAGGGGCTAGGATAATCATTCCTCATTTAGAAAGTCAAATAGGATGTGCATTGAACGTATGACAGGAGTCTACTGCAGAAGGCATCTGAAAGACTCTACTTAGCAATGTTTCAAAGCAGATACTAAGACTCATAATCAAACCTTCAGCAGAGTACAGAGAATCATATGAAAGAAAGGGAGTTAGTATGACATGGAAAGGACAGGAGCTCCACAAGGACCAAATATATCTGGCCACAGGGTCTTTTGTAAGACTGACATTCAACCAAGGACCATGTATGGATATAACCTAGAACCTCTGCTCAGATGTAGCCCGTGGTAGCTCAGTAACCAATTGGTTTCCCATAGTAAGGCGAACAAGGACTATTTCTAACAGGAACTCAGTAGCTGGCTCTTTAACCTCCCCACCCCCAAGGGAGGAGCAGTCCTGTTAGGCCACAGAGGAGGACTTTGCAGCCAGTCCCAAAGATATCTGATAAAAAAGGGTCAGATGAAAGGGGAGGAGGTCCTCCCCTATCAGTGGACTTGAAAAGGGGCAGGGAGGAGATGAGGGAGGGAGGGTGGGATTGGGAGGGAATGAGGGAGTAGGATACAGCTGGGATACAGAGTTAACAAAATGTAACTAATAAGAAAAATTTAAAAAAATAATAAAAAAAGAATTGTCGAACAAAACAAAACAAAAAACAGGTGAAGGTAGAAATTGTCTCTGACTTTCATATGTACATACATGAGAACTCATAGACACACACAGATAAACACATACAGACACTCAAATCGAAAGAGGGGTGACCAAGTTTAAAGATGATTAACTGCCCTAGTTAGTTTTTTTGTTTCAGTTTTTTAATATGAAATTAAAATATAGTTATATATTTTTCCCCTTTAATTTTCTTCCTCAAACATCACCCATGTATCCTCCACTTACTTTTTCCTAAATTGCATAGCCCAGTTCAGCGTGCAAATCATTACAGGGCAAACCATTTCATATTAACTAACTGTTAATTTGACAGAGCCTAGAGTCAAATTACTAGCAAGTCTCATTTGAGAGATTGAGTTAACTGTCTAGATCTTCACTAGTATTTATTATCTTAAAAATTAGAGTGAAATCCATATAAACACAAAAATTAACCAGAAATAAGATATGTACTTCATGCCCTCCTAATTCTAGAAATTAGCAAATGAGAAAAACAAAGAAACAACAAATACTTGACCCAACATTATAAAGTTTATTGTGTATGGGGAAAACTGATATGTGAAAAGAAAAAAAGTGAAAAAGAATAAACGGGATTTCACCAAGCAAAGGTTGGAATGACAATACAAAGCAATATCAAGATTAAGATTGGACATTGACTTCATAGAAACTAAAGAAGTCAGCACGAACTAGGTGGAAGTAATGGGTAGTCTATATATGCTGAAAAAAAAATATGACTAGTCAATTATCTGACTTAAAAGTCTTCTGAGTATGGTAAAATACACTGCCAAAAATTTTATGTGGTTACTTGAGAGAGCATTGAAAATGGAAGTTTAGACCTAACATTGGAATAAATGCACTGATCAATCACCATGTTTATCACCATAAGGACCATGGCTTTTACTCTATTAGTATAAAATTTGACCTAATTTTTCAGTACTGAGAAAAAAACCCATTGCTTTATATATAATAGACATTCGTTTCAGTTCTTGGTTGATTGAGATATACCTATTTTAATTTGAAAATGTAAGTGTTCCATTAAAAAAGATTAGAAACACAGATGTCAAATGGCTGGAACTAGAAAAGATCATCCTGAGTGAGGTAACCCAGAACCAGAAAGACACACAGGGTATATATTCATTTTTAAGTAGATATTAGTAATATAATACAGGATAACTGTTCTAAAATCCACAGAACCAAAGAAGCTAAATAACAAGGAGGACCCTAGGGAGGATACTTAATTCTCATTCAGAAGGGCAAATAAGATACCGGAAGAGGTTGAAAAGAGAAATGAAGACAGGAGTCTAATATAGATGTCCTCTGAAAGAATCCACCAGATAAGACATCAAAGCAGATGCTGGTACTCATAAAGTTAGGGCAGAGCTCAGGGAGTATGATGGAAGAGTGGAAGGGACAGAAAGTCCTAGAAGGGATAGGAGCGCCCCAAACGGACCAACAAAACCAAAAAATATGAGTCCAGGAGGTCCTGCATAGACTGATGAACCAGCTAAGCCCATGAATAGAGAGGACCTTGACCCCCCCCTGCTCAGATGCAGCCAATAGGCAATTTAGTCTTCATGTGGGTTCCCTAGCAAGGAGAGCTGGGGTTATCTCTGACATTGACTCTGTTACCAAATCTTTGAATACTTCACGCTGGCAGGGTGGCCTTGCCAAGCCACAGAGGAATAGGATCCATGCAGTCCTGATCATACTTGACAAGTTCAGGTCAGAAGGTAGGGGAGGAGTGCTCCCACATTCTGTGGAGTAGTGGAACAGGATGGGAGGAGGGTGGGAAGAAGAAAGGAGAGTGGGATCAGGAGGAGACAAGAGAAGGGTCTACAATCAAGATATAAGGGCAATTATATAAAATTATATAAAAATAAATAGATAGATAGATAGACAGACAGACAGACAGAGAGAGAGAGAGAGAGAGAGATAGATAGATAGATAGATAGATAGATAGATAGATAGATAGATAGATAGATAGATAAGTGAAAGAATTGAAAAAAGAGAGATTAGGATCTGATGGTAGAAACAGGATTTTAATAAACAGATAATGAAGACTCAACCTTAGATTTCACAGGGATGGTAAGGTTGGGAGGATTTTAAATCACTGTTTACAAATTTTCTGGTGAACTCAATAAAGAGGTCATTGAAAAATGACTCATTTGTTGAAACAGAGAAAGCAAGAAACGATTAACAAAAATGGACTGATATCCAGGGTATGCAATTTAGGATCAAGTTTTTGCCTACAGTGTAATAGGAAAGCTTAAAGTTTATTGTAAATTGTGAAAAAAATCTACCAGTAAGACATTGGGAAGATGACAAAAACTGAGATATAAGCTCATGATAACCATCAGCCAGGTCATAGAAGAAATGTACCTGGCATCAACATAAAAAGGAAAAGCAGAGTACATGAAGAAAATCTGTAATCTTTTAGATTTGGAATGTACCTTCTGGGAGGACATTCACACTCTGAAAGATCCCAGCAATGCGGAAACTGCACTGTGAAGCTGGGAAGAGGGGTAGGCATCAAGACATTTTGGTACTTTGTATTCTCATGCAGAGATGGGAAAATTAAGAGGTATAGGCCAAGCCAGCCTAAAACTTGAGGCTTTTAAAAAAAGTATTTAACAATTGTATGCATTTGTTTATGTGCTTCTATATTCTTTAGTGTTACAACAACAGAGTTGAGTGGATGTAATATCATGGCAAAAATTTTCAAAAATTCCTACCGGGAACTTCATAGGAAATACTTGTGGGCCTTGTTCTTTTACTATGTTAGGGGTATGATTTGGGAAAAGGCCTCTTTCATGCTTTGTCTTTATTCTTTAATTTATTGCTTTCCAGACATTTAACAAAGTGTGAAATACAGTCACAGTTTATGCCAAAATAAAAAGGGGAGCAGCCTTACCAGGCCACAGAGGAAGACAATGCAGCCACTCCTGATGAGACCTGACAGACTAGGATCAGAAGGAAGAAAAAGAAACCCTCCCTTACCAGTGGACTTGGGAAGGGGCATGCATGGAGAAGGGGGGAAGGGAGGTATTGAGAGGGGAAGAAGGAGGGAACTAGAGGGGGGATACAAAGTGAAAAAGTGTATTTAAAAATAAAATTTAAATTTAAAAAGTGAAAATAAATAAATAAATAATTTCTATAAAAAAATTAAAATCACAATTTATGTTAGAGACCAAGGCTAACATTAAATTTATGGATAATGATTGTGACATACAGTGTAAATTATGAGTCTACATAAATTATGAGTAATTTAATATTGCAAGTAATAATATAAGGCACTTCAAGATCTTACATGAATTAGATAAGATTTTGAAAAAATTTACTAAGGAAGCTAATACTGTGTAAGATAATACCTTTTTTATAATTTGTTTCATTCCACTTTACTTCCAGTGTGGCAAATAAATGTTATATATGTATATTCACCTGGATAACCTGTGCTTTTGGTAGAGATGTTTAAACAATAAGATAATGATATATTGCAGCAATATACAACTATTCTTTTATTACTTCTAGCTACTATGGTGGTACTTCAGCAAGGGAAATGCTAGCTTCATAAAAAGAAGTACTCAAGAACTTAGGAAACAGGGAGGAACTCTTAAAAACTTATTAAGGGTTCCAATAAATCCTCGAAATGTTAGTCAAAGGCAAAGAAGTGTTTTAATTACTGTATTCCAGGATTTCAGACGTCTTTACAAAGAAGATATTGGCCAGCTGTTCTTTATCTCCATAGAGAGGGGAGCAACAGATAGAGGCTATTATGGCGGCGATAAACTGAGCAGTAAGGGGCTCTACTAAAAGCAAGAATGAAAGCTTAGGTTGTGCTGAAAATATTCTCTGGAACACATTTAACCTGGATGGATTCTTGCATGCCTGGAACCATGAGCATGTGGCCCAGAAAAACTTTAAGGATATGCTTTCCTGTCCTTCAAGGTCTATAGGTGTTTTAAAAACGAGTAATGTATTTCTCAGCACTTCAAACATATGGACGTTAATTCATGCAAGACCTCTCATAAGTCAAGGGATTTAGTTTGGGACCATGACACTTTCTGTTTTGTACAAAGATTGAGAGTTGAAATATTTTTAAAGAAAACGTGTACTGCTATTTCCTCAAACTTGTCTTATCATTACTATTAAAATATTAAATAAGGATTGAATCGATAAGAAATTATAAAAAGCTAGTGTTAATAGAAAAATGAAATAATGCAATAAAAACACTCTGGGATTCATCACTTTTTTGAATGAAAAAAATGTAAAAATTTTTCTATACACACATTTAGAGGAGTATGAACATATTTGCTGGCCTTTGTAAGAAAACCTAGTAAGTATTTATTTTTATAAGTAATTTGTGTTAGATATTTAATAGGATTCTAAGCAGAAAAACAACAAATATGCTTTCAAAGTAACAGTGACATTTTAATGAACACATATCCAAGTAATAAGGCAAAATAGTCAAATTAAGTAATAAAGCCATGATAAAAATAAAAAATAACAAAACAAACCAAAAAGCAAAAAAATCAGTACAATAATTAACTTTTTTAATCTTTTTTATTTTTTATTAATTACAGTTTATTCACTTTGTATCCCCCATAAGCTCCTCCCTCCTCCCCTCCCAGCCTCACTCTCTCTCTCCCTTCTTCTCGATTACCCCTCCCAAGTCCACTGATAGGGGAGGTCCTCTTCTCCTTCCTTCTGATCTTAGTCTATCAGATCCCATCAGGAATGGCTGCATTGTCATCTTCTGTGGTCTGGTCGGGCTGCTCTCTCCTCAGGGGGAGGTGATCAAAGAACAGGCCTATCAGATTATGTCAGAGGCAGTCCCTCTTCCCATTACTATGGAACCCACTTGGATACTACGCTGTCATGAACTACATCTGTGCAGGGGTTCTAGGTTATCTCCATGCATGTTCCTTGGTTGGAATATGAGTCACTGGTGAGACCCCTGTGTTAAAATTTTCTGGTTCTGTTGCTCTCCTTGTGGAGTTCCTGTCCTCTCCAGATCTTACTATTTCCCACTTCTTACTTAAGATTCCATGCACTTTGCCCATCAGTTGGCCTTAAGTCTCAGTGTCTGCTTTGATAGTCTGTAGGGCAGAGCCTTTCAGAGGCCCTCTGTGGCAGGTTCCTAGGTTGTTTCCTGTTTTCTTCTTCTTCTGATGTCTATCCTCTTTGCCTTTCCGATGGGGACTGAGCATTTTAGTCAGGGTCAGCTCTCTTGATTAGTTTCTTTAGATGTTCAGGGTTTTAGTAAGTTTATCCTATGATTATATGTCTATATGAGTGAGTATATACTGTGTGCATCTTTCTGCTTCTGGGACAGCTCACTCAGTTTGATCCTTTCCAAGTCCCACCACTTACCTGCAAATTTCATTATTTCCTTATTTTTCATTGCAGAGTAATACTCCATTGTGTAGAAGTACCACAATTTCTGCATCCATTCTTCAGTTGAGAGGCATCTGTGCTGTTTCCAGGTTCTGGCTATTACAAATAAGGCTGCTACAAACATGGTTGAGCAAATGTCATTGTTGTGTACTTGAGCCCCTTTTGGATATATGCCTAGGAGTGGTATGGCCAGTTCTTGTGGAAGTGCTATTCCTAGTTGTCTGAGAAAGCGCCAGATTGATTTCCAGAGTGGTTGTACGAGTTTACATTCCCACCAACAGTGGAGGAGGGTTCCCCTTTCTCCACAGCCTCTCCAGCAAAGAAACAATGTCTATGACAGATGTCATGAATCAAATGGACCTAACAGACATTTACAGAACCAAACACAAAAGAATTTACCTTCTTCTCAGCACCTCATGGAACCTTCTTCAAAATAGACCACATAGTTGGTTACAAAGCAAGCCTCAACAGATGCAAGAAGATAGAAATAATCCCTTCTATCCTGTCTGATCACCATGGAATAAAGCTGGACCTCAATAACAACAGAAAGAGCAAAAAGCCTACACACACATGGAAACTGAACAACTTGCTACTAAATGACAGCTGTGTCACGGAAGAAATAAAGAAAGAAATTAAAGTCTTCCAAGAACTCAATGAAAATATTTAAGTTTTAAAACTTTTTTTTCAGGGAGTCATTGTGTATGTAATGTACAAACCAATGTCCCAACATGAAAATACCTGACATTAGGTTCTTATGATACATCTTTCAATATTTTCTGATAATAAAAATGGATCAGTGTCCCAGCATAGAGGGCAAAATAAAATACCTAAGCTAGCCCAGGGCCACATACTGTAATCAGTGAATCATGGAAGAAATACAATTATAATAAGCATCAATATAGATTAATTTACATAGTAATATATTGTTAATGTATTTTTATTTTAATATGTGTGCATGTGTTATAGGTGTGTGAGTTTCAGAGAAAGAGACACACACAGAGACATAGTGTGTGTGTGTGAGAGAGAGAGAGAGAGATACAGAGAGAATATGCATGTGTGTCCACATGCATGTAAAAACATGAGGTTTTCTTGGGATATCTATCTCTATTACTCGTCACCTTATGTCAGTCTTGAACTAACAAACTGGGCAAGACTGGACAGTGAGCTTCAAATATCCTCCTGTACCCACACCTTTCGCTTGACACTCCAGGCCGAGGAATACAACCATACACAACGACACCCTATGGTTTACAAAGATGCTGGGGATCCAAATCCAGGTCCTCCAGCTTGTACATCAGAGACTTTCCTGAATGACCAATATCTACAACTCCTGTAGAACATTCTGTTTACAACACAGTAACAAAATATTTTATTCACAATTAAATAATGTTAAGATAACTTTCTAGATAATTTTCTAAAATTGCAAATTTCTAATGCAAATAATATAATGAGACTAATCACAAGGCACCATGCATGTAGAAGAATGTATATTTCATTATTAGGTAAAAGACATCATGAGTAGAAAGTTATTAATATAAAAAACAAAATACAAGAGTACCTCACAGATTTAAGTTTTGTTGAGGAGTAGTACAAGACAATAAATGAGTTTCACAAATATTTGTCTTCCTGGTAGATGCATGTTTGTTTGCAATATATTAAAAGTCTATTCACAGTGCAATAACAGCACATCTAGTGAAGTGATGTACATTGCTGAATGTTGGAAAACCTTCACTGTAGATGCAGAAAAGTGTCACATGTAACCCTCATGGCTCACAGGTCGAGGTAGAAGGTTCATGAACCTCAGAGACAGCCTGAGCTGCATGTCAAGACTGTTGGTTTATAAAATACTACGAGCAAAGCAAACAATTACAGAAGGTTCTTTTAACAAATAGAATTAAAATGAAGAAAGTTCAATGACAGTTAAACTAAAAACTGCTATGAATCAATGTGGCTAATAGTATCCAATTGTAGGAGATTGAGACAGCAACCAAATGAAGGATAACTTTATATACAGTCCTACATTTGGCTCCCGTAAAGAGTAGTGCATTGCTGATTCCTAAAGTGTTACTATTATTCATCACAGTTTAGTCATTCAATGATATAGACAGCACTACTGTGGAGAAAAAAAATAATTTTTTTATTTAATAGAAATCCCTTGTACACATGTGTGTATATATATATATATTATTTTTTATTGTTTATTATTATTAGTTACATTTTATTAACTCTGTATCCCAGCTGTATCCCTCTTCTTTATTCCCTCCCAATCCCACCCTCCCTCCCTCAGCTTCTCCCTGCCCCTTTCCAAGTCCACGGATTGGGGAGGACTCCCTCCCCTTTTTTACTTTATTTTAAAATTCATAATTTTTAATGTGTCTGTGTGTTTCACCAGAATGTGTGTCTGTACACTTTGTACAAGTAGTACATTGAGAGGCCGGAAGATTTGTTGAATTGGAGTCACCAAATTTTGCGACCCACATAGCATAGTGAACTATAACCTGTGACTTTGAGACCTGTGGTATTAGGCATCAAATCCAGGTTTTATGGAATAGCAGCCAGTACTTTAAGTGCTGATATATCACTACCATTCCCTACTGTCGTTTCCAGGACATTGCAGTTTTCCTGAGTCATTTCATTTAAAGCTTGCATAGGAACATCTGATGACGAAGTATCCATAGAAATCATAAGAGTCCCAGAGTTTACAGGCATACTTTGTGTCGCTCTGTCTCCGTATTGTTTTCAGTGTAACTGCTATTCTGTTGTGCCCTGAAATATATAAATGATTTTCCAATAACTTCAACCAATTCATAGCTTTATCTTAAGCCACTTTCCCTTTGACATATTCTTGCTTCATGGCAGAGATCTCTACATTTTCCCTACTATGAGAATTATTTTCTAGATTATTTTTAATCTACCAAATGCCAAATACTGGAAATTTTCAAGCACCTTCACTCTGTGCTTTTCCTGTTTTCTTACCTTTGCTTGCATTGACTAATTTTATGTTATTTTTACTAACAATTTAATGGAATTACACATTTTGTTTTTAATCCTTATTTTCCCATTTGTTATATATATTTATATATTGCTTGATAGTATATGGCAGTGTGTGTGTGTGTGTGTGTGTGTGTGTGTGTGTGCGTGCGTGCGTGCCATAGCAAACATGGGCATTGGAGGAAAATTGCTGGACTTACATATTTCTTTCTACCATGTGGATACAAGTAATAGAACTCAGCACTTCAAGCAAGCAGCTTTAACTACTGAGCTTTGTCACTAGCCTGACAATGGATGGTAGACATTAATATATAACTTAAATTTTTTTCCTAAAATTGTATTTAAAACATAGAAAGAAACAACATATCTCCAGACAAGTTTCCTGACTTACTCTTTTGTTCATGTTTACCCTCATGCACTAATTGATTTGCTGTTGTTACTGTGAATATAGTTCTTATTTAAGATATTTTAAAAATACATCACAACATCTTGAAAGAATCAAATAATTTCTCTCATATGACTGATATGAATACAAATCTGAGTAACTCATTCCTAGCAATATTTGAATTTTGTCTCTTTTTAGAAAGAATACAGGAATGAGGAGCCTCGCCGCTTTCGACGCCATTTTCGAGTGATGCCTGATCTCATCCATCTAGTGGGAGGGAAGAAATAACCTGTCCTGGCGCAGTGCGACTATGGGATCGCACAGAAAACCCCCCAAAATCATCAAAAAAAAAAAAAAAAAATCACTCAGAGCGGAGGGCCCTCGGCAGAGCTTCGCCAGGTTCGGCGCAGTGGATTTTAACCTTTAGAAGAGAACCAGTTCTGGAAAACAACCTGTTTCTTCGACTGAATGCCCACATAATGCATTGGAACATGATTAAGAAGTATGATTTAGGAGGAGCCAAGATGGCGGCGCCGGGAGAGCACTATGTCTGAGAAGCGTAGCAGCGACCAGGAGACTGAACTCTGGGCCCTAAAACTACAGTGATCGGATTTCCCAGGTGAGGGGAGGCTTCCATGGCATGGGAATCGGTTGGGTCCACTCTCGGGCTGCCCAGCCAGAACCCGGAAGAAATCCCGGACAATGCGGGCTTTGGGTCTCCGGACTGGAGCCGCAAGTCTGCAGGTCCCGATCACTTTCCCAGGCTGATCCGTGGGCACAAGGGTGCCAGAGACTGGGAGTCCCAGTCGCAAGAAAACCCTACGGGGAAGCAAACTTGCAAGTCTGATCACGGGTCACCCAGTCTTTCCCTGGAAGGTCTCCCTGACCACGGATACCCTCCGCCATCACAACTGAGCTCCTGCCACGTGGAGAGCAGCACACCCAGCTCACCTGTACAGACAAGCTGCATGCCCCAGTGCCAAAGAGATTGGGAATCCCTGTCCGGAGAGGGCCCCACACTGAAGGAAGAAACCGTGCTGCTGGGGTCACCTAGGCGTTGCCTGGGGAAAGTCTAGCAGACCGCAGATCGCAAACAGGTGAGTGTGCCAGCCATCACAGATCCGGGCCAAAACAGGGAGCACAGAGGTACTGAGAACCCAGCTCCTGCAGGCTAGCAGGCTGGCGCAAGCTCCGCCAGCCAAGAGGCCTGCTTTGTACCACCTACTCCTTACAGACAGAACTGTGGGCCCCAAGACACCAGAGCCTTAGAGACACTGTCTGGAGAAACCCTCACATGGAACAAGGAACAAAGCAAAGAGAACAGACTTAGTATATCCCCGGAAAAGGTCCCACAGACTGACCCAACCCAGGGAACTGCCCCAGATAGCCTGCTGTTACCAGGAGAGCAGTACTCACTCGCCACAGATTACCTCTTGGGTTCTGGGGCACAGAGCCCCAACCTCAGACCTACAAAAGACCGGGAACCCTGAGATCAACCCCCAGATACTGCTCCAAGGGGCAACCAGTTATCCCTAACAAAACCGACCAAACCACAGAACACACAGGTTACAGTAGCTGATGACTAAATTTACAGCAAGAAACCCAGAAGGAGGGCAGCTGTCTCCAGGACTTCTCCTGGTGAGAGGAGAGCCCTATTGACTAATCAGGACCACAGTTACCACACAGGTCTCTATGCCTGAGATGAGCTATAACAACTCCTGAAAAACACCAGCCATCCAGTGACTTTTTTTTATACCCAAAAAGCTGAGGAGGCTTCCTTCAGGAAAATCCATCTTCCTGCCAAAGGGATTCTCTCCACTACAGGAGTCCAGGAACAACCAGAAACTAACTTCAAACACCTAAGATAGCCCAATGGGTAGAGGACAGCGTAAAAGTTCAACCAACAAAAGCCAGAGCAATATGGCATCTCCAGAACCCAGTTATCCAGGGGCAAATAGCCCTAGACACCCCAGCATAATTGAAATTCAAGGAGATGACCTAACATCTATGCTCATGAAAAAGATAACAGAGGAAACAAATAAAATTCGAAAAGAAATAGAGGAAGCTGCAGCCAAACAGTTTGTGACCTTTAGAGAGGAAATGCTTAAATCACTGAATGAAATAAAAGAAACAGTGGATTGCTAAGAAAAAAAAAAACAGCTGAAGGAATTGATGGAAAAACATGAAAATGCAGTCAGACAGGTGAAGGAAAACAATTAGTCAATAGCTCAAGACCTGAAGATAGAATTGGAAAAATTAAAAAAAAACAAAAACAAAAAACACAAATGGAAGAAATGGTGGAGAGAAAGAACTTAGGGAAGAAAGCAGGAACTACAGAGGTTAGCATAACCAATAGGGTATAAGAAATGGAAGAAAGAATCTCAGGTGTGGAAGATACAATGGAAGAAATAGATGTATCAGTCAAAGAAAATGTTAAATCTAAAAACTTCCTGACACAGACCGTTCAAGAAAGTCAAGACAATATAAAAAGACAAAACCTAAGAATAATAGGAATAGAGGAAAAAGAAGATTCCCTGCACTAAGGCCTAGAAAATATTTTCATCAAAATCATTGAAGAAAATTTCCCCAACTTATAGGAGAGGCCAATAAGAATACAAGAGGCCTATAGAACACCCAATAAATTAGACCACAAAAGAAAATCCTCCCACCACATAATAATCAAAACCATAAGTATACATAACAAAGAAAAAATACTAAAAGCTGCAAGAGAAAAAGGCCAAGTAACATATAATGGCAATCTCATTAGAATCACACCTGACTTTTCAACAAAGATTATGAAAACCAGAAGGGCCTGGACAGATATCATGCAGAACCTAAGAGAACACAGATGTCAGCCCAGGCTACAAAACTCTTAGTCCTCATAGACTGCAAAACTCTCAGTCCTCATAGACAGAGAAAACAAGATATTCAATGACAAAAAAAAAAAATTTCAACAATACCTACAAACAAATCCAGCATTACAGAAGACACTAGAAGGGAAAATACAACCCAAGAAAAGTAGACATTCAAGAAAACACAGGAAATAAATAACCCCACTACAGTAAAACAAAAAGCAACCAAGCACACAACCGTATGACCACAGCCAACATCAAATTCAAAGGATCTAACAGCCACTGGTCATTAATCTCTCTCAATATTAATGGACTTAATTCTCCAATAAAAAGACACAGACTAACAGAATGGATACGTAAACAAAACCCAGCAATCTGTTGTATACAAGAAACACAACTAAGTCACAAAGATAGACATTACCTGAGGGTAAAGAGATGGAAGACTGCTATCCAAGCAAATGGATGCAAGAAGCAAGGAGGATTAGCCATTGTAATATCTGATAAAATAGACTTTGAACCAAAATTAATCAAAAGAGATGGGGAAGGACACTTCATACTCATCAAAGGAAAATTTCACCAAGAAGACATCACAATCCTGAACATCTATGCCCCAAATACAAGGGCACCCACATTTGTGAAAGAAACATTGATAAAACTTAAACCACACATAGATCCCCACACACTAATAGTGGGAGACTTCAACACCCCACTCTCAACAAAAGACAGGTCAACTAAACAGAAATTAAACAAAGAAACAATATCTCTAACAGAGGTCATGAATCAAATGGACCTAACAGACATTTACAGAACCTTACACCCAAACACAAAAGAATTTACCTTTTTCTCAGCACCTCAAGGAACCTTCTCCAAAATAGACCACATAGTTGGTCACAAAGCAAACCTCCACAGATACAAGAAGACTGAAATAATCCCTTGTATCCTGTCTGATCACCATGGAATAAAGCTGGACCTCAATAACAACAAAAATAGCAAAAAGCCTACATATACATGGAAAATGAACAACTTGCTACTAAATGACAGCTGGGTCAGGGAAGAAATACAGAAAGAAATTAAAATCTTCCTAGAACCCAATGAAAATGAAGACACAAAATACCCAAACTTGTGGGACACAATGAAGGCAGTGCTAAGAGGAAAGTTCATAGCACTAAGTGCCTTAAAGAAGAAATTCGAGAAAGCACATTCAAGCAACTTAATGGCTCACTTAAAAACCCTAGAAAAAGAAGAAGCAGACACACCAAAAAGGAGTAGACGGCTGGAAATAATCAAACTCAGGGCTGAAATCAATCAATTAGAAACAAATAAAACAATTCAAGGAATTAATTAAACCAAGAGCTGGTTCTTTGAGAAAATCAACAAGATCGACAAACCCTTAGCCAAGCTAACTAAAAGGCAGAGAGACACCACCCAAATCAACAAAATCAGAAATGAAAAGGAGGACATAACTAAAGACACTGAGGAAATCCAAACAATCATTAGGACTTACTTCAAAAGTCTATATGCCACAAAATTTGAAAATCTAAACAAAGTGGACAATTTTCTTGATCGATTTGACTTACCAAAGCTGAATCAGGACCAGGTAAATCAACTAACTAGTCCTATATCCCCCAAAGAAATAGAAGTGGTCATCAAAAGTCTCCCATCCAAAAAAAGCCCAGGACCAGATGGCTTCAGCGCAGAATTCTACCAGACCTTCAAAGAAGAGCTAACACCAATTCTCTTCAAACTATTCGAAAAATTAGAAACAGAAGGAACATTACCAAACTCATTCTATGAAGCCACAGGCACCTTAGTACCTAAACCTCACAAAGACTGAACAAAGAAAAAGAATTTCAGGCCAATCTCCCTTATGAACATCGATGCAAAAATACTCAACAAAATACTCACAAACTGAATACAAAAACACATCAATGATATCATCCACCATGACCAAGTAGGCTTCAGTCCAGGTATACAGGGGTGGTTCTATATACGGAAACCCTTCAATGTGATCCATCATATTAACAAACTGAAAGAAAAAAAACCACATGATAATCTCCCTAGATGCTGAAAAAGCATTTGACAAAATCCAACATCCATTCATGTTCAAAGTATTGGAGAGATCAGGGATACAAGGCACATATCTAAACATAGTAAAGGCGATATGCAGCAAGCCTATACCCAACATCAAACTAAATGGAGAGAAACTTAAAGCAATCCCACTAAAATCAGGGACAAGGTAAGGCTGCCCACTCTCCCCATATCTCTTCAACATAGTGCTGGAAGTCCTTGCTAGAGCAATAAGACAGTTGAAGGAGATCAAGGGGATACAAATTGGAAAGGAAGAAGTCAAATTATCAATATTTGGAGATGATATGATAGTATACATGAGTGACCACAAAAACTCTACCAGGGAACTCCTACAGCTGATAAACACCTTCAGCAAAGTGGCCAGATACAAAATTAACTCAAAAAAATCAGTAGCCCTCCTGTATACAAAAGACAAAAGGGCTGAAAAAGAAATTAGGGAAACAACACCCTTCACAATAGCCACAAATGACATAAGGTACCTTGGAGTAACCCTAACCAAGGAAGTCAAAGACTTGTATGAAAAAAATTTCCAGTCTCTGAAGAAAGAATTAGAAGAAGATATGAGAAGATGGAAAGATCTCCCATGCTCATGGCTTGGCAGGATTAACATAGTAAAAATGACCATCTTACCAAAAGCAATCTACAGATTCAATGCAATTCCCATCAAATTACCAACACAATTATTAAAGACCTGGAAAGAAAAATTCTCAACTTCATATGGAATAACAAGAAACCCAGAATTGCTAAAACAATCCTCTACAATAAAAGATCTTCTGGAGGTATCTCCATCCCTGATCTTAAGTTATACTATAGAGCAACAGTTTTAAAAACTACATGGTACTGGCATAGAAACAGAATGGTGGATCAATGGAACTGAACAGAGGAATCAGAAATAAACCCACACACTTATGGACACCTGATCTTTGACAAAGACGCCAAAACCATACAATGGATAAAAGATAGCATCTTCAACAAATGGTGCTGGTCTAACTGGATGTCTACATGTAGAAAAATAAAAATAGATCCATACTTATCACCCTGCACAAAACTGAAGTCCAAGTGAATCAAAGACCTCAACATAAAACCTGACACATTAAATCGGCTAGAAAAAAATGTGGGGAATACCCTAGAACTCATTGGTACAGGAGAAAACTTCCTGAACAGAACACCAACAGCACAGGCTCTAAGAGCAACAATCAATAAATGGGACCTCATGAAACTGAAAAGCTTCTGCAAAGCCAAGGACAGCGTCATCAAACAAAGCGACTGCCTACAGATTGGGAAAGAATCATCACCAACCCTTTATCTGACAGAGGACTCATATGCAGTATATATAAAGAACTAAAGCAGCTGAAAAGCAGCAAACAAATAATCCACTTAAAAAATGGGGAAAGAGCTAAACAGAGAATTCTCTGTAGAGGAATACCGAATGGCAGGGAAGCACTTAAAGAAATGTTCAATCTCATTAGCCATTAGGGAAATGCAAATCAAAACAACCGTGAGATTTCACTTTACACCCATGAGAATGGCCAAGATCAAAAATTCAAGTGACAACACATGCTGAAGAGGTTATGGAGAAAGGGGAACCCTTCTCCACTGTTGGTGGGAATGTAAACTCGTACAACCACTCTGGAAATCAATCTGGTGCTTTCTCAGACAACTGGGAATAGTGCTTCCCCAAGATCCAGCCATACCACTCCTAGGCATATATCCAAAAGAGGCTCAAGTACACAAAAAGGACATTTGCTGAAGAATTTTTGTAGCAGCTTTATTTGTAATAGCCAGAAGCTGGAAACAACCCAGATGCCCCTCAATTGAAGAATGGATGCAGAAATTGTGGTACATCTATGCAATGGAATATTACTTAGCATTGAAAAATAAGGAAATCATGAAATTTGCAGGTAAATGGTGGGACCTGGAAAGGATCATCCTGAGTGAGTTGTCCCAGAAGCAAAAAGACACACATGGTATATACTCACTCATACAGACATACAACATAGGACAAACCCACTGAAATCTGTGCATCTAAAGAAACTGAGCAAGAGAGAGGACCCTAAATAAAATGGTCAATCCCCATCCTGGAAGGCAAAGAGGATGGACATCAGAAGAAGAAGAAAACAGGAAACAACCTAGGAACCATCTACAGAGGGCTTCTGAAAGCCAGAAGAAGAAAACAGGAAACAAACTAGGAACCTACCACAGAGGGCCTCTGAAAGCCTCTGCCCTACAGACTATCAAAGCAGATGCTGAGCCTGATGGCCATCTGACAGGCAGAGTGAATGTAATTTTATGTAAGAAGTGGGAAATAGTAAGAGCTGGAGAGGACAAGGAGAGCAACAGAACAAGAAAATTTGAACACAGGGAACTTGCCAGAGACTCATACTCCAACTAAGGACTATTCATGGAGATAACCTAGAACCCCTGCAGAGATGTAGTCCATGGCAGTTCAGTGTCCAAGTAATGGGAAGAGGGACTGCCTCTGACAGAATCTGATTGGCCTGCTCTTTGACCACCTCCCCCTGAGGGGGGAGCAGCCTTACCAGCCACAGTAGAGGACAATGCAGGCACTTTTGATGAGAACTGATAGACTAAGATCAGAAAGGAAAGGAGAACCTCCCCTATCAGTGGACTTGGGAGTGGCATGCATGTAGAAAGGGGAGGGAGGGTGGGATCGAGAGGGGAGGAGGGAGGGACTTATGGGAGGATCCACAATGAATAAAGTGTAATTAATAAAAAAAATTACCTTGTGAAAAAAAAAGAAAGAATACATTATTAAAGAAGGCATAGGTCAGAAATAGTGTTTGATTTGGCATATTTAGAAAGATAAATAAATTTAAGCCCTTATTTTAAGCCGTTCTTGGTTTTGCACTAATATTTCTCTGTTACTAATTTTATAAATGTAAATCTATAGAAATTTATAATTATGGCAAGGAAGACAAAGTTTTAACCATTTTTTGTTTTCTCCAGCAGGTACAAGCTTCCTTACTTGGATAGTGTCACAGGATGCAGATGTCAGTTGAGGTCCCTCAGCCTGCAGAGCTTGACACACAACACAAAATAGATGGGCAACCTTTGCTTGCCCTGCCTGCAGCATCTCCTCTGGCCATTTTAGTCCTGGCACTGATGGGTTTCTGAGGGAATGACATTCATCTGCCCTTGGGCAGAAACACATCTTCCAGTCAGAATTGTAAAAGCTAATGCTTTTGCGGTAAGATCTCAAATATTTCCTTTAAAGTCACAGTTTAAAAGTTTTCCCCTTTCCCAAACTATTAATATGAAAACAGAGACAACTTGCCTTTAATCTATACTTCATGACTCTACATGAAAGACAGTTTTAATCTTGACTGTATTAATTCTCCAGATGTGAGTAACTGATTTGAAAGTGAACGTACTCAAGGCTCAATGCAAAATACATTCTCTTGCTTTGACTCCTACTTATTACAACTTTTATTTAAGGTCAATGAAAGTACAGCATTCTTTGCTCTCCAAGTTCAACATCTAATTCTCAAAAAGCATATGATGCAATGTAAATATATTAGATTTTCCCCAGCCTCCATTGCAATTTTACATGTTCTGCCAAAAATAATCTCTGGAAACTTCATTTTTTAATTATTTTGTTTTCTTAAAAGAAGAATTAACATGTTTTCAAACACCTAATTTCATTAGTAAAAAATTTAAGTGAAACTTAAATAAAATTATTTGCTGATCTTTTGCTAGTTTGGAAAAGAGCAATATGTATTACTTAAATTTATACAAAATAGCCTTTGTTACTTGTTAGTGAAAATATACCTATCACTTTTAAAGAGATTACTCGACAACAATTCAAAACAATAAAATATTGTAAAGCCTAACACATATCCCTTAGAAAATAAACTAGCATGTTTAAAGGTTTCAATAAAAATTTTTTACAATACTTTTTGTAAAATAAAACAGTTGTAGTGATAAAATTGTCTAAATTTATACTTTCTTCATAGAATATGTTAATAAGCATGTAGTTAAAAGGCTTGCCAAAACTTCTTGAATCCTACCTGAACTACCAATCACAGGGTATCTTCACATAAAAGTAGATGAGAATTAATAATAATAATAATAATAATAATAATAATAATATACCCTTAACAGGGCAACATGAAAACATGAAGAGAATAAGAAACTTTGGAGTACTCAGCCCTTAATAGAAGGAGTGTGTGTGTGTGTGTGTGTGTGTGTGTGTGTGTGTGTCTTAGGGATATTCTAAGAGCAAGAAGTTATCTTTACATCAAGGAAGTGGTGAAATGGTGTTTTCCTGAAGCAGCACAGTTGTACAGAAGTACATATATGAACTCAGAACAATTGGGACAGCATGCACAAGACCTGTGCAAGCTCCAGAGAGACAAAATTCTAGCATACATGGCGGAGGTGGGTGTGATAACAGACCATGAATGGAGGAGTTCTAAGACTTTGGCAGCTTCTGGAAGAAAGTAAGTTCTCTGTAATGATGTGAACTCTGATATGTTGTCCATACAATGCAGCAGGCCACACTACCAAGTCTGATTGGGAAACAACAACTGAACATTTTTGCGTAAAGAGGAAAAACAAACAAACAAAAAAGAGTTTCAAAGTTTAATGGGAATAAATGGGAGTGTGGAAAGTCTGATTATAGGAAATTTCAGCTTCAGCATTATTAAATGAATACCTCAAAGAATTAATTAAAATTTTGTTTTAAATGTGAGATATTTTATACACAACTTGAATAGAAAAATCATAAAATAATTTTAAATAACACTTATTATCCGAATTGTGCTTTTTTTACACGATTGCTAGCATTTACTCTTTGAAAGATCATGACTCCATGGACCCAAGTAGGAAATGCATTATGTTGAAATAAGAAAATTCTACTTTTTTATTTTATGTATTCTTTAATATTTGAATATGTGTATCATGGCTTTAATGATAGTTATTTTTTAAAGGAAAAGTATGAAATAATGAGAACATAGCAGAATGTAATATTTTCATTCCTTTTTTCTTTCTTTTAATTTATTTTTTTTTATAATTTGTTCATATTATATCCAATTGTAGCCCTGTCCCTCATCTCCTCCAGGTCCCACCCTCCCTCCTCCTTCTTCACTCCTCTAATCCACCAAAAGCAAGAGCCTTCCTCCCCTACCATCTGATCCTAGCCTGTCAAGATTCATCTGGACTCTCTAGATCCTCTTCCTTTGTGGACTTGCAAGGCTGCCACACTAGCAGGAAGTGATCAAAGAGTGGGTAATGGAATCCATGTCAGAGATAAACCCTGCTCCATTTACTAGGGCACCCATATCGAGACTGAGCTGCTTATTGGCTACATCTGAGCAGGGGGTCTACATCCTCTCTATGCATGGTCTTTGTTTGGTGCATCAGTTTCTTCAGGAACCCCAGGGCCCAGATTTGTTGTCTTTGTTGGTCTCCTTGTGGAGCTCCTGATATTTTTTCCTAACTCTTCATAAAACATGTTCTGTATCCAAAGTTTGGCTGTGAGTCTAGCATCTCCTTCAATCTCTTGCTGAGTAGTCTTTCAAAGGATATCTATGGTAGTTTCCCATCCTGTTCCCTGTCATCAACTGTTTCAGGTGTGTATTCTATTTTCCCTTCTGAATGAGAATTAAACATCCTCCCTAGGGTCCTCCTTGTTATTTAGCTTTTTTAAATCTGTGGATTCTAATATGGATATCTTATATTACAGGGGTTATTAAGTGAATATATACAATGTGTGCTTATAGGGGTATGGGTTACCACACTCAGGAAAATATTTTCTATTTCCCTGAAAATTTCATGCTTTTCTTGATTCTTGAAAACCATTAAACCATTAAAATTAAAATTTTAATTATCATATTTACATATGCATTAGTTGGGGTGTATTGTAGGACTGCTCCTGCATTATTTTCATTTTCTAAAACTATAAGGGTTTATGAGTATTTTGAGTGGAGTTTGTTGGAGTTAGGAAGAGACAGGGTTTTGTGAACAACTGGGAACAAATACTGGATTAGAGGAAAGAAAAATGGAAAAAAAATTGGAGTAAGGTTATGTTTCTGAATTGGAAATCAGAAAATTGGCAGGTTTGACAATGAACACTCTAACAGCTATACAAGGGAAGGGGATTAGATGTAATGTAGATTCATATCTCATTTAAAAGAATATTCCATCTCCCATTTCCTTTTTGTCCTACTTTTTAAAATTAAAAGTATATTCTCTCATGTGATACATCTAAATGACAGTTTCTCTTCCCTCGACTCTTCCCAACTCATCCCCCTTCCCTTCTACTCCAGATCCAACAGTCTCCATATTCTCTTCAGAAAAAAGCAAGCCACCAAGAAACAACAAATAAACAATGAATGAATGAAATTATTCCAAATCATATTTTGTTATACTCATAAATCTGTGTTTTGCCCAGTTGACATCAGAAAGGCTTTCTCCAGCAGCAGATGGAGGTAGGTATCGATTCTCACAGCCAGGCATTGTGTGAAAAAGTCTAAATTGGAGGTCTCCATCCATTGGGTTCCATTCCTCCGCTCAGTGACCCAAGGAACCCACATTAAAGGGGAAGAAAAAAATAGTTTTTCTTCTTTCTCATATAGCATTCTTTTTTTACTTTTTAAATTTTTGGTCTTTGGAGGATAGTAAATCAAGATTATCCCTTTAATGTGGGAAGGTAGGTTTCACATTAAAGAATATCTCATGACTCAATCTGGACATGAAAGACACCTGTTATGTGCATGTACAGTAGTGTTATACCCAACCAGTCATGCCATTAGCAAAGGTCTTATTGGTAATGATCTATGTTCTTTGTTGCAGAAATTCCAAGCATATTGATGTCCCCACATTCCAAATTCTTTCCAAGGATTGTACAGGCCATATGTAATTCTCTTTCTTCCTCAAAAGTATGTAGTTAAAGATTGTAACTACTGATACTTTTCACCAATTAAAAATGTAATTAGATGTTAACCCTAAAATTTTGAAAAACACAACCCTTAAATTTGTATTCTTTTTGTTTTAAAACAACAAAACTGAGAATTTTCTGTGCTAGTGTCTTTCTATTCACAGCTGAATAATGGCATTATAAAGTTTCAAAATATTAAAACAATGTCATGTTATTTGTTTATATTCCATCTTGTAAATGTTTTAAGCTTCATTTAAATTTTATGGTATCTGTGAATTAAAAAATAATATAACATTTATTAAGAATCATATGGTAGATCTATTTATCTCACTAATCTATTAATTGTTTACATATGCAAAGTCTTATTCTACAGAAAATGTGTTTTTCTCACCCTAGAAATCCTAAATTTTTTTCATTAGTATTTCTCCCCAAAGTACATTTTCAGTCTTTTTTTATTTTGTTCGTAATTAATAGAGCCCTGTGTCTTTATTAGAAAACAAACAAAAATCCTGATACGTTTCTCTATTTGTTAGTGGAACAACACCTCCTACACTCCTGCATAATGGCTTATTACTTTCAACAACATTCAACATCTTCAATATTTAGAGCCTAAATACACTCTATAAGCATGTAATTGGACAGATGGTTTCCTAGATAAGATATCGATCAAAATATCAATGAACATAACAAAGGAGTAAATAATGCAAATTATATGCATTGACAAAGATAAGCTTAGGTAATTATAAAAATAAATAAAAAGATTTTGGAGATTTCCTTTG
Source organism: Meriones unguiculatus (assembly GCF_030254825.1). NCBI lineage: Eukaryota > Metazoa > Chordata > Mammalia > Rodentia > Muridae > Meriones > Meriones unguiculatus. The sequence goes on from NC_083352.1 coordinate 43,574,955, forward strand.
AGGAGAATAAAATCAACTAATTGTATCCCCTAACTATGTTTTTTTGCAACCTGAGAACTATGTTGGCAGAGAATTTGATTCAAAATATTGAATGGTGGGAATGTTTTATTTACAAAACCTGTATTAAGATATCAAGTAGGCACAAAGAAGATCTATAGGAACATAAAGCCTAAATTCTTCAAAACTCTTTATTCTTTATTGCCGTTAATCAAACTACATTATGAAAATAATTGTTAGCATGTGAGTCTTTTTGAAGTATACTATTAATTGACATCGCTGAAGATCATTTTAGATCCTACTTAAGATCCTACTTAGAATGATAAAACTGCTTATAATTTGAAAATATTTTCAAAGTAGAGTTTGATATTATGGTGACCTCATTCCCACATTTTTCATTTTGCAATACAGATTATTAAGAGTTGGAAGCAATAGAGAAATAAGACACAGAAAGAAGGTCTCTGGCCTCCTTTATGTCTTTACCAGGGCAAAGATTTCCTCTTGCAGTAGTTTTACCCTCTTTAAAAATATACAGGGGTGAGTACCTTTCTGTAGTGGAAACAGAGACAATATCATAAAGAATATCGATAACTTTAATTAAAATCCCCTTTCATTAATGAGCTCCACATATATTCCCTTTACCACAATTATCCTTCATCTTGCCATCTTTCCATAATGCATCCCCCGTTGTTATGAAGGCATAAAAGCACTTCTTGTTTAATTGAAACTTAGAGTTTTTACTTTCTCTGAAGGCATCTGTGCATATAAAATATATCATCACTGAAGTGGAAGTTTCTGGTTTCTTTGGAAACTTAGTTGTGTCATGTGAATATGATTTTTGTATTGGTCCCATGTGTGGGATGTGGGAATGCTCCCTGCTCTCTGTTCCCTGCACAGAAAACATCCCCCATGAAAAGGCTTGTGATGTTATTTATGGTTGTGAGCCTAGCCTTTAACAGCTAAGCCATCTCTCCAGCTCAAGGAAGAGACTGAAACTTCAGTCAGAAGAGTAAAGAAGACAGACATCAAGGGTGGGAGAAGACAAGGAACAAGACAGGAACCTTCTACAGTGAGCTCTGAAAGACTCTACCCCCGAGAGTCTCCAAGGAGATATTGAGACTCATAGCCAAACTTTGAGCAGAGTTCAGGAAACCTTACAGAAGAAGAGGGAGATAGAGAGTCCTGGAGTGGACAGGAACTCCACAAAGAGACCAACAAAGCAAAAAAACAAAAACAAAAACAAAAAAACCCTGGGCCTAGAGGGGCCTGCAGAGACCCATATTCCAAGCAACGACCATGCATGGAGAGAACCTAGAACCCCTGCTCAGAGAAGTCCACAGACTGCCCAATCCTTTTAATATAATCTATAAACACTCATTTATCCATGCCTCATATTACCGTAAGGAAAATACTACAAATTTAGAAAAAATAAATGACAAATGGGGGCAACAGTGGACCAGACAATTAGGCAATGGATGGAGCATTTGCCTCCTGTCTCTTTGTCCTTGTGATGCAACTTTTCTCCCATCAGATGGGATCATGTATAGACAACAGCCTAGGAAATAAAAAAAAAAAAAATCAGTGAGATCTGCCTCATCTTCTCTAAAACTCTTACCAAATCATTTCCAAGAGTGGGGTCCATATGTCTTATTAAATTTCTTGAGAAAACTAACATACCTCAGGAAAACTCCATAGTTGATAAATCCACTTGTAATGCTCCAAATTATGTTTATGAATTTACCTTGAACTCAAGAGAAATATCCCTTTTAAAATACCGCTTTTTTTGTTTTGTACATATACTATGTACTATTCAAGTAGGCACACCAACAAAAAGTTATATATATATATTTTTTTTTTCATATATATATATGAAATAAACCATTTCTTTTTACTTTCTTTTGTGTCTTAACCCAGACTAAAGAACTTATTTTTCAACAGAAAAAAAAACATTTACTTTCAAAACCTCTGAGAAATTCATTAAAATTTCATGCTTTGTATCATCTCATCTTCAATCCTCGAGGCAAGTGGAACATAAAAATGTAGGCATAAAAAAGAATTTAGGGAAAAATCATTTCTGGAAACTGGATTAAATGTTCTGAACCATAAGCAATTGTAAAACAAACAAAATGAAAACAACTCTTCTCTCCCCACCCCACACATATATCCACACACAACCTCCATAACATACCAAACAACAAATTAATTAATAAATTCTCAGTACTCAGAAGAGCACTATGATGCTGAAACTAGCTATATAGTTACGCTGTTAGTAGCCAAAACACAAAAGCAATGAGTTGACAAGGGTCCAGAAAATGTTAATAAGAATTCCTGATGTCGGGAGACTGGATGCATTAAAAGGATCAGACACCATCCCCTTACAGAGAAGAAACCTTAAAAGTTATTCACCACTTACAGTGCAATCTAGATGGATGTTTTCCCTAGGTTCTCAAACACCATGCCAACCTTATTTGAAAGCTGTTTGTATAAGTGTCCTTTAATTAAAGAACCCTAGCCAAATGAACCATACTAGAAGCAACTGGTACATCAAAGTAGAGATTTCATTGTCCTGGACCAAAACTGGTGTTCATATTGTCTTTCAAAATATTCCATTAGGGAAGTGATAATATTTTTGATTCTTTTAAAGAACTGATGTTTTCTCCCACTTATTGTAAGTGTGTTTGAAGACGGCTTATCCAATTTATTTTGTTTTTTTTCTATATATTTTAGTGTAGCTTTTGTCTCTCCCCATCTTTTTCCTGTTTGTATTAGTCGTCTTTTAAATAAGCTAACTTCAAAAATGAGCAAGAGATGGCAAATGCTATTGAGAATATATGGAAAGTGAATCTTCTCCTATCAATGAGAAGGAAAGAATGGTAATATAGTCATGGTAAACAACATGGAATTTTCTCGAGAGGATGTATTAGGACATCTGTATGGCTGAGCAAGGCTGCCAATAGTTTTATTCCCATGAAAAAGAGATGACACATAAAGAGAAATCTGCTCTCACATGTTTACTTTAGTACTAGCCACAGACCAGGAGGCAAATTAAACATGTCTTCATAACCAGATTAATGTATAAAGAAAATGCATCATATACACAATGAAATCCTTTCAGTAATTAAAATTGTATAAACGTGTTGTTTATTTCTTGAAAGGTTTTTAAAATAATGTAATATGTAAGAGTGGGTGTGTCTTCCCATGGAATATGTCCATGTAAATACAAGTACCTGCTGAGGTCAGGGTCTTAAGATTTCTTGGAAGTGAAGCTACAGATGGTCGGTTGTGAGCTGCTTGATTTGGACAAAACTTTGATCTTGTTGAAGAGCAGAAAGTAGATTTGACCACTGAGCTCATATTTCCAGCCACTAAATCTGTCATTTCTGAGAACAAATAAATAGACCTACTTGGTAGACATTATTTTGTGAAGAAATAAGTCAGGTACAGAAAAACACTGGCAGTGACGACATCCAAGAAACAAACAAATAAATAAATAATAAAATTTAAAAAAACAATCTTACACATGATGGTGGTTTATGGTTATTGGGTGCTAGAAAATTACAAGACAAGATAGGATGGGGAAAGAGCAACGTTGTGATTAAATGTGAGAAATATAGCAAGTACACAACAAGGTGATTATATTTCACATAAGACATTTATCATAAAATAAATAGGATTTGTTACATATTCACTAAAGGCAAAGAATAAAATTTAAGGTTAGGGTTGGTGATGCAACAACAAGGGCAGGGAGAAATGTGTTTCTGTTCCTACGGATTTCTATGGCCACTTGACACAGGTTAGATAGAGTCATTTGAGAAGAAAAATATTAATTGAGAAAATGCTCCTAACATATTTGCTTGTGGTATTCTTTCTTCATTGATGATTGATTTTGTACACCCCATTTCTCCAGTAGGAGGGATCATAGTTAGGCAGGGGGTTCATGGGTGCTATATGAAGGGCAAACAAATAAATACCAAAAGCAGTGGAAGAGAGGGAACAAGACAGGAGCCCAACATAGATGTCCTCTAAAATGACATCCAGCAGGGGAGTGAAGCAGTTGACTAAACTCTCAGCCAATCTCTGGGCAGAGCACAGGGAGTCTTATGGAAGGAAGACGGGGGAAATACTCAGAAGAGATAGGAGCTCCACAAGGAGAGCAACAAGGCCAACAAATCTGGGCCTACGGGTCCCTGAAGAGACTGATGCATCAACCAAGGACCATGCATGGAGAAGACCCAAACCCCTGCTCGGATGTAATCTGTAGACAGCTCAGTCTCCATGTGGTTCCACAGTAAGCTGTGCGAGGGCTGTCTCTGAAATGAGCTCTGTTTCCTGCTCTTTGATCACTTCCTCTCCCACCCCCATCCTCTCCCTTCCCAGGCCACAGAGAAAGAGGTCCCAGACTGTCCTGATGATACCTGATAAGCTAGGGTCAGATGATAGGGGATTAGGATTCCCCTTTTCCGTGGACTAGTGGAGAGGGATGGGTGGAAGAAGGAGGTAGGATTGAACTGGGAGGAGATGAGGGAGGGGGATACAATGGGGATTTAAAGTCAATAAATTGTAAAATTAAAAAATAATAAGTTTTTAAAAAGAATGCATAATGAGCAAGTCATGAAGACTTACTTATCCAGTAGGCAGCATTCCTCCATGGTCTTCGCCTCAGTTTGTGCCTCCAGGCTCCTGCTTCCCTTACTTCTAATGACAGACAATGAACTAAAATAAAACTTTTCATCTCCAAGTTTTCTTGGGTCATATGTTTCATTGCAGTAGAACCCTAACAAAGATGCTATGAAACTATTATTTACCCTTGGTTGGTCAATACTCAGTATGTATGTGTATGTATATATTATCAAAATATTACATTTGTCCTAATGATTCACAAATATCCCATTATAAATTTGAAATTAAAATATTCAGCTAAATTATCAATAATTAATTTATAGAAGAATTAATGCACAATATAGAAAAAATAAGTAGTTAAACTAAACTATGATGAGTAAAATACATAAAAGTAAACATATATACTTATATGTAATATAATTCTAAAATATAGTATTGAAATGCATATTCACCATGCACAAAATATTGGGAGACGTACATGAGGAGTAATATATAAAGAAATTCAAGGTCATGTTTAAAGCTAACTCAGCTTCATGGTAAATTCTCGACCTGAGGGAGGGCGATAAAATAAGAGAAAGTGAAAAGGTCTGTCTAAAGACTCGCTGTCCAAGTGCGTCCTTTGACTCGCATCAGCATATTGCCTGTAGAATCATCTGGGAGAGTCTCAGCCTCTGTCTCAGACTACTAAATCAGAGTCTGTATTTTAAAGTTGCCCTTATGCCCATTGAAATCTGAACGCAATAACCTTAAATATCAGATCAGGTATTTTATCCTTACCCTAGATATTGCATTCTTTAGAGCTCATTTTATGATTATTTAAATTATGCATATGTATTTTTTTCATTTCCTAAACAACACTGCTTAACTGTTATATATATTTACTGTGTTTTCATGTTTATAAACCATGGTGTTGGGCTTCATAACTGACACCTAGTGAGGGCATATTCTGGGGTATTTTTACCCTCTCTACATATCCTACTGTTTTTTTGTTTGTTTGTTTGTTTTTCAATGCAGTTTATTCAGGAACCTTGAACAATCATCTGACCCTGGGGAAAGCCAGCCCACAGCTTAAATAGCCTCTGGGTAGCCAACCCCAGCGTGCCACGTGGGCAATGCAGATAGGTCCACATACATGGAAGCAAGCCAGATCCTCAGCCTTCGCCAGATGTGGAGTTTTTTGTGACAGAGAGCACTCATTATCGGGAAGGTGGAAGGCTGAAACCAGCTCCATCTTTAGGGCTCAGCATTACGCAGCTCTCTACATTTCCCCCTTTTTGTTGTAGACGCATTAGGCAAGAGTAGAGGTCTGATCTCTAATATTAGAAATAAATTGGGACTTTGTACAGATGTTCATTTAGGTGTCATCCAACCAAAGAGCATCAGACCCGTCCGATACCTTTTTCTCAGAGGCAGGACCTGGGGCATCAACCTGCATGCAATCAGACATGCTCTTCTCTGGGTCCAAAGTGGCTGACCCTGAGTGCAGTGCTTAGCCTCGCATCCTGAGCATAACATTTTAGCTTTTTATGGTAGCCAACCATGCTTGGGGAAACTGTCCTGCTTCAATGGCTGTAAAGGCCTGAATGGTCATGGCTGCATTACGCTGTTGTGAGACTCTAATCTTGCATATATACCACAGGCAAACCAAGGAGACCAACACCAGAAAGCCTGCTAACGCTCCCATGCCCACCCATTCCTTCAGATGATTCATGGCTGCAGCAATCCATGATGATAATCCTGTGGCTAATCCTGCGTCCACTCTGGTAGAATTTACCGTGACAATGGCCACTCTCAGCTGCTCCATCGTAGTATCGAATTCTCCAGTCCAATTACCTAAAATATAGCTAGACAATTGTTTAGACAGATTTGCAGCACAGGAAAAATTCTCATGTTGTATGCTAGTGACACAAAGTCCAGCATACTTTCATTGATAGCCAAGTTGAGTGATTTGCCATAGGGTATCAATTTGCTCCTGCACGAGGTCAATCCTCTGATTGAACACCATCACGCCTCCTTTTAGTTGAGCATTAATTCCTTTTTGTACATCTAAGGCATGAGCTACATTGGCTAAAAGATTATTCAGGTTCTGAGCAGTCTGCACAGTATGACTCATGGCTAATGCCGCGGTGGTAGCTCCAACAGCCGCCAATGAGATGGCAGTAACAATGGCGGCTGTAGTTCCAAGATCCCTTTTCTGTCTGAGGAGAGTCATAGCGTGAGGGGCATCAATGGGCACAGGCACCCAGCGAGGCATGCGAGTAACCAGGGCATACCTAAATTCACTAGCATTCCAGCATTGGGCAAAAAAGCAAGTATCATTATCTGTTTTAAAGAATACTATAAAATTTGGTATTGAAAGTCCTATATGGTGAAGATGTTATTGGAATGTATTTATAAAACAAATACCTATTTAAGGAAAGTAATTCATGTTCAGAGTATCCCTATACAATATTTCTATAGTATCTCCTATTTGACATAATAAAATATGTGAAAATAATAACTTAATTCATTTTAAAAATATTTTTGAAATATTTTGGTTACTGTTTCTTTAATCAGTTGTTTGTGCTGCTATTGCTGCTCTAATGGACCCATGTTGGAGAAATTCTTATTTATGATAGTTTGCTAAACATCCTCCTGCCTTAGTGTATGCAAACATGAACCCGATTTTAGCACCTAGCATGTTATCTAGTATCTTAGACAAACTATCTCAAGAAGTGATTAAGAATATATACCCCTACTTTCCCATCCTCATAGGTATTCATTTTCTGATTTCATATTTCATTCTCTGTTTTAAAATTGTCTTCTTTCTTTGAACCTCTCTGGATACTTTCATTAAGAAAGAAATTACCTTCAGTGTGCATCTACAAAAAGTTGGACCATATCTCCTGTAATACTTACATTGTCTTACATCATGAATGTGTGTTATTGCCATCAAATAAAATATTGGAGAAAAGGACCAAATTTTATTTACTTTGCACTTCATTATACTTACTATGTCTTGCCAATTTTCAATATATTTCAGCTGATAGAACAGCACAAATTTTTATCTACTATATAATTACGAAAAATAAGAAATCAAATTTTATATTTTGCTATGGGGCATTTCTTTCTTTGGCTTTCCTATTGTATTTATTTTATATAAAAGAAAAAGTTACACTGCTCGGTGTAGCCCAGTTTTGGCATGAGTATTTGATTGTTTCTTCTATTAAACCTAAAGACTTCTTTTTTTTTCACCTTTCTTTTTTTCTTCCTTATCAGTTCATATTAAAATATGAAGGTTATAATAGAGTGAATATGCAATGTATACTTTCCAGTAAAAATTTCACATTTTTAACCCAGAAATGGGAAAACCTTCATTTGCAAATGGAAAAATCAACATATATTTTCAGGGTGTGATTACACCTCTCCTAATAAAAAGAGAGACAACCGCATAAAAGGCTCCAAACACACTTAGAACTATCCCAAGTGACGATGGAAAGTTTTCATAAGTTTCTAAAGTCAGCAAATGTTATTAGGAACTCTACAATAAAATAAAGGTGGCATTTCTAAATATCGCCTATGCATACTTCAGAAACACATGAGGAATGATTATCTTCCATAAAAGCTTACAAGTACTCCCAGCTAATTTTACAAAGTCTCCTTAAGGTACATTTCCTAGACCCGGCTTATGACAATGAGCGTGTTACAGAAAGAAGTACAAACAGAACAATGTAGGAGGCTGACACTTTTCACCACCTTAAGAGGAACTAAGATTGTCTGATGAGCATTGGAAGTGCCTGAGAGCAACACAGTGCACAGCTTCTTCGCCTTGTTTTTATCTGCACATTCTGAATAATGGAAAAATTACTCAGTGGACTTTCTATATATTAATCTTTGGTTACTAGTAAGCACAGTATTATTTTTCCAATCATGAAAATCACTGTCCATACTGAATATTTTATATTTTTATGATTTTTAACTTTGTAACTTTTGTCAGAGTGTTTGGCAGAGGAAAGAGTGTATCTTTGCTGCCCATGACAACTTTAAGAGGAAGAAGAAGAAGAAGAAGAAGAAGAAAAAAAAACAACACTAAAGCTTTTTGGCTTGAGGCTAAATAGTGGCAAATTTCCAGAAGAAAAGTAAAATATTCTTCCTCTTTAGAACTTGAAAATTGAGATATAAAAAGGGATCCTTTTGCAGCTGTAACTACAACTGTCACTGCACATGACAGATATAATGAGCTTGCGTCCCCCAGGTTCCAAAGAAAATGAAATAGGACCCTCAAGAGATCTTCTCATTTCTAAGAAACTTAAAAGGCTGACAGCTATTTTTTTTTTATCAAAAGTGGGCAAGTTTTATATTTTCTAATGTGAATTTCCACTTATAATGTCACTTCTTTTAAACATACACAGCCATTGAGTAGTACTATTTCATAGACACGCATACCTACCATCTATTTATTTCATATTTGCTTTTACTTTTATTAAAGAAATTTGGAAAGAAAGGATTGATTTTAATACTATATAATACCCACTATCATGAATCGTATTTCCATTTTATTTTCTAATCAATTTAAAATATCTTTGAAGTATTTTTATTCTTAATAACTAACATTCAAAACATTGCATATAGTAAAATTACACATGAATTATCCCACTCTCTCCATCTTAGACTAATATCTTCCTTTGTTTTCTACCTCTGATCTTGAAGAGTTTACATTAATCACATTCATTTCAGACTCAGGTTTAAATATTATATATTATTTAACTGATTATGTGTCCATATTCAAATGCTATATCTGGCATTTTTTCTGAAACTTTCAGTTAAATTAATGATAGGTATAATCATTTCATTAAATTGTAATTCCTATTTGGTGGCAATTATAAAGCTGATATCAGTGAAGGGGTTTTTTTTTTTTTAGCACTGTTTCAGGAAAAGTAATTTTGAGAACACATTTCTCAGTAGGTGAAGAACCAGGTAAATATTAATTTACATGATAAAATGTAGTTATAATGAATTCATATCCAGCATAATCTGAGAACAAATAATAATTTGTAAAGTAGGGAATTAAATGACCATTTATTTAGAAGAATAAGTAAATATTATAATAACTTTTTGGTTAAATTTAGTAATTTGACTATGATTTTTATCTAAGATACTGTCATATATGCATATAAACAATGTGAACGCGTTAAAAATAATTATTTTCAGTTACAATTTATGCTCTTCAGTGAAGTTTCATTATGATAATTATGATTGTTTTAGACATAACTATGGACGATCAGCTGGATCATTTAAAATATTTTCAAGAATTATTATTTTATAATTAGACAACACTATGTTTCAAATCAATACGAGAGTTTATATTCCCAGAATGGTGGTATATACAGAACTTGAGGATAGATTATTTGAGAAAATATGAAGATGATTTAAATTCTGTATTTTTTTTCCATTTTACTGGACTGGTTTTAAATTACGATTTTAATTTCATTCTAGTTGAATTTAAGGATTCATCTTGAAACAGATTGTGAATTGCTTAGAATACAGTTGTTATATTAGTGCTGGTGATTTAGCTTTATAAGTTCCCGATCTATTTAATTTCTGTCTTCTTTCAAGTGAACCTAATACATGGACTAAGCCACATTTTAATGAACAACAGCAACTTACAAAAATTTCACAAATACTTTATTTGATAAACATCCCTTATATGGAATGACACACGAGGAGAAGGGCGGAGCAAAAACACTTGGGCTAGACATGTGTGATAAACACAAGAAGCTACTCCTAAAGCCCTGAATGACAAGAGGCAGGGAAATCAGTAACTCTTCACTCATCATAATCGTAACCATTATCGATCGTAAAACTGTCTTTCAATTAATGCATTTGAGACTGTGTCAAAACACATCATTCAAATGGTTAAAGGAAACCTTGCCAATTTGAAGAGGTAACCAGTGAAATATTTTCTATATTCGGGGAAAAAAGGGTAGTATAACCTTCTAAGTTTGACAACACAATAGAGAATGATATTTATTGCACTCTGAAAAAGTATTTCAAAATAAGGTAGGGTGGTTCTTGGGAAACTACACATAAAGAGATCTTTTATTTACTTCCAGCTTTGGAAAGTTCTAAAATATTTAATGAAGCAAAGAAATGACATGAGGTTTTCAGAGAGTAACTTAAACATGTACTCTAAATATACTATGTAATAAATAATTAGAAAATATAGTCCATTTTAATTTTAAAGGTGTTTTTGTAAATAATACATGTAAATAAATCCATTTTTGAGCTGTGAACAGGGAACAGATACTATTTTAAAATGAAAATAAAATGTACTATCTTAAATTTTTAAAAGATATTTAAAAAATATATATCATCACCATGAAGTAATGCCTTAGAGGTATAATTATTAGAAATAATTACATTTATGAAACTATAAATGAATTATTCAATAAAATGAGAAGAAAATACCTTTTGATAACATGAACATATATGGTCTTGACATTGAGTTCCACAGATGTAGTTTCCTCTAAAGAAATTGATTTGAAACCTTTCTGTCACAATAACAAATTACCTGAGAGAAGTAACCTACAAAGAATGAATGGTTCTTTTGGCTTTCAGGAGAATGGTTCTTGTCCATCCTTGGGCTGACACTATACAGCCTCTGATGGGTATTTTTGAAATACAGTACTGGTGAGGGTGTGGCAGAAACTGCTCACATTATGGAAGAAAACAAAAGATAAAAGATGGAAGGAAGTTGCTTTCCATGTCATCCTTGTGCACATAAACACACTAACCCAATGACCTATCTCCAGGCCCAAGCTCCAGAAGTTTCCATAAACTCTTATTTCCACTACACTGAGTACCTAACCCTCACCTCTGAGAGTTATATTACATTTGAACCTACAGCAGATGTAAAACCTAAATTCTCCTGGACTTTCTACCAATCATAATGTATAATGGAGACATTAATTCCTTGAGGAAAAAATCAGCTTAAATATCCTGATAATCAGCAGACTTGAGAACATGAAAGGCACCATGTTGCCAGTCTGGCAGAAGAGATTCTCACATGGCACTTTCTACACTCCACCGTCCAATCTTCTCCAGACTAGATACTAAATGAGACCCATCCTGAATAATGTGGCTATGCACTATGAATTTAGTCTATTGGTTCAAATGTTCTAATCATTAAATGCCTTCACAGTAGTGTACACAGTAATGTCTGATGATACTCTTGTCCATCTTCTGACCAAATTGTTATTTAGAGTATCACAGAGAGCTTAAAAAATGTACTATTTCTTTCTCCTATATTTCTTCCTTAAAACCTTTTTTTCTTAAGATATTACATTTTTTTAATTTTATTTTTCTCATTAGTTACATTTTGTTAATTCTGTGTCCCAGCTGTATCCCTCATTCCCTCCCCAATCCCACCCTCCCTCCCTCATCTCCTCCCTGTCCCTTTCCAAGTCCACTGATAGGGGAGGACCTCCTCCCCTTTCATATGACTCCCTTTTGTCAGGTATTTTCAGGACTGGCTGCAAAGTCCTCCTCTGTGGCCTAACAGTACTGCTCCTCCCTTGGGAGGTGGGGAGGTCAAAGAGCCAGTCATTGAGTTCCTGTTAGAAATAGTCCTTGTTCCCCTTACTATGGGAAACCAATTGATTACTGAGCTATCACGGGTCACATCCGAGCAGAGGTTCTAGGTTTTATTCTCTCATGGTCTTTGGTTGAGTGTCCATCTCAGAAAAGACCCTGTGCCCAGATATGTTTGGTCCTTGTGGAGCTCCTATCCTTTCCACATCAAACTCCCCTTCTTTCATATGATTCCCTGCACTCTGACGAAGGTTTGGTTGTGAGTCTTAGTATCTATTTTGGAGCACTGCTAGGTAGAGTCTTTCAGATGCTTTCTGCGGTAGACTCCTATACGTTCAATGCATATCCCATTTGTCTTTCTAAATGAGGATAAATCATCATACCCCGTGTCCACTTTCTTGATTATCTTCTTTAGGTGTATAGATTTCATTATGTTTATCCTATCTTTTAGGTCTATATAAGCAAGTATATTCTATGTTTGTCTTTCTCCTTCTGGGATACTTCACTCAGAATGATCTTTTCTAGATCCCACCATTTGCCTGCAAATTTCATGATTTCCTCCTTTTTGATTGCTGAGTAGTATTCCATTGTGTAAAAATACCACAATTTCTGTATCCATTCCTCTGTTGATGGACATCTGGGTTGTTTCCAGGTTCTGGCTATTACAAATAAAGCTGCTACAAACTGACAACACATGTTGGAGAGGTTGTGGAGAAAGGGGAACCCTCCTCCATTGCTGGTGGGAATGTAAACTGGTACAACCACTTTGGAAGTCAATCTGGCGCTTTCTCAGACAATTAGGAATAGCGCTTCCCCAAGACCCAGCTATACCACTGCTAGGCATATACCCAAAATTTGCTCAAGTACACAATAAGGACATTTGCTCAATCATGTTTGTAGCAGTCTTAAAAGCTTTTAATCAGAGTAGTTCTTATGCATGATCCTCCAAAATAATCAATTTTGAGTTCTAAATAAAAGTTATAATGTTTTTGAATGATTGAGAACACAAAAATCTTGATCTTTTTTATTACATCTACAATAACAAAAATTATGTGAACTGATAACTAATAATTTCTGGCTCCTCACTCCCCTTTCCTCCTCTTCCTTTCTCTTCCTTTCCTTTTCTGTAGGCTTTTTTTTTTTTCCTTTTGTCAGGTTCCTGTGGCTACCGTGCAGTCCATGCTGTTATGCATAGACTTTCCTGAATAGTGCTGGGGCTTCACATGTGCCTCACCACACATCATGCCTCACAGTAGATTTTCTTAACTACTTGTACTTGTTCGAAACACATATATGAACCTAATTCAACATTTTAAAAAAACATATTTCAGCAATTTCATTTTAGTCTATTAAATTAACAGCCCATAAGCAGCAAAGGGTAAAAATACAAAAAGCAAACAACTGTTATCCTATTACTATTTATTCATGAGGATATAAGTTATACATCAAGTGGCAGGTGTGAAAGCAGTTTAAAGATTGCTTAATGGTCAGGTGACAACATAAATGCATTTTATTGGTATGCTGTTAGCTTCCTCTGAGAGTCTTGAAAGTCAAGCAAGATGTCTTTTTCCAAAGTATGAATTTATTAGATAATACTCAAAACTTACAATATTAATAAAAGAGAATATATAATCATTTTGATGTATTACAATGTAACAAATAAAAGGATGTCAAAATAACTTAGCGGGCAAGAAAATTTGCCTCAAATATTATTGTACCTTAGTTAAAAATTAAAGCATCTATATGAAAAGCCAACTATAACCAGAGTTTGGTCTACTTATCCTGTACTTGAAAGGTATTGAGACTGGCTGACTACTTGCCTCACTCTGTGTTGGGTGAGAAACACTAACAGGAAAAGAATTAGGGAGACGACAATCTATAAAGATTTGTCATTATACACACAGATAAGTGTATTCATCAGTCGTCATCAAGCAAACATCTCTTTGCAACAGATGAAGACTACTCCAGAAAAACACGACTAATCAATATGCAGAGTTATGAAGCTCAGTCCCAAAGAATACATCTACAAAACACCCACTAGCCTAAGGCTCTGGGGACATGGTAAAAGAGGTGGTGTAATGATTATTAGAGCTGGGAGATCAGGAACTCTGCTGTGATGTTGTCTCCTAGTAACATAAGAGGTGATACTCATAAATTCTCACCAACAAGAATGCCTGCATGTGAGCTACACAAGCATAACACCAATGAGCATGTCAGTCTGAATAGGGAAAAGTTTATAAAGCCTAAACACTGCAAACACTACAACCCTAGAACGACCAGCAACTGAGTAATGTTGGCAGCAGGAGAGGGTAATTCTCAAGGAAGTGCACACCAATTAGCTTTCTAGTGTCAAAAGATCAGCCTCCAAAGCATACATACAAGCAACATTATATGAACTTAACAAGTTATATTTGGATGTACACATGTGAGTGTACATAAATATATATTTTTTCCAAATATAATAGATACCCAAATATATATGCATATATATACACATACACTTACAACTAAATATATGCAAACAATTGCAATTGATGAAAAACAGACCGTGATTAAAGGAGGAGTTAGGACAGGTATGTGGGAGAGTTTAGAGGGGTGAAAGGGAAAGAAAATATGTGTACTTCAAATAAAACCCTCAAATTAGAAAATAATAATAATACACATATAAATATACATGAGCAAGTGAAAAATAGAATAAGTTAGGGAGAGGCAGAACAGGATAAGTAATGTCATCCTCTGCTCCTCTGGCTTCTAGAGTATCTCACCCAGTATGTGTGTATATATGCTACATACATCACATATGTGCAACCCTCACATAGATTCACACAAGTGATATGTATATACATAAATACATATATATATTTACATATTAACTTTAAAATATAGAAAAACTCGAGATTTATTTACATCTTTGTTCATTTGTTGCTATTGTTTGGAAATATCATTTTATATCTAGCCAGGGCAGATACAGACTTTCAGTTTATAGTTCTCTTTCTTCCCAAGTGCTGAGCTTATAGCTCTGTTCATACTATGACTTTTTTCTTCAGAATATTGTAATAACAGTATTTTTGAGGATAAACATTAGTTGGATTTCTGTAAAGATCAATGCAAAAATATAATCTATGTATATTCAAAACTAGGCCATTTCTATATAGTTCTTGTCATTTAGTTTACCATTATATACCTGATGTTAAGACTTTTTGTCTCTAGAAATAGATAGCTTTCATATATTGGACGCTTTTAGTCTATTTATACACAGTAGCTTAAATTCTTCCAAGGCAGTGGCAGAGCTATTGAATGAAAAATCAAGAAATGTAGTATAGGGACATTGGCAGAAATCTATACATTTACAAATTATTCTTCTGGGAAATATTTTCAGTGTTTTGGTAAGTGTGCTTTGTGCTCTTTTGAGATTAATTTATTTTGGCCATACTTTATAATTACAAGTAGTTAATGAACTGATCAATTTCATATATTGAGTAAAGTGGTTGCACACCAGTACTTTATCCCTGTGCGGTCTAACAAAATAAGTTAAAGATTTTTACTCACAATAACATTAAAATAAGTGAAAGTTAAACTATAATATCACAAATAAGGTCATGGAAAGTATAAAATAGAACCTAGAATATAAGTCATATTCATATCTAGAATTGTGAGAGTAGTCACAAATTTGGTTATTTTAAAAATCCACTGTCTTTATTCTATTGTATGTTTTTAGCTTCTCTGTCAAAAATCACACCAACAATTCAAATAATCCAAATAAAAAATGGGGTACACATTGTTGTTTAAGTTCTTTAGGACTATAGATTTTAATATGTCTATCCTATATCATATAGCTAATATCTTGGTGTTCTGTTCAGTAATTTTTCTCCAGTACCAATGGGTTCAAGACTTTTCCCCACTTTTTCTCCTGAGAAATTTAGTGAGTGGTTTTATGTTGAGGTCTTTGATCCACTTTGACTTTACTTGTGTGCAGAGTGATAAATATGGGTCTATTTGCATTTTTTCACAGGTAGACCAGCATAGACCAGCAACATTTTCTGAAGATGCTATCTTTTTCTCCATTGTGTGGATTATGCTTCTTTTTCAAAATCAGGTGTCCATAGGTGTGTGGCTTTACTTCTGTGTCTTTTATTCAATTCCGTTGATTTATCAATCTGTTTCTATGCCAATACTATGTTGTTTTATTACTGTTTTTCTGCTCGACAACTTGAGAACTAGAGTGGGAAAAATGGTCCTCTCCAGGAAGTACTGCTCCACAGTTAACTAGTAAATATCATTTAGTCAGCCTGTGTGTGCGTGTGTGTGTGTGTGAGCATGTGTGTACCATTACATTGACTGGGAAGACTGGATATAGGAATATAAGTACATACCAACAATTTTTTAAAAATCCATGAATTTGATTGATATAAATTGTAATGCATCCTTGATATTGGAGGGAGAAAACTGAAGAAGGTAAGTGATGAAATTATAATTTTAATAATATATATTATAAAATTGTCTTGGGAAAAATCCTCATACTTATTGGTTTTTAAGATACGGTTTACTGAAGTTTTGTGAGGTACAGCCTCTTCATCTGGGAAAATGTGTTACATATCTATATGTAGACTTTCTAAGGAGTCTAACAATTCTAAGATTTGACTGGGTTCAGCTACATGAAGGAATTTTCAATCAGATGCCTAATGACTGCCTGATCATCAATGAGGTTGGAGTTCTTTGCATAAAATTAATTTGAATGTCCTTCACAACCTGTTTGCCTTTGGGATCTGAACATCTTTCAGAGCAGCTGAGTTCACACCAAACATGGTTACATCTGTCTGGATATCTCCCAGAATGGCTACTGACCAACAATTAACATTAAAATGCTCCTTCAAAATATGGAATTTTTTAGAACATTTCATACAATTGTTGTCATATATTTTATGTATTATAACTAATTGGTTCAGAAACTATGTTCCAACAAATATAATGAAAGATTATTTTTCAAGTTGGATTTGGCATAAAGTAATTAATTCATTCATTCATTAACATGTTCATAAATTTCTAACTTTCTGTCTTAAATAATTTAGTCTATACTGAATTTGTCCACATTATTTATCTATACATTTATTTCTTGATCTAACCATAGGCCAAAAATGAACAATTTTAGTTTTCATAAAATCCTCACAACTTCTACCATGATTTTCTAATGGAAATGTCTTCAAAATACTTAATGATAGATTGTACGTGGGGAGAAGAGGAGTATGAGGAAGATGGGAGGAAGGAAGAAACATGTAAAGATTTCAAGCATTAACACTTAGGGCTAATGAATCCTACATTATTGCACAATAAGAGTGTTTGCTGATGCCATTAAGGCTTTGGACATGAGGAAATTAGCCTGAACTTTTTTCCCATCTATCTATTAATCTATCTAGCTATCAATTTATTCATTTAATCATTTTACAGCTTGATCCCAGCCACCTTCTTCCTCTCCTTCCAGTCTCAAACTCATGCTCCATTCTCCTCATTTCCTCACACAGCCTGGCACCTGAGGTCCCAGAAAGGATGAGGCCATCCTTTTGCACTCAGGTCAGACAAGGCAGTCCAGCTAAGGGGAAAAAAACCCAAAGGCAGGCACCACAAAGAAAGCCCCTACACCCATTATTAGGTGACCCACATAATGACCAAGCTGCACATCTGCTCTATGTATGTAGGGAATCTAGATCCAGCCCATGCAGCCTATTTGGTGGTGCTTTAGTCTCTGTGAGCCTAGCTAGACACAGGCTAGTTCACTCGGTGTATATACCCTTCGTTCCCTCTCCATTGCAGCCTCCTTCTTTCATCTCTTCCCATGCCCCTCCACAAGTCTATTTATAGGAGAGGTCCTTGGCCCATCTGGCTGGCTCTGTCCTTCCTCTCACTCATCAATAAAACTCCCCAAACTCCACCTATTGTTTGACTGTGGGTTTCTGCATCAGCTGCTTAGAGGAGTGAAGCCTCTAAGAAGACAGTTATCCTAAGCACCTGTCTGCAATCATAGCACAATATCATTAATAGTGTCAGGAGTTGGCTGTCTTCCAAGGAGGGGGGTCTCAAATTGAGACAGTCAGTTTTCAGCCATTCTGTCAATACCTCTTTCATCTTTATTCCTACGCTTCTTGTAGGACAGATTTTGGTTTTAAGGTTTTGCGTGTGGGTTGGTGTCCCCCTAATTCCACTTGAAGTTTAGCTGGCTACAGGTGGAGACATCAGGCTCCATATACCCACTAGTCTCAGCTAGGGTCACCCCTATAAAATCCCCTGAGCATTCCCCAACACATGGATGCCCCCACCATTTTCCTTTTTTGTTGTTTTGTTTTGCAAAGCATTTGCAATTTATTTATGATTTTAAGTAATCTGGAGATAAGTAGAGAAAAGGAGTCCAACAGCTATATACAAATTTAAGTCATTTTATATAAAAGAATTCGGTATCCATGGCTTTTGCTATCTGTGGAGATTCCAGATTCAGTCTCTCATAGATAATAGCTACAGAGGAGTAACCACAAAAGTCAAGGAAGTCTCCTGGTCGATGGGCTGTTCTACACAGGTACACTGCTAACCCAAGGCATGGAGAACAACTTCACAACAGGAAGCAGAGCTCAATTAAAACTCTGTTATTTTCGCACACCAAACACACAGAAAGCCTCATTATCTATTTATCAGGCAACACAATAAAACCAAACCTCACCACTGGCCATTCCCATTTCTGCTTTCAGTTCCAGAGTTGCTGATGAAATGGAGTGATTCATTTCTATGTAGTTACATTTGATAGATACATTTGAGCCACAGAGCATGCACAAAGCTGACATTTGATTCCCAGAGTCACTTGAAACCATTTTCAAGGGGGAATGAGTAGGTATCTCAAATTTCTAGGATTCTGGATTCTGGGGTTAGTTAGAGCTTTTTCTTTTCTTTTCTTTTTTTTTGAGGGGGCAAGCAGGAGAAGAATGTTTCAAATGTATGTATCAAATGTAACTACACAGTTTTCTTTTTAAAAGTTTTAAATTTATATATATATATTATTTTTTATTAATTGCAGGGGAGGAGGGAGGGGCTTATGGGGGATACAAAATGAATAAGGTGTAATTAATAAATTTATATATTTTTATTAATTACAGTTTATTCACTTTGTATCCCACCTGTTGCCCCCTCCTTCGTTCCCTCTCCATTGCAGCCTCCTTCTTTCATCTCTTCCCATGCCCCTCCACAAGTCTATTTATAGGAGAGGTCCTTTCCCTTTTCCTCTGACCCTAAGCTATCAGGTCTCAACAGGACTGGCTTCATTGTCTTCCTCTGCTCCCCATCAGGGGGAGGTGATCAAAGAGCCAACCACTGAGTTCATGTCAGAGACATCCCTGTTCCCCTTACTAAGGTACCTACTTGGAGACAGCTGCCATGAGCTACATCTGTGCAGTGGTTCCAGTTTATCCCCATGCATGGTCCATGGTTAGAATATCAGTCTCAGAAAAGACTGTTGGGCCAAATGTTTTGGTTCTGTTGATTGCCATGTGAAGCCCCTGTCACCTCTAGCTATTTATATCTCTTCCTTCTTTCATAAGTTTCCTTGCACTCTGCCCAAAGTTTGGCTATGAGCCTCAGAATCTTCTTTGCTACTTTGTTGGCTACAGACTTTCTTTTTTAATTATTTATATATTTATTTTTATTATTAGTTACATTTTATTAACTGTGTATCCCAGCTGTATCCTGCTCCCTCATTCCCTCCCAATTCCATCCTCCCTTCCCAGCTCATCTCCTCCCTGACCCTTTCCAAGTCCACTGATTGGGGAGGACCTCCTCCCCTTTCATCTGACCCTGGTTTATCAGGTATCTTCAGGACTGGCTGCAAAGTCCTTCTCTGTGGCCTAGCAGAGCTGCTCCTCCTTTGGGAGGTGAGGAGGTCAAAGAGCCCGCCATTGAGTTCATATCAGAAACAGTCCCTGTTCCCCTTACTAGGGTACCACTTGGATACTGAGCTACCATGGGCTACATCTGAGTAGAGGTTCTAGGTTATATCCATACATGGTACTTGGTTGGATAAACAGTCTCATAAAAGACTTCTGTGCCCCAATATATTGTGTCCTTGTGGAGCTCCTGTCCTCTCCAGGTCATATTAACTCCCCCTTCTTTCATATGATTCCCTGCACTCTGCCAGAGGTTTGGTTATGAGTCTTAGTATCTGCTTTGATATACTGCTAATGTAGTCTTTGGATAATGACTTTCAGAGGACTTCTGTGGTAGGCTCCTGTTCTGTTCCCTATTTTCTCCCTCTTCCAATGTCTATTCCATTTGCTTTTCTGAGAGAGGATTAATCATCTTACCTAGGATCATCCTTCTTGCTTAAATTCTTTAAGTGTATGGATTTTAGAATGTTTGTACTACATTATATGTCTAATACCCACATATAAGTGAGTATATACAATGTGTGTCATTCTGCTTCTGGGATAATTCACTCAGGATGATCTTTTTTAGTTTCCACCATTTGCCTGCAAATTTCATGATTTCCTTGTTTTTTGATGTAATATATTTTATTTCATTTTATACTTTATTTCATTTTTTATTTAATTATTTTTATTTTTATTAGTTACAGTTTATTCACTTTGTATCTCCCTTGTACCTCCCTCCTTCCTCTCTTCTCAATCCCACCCTCCCTCTTCTCCACCTGTGTCCCTTTCCCAGTCCACTGGTAATGAAGGTCTTCTTCTGGGGCCTGGTAAGGCTGTTCCCCCATCAGGGGACAGTGATCAAAGAGCAAACCAATCACTTCCTGTCAGAGACATTCCCTGTCCCCATTACTATGGAACGCTCTTGGATACTGAACTGCCATAGGCTACCTCTCTGCAGGGGTTCCAGCCCATCTCCATCAGTGGTCCTTGGCTGGATATCAGTCTCATAAAAGAATCCTGTGCCCAGAATTTTTGGATCTGTTGCTCTCCTTGTAGAGCTCCTGTCCTCTCTAGGTCTTACTATCTCCAATTTCTTTCATAAGATTCCCTACACTCTACCCAAAGTTTGGCTATGACTCTCAGCATCTGCCTTGACACTCTGCAAGGTAGAGCCTTTCAGAGGCCCACTGTGGTAGGCTTCTTTCTGTCCTGTTTTCTCCCTCTTCCCATGTCCATCTTCTTTGCCTTTCTGAATGGGGATTGAACATCTTAGCCAGAGTCCTCCTTCCTGATTAGCTTCTTTAGGTGTATAGATTTTAGTATGTTTATCCTATATTATATGTCTAATATCTACTTTTGAGTGAGTATATACCATGTGTGCCTTTCTGCTTCTGTGATACCTCACTCAGGATGATCTTTTCCAGGTCCCACCACTTACTTGAAAATTTCATGATTTCCTTGTTTTTTATCGCTGAGTAGTATTCTGTTGTGTAGATGTGCCACAATTTCTGTATCCATTCCTTAACTGAGGGACAACTGGGTTGTTTTCATCTTCCGGCTATTACAAATAAAGCTGCTATGAACATGGTTGAGAAGATGTCCTTGTATACTTGAGCATCATTTGGATATATGCCTAGGATTGGTATAGCTGGATCTTGAATTGTCTGAGAAAGTGCTAGATTGATTTCCAAAGGGGTTGTACAAGTTTATATTCCCACAAGCAGTGGAGGAGAGTTCCTCTGCATCCTCTCCAGCATATGTTGTCACTTGAGTTTTTGATGTTAGCCATTCTGATGTGTATAAGGTGAAATCTCAGGGTTGTTTTGACTTGCATTAGTTGATGACTAAGGACATTGAGCATATCCTTAAGTGTTTCTCTGCCATTCAATATTCTTCTATAGAGAATTCTATTTACCTCTGTACCCTGTTTTCTAATTGGATTACTTCATTTGTTGCTTTTTATGTTCTTGAGTTCTTCATATATTCTGTATATTAGCCCTCTGTCAGATATAGGGTCGTTGAAAATCCTTCCCAGGCTGTAGGCTGTTGTTTTGTTCTGATGACAGTGTCCTTTCCTGTACAGAAGCTTTTCAGTTTCATGAGGTCCCATTTATTGATTGTTGATCTTAGCACATGTGCTGTTGGTGTTCTATTCTGGAAGTTGTCTCCTGTGCCAAGGCACTTCCTTTCCCACTTTTTCTTCTAACAAGGTTAGGTTGTCTGGTTTTATGTTGAGGTCTTTGATCCACTTGGACTTTAGTTTTGTGCAGGGTGATAAATATGGATCTATTTGCATGTTTCTGCTTGTAGATATACAGTTAGATCAGCACCATTTGTTGAAGTTACTGTCTTCTATCCATTTTATAGTTTTGGTTTCTTTGTCAAAATTCACATATCTGTATGTGTGTTGGTTTATTTCTGGATCTTCTATTTGATTCCATTGATCGACCATTCTGTTTCAGTGCCAGTACAATGCAGTGTTTATTACTATTGCTTTGTAGTACAGCTTGAGATCAGGGTTGGTGATACCCTCAGAAGATATGTTGTTGCACAAAAATGTTTTAACAATTCTGGATTTCTTGTTGTTCCATATGAAGTTGAGAGTTGTTCTTTCAAGGTCTGTACATGTTTGTGTTTATAATTTGATGGAAATTGCATTGAATCTGTAGATTGTCTTTGATAAAATGTTCATTTTCACTATGTTAGTCCTACCAAACCATGAGCATGGGAATTGTTTCCATCTTCTGATATCCTCTTCAATTTATTTCTTCAGACACTTGAAGTTTTTTTTTTTGTTTGTTTTGTTAGTTTGTTTGTTTTCATACAAGTCTTTGACTTGCCTGGTTAGAATTATACCAAAATACTTTATATGTTTTGTGGCTATTGTGAAGGGTGTTGTTTACCGAATTTCTTTGCTCAACTGTGTTCATAGTAGCTTTCCAGAATCTGGAAATAATCTAGATGTCCCTCAATGGAAGAATGGAGACAGAAATTGTGGTTTATCTACACAATGAAATACTACTCAGCTATTAAAAAACTAGGAAATCATGAAACTTGCAGGCAAATGAATGGAACTAGAAGAGATCATCCTGAGTGAGGGAATACAGAAAAAGAAAGACAGGCATGGTATACACTCACTTATAAGTGGATATTAGCAGTATAATATAGGATGGCCATTCTACAGAACTAAAGAAGCAAAATACTAAGAAAGACCCTAGGAAGAATGTTGAAATCTCATTCAGAATAGCAAACAGGATAGATACCAGAAGCAATGGAATAGAGTAAACAGGATGGGAGTCTACTACAGAGGATCCTCTGATACAATCCACCCAACAGGGGATCGAAGCAGATACAGAGATTCACAGCCAAACATTGGACAGTACACAGGGAGTCTTATGGAAGTAGAGAGGGGTGGGAATAGAAGGATATAACAGGGACAGAAACCCCACAAGGATACCCACAAAGCTAAAAGATCTGAGCCCAGGTGGTCTTGCAGAGACTGGTGCACCAAAGGATGACCATGCATGAAGAGGACCTAGACCTCTGCTCACATGTGGCCAATTGGCAGCTCAGTCGTCTCCATGTGCATCTCTGAGTGAGCAGAGCAAGGGCTGCCTCTATCATGAACTCAGTTGATTGCTCTTCTCAACCCCCATGATGTGGCTTTGCCAGGCAGTGGAAGAAGAGGATCCAGGCAGTCCTGATGAGACTTAACAAGCTATGGACTAATGACAATAGAGGAGGACTCCCTTTTCATTGGACTAGGGAAAAGGGATTGAGGTAAGAGAAACGGAGGGTGGGGTTGAGAGAGCTGAAAGAGGGGGCTTCAATTGGGATATATAATGAAAAAAATGTGAAGAAAAAAATTAAAATTAAAAAAGTTACTTTATTTTGTAAAAGCACAAAACGTGTTTATTTGTGTAGATAAATCCTATTAAGAGAATCAGATGAGAACAGGGAAAGACACATCTCAAGATGCATTCCTAGATACCAATTAATGAAACCACTCACCTTCAAAGATACAGAAAGGTATTTTATTCTTGTAGGTAGCTAGAGGGCCCAGGAAATTAGAGCTACTCTGAGTTCATTTTTCTTCTGAATGAAATAATGTGCTAATGCATTTCTTAGGTGGGAAAGAAAAAGAAAGAAATATTCAGTGTAGCTTTGGTTCTGGAATGGATTTTCTTCTCTGTAGAATAACAGTAAGTATGAGAAAAATAGAGTAAGTGAACTAACTTTGAAGAACATAGTAAGTAATACCTTTGATAAATTACAGTCATGATAAAATAAAATAATTTTAAACTACATGTAAAATAACTTAATTTTTAAAAACAATAGAATAATAGCAATTAACACAAGCATAAGGGAAATTACTGTCATGTTTTATCTGGATTATGTTTAATGGCTTAGTCAAGGTTACTAATGGTGTGAAAAAAACAATATAAGCAAAAGCAAGTTGTGAAGGAAAGGTTTTATTTGGCTTATACTTCTACATCATAGTCCATCACTCAAATAGTAAGTACAGAAACTCAAAAGAGCAATTTCCTGGAACCAGGAAATTTTGAGGATGCTGCTTGCTGGATTGTTGATCATGACTTACTCAGCCTGTTATCTTATAGAACCTATGACCACCATCCCACATATTGCCCCACTCACAAACACCGAACAATTTTCCATCATTCATTAGTTTTAAAAATGTCCTACAGTCCTCTCCAATTAAAGCCATATCTTCTGGAATCATTTTCTCAATTGAGGATTTCACCTTTCATATGACTGTAGGTTGGGTCTAGTTGATCTTAAACTAGCCAAAGCAGTGGTGAAAAGTAATATATGTCCCCCTTTTATTGATACTTCCTTCTAAACACAATTATTACACTGGAAATAATGTATGACATGATGAAAAGGAAGTCCTTTAAAATTGTATTAGTTCCTGGAGGATTCTGTATAACATACAAATTGTCCTTCCCATCCCTCAACTCCCCCAAGATCCATCCAGATTTCCCATCTGGGCAACTGTCTGTCATTTATCTTAACCTATCAAAAATAATTTGTACTGCTCTAATATTCTTGATCATAAATTAGTATCCTCTAGATTGTGGTCCACTTACCAGGGCACATATACAGTATTATAGAAAACTGAATTCCCTTCTCCCAGAAACTATCAAATGACAATCAGGTTTCTGGGGTGGGTGGGACTTCATATCCATTCATCTATTTCTACACTTTGGAATTTTGTCCATCTTAGGCTGTATATGTCTTGTATATGCTGTCACAAATACTGTGAGTTCATATGTGCAGCTTCCCTGCTGTCTAGTCCTTGAGAAGTCACTGTTTCCTTGTAGTCATCCACTGTCACTGGCTCTTACACTGTTTATATCTCCTCCTCTTCTTTTGTTATCTTTGATCCAAACCTCAGAGTAAGTAGAATGGAAGTTGGACAAGATAGGTAATCAAGGACAAAAGAAAGAAATATGGTCTGTGCTTCATCCACCAACAGCTGACGTCCATGAGACAGAGCAACGGAAAGAAGAA
Organism: Meriones unguiculatus; assembly: GCF_030254825.1. Taxonomy (NCBI): domain Eukaryota; kingdom Metazoa; phylum Chordata; class Mammalia; order Rodentia; family Muridae; genus Meriones; species Meriones unguiculatus. Next base: position 43,600,574 of record NC_083352.1, read on the forward strand.
AGAAGCATTTTCCTTTCATCATCAAAATGGCAGTCTCACTAAAGAAGCCTGGCAGCACAATCAAAGGGGGCTAATACAGGACTCACTTTTAATATGTGGCCAAAAGTCTGTATTATAACTATTTCCTTCTCCAAGTGATCTGAGCTACTCTATTAGCTATGATGAATGACAGAGGACATATGCAGATCAATGCAGCATCTGAAATGCCTTTTTTAATTATTATTTTTTATTTTTTAATATTAGTTACAGTTCATTAACTTTGTATCCCAGCTGTATCCTGCTCCCTCATTCCCTCCAATTCCCACCCTCCCTCCCTCCTCTTCTCCCTATCCCTTTCCAAGTCCACTGATATGGGAGGACCTCCTCCCCTTTCATCTGACCCTACCTTATAAGATATCTTCAGGATTGTCTGCAAAGTCCTCTGTGGTCTAGCAGGGCTGTTCCTCCCTCAAGTGTTGGGGGGAGGTCAAAGAGCCTGCCATTGAGTTCATCAAGGGTACCCACTTGGATAGTGAGCTACCATGGGCTACATCTGAGCAGGGGTTCTAGGTTAAATCCATACATTGACCTTGGTTGGAGATACAGTCTCACAAAAGACCCCTGTGCCCAGATATATTTGTCCTTGGGTAGCTCCTGTCCTCTCTGGATCATACTAATTCCCCCTTCTTTCATATGATTCCCTGTGCTCCGCCCAAAGTTTGGTTATGAGTCTCTGTTTTGATACACTGCTAGTTAGAGACATTCAGAGGCCCTCAGTGGTAAGCTCCTGTCCTGTTACTTGTTTTCTCCTACAACCAATGTCCATCCCATTTGTCTTTTAAGTGAAGGTTGATCATCTTGCCCAGGGTCCTCTTTCTTGTTTATCTTCTTTAGGTGTATAGATTTTAGTATGTTTATCCTATCTTATAGGTCTAGTTTCCACTTATAAGTGAGTATATACCATGTGTGTCTTTCTCCTTCTGGGATACCTCACTCAGGATGATCTTTTCTGGATCCCACCATTTGCCTGCAAATTTCATGATTTCCTTGTTTTTAATTGCTGAGTAGTATTCCATTGTGTTAAAGTACCACGATTTCTGTATCCATTCCTCCCTCTTCTTCGTGATATTAAAACTCCCTCCATCTAAATGAGAATTAACTGTTTCTCACCCATATAGCTCTGTCTCCTCAATGACTCTCGCTCCAGACAACTCTCCATAACTATGTCTAACATGCCAATTTCATCCCACATATACATAACAGAGACAATATATGGCACTGGCAAAGGAGGCTTTTTTGCAACACTGTAGAGTGCTTTTACTAGGAAGCCTGAGAAGTGCAGCATTATGCTTCCAATCCCTTAAATTCCAATCCCTTCCAAAAATGACATTATGTGAGTTAGAAACAGTAGCAAAAAAATGAAATAAAATAAAAAAATCTGGGCACAAATAGTAACTAGTTCCCCAGACTGGAGATATTCTTGATCTTGAGAACCTGGGATTTGCTTTCCCCTGTTTTTATGTCTAGGTAATTTTATGTCTAGGTTATTTTTATGTCTAGGTAATCCGCAGTGACTCCATATGCAAACATGAGCAAGGTCCACCAGGAGCCCACGGCTAAAAAATCAGTCAAACCAACAAAATACTACTAAAATGATTCAGATAATAAAAATGTAAACAAAATAAAATCTCCTTAAAATATGCTATCAAGTTCATTATAAAACTAGCCAGAAAAGGTATTTGCTGCAGACAAAGCATTTGTGTAAAATATTTCTTTCATTACAATAAACAGGTGTGCACAATACGCAACTGAAATGAGGTGACATGTTAAAAGTTAAAGCTTAACATGAAGCCATCCACTAATATGGCAAATGCTGGTTCTAAGTATTCCCCTACACATGTCAAAGGTTGTGGATATTCAAATCCCTTATGTAAAATACTGTGGATTTATATCAACAAAACCACACTCCATCATGCGTTACAGCAGATTTACATCAGAATATCCTGTAACTTGTGAATGCTTTGGTTATATTATAGTCTCTAGAAAACAAGTGCATAACAAATCTGCCTTTATTTCCCATTAAAAAACACCATTCTGGGTGCATTCCAAACATTATTTAGAACCAGGCTTGGTTGACTTGGTAGCTGGAGATCCCATGAATATATAATATCAATTACATATAAGAAAAAAGTCAAACTATTGATGAAATACAGTTGAGTTTCCAATATCCAAAGTGGCTATTTATTACTAAAACAGTTCTGTAGCAATTAAAAGTCTCTAAAGTAAATAAAAGTGTGGCCATATCAGCAAAGACATAGAAAAGTATAAACATACAAACACATACACAGAGAGACAACAGAGAATAACAAAATTTTAAAAATTAACTACAAAGTGAAATTTCAAAAAGTATTAAGTAGAAAAAATGCTCCCAATAATAGAGGGAAAAAATTCTTCATGTATAGTTGAACTACAGATAAAAGTACAAGACATTAACCAACTCTGGACAAGAAAAATCACAGTTTTCGTTGTGAAAGGAGAATTGCTGGTGCACAATTTTTAAAATACTTATGAAACAATGACTAAATTTTTATGCTTCTCAACATGAAGATACCTGAAGGTGAGGAAAGAGAGAATGGAGTAGGAAGCACGTATTTAGAGATAATTCTTCAACTTTTCAAAACTTTTCATGAGGGTCAGTCATCATAACAGAAGACTACGCTAAAGAAATCCACACCAGCTTGTGACCATTTCATGCACGCAGCTCCCTATTCCATATTAGAAGATTCTGATAGCAGGCCTGCTATTTCTTTGGCTTTTACAATCCTTTCTCTCCCTCTTCCATGCTGATGTGCTAGAGGCAATGAATGGCTGACAAAAGAGGGAGTATTGCTCTTCACCAAGGAAAAGTTCCAAACCCAAGTGATCAAGCTTTTGTTTCGATAATTTTATGCATGACTACTATCTTTACATCACTTTATCTCATAGTCTCTCCCCTTCAAAAACTTCTGATTTAATTTTTATTCCTCTCAAATTCTTGACTTCGACTTCTACTTGTTTAATTGTTTTGTGTGTGTGTGTGTGTGTGTGTGTGTGTGTGTGTGTGTACATGAGATTGTGCATGAGCTGGCAACTACAACTTGGTGAATCCTTTCAATGTTGCTTTTCTGAGTTCTCAAACCAGTCTTAGGGTCTGTAATCTTAGTCTTATCTCTCTTTAATTATTCCATGAATGTGCTTATCTATTTCTCAAATGTAGTATTTGGGCTTGCCTTCCTTCTATATACACACACACATATATATATATATAAAACAAAATATTTGTTCATTTTGTTTCTTTTTTTTTTAATCAGATTATTTACTCTTTATCCCTCTCACTATAGAAGAGTCTTTTCTTTTTAAGAAAATGTGTACACATGTAGAGTTTTGTAACTGGACACAATTTTTCTAGAAGCATATATGGAGTTTTTCTCAGGGTGTTCCTTATGAGCAATTGATAGGAATTCTGGAGTCTGTTAAATGTTGACCTCCTATGGGCCTCAAGAGCTTCATGCTGTCCTGACAGTCAAGCCTTAGTCTATAAAACATGGTAAACATTTCCAGCATCTTTTGTTGGAATAGTCTATCCCATGAACATATGTTCACTACTGTTGCTTTCTCCACTTTTCCAACAGAATTTTATAGTTCAAAGATTTCCATCCAATCAGTGTTTCAGAAAAATGACCTTGGCGTGTGATTTGACCTGCTAGTTTCTCATCAAAGATAAAAGAGTCATCTGTCTAGGATGTTCAATTTGCAAGGTGAAGCTAAACTATTGGTTTATTCTTGCCATACATATATAATGACAGGTAGAATTTTGCTAAACAGGCAACTAGCAGTAATTCATATATAAATGGGTCTGTTATTCTGATAGGAACCTATGAACATGATTTTAACAGAAGTAATAATGTGCGAATAAGTTTCTTGCTAAGAAGCTGATAAAAATCTAATGGACTTAGATTGACAGCTTTTGATTTTCAGTATTATATAATGTAACTTAATTTTGTGCCTGCAGGATTCTTTTTCATACAAGTATGTCTTTCAGACATAAGTCTAAAGAGCATATTAACTCCACTAAATTACTAGCGTTGTAAGAGCCTCCAAGATAACCTAACTTCCTTTGCAAAATAAATATACTTAACTGTATACCTTTGAAAATGGTGTTTTGTAAGAAAATGTACTTTTTTGTATATAGGAGGGCTACTGATTGTTTTTTTTTTTAGTTAATTTTGTATCTAGCCACTTTGCTGAAGGTGTTTATCAGCTGTAGGAGTTCCCTGTTCAGTGTTGAAGTGGGTTCCATAGTAATGGGAACAGGGACTGTCTCTGACATGAACTGATTGGCCTGCTCTTTAATCACCTCCCCTGAGGGGGGAGCAGCCTTACCAGGCCACAGAGGAAGACAATGCAGCCACTCCTGAGGAGACCAGATAGACTAGGATCAGAATGAAGGAGAAGTCCACTTCTCTATCAGTGGACTTGGGGAGAGACATGGGTTGGAGAAGGGGGAAGGGGGGCAGGATTGGGAGGAAAAGAGAGAGGGAGCTCCAGGGGGATACAAAGTGAATAAACTGTAATTAATAAAAATAAAAAAATACACAAACACACGCACGAAAAAAAAATGTACCTTTTAACTTTTGAGAAATTGTTTTTGTACTATTTTCCATTCAGACTCCTCTACCTAATGTTGTAGTATTCAGTCCTCCTAGAATGTGTTCTTCATAGACAAATGAACTATTTTACACTTTTTTTTTTTTTTTTTTTTTTTCAATGCAGTTTATTCAGGAACATTGAACAATCCTCGGACCCCGGGGAAAGCCAGCCCACAGCTTAAATAGCCTCTGGGTAGCCAACCCAGGCATGCCACGGGGGCAATGCAGATAGGTCCACATACATGGAAGCAAGCCAGATCCTCGGCCTTAGCCAAATGTGGAGTTGTTCCTGACAGAGAGCACTCACCATCGGGAAGGTGGAAGGCAGAAACCAGCTCCATCTTTAAGGCATAGCATTCTGCAGCTCTCTACAGTTCCCCCTTTTTGTTTTAGACGCATCAGGCAAGAGTAGAGGTCTGATCTCTGATATTAGAAATAAATTGGGACTTTGTACAGATGTTCATTTAGGTGTCATCCACCCAAAGAGCATCGGACCCGTCCGATACCTTTTTCTCAGAGGCGGGACCTGGGGCATCAACCCGCATGCAATCAGACATGCTCTTCTCTGGGTCCAAAGCGGCTGACCCTGAGTGCAGTGCTTAGCCTCGCATCCTGAGCGTATCATTTTAGCTTTTTATGGTATCCAACCATGCTTGGGGAGAATGTCTTGCTTCAATGGCTGTAAAGGCCTGAATGATCATGGCTGCATCACACTGTTGTGAGACTCTAATCTTGCATATATACCACAGGCAAACCAAGGAGACAAACACCAGAAGGCCTGCTAACACTCCCATGCCCGCCCATTCCTTCAGATGATTCATGGCTGCAGCAATCCATGTTGATAATCCTGTGGCTAGTCCTGCGTCCACTCCGGTAGAATTTACTGTGACAATGGCCACTCTCAGCTGCTCCATCGTAGTATCGAATTCTCCAGTCCAATTACCTAAAATATAGCTCGACAATTGTTTAGACAGATTTGCAGCGCAGGAAAAATTCTCATGTTGTATGCTAGTGACACAAAGTCCAGCATACTTTCATTGACAGCCAAGTTGAGCGATTTGCCATAGGGTATCAATTTGCTCCTGCAAGAGGTCAATCCTCTGATTGAACACCATCAAGCTTCCTTTTAGTTGAGCATTAATTCCTTTATGTACAACTAAGGCATGAGCTACATTGGCTAAATAATTATTCAGGGTCTGAGCAGTCTGCCCAGTATGACTCATGGCTAATGCCCTGGTGGTAGCTCCAACAGCCGTCAATGAGATGGTAGTAACAATGGTGGCTGTAGTTCCAAGATCCCTTTTCTGTCTGAAGAGAGTCATAGCATGAGAGGCATTTCTGTTTGTTTTTATTTATTTAAAATGGTTTTAAAAGGGAGACAATGATCGCATTATGAACAGAAGTTTAATTATCAGTTTAATTTTTGGTACAGTTTGTTTTCTTTGCAAAGGAAACATTGATAAAATTTTTGACAGAGAAATGAAGACGTTTGTTTTGTCAGTTGCATGAGTAAACTTTATTTACATTAACTTTTAATTGACTTATGTTTTGCACTTGTTCTTTTTACTTTCATTCATTTATTGTGGTGTGTGTGTGTGTGTGTGTGTGTGTGTGTGTGTGTGTACTTCTGGGTTTACAGTGCACATACAGGGGTCAGAGGTTAACTTGATGAAGTTAGTTGTCTCCTCCTGGCATGAAGGTTCCAAGGCTGTGGGTCGGACTTCTGTTTCCAGGCTTAGAGACAAGTGCCTTTACCCACTAAGCCACTTTTCTTTCAGTTACTGTTTTCTGCATATTAAAGAAATATAGGTGTTTAAGAAAGGCATTTCATATTTGCTATGATTCTTGTAATCCACACAGCAAATTTTAAGTTTTCTTACATATATAGGTATGTTTACATATTAAACATAATTATTTACAATATGTTTGCCATAATTATTATTTATTGTATCTATTCTAGCATTTTAGCTTTTTAAACTGTCTTCAATATTTTGGCATACCTCACGATGTGTGGTGTATATTTGTAATTACCAATACTTTGGAGAGAGGAGCATTTATTTAGCTCACAGGTTAAATTCATAATGGAAGGAAACCAAGGAACTGAAATCTAGACCATGGAGGAATATTACTTACTGGTTTGTTCTCCGTGCTTTCTCAGTTAACTTCCTTCTATAATCTGGTTATTTGCATATGGATGATACTGTCCTCAAGAGTCTGGGTATTCCTACACCAATTACCAATTATACAAATGCCTTACAATCATAGCCACAGGCAAATATGGGAGTCAATTGCCCAACTTAAGTGTCCACTTCCTGTGTCATAGTTAGCTTTAATTGTCAACTTGTCGTGTGTGTCTGTGTGGGACAAGCTGACAACTAAAGCTAACTATGACACGTGTAACAATGATAATGAGGCCATGAACTTGAGAGACAGTGATACAAGAGGAATTGGAGTGGAGAGTCAGAGATCTGGAAATAACGAAAATATAATACTGTGTGAAATTCTCAAAATTCAAAGAAATTAAATAAAAAATTTCAAAATTCACTTCTGGTTATTAGAATTTTAAGCAGCTACAGTGCTTAATGATTGGTTTAATATAAATTGTGTATTTATATGGGTAGGAATGAAAAATTATCTATTTTATTCAAATTTGAAATGCACTAAAGAAGTAGTCTTATACATGTCTGAAGCATAAAAGAAAATATTTGGACTTTAGGTCATAAAATATTAACATTTGTGGTCAGTTGTGTTTATACTTACGTGGTAGAATCTGCTGAAGGAGGCAGAGACAGGAGGATAAGAAGTTCCTGGTCAGCCTGGGTTACATATATATTGTTTATCTCAGCTATCACTTGCTACCTGTTACTTCACATGCTAAACTTCATTATTCTTTCCCATGAAACTAGACTATTTGGAACAGTTCTGCCAATGTACTCAAGTCTTTTCTGAGGCTATCTTTTGCACGTCATTGATTTTCCTATTGTAAAAAATAAATTCTGGTATCTTTAGAACATATTAAAATTCAAATTAGAAAACATTTCCTTCTCTAGGAGCCTTATCCTACATCATATTATAATAATGGTAAAATTTGAAAAACTATTGCTTCAAAATAAACCACACTGGTTTTGATAGCAGCTTTACATATGAAAATATCAGAATGTTCCAATTTTAATTTTGTTTTGTCTTCCATTAGTTTGAATTACATTTAGTTTTTTGATATGATAGAATACATGAGTGACCCCAAAAATTCAACAAGAGAACTTCTTCAGCTGATATACATCTTCAGCAAAGTGGCTGGATACAAAAATAACTAAAGAAAAAAAAATCAGAAGCCCTCCTATACAACAAAGACAAAAGGGCCGAGAAAGAAATCAGGACAACAACACTCTTCACAATAACCAATAATAACATAAAGTACCTTGGCCTGACTCTAACCAAGCAAGTGAGAGACCTGTTTGAAAATCTTCAAGTCTCTGAAGAAAGAAATTGAGGAAGATATCAGAAGATGGAAAGATCTCCTGTGCTCATGGATTGGTAGGACTAACATAATGAAAATGGCCATTCTGCCAAAAGCAATCTAAACATTCAATGCAATTTCCATCAAAATACCAAGACAATTCTTTACAGACCTTGAAAGAAAATTTATCAGCTTCATATGGAGAAACAAAAAATTTTCATAACTATCTTGTACAACCACAGATCATCTGGAGTTATCTCCATCCCTGATCTCAAGCTATACTACAGAGCAATAGTAATAAAAACTGCATGGTATTGGCATAGAAACAGATAGGTGGATCAATGGAACCGAATAGAAGACCCAGAAATAAACCCACACATCTATGAATACTTGATTTTTGACAAAGAAGTCAATACCATTCAATGGAAAAGACAGCATCTTCAACAAACGGTGCTGTTTCAACTGGATGTCTAAAATTAATTTCTAATTGAATTATTTTATTTTTAATTATTTTTTTATTTTTATATTAATGACAGTATATTCACTTTGCATCCCAGCTGTAACCTTCACCCTTATTCCCTCCCAATCTCACCCTCTATTTCTCTTCTCCTCCCATGTGCCTCTCCAACTCCACTGATAGGGGAGGTCCTCCTCCCTTGCCATCTGACCCTAGCTTATCAGGTCTCACCAGAACTGGCTGCATTGTCTTCCTCTTTGGCCCAGCAAGAATTCTGCCCCTTCAGAGGGGGTGATGGTCAAAGAGCCAGCAACTGAGTTCATGTCAGAGATAGTCCCTCTTCCCCTTACTAGGGCTTGGATATCCTATTGGATACTGAGCTTCCATGGGCCTCATCTGAGCAGGGGTTCTGGGTCATATCAATGAATGGTCCTTGGTTGGAGTATCAGTCTCAGAAAAGATACCTGTTCTCAGATTTTTTTTTATTCTGTTGCTCTCCTGGTGGAGTTCCTGTCCTCTCCAAGTGTTACTATATTCTCCTTCTTTCCTAAGATTCCCTACACTCTGCTCAAATTTTGGTTACGAGACTCAGCATCTGCTTTGATACACTGCTGGGTAGGGTCTTTCAGAGGCCCTCTGTGGTGGGCTCCTGTCCTTTTTCCTGTTTTCTCCTTCTTCCAAAGTCCATCTTGTTTGTCTTTCTGTGTGAGAATTGATCATCTTACCCAGGGTCCTCCTTCTTGCTTAGCTTCTTTATGTGTACAGATTTTAGTATATTTATCCTATGTTAGATGTCTAATATCCCCTTTAAGTGATTATATACCATGTGTGTCTTTTTGCTTCTGGGATATAACTGTGTCAGTTTCTTTCCTTCTCAATTTTTTCTCACCATCTCCAGCTACACTGGGTGAAATGCCATTTATTAATTTTTATTTTTTTAATTATTTATTACAATTTACTCACTTTGTATCCTGGTTGTGGCCCTGTCCTTCATTGCCTCCCAAACCCTCCCTCCTTCTTCATACCCTATATATATCCTTTTCTTAGTCCACTGATATGGGGGATCTTCCTCCCCTTCTTTCTGACAATAGCTTATTAGGTCTTATGAGGTCTGGCTGTATAGTTTTCCGCTATGGCCTGGTAAAGCTGCAACCCCTAGGGGGAGGTGATCAGAGAACCTGCCATTGAGTTCATGCCAGAGAAAGTCCCTGCTCCCCTTACTAGAGACCCCACTTGAAGATTGAGGCTATGGGCTACATCTGAGCAAGTGAAATGTAATTTTTTATTTTAATTAATAAAATGTTTAATCAATGGCGAGCTCTTTGACACCCCCCCCACCACCACCACCGAGGGAGAGGCAGCCCTGCTAGGCCACAGAGGAGAACTTTCCAGCCAGTCCTGAAGATACCTGATAAACCAGTATCAGATGAAAGGGGAGGAGGTTCTCCCCTAACAGTGGACTTGGAAAGGGGCAAGGAGGAGAAAAGGGAGGGAGGTAGGATAGGAAGGGAAACAAGGAGCAGGATACAGCAGGGATACGAAGTTAACAAACTGTAACTAATAATAAAAAATAAATGAATAAATAAATAAAATGTTTAAGACTATACTATTTTTCCACATGTAGACAACCAATTGGACCAGCACCATTTGTTAAAGATGCTGTCTTTTTCCATTGTATGATTTTGGATTCTTTGTCAAAAATCAAGTATCCATAGGTGTGCACGTTTATTTCTGGGTCTTCTATTCTATTCCATTTATCCATCATTCTGTTTCTATGCCAGTACAATGCAGTTTTTATTACTATTGCTGTAGAACAGCTTGAGATCAAGGATAGAGATACCTCCAGACAATCTGTGGTTGTACAGGATAATTTTGGCAATTCTGGGTTTTTTTTTTTTGTTTTTCCATTTGAATTTGAGAATTTTTCTCTCAAAGTCTGTAAAGAACTTTGTTGGTATCTTGATGAGAATTATATTGACTCTATAGATTGCTTTTGGCAGGGTGGCCTTTTTCACTATCTTAATCCTACCGATCCATGAGCAATGGAGATATTTCCATCTTCTGATATCTTCTTCAATTTCTTTCATCAAAGACTTGAAGATTTTTTTCAAACAGGTCTTTCACTTGCTCAGTTAGAGTCACAATAAGGTACTTAATGTTATGAGTGTTATTGTGAAGGATGTTGTTTCCCTAATTTCTTTCTCGGCTCTTTTGTCGTTGGTGTACAGGAGGGCAAATAGATCCATATTCATATTAATCACCCTGCACAAAGCTAAAGTCCAAGTGGCTCAAAGACCTCAACATAAAACCAGACACACTAAATCTGGTAGAAGAAAAAGTGGGGAAGAGCCGAGTACTCATTGGCACAGGAGACAACTTCCTGAAAAGAACACCAACAGCACAGGCTCTAAGATCAACACTCACCAAGTGGGACCTTATGAAACTGCAAAGCTTCTGTAAAGCAAAGGACACTGTTGTAAGAACAAAAGAACAGCCTACAGAATGGGAAAGAATCTTCACCATCTCTATATCTGATAGAGGTCTAATATCCAGAAGATATAATGAACTAAAGAAGTTAAAAAGCAAGAAATCAAGTAATCCAAGTAAAAAATGGAGTACAGAGCTAAACAGAGAATTCTCTGTAGAGGAATATAGAATGACAGAGAAACAGGTAAAAAATGTTCAACATCCATAATCATCAGGGAAATGCTAATCCAAAATGACCCTGAGATTTCACCTTACACCCGTTAGAATGACTAAGATCAAAAACTAAAGTGACAATGCATGTTGGAGAAGATGTGGAGAAAGGGGAACCCTCCTCCATTGCTGGTAAGAATGTAAACTTGTACAAACACTTTGGAAATCAATCTGGCTCTTTCTCAGAATATTAGGAATAGTGCTTCCTAAAGATCCAGCCATACCACTCCTAGGCATATATCCAAAACATGCTCACATACACAACGAGGACATTTGTTCAACCATGTTCATAGCAGCTTTATTCATAATAGCCAGAACCTAGAAAAAAACCTGGATGTCCCTCCATGGAGAAATGAATACAGGAACTGTGGTACATTTACACAATGGAATACTACTCAGCAATTAAAAACAAGGAAATCATGAAATTTGCAGGCAAATGGTGGTAACTAGAAAAGATCATCCTAAGTGAGGTATCCCAGAAGCAGAAAAACACACAAGGCATATACTATCATATAAGTGGATACTAGACAAATAATATTGGATAAACATAGTAAAATCTGTATACCTAAAGAAGTTAAGTGAGAAGGAGGACCCTGGGTAAGATGATCAATCTTCACTCAGAAAGACAAATGGGGTGGACATTGGACCAAGGAAACAACAGGGAACACGGCAGGAGTCTACCACAGAGGGCTTCTGAAAGACTCTACCCAGCAGTATATCAAAGCAGATGTTGAGCCTCAGAGTCAAATTTGGGGCAGAGTATAGGGAATCCTAGGAAAGAAGGGGGTGATAATAAGACCTGAAGAGGACAGGAGCTCTATAAGGAGAGCAACAGAATCCAAAAATCTGGGCACAGTGGTGTTTTCTGAGACTGATACTCCAACAAGGTCTTTTCATGGATATAACCCAGAACCCCTGCTCAGATGTAGTCCATGGCAGCTCAGTATCCAAGTGGCTTCCCTAGTAAGGAGCACAGGGACCATCTCTGATATGAACTCAATGGCTGGTTCTTTGATCCCCTCCCCTGGTGGAATGGAGGGAAAGCCTTGCCAGGCCACAGAGGATGACAATGTAACCAGTCCTGATCAGTCCTATTAAGCTAGGGTCAGATGGCAGGGGAAGAGGACCTCCCTTCTCAGTGGACTTGGAGAGGGACATAGGAGTAGATGAGGGAGGTAGGGTGGGATTGAAAGGAAATGAGGGAGGGGCTACAGCTGGGATACAAGATGAATAAACTTTAATTAATAAAAAAAGACTATACTATTACTCATTCTGTTTTCTCCCTACGAACCCTTCAATATACCCATACTTTCTCTCTTCCAAATTCATAGCCTTTATTTTTTTCCAGTAATATATATGTGTGTGTCCTTTTTTTAATTTTTAATTTCATTTTTTATGAAGCTTAACCTTAAGTGGATAGCCACTTCCATTTTTGGTCATTTTTATTAACCTCTATGTGTGTGAGTTTGTGTGTGTGTATGTGTGTATCTGTATGTGGGTTATGTGTGTGTGTCTGTGTTTGTGTGTATCTGTGTGTTCATAGACACACTTACTGAGTCTATTTGTGTTTTTAAATCACAAAAAATTCAGTATGACCTCTCTGCATTGAAGAATCAATTATGAACTCATCCCTAGAAAACACTTTTTTTTTTTTTTTGCCCATCTATCATCTGTCCTCTGATGTTCACATGTTGGCAGCAACATGTGAATGCTACTTAATGCAGCTATAAGGATCTCTTGCTATGTTGATTACTGTTACGGTTCATAGGCACAGGAGCAAGGTAAGACTATTTATTGCTTGCTCCCTTGGCAGATTGAGTAGTATTTTTGTTAACATGGAAGTCAGATCAGAGAAAGCAATTTTTCAGGTCAAATCTAGCTTGAATCACAAGAGTCTTGTGTCTTAAGGGTGCAGTTTCTGTATCAATAGGACCTACCCTCAGCCTCTTAGAGACGACCAAGGTAAAATCCGTAATTTACGTACACGTGTACACATACACTCACATGCACTGTGTATAATTTTAGATAAACCAAACAATTTGTAGCTTTATCAAACATCATTGGTGATATTTTCCCCTTCTCCTGCTCTCCATCTGCACTTATCTTTCTTTCTCTGTCAGTTATGTCCACCTTTCAATTTTTCCATTTCTCACTTCATATCATCTATATTCTGCTTTTCCCATTTCAATCACAGCCCATCAACTACCTCCACAGTCCCTTTATTTTCTTAGTTTCTGTGGTTCCTTCACGTTAAATACTCACATCTGAGGATTTGGAGTTGGGAACTACAGATTATCAAGAACATACAGTGATTGTCTTTCTGCATTTAGACACTTACTCAATATACTTTCCTATATCCAGTCACATACTTGCAAATTTCACAGTTTCATTTTTCTTTGCAGATAAATAATATTCTCTTGTATGTGTCGGTATGTGTTCTGCATTTTCATGATCCTTTGATCTGTTGGTGGGCATTTAGTTTATTTCTGTTTCCTTATTTCTGTGAATAGAGAAGCAATGAACATTTCTGAGCAAGTATCTGTGAATTAGGCTATCAAGTCCGTTGGACATGTGCCAAAGATATAGTGTATCTAGGTCATATGGTACAATGTATAGCTCACTCATTTATATATTCTCTTTATTTCATCTCTGGTTATATTACCTTTTAACATGAAGAAAAGAGTATTTGTCAATTTTATTTTAGAAATTAACTGCTCAAGTAAGCAAGCTACAGTGTTTTCTATAGCAACAATATAATCAATGGCTTGGAATAAATATTCCTGACTTTTATTGGCCTCACTTACTCAAACAATAATTATTTATTAAAAACTAACTTCAAACTATGTCATGCTCAAATTGCTGGGAATATATTAGGCAGAAAAACATAAAGTACAATTTAAAGTTTTTTTTCATGTTTCTAGCAGCTTTATTTTTTTTTCGTTTGTTTGTTTTTTATTTTTTTTTAATTTTATTTTTTTCTTATCAGTTACATTTTATTAACTCTGTATCCCAGCCATGTCCCGATCCCTCATTTCCTCCCAGACCCTCCCTCCCTCCCTCATCTCCACCGTGCCCCTTTCCAAGTCCACTGATGGGGGGGACCTCCTCCCCATTCATCTGATCCTGTTTTATCAGGTATCTTCAGGACTAGCTGCAAAGCCCTCCTCTGTGGCCTAACAGGACTGCTCCTCCTTGGGGGGGGGGGAGGGCAAAGAGCCAGACATTGAGTTCCTGTTCCTGTTAGAACCAGTCCTTGTTCCCTTCACTTTGGGAAACCAATTGGTTACTGAGCTACCACAGGCTACATCTGAGTGGAGGTTCTAGGTTATATCCATACATGGTCCTTGGTTGAATGTCAGTCTCAGAAAAGACCCTGTGCCCAGATATTTTTGGTCCTTGTGGAGCTCCTATCCTTTCCCCATCAGACTAACTCCCCTTCTTTCTTATGATTCCCTGTACTCTGCCAAAGGTTTGGTCATAAGTCTGATTTGAAAACACTGCTAGTTAGAGTCTTTCAGATGTGCTCAGTAGACTCCTGTCATACATTCAATGCACATCCCATCTGTCTTTCTAAATGAGGATTGGTCATCTTACCCCATGTCTGCTCCCTTGATTATCTTTTTTAGGTGTATAGACTTCATTATGATTATCATATCATATAGGTCTATATAAGTGAGTATATCCCATGTTTGTCTTTCTCCTTCTGGGATATTTCACTCAGAATTATCTTTTCTAGATCCCACCATTTGCCTGCAAATTTCATGATTTCCTCCTTTTTGATTGCTGAGTTGTAGTCCATTGTGTAAAAATACCACAATTTCTGTACCCATTCCTCCCTTGATGGACATCTGGGTTGTTTCCAGGTTCTGGCTATTACAAATAAAGCTGCTATAAACATGGTTGAGCAAGTATCCCTTTTGTGTACTTGGGCAAACTTTGGGTATATACTAGCAATGGTATAGCTGGGTCTTGAGGAAGCACTATTCCTAATTATCTGAGAAAGCTCCAGATAGATTTCCAAAATGGTTGTACCAGTTCACATTCCCACCAGCAGTGGAGGAGGGTTCCCCTTTCTCCACAACCTCTCCAGCATGTGTTGTCATTTGAGTTTTTCATCTTGGCCATTCTGATGGGTGCAGGTGATATCTCAGGGTCGTTTTGATTTGCATTTCCCTGATGGCTAATGAGGTTGAGCATTTCTTTAAGTGTTTCTCTGCCATTCGATATTCCTCTGTCGAGAATTCTCTGTTTAGCTCTGTTCCCATTTTTTAATTGGATTACTTGGCTTGCTGCTTTTCAGCTTCTTTAGTTCCTTGTGTATATTGGATATTAGTCCTCTGTCAGATAAAGGGTTAGTGAAGATTCTTTCCCACTCTGTAGGCAGTGGTTTTGTTTTGATGACGGTGTCCTTTGCTTTACAGAAGCTTTTCACTTTCATGAGGTCCCATTTATTGATTGTTGCTCTTAAAGCTTATGCTGTTGGTGTTCTGTTCAGGAAGTTGTCTCCTGTGCCAATGAGTTCTAGGCTGTTCCCCACTTTTTCTTCTAACAGATTTAGAGTATCTGGTTTTATGTTGAGATCTTTCATCCACTTGGACTTTAGTTTTGTGCAGGGTGATAAATATACATCTATTTTCATTTTTCTGCATGTAGAGATCCAGTTGGACCAGCACCATTTGTTGAAGATGCTGTCTTTATTTCCATTGAATGGTTTTGGCTTCTTTGTCAAAATCGAGTATTCATAGGTGTGTGGGTTTATTTCTGGGTCTTCTACTCAGTTCCATTGATCCTCCTTTCTGTTTTTATGCCAATACCATGCAGTTTTTATTACTATTGCTCTGTAGTACAACTTGAAATCAGGGATGGAGATACCTCCAGATGATCTGTTATTGTACAGGATTGTTTTGGAGATTCTGGGTTTTTGGTTTCTCCATATGAAGCTGAGAATCTTTTTTCAAGGTCTGTAAAGAATTGAGTTGGTATTTTGATGGGAATTGCATTGAATCTGTAGATTGCTATAGGCAGGATGGCCATTTTCACAATATTAATCCTACAAATCCATGAGCACGGAAGATCTTTCCATCTTCTGATATCTTCTTCAATTTCTTTCTTCAGAGACTTGAAGTTTTTCTCAAACAGGTCTTTCACTTGCTTGGTTAGTGTCACACCAAGGTACTTCATGTTATTAGTGGCTATTGTGAAGGGTGTTGTTTCCCTAATTTCTTTCTCAGCCGTTTTGTCTTTGGTATACAGGAGGGCTTCTGATTTTTTTGAGTTGATTTTGTATCCTGCCACTTTGCTGAAGGTGTTTATCAGCTAGAGGAGTTCTCTGGTTGAATTTTTGTGGTCACTCATATATACTATCATATCATCTGCGAATAGTGACACTTTGACCTCTTCCTTTCCGATTTGTATCCCCTTGATATCCTTTAGTTGTCTTATTGCTCTGACTAGGACTTCAAGTACTATGTTGAAGAGGTATGGAGAGAGTGGGCAGCCTTGTCTTGTCTCTGATTTCAGTGGGATTGATTCAAGTTTCTCTCCATTGAGTTTGATGGTGGCTATAGGATTGCTGTATATTGCCTTTACTATGTTTAGATATGTGCCTTGTATCCCTGATCTCTCTAAGACTTTAAACATGAATGGGTGTTGGACTTTGTCAAATACTTTTTCAGCATCTAAGGAGATGATCATGTGGTTTTTCTCCTTCAGTTTGTTCATGTGATGGTTTACATTAATGGATTTCCGTATGTTGAACCACACTTGCATGCCTGGGATGAAGCCCACTTGGTCGTGGTGGATGATATCTTTGATGTGTTCTTGGATTTGGTTTGCAAGTATTTTATTGAGTATTTTTGTGTCAATGTTCATAAGAGAGATAGGTCTGAAGTTCTCTTTTTTTGTTGGGTCTTTGTGTAGTTTAGGTATCAGGGTGACTGTCAATTCATAGAATGAGTTTGGTAATGTACCTTCGGTTTCTATTTTGTGGAATAGTTTGAGGAGAATTGGTGTTAGCACTTCTTTGAAGGTCTGGTAGAATTCCCCGCTGAAACCATCTGGCCCAGGGCTTTTTTTGGAGGGGAGACTGTGAATGACTGCTTCAATTTCCTTGGGGGATATAGGGCTATTTAGTCTTTCTACCTGATCTTGACTTAATGTTGGAAGATGGAATCTATCAAGAAAATTGTCCATTTCATTTAGGTTTTCAAATTTTGTGGCATATAGGCTTTTGTAGTATGACCTAATGATTGTTTGAATTTCCTCAGTGTCTGTAGTTATGTCACCCTTTTCATCTCTGATTTTGTTGATTTGGATAGTTTCTCTTTGCTTTTTAGTTACTTTGGCTAAGGGTTTGTCTATCTTGTTGATTTTCTCAAAGAACTAGATTTTTGTTTCATTGATTCTTTGGATAGTTTTATTTGTTTCTAATTGATTGATTTCAGCCCTGAGTTTGATTATTTCCAGCTGTCTGCTCCACTTGGGTGTATCTGCTTCTTTTTTTTCTAGGGTTTTCAGTTGGGCCATTAAGGTGTATGTATGTTATGTTACACATTTCTTCTTGCAGGCACTTAGTGCTATAAATTTTCCCCTGAGCACTGCTTTCAATGTGTCCCATAAATTTTGGTATGTTGTGCCTTCTTTTTCATTGAATTCTAGGAAGTCTTTAATTTCTTTCTTTATTTCTTCCTTAACCTAGCTGTCATTGAGTAACAAGTTGTTCAGTTTCCATGTGCGTGTAGGCATTTTGTTATTTCTGTTGTTGTTGAGGTCCAGCTTTAGTCCATGGTGGTCAGATAGAATAAAAGGGATTATTTCAATCTTTTTGTATCTGTTGAGCCTTGCTTTATGACAAAGTATATGCTCAATTTTGGAGAAGGTTTCATGAGGTGCTGAAAAGAAGGTATACTCTTTTGAGTTTGGATGAAAAGATCTGTAGACTTCTATTATGTCCATTTGATTTAGGGTCTCTGTAAGTGTTTTTATTTCCCTATTTGTTTTCTGAGTAGTTGATCTGTCCCATAGTGATAGTGGAGTGTTGAAGTCTCCCACTATTAGGGTATTAGGATCAATGTGTGATTTAAGCTTTAATATTGTTTCCTTTACGAATGTAGGTGCTCTTGTATTTGGGGCATTGATATTCAAAATTGTGATGTCCCCTTGGTGGATTTTTCCTTTGATGATAATATAGTGGCCCTCCTTTTCTTTTTTGATTAACTTGGGTCGAAAGTCTATTTTATTAGATATTACGATGGCTACTCCAGCTTGTTTTCTGGAACCATTTGCTTGAAAAAAATTTTTCCAGCCCTTTACTCTGAGGTAGTGCTTATCTTTGTTGCATAGGTGTGTTTCTTGAATGCAACAGAATGTTGGATCCTGTTTCCTTAACCATTCTGTTAGTCTGTGTCTTTTTATTGGGGAGTTGAGTCCGTTGATGTTGATAGAAACTAGTGACCAACAATTGTTGCTTACTTTAGATGTGGGGTTGGTGGTGTCACTGAGTTTCTTGCTTGTATTCTATTTTGTGTGTGTGTGTGTGTGTGTGTGTGTGTGTGTGTAGTTATCTATTTCCTCTGTTTCCTTAGATGTAGTTGTTTTCTTTGGTTTGGAGTTTCCCTTCTAGTAACTTCTGTAGAGGTGGGTTACTATGTAGATGTTGTTTAAATTTGTTTTTTTCTTGGAATATTTTGAATTCTCTGTGTATGTTGATTGAAAGTTTTGCTGGGTATAGTAGTCTGGGTTGGAATCTGTGGTCCCTTAAGGACTGTATGATTTCTGTCCAGGCCCTTCTGGCTTTCATAGTTTCTCTTGAGAAATCTGGTGTGATTCTGATAGGTCTACCTTCATATGTTACTTGTCCTTTTTCCCTTGCTGCTTTTAGAATGTTTTCTTTTCTCTGCATGTTCAGTGTTTTGACTATGATGTGATGTGAAGAATTTCTTTTCTGGTCTAGTCTACTTGGTGTTCTGTAGGCCTCTTGTATTTTTATGGCCATCTCCTTCTTTAAGTTGGGAAAGTTTTCTTCTATAATTTTCTTGAAAATATTTTCCGGACCTTTGAGCCTGACGTCTTCTTTTTCTTCTACTCCTATTATTCTTAGGTTTTGTCTTTTCATGGTGTCCTTGATTTCTTGGATGTTTTGTGTTTGGAACTTTTCTGATTTTATTTTTTCTTTGAGAGACTTGTCAATTTCTGCAAGTGTATCTTTGGCTCCTGCGATTCTTTCTTCCATCTCTTGTATTTTGTTGGTGATGCTTACCTTTGTAGTTCCCGATCTTGTCTCTATGTTCTCCAGCTCCTGGTTTTTCTCTATTTGTATTTTCTTTATTGATTCTAATTCTGTTTTCATGTCTTGCACCATTTCCTTCATCTGTTTGAATGTGGAGTCCTGCTTTTCAATGACAGCTTCTATTTTTTTGTCTGTTTCCTCTCTATGTATCACTAATTGTGCCTCTACTTCTTTGGGTATAATTGCCTGTATTTCTATGAGAGCTTTGTTTATTTCTTTTTATTTGCCTTCATTTGTGTAGACATTTCTTTGAGAGCTTTGTGCATTTCTTCTTTGTTTGCCTCAATTTTCATGGTCATTTCTCTGAGAGCATGATTTGTTTCCTCTTGGTTTGTCTCGATTTCTTTAACTATTTCTCTGAAGGCTTTGTTCATTTCATCTTTATGGGTCTCTAATAGCTGGAGAAACATAGTTTTGAGGTCGTTTTCTTGTATATCTAGTGAATTGAAGTGTCCATTGTTTTGTGGGGTTGCTGGTGAGGTCATTATGTCCTGATTTTTGTTGGGAGTGTTCTTATGTCTGCCTCTAGCCATCTGGTTATTTATAATCCTCACTGTTTGTTCCTCGAGATTGTAGTTCGGGCTATGATCGTCTCTTTCTGTTTTCTGGACTGTTTATTCAGGAAGATGAGAGAGGTTCACTGGTTTGGGAGTGTGCACTGTGGTTTCAGTTTTGCCTAAGTAAGGAATGTGACACTGGAGCTATTCCCATGCGCTTTTAGCGGGCACAGTGTGCATGTGCTGATTCTCTGACTATTGTAGTGGCCTGCAGGCCACTATTACACAGTTCTGTCTGAGATGCAGGGATTGTTTGCCTGGATTACACTGGTGGACCCACAAGGCAGAGGCTTCATCGTTGGGGTCGCTATGCCAAGAATCCCTATGATACCCACACTAGGGGTGTGGGTGGCAGGGATCTCATCTGGTTGCTTCCGTGGAGAGGCCCTGGGTCTGGGGCAAACTCTTCCAAGAAGGCTCTCTCACTCTCTTGCAGGACCAGTTGGAATTCACTCTCTACTCTCTGATTTGGTCCTGCTGTGGAGAGTGCATGGGTAGGCTAACAGTCAGGTCTGTGACACTGTGGCCACAGGACTCTGTGTCCACCTTTCCTGTGTGCTGCCTCTCTGTCCTTTCCCTCTGCCAGGAGGGGTTATGTTGACTGGTCCCGGGGTGGTGCGGGAAAGAGGTAATTTCAGTGTTCTCAATCCCAGATCCCGGGCCCAGATCTCTCTGCCAGAAGCAGCCTGGCGGTAGAGCCTATGTTTGCTGATCTTGAGAGAGTACCAGGTAGGGTTCAGTGTCCTCAGATCCAGAGCTTGGGTTTCTCTGCTAGGGGCCGCTGAGTGAGCTGGAGAGGGGGTGCTGTGTCCTGTGGCAAGCTGCCTCTCTGTCCTTCCCCTCTGACCTTCCCCTCAGCTAGGGCAAGCTAATGGAGGTGCTCTCAGGGGAGTGCCAGAAGGTATTGGGGCTTCTCAGTCCAATCCTGAGCCTGGGTTCTCTGCTAGGGGTCGGGGGGGGGGCGCCTGTGATAGAACTTGCTGCTCGACCTTATTGCGCTGGACCCGGGAGAATCTCAGGAAGTGTAGAATGACCACAGTCCCAGATCCCGAGCTGAAGTTTGTTTGCTAGGAGCCGCCGGCAGCACTGGAGTTCCAGCACTGTGAAGGCGCTGTGAGCCTCTTTATCCTTCTGCTCAGCTGCGGCAGGGTTAGGGTGGCATTTGGGGGAATGCCCGAAAGGATTGGGTTTTCTCAGCCCCGATCTCGGGTTGGGGTACAGACAATGTGGTCTGTGGCAGATTCTGCTGGATGCCTCCTGCCTCCTCCCAAGAGGGAGCAGGGATTTTGAGCTGGGCGCGCAGCTGCTCTCTGTGCGACGGGAGCTCAGTTGTGATGGTGGCGGGTATCTGCGGTCAGGGAGACCTTCCAGGGAAAGACTGGGTGACCCGTGATCAGTCTTGCAACTTTCCTTCCCTGTGGGTTTTTTTTTTTTTTTTTTTTTTTTTTTGCGACTGGGACTCCCAGTCTCTGGCATAGTTGTGCCCACCAATCAGCCTGGGAAAGTGATCAGGACATGCAGGCTTTCGGCACCAGCTCGGAAACCCAAAGCCTGCATTACCCAGGTTCTCTTCTGGGTTCTCTTCCGGGTTCTGGCTGTGCGGCCCGAGAGTGGACCTGACCGATTCCCATGCCGTGGGAGCCTCCCCTCACCTGGGAAACACGATAGCTGTTGTTTTAGGGCCCAGAGTTCAGTCTCCTGGTCGCTGCACGGAGTGTGTTGTCCCGCTTCTCAGACATAGTGTTCTCTCGGCGCCTCCATCTTGGCCCCCCTCCGCCATTTTAAAGTTTTAAATTAGGTTTGAGATATAGAATATGACAGTACAATACTCATCTGGGGTATTAAGGAAAAAAAAATATGCCCCAAACCTCAACTTTTCTGTGTTATGTGAATATGATATTTTAAAAGAAAGTAGTTTTATTATTCTTTGAGAATTTTATATGTGCCCTCTTGTCATGATGTTGATGGATCCATTTCAAAACACGTGAATTTCTTTCCTTTGTAAGAGAAAACTGAGGCTTTTGTTTTGAAAGATACATGATTTGTATCTTCCCACATGATTTATCTGGAATTTTTAGACATTTTGGGTATAAGCATGCAATGTGCACATCTTGATTTTCCAGCTAAAAGTTTGCAATGTGGAGAATGACAGAGATTCATTAGGTGCAAAAGATTAAAAAGAAAAGATATATATCATTTGTCAACTTTAGCTACTGGAAATTTAGAGAAAACTATTGATAGCAGAGGGAAAATTAAATTTGGCCTTGACCTATTTTAACATCTCATTGACATCCCATTGGCACCTCATTAAAAAGGTGTATTTCCCCCTTCAGGATTTTCTCAGGAAATATTTTCTTCCTAAAATGAAAATGTTTTGCACAAAAATAAAGAGCTATGTGTGAAATATCTGAAAACAGAGAACTGCTTAAGGGGCATATGTGTGTTGAGACAGAAGAAATATTTGACAAAGAATTTGTTCATGTGCTTGTGTTTACAAAGCTGAGATATATCAAAGAAGGAAAAAAATAGTCTCATGATCTTATCCAAGCAAGATACCAGAGACTGGAGAGGAAAACACTTAGGGGCTTTAGTAAGACTCACAGAATAGGTCAGCTAAATGCAAATTGTGAAACTCAAAGGTTGGTTTTAATCCATTCTTCTTGCTTAGAAGAGAGTTTAAGCCTCTCAAAATTCCAAGACGCTCATATATTTAGGACTAGTTAAAATCCCATTAAACCAGAGAGGGATTATGTAGATTAATAGAAGGGGGAGGGGTGAGTTTGCTCCTTTTCATGTAGCAGTCTCTGAATCAATTTTGATTATGGATGCCTTCAGATAGAGACCCTTTCTTAAACTATACTGTTCATAAGCCTTTATATGGGAACTGGAGAGGATCAAAATATAGTATTACATAGAGAAAAAAATATATGTAGATGCATGGGTCATTTGATATTTTAGGGAATCTTGCCACCACATACTATGGTTCTGCATGTGTAATAAAAAAGAAATCAAAGTTCCAAAAAATGTTTATAACAATTGCCCCCAAATTAATGTGTTAACAACACTGAACACATGAAATTTTGATTTATTTACTCAAGGTAAGGCCCAGAAAACAAAACAATATGAGCAAAATAAAAACAAAATAATATGAACACAGTTTTAACTTTTGCTAAATGGTGGCTGAAAATTACTTGTGTTTCAGAATTCTTAAGCCACAGGAGATTTCAAAGAAAAAGTTAAAATCAATCAATGTGATTTTTAATCAAACATATTTTAACATCTCATTGACATGCCATTGGCACCTCATTAAAAAGATGTATTTTCTCCTTCAGGATTTTCTCAGGAAATATTTTCTTCCTAAAATGAAAATATTTATAGTAAATATACTATTTTTCTTATGTAGGTGAAATTTCTATGTATTTATTAAGTTCACAACCAAGCCCTGTAAAATTTACCCATTCTTTCGAGAAATTTTTCATTTTTTACTAGGTTAAGTTTACTATTTGCTTTTTAAATGGAAACACAAAGTTAATTATAAGATCTTAGTTTTAAGCATACACATTAAATATGTAACTAATATTTCTCACATGTCTAAGCTACTTCAACATTAACACCTTCAACATATTTCTTTTGAAGTGGTAGTCAATTATATTTATATATTAATGTTTGCTTCTATGATTTTACATATGTTTGTCATAAAACTTTTATAAGAGAATTGAAATTAAACTTACTGACATTTAATGACAAATAATTTGAGATGTTAAAAATGGACTTCATTTGGAAGTCAATGTGTATAAGAATAGGTTTTGTTTAATTAAATCATGAAGTGTTTTCTCTTAGCAAACATGGGAACTGCTAAGCAGTCGTCTTAGTATTTGTCTATATTCTGGTAGAGTACATGTTAAAAATTTAGATTCCTATCATAATGTTTCCTATTGGAAGTAATTTTTTAAGAAAGTAAATGTTCCAACAATAGAATTTTAATTGTTTTATAGTCACATATTGAGGCAAAGCCCACATGAACTGTATTCTTCAAAAAATGGTCAACACAGAGACAGTCTTCATCACTGATAGACCAAAATACTGACAGTTATTCAGGAATGTTTTACAATTACTTTCTTTACAAATTTTACTTTGTAACTTATATCATATAGCATATATTTACATTTAAAAAGCAAATCAAAATACATGTGAAAAAATGAAAATGCATTATTCACAGACTATGCCTCATTGTACTCAGACACAGGAGTATACACATGTCTCAAAATAATAATCTGGGAATTAGAAATTCCAGTTAACTTTGGAATGTTGTGGCTCTTCCTTTGCTTTTCTTCTTAGTTTAATATGTTAGTTTTTGTCTCTCTCATTTCTCTTAGTTATGAAAGAATAACATAAATAACAACAAAAAAGCTCGCTGGGCAAGATGGCGGCGCTGGGAGGACTCTCATTCTGACCATCAGCACAGCAGGATCAGCACAGTGACCAGCAGTCAGAACTCTCGGCCATAAAACACAGTGATTGTGTTTCCCAGGTGAGAGGATACCCCACAGTGGGGGATTCAATCAGCTTTTAACTCACCCGGCTAAACCACAGAAGAGATCCTGGTTCCGCCAGACGCTTGGCTGCTGGCCACCAGCCCCAGCTCCAGCCCAGAGCCACAAGCCAGTGTCTCTGGTCATGGTCCCAGACTGAACCGTGCGCACCACACTATCAGAGACTGGAATTTTCAGTCGAGAGATAACCCCACGGTGCAGGAAACGATTGGGACCAAACTTAGATCACCCAGACATCCCCTGGAAGAGACTCAGGTTACACGGGCACCCCAGGAGCCAGCCCGGAGCCAGAGCTGGGAACCCAGGCTCCAGCACAGAGCTCTGCCTGCGCGCCTGATTCGCAGCCTGAGATAGAACTGTGGGCACCAGGGCACCAGCGAATGAATTTCACTGTCCAGTGCAAACACACAGGGAGGAAAATGGCTGGTCTGATCTCAGGGCACTCAGCTGACACTCCCACCCCGAAAAGGTCTCTGGAAAATTACCCAGTTTAGGCAGAAGCCCAGGCTCCCAAAGGCCGGAAAGACAGACACAGGCAGTTTCTGCTCTTCAGATAGCTGGCAGAGACTGAGCCGCCATCACTCAGCTGTGCTCCAGAAACAGGCAGTTTATGCGGCCAGCCAGCTGGTGGAGACTAAGCAGTGTGTACCAGGGCAATAAAAAGAGACTGGGAGTCCCTGTCTCCAGAGAATCCACAGGGAAGGAAGGACACTGTACTGACTTAAATCACCCAATCCTTCCCTAGAAAAAGTCTAGCAGACCAGTGGGACTGAGGTGCCATCACTCAGCTGTGCTCCAGACACAGGTACAAACAGTTGCTGCTCACCAGATGTCCAACTGGGTCACAACAGCTGATCATTAAATTTACAACAAGAAACCCAGAAACAGGGCAGTTGTCCTCAGGACTTCCCTGGGTGAGAACAGAACCCTCTTGACTAAATTAGACCACAGTTACCACTCAGGTCTCTATCCCTGAGGTGAGCAGCAGCATCTCCTGAAAAAATGGCAGCCATCCAGGGACTATACCCAAAAAGCTGAGAAGATATCCTTCAGGAAAAACAAGCTTTCTGTTAAGGGGATTCTCTCCACCACAGGATCCCCAGGAACCACCAGAAAATAACCCCAAACACCTAAGATAGCACAATGGGTAGAGGCCAGCATAAAAGCTCAAGCAACAAAAGACAGAGCAATATGGCATCTCCAGAACCCAGTTACCCAGGGGCAAGTAGCCCTGGACACCTGAAGAGAAGACCCAGAAATAAACCCACACACTTATTGACACCTGATTTTTGACAAAGATGCCAAAACAACACAATGAAAAAAGATAGCATCTTCAACAAATGGAGCTGGTCTAACTGGATGTCTACATGTAGAAAAATGAAAATAGATCCATACTTATCACCCTGCACAAAACTGAAGTCCAAGTGGATCAAAGACCTCAACATAAAACAAGACACATTAAATCGGCTAGAAAAAAAAAGTGGGGAATAACCTAGAACTCATTGGTACAGGAGAAAACTTCCTGAACAGAACACCAACAGCACAGGCTCTAAGAGCAACACTCAATAAATGGGACCTCCTGAAACATAAAACCTTCTGTAAAGGAAAGGATACCGTCACCAAAACAAAGCGACTGCCTACAGATTGGGAAAGAATCTTCACCAACCCTTTATCTGACAGAGAACTAATATCCAGTATATATAAAGAACTAAAGAAGCTGAAAAGCAACAAACCAAGTAACCCACTTAAAAAATGGGGAACAGAGCTAAACAGAGAACTCTCTGTAGAGGAATATCGAATGGCAGAGAAGCATTTAAAGAAATGTTCAACCTCATTAGCCATTAGGGAAATGCAAATCAAAACAACCCTGAGATTTCACCTTAAACCCATCAGAATGGCCAAGATCAAAAACTCAAGTGACAACACATGCTGGAGAGGTTGTGGAGAAAGGGGAACCCTTCTCCACTGCTGGTGGGAATGTAAACTTGTACAACCACTCTGGAAATCAATCTGGTGCTTTCTCAGACAACTAGGAATAGTGCTTCCTCAAGATCCAGCCATACCGCTCCTAGGCATATATCCAAAAGAGGCTCAAGTACACAAAAAGGAAATTTGCTCAACCATGTTTGTAGCAGCTTTATTTGTTAATACCAGAAGCTGGAAACAGCCCAGATGCCCCTCAACTGAAGAATGGATGCAGAAATTGTGGCACATCTATACAATGGAGTATTACTCAGCAATGAAACATAAGGAAATCATGAAATTTGCAGGTAAATGGTGGGATCTGGAAAGGATCATCCTGAGTGAGTTGTCCCAGAAGCAAAAAGACACACATGGTATATACTCACTCATATAAACATACAACATAGGATAAACCCACTAAAATCGGTACATCTAAACAAACTAAGCAAAAGAGAGGACCCTAACTAAAACGCTCAGTCCCCATCCTGAAAGGCAAAGAGGATCGACATCAGAAGAAGAAGAAAACAGGAAACAACCTAGGAACCTGCCACAGAGAGCTTCTGAAAGCCTCTGCCCTGCAGACTATCAAAGCAGATGCTGAGCCTGATGGCCATCTGACAGGCAGAGTGAATGGAATTTTATGTAAGTGGGAAATGGTAAGAGCTGGAGAGGACAAGAACTCCACAAGGAGAGCAACAGAACAAGAAAATTTGAATACAGGGAACTTCCCAGAGACTCATACTCCAATCAAGGACTATTCATGGAGATAACCTAGAACCCCTGCACAGATTTAGCCCATGGCAGTTCAGTATCCAAGTGGGTTACATAGTGATGGGAAGAGGGACTGCCTCTGACATAAACTGATTGGCCTGCTCTTTGTTCACCTCCCCCTGAGGGGGGAGCAGCCTTACCAGGCCACAGAAGAAGACAATGCAGCCATTCCTGATGTGATCTGATAGACTAAGATCAGAAGGAAGGAGAGGACCTCCCCTATCAATGGACTTGGGGAGGAGCATGCATGCAGAAAGGGGAGGAAGGGTGGAATGGGGAGGGGAGGAGGGAGGGGCTTATGGGGGGATACAAAATGAACAAAGTGTAATTAATATTAAAAAATATTGGAAAAAAATAACAGCAAAAAAACCAGGTATGTTATATCCTTAGTAAAACATAAAAATCAGAAGATTTTTAAGCATATTATATGATGATGTAGAATATTATTAATTAGAAAATATACATACATATTTACATATATATCATGGACCCACTTATTTAGAAAACGTTAGATTCTATAATTTACATATTTAAATAAAATTATTCGCATGGTATATATTCATGAATAAGTGGATATTAGCCATATTATAAAGGCTAAACATACTAAATTATACAGAGTTAAAGAAGCTAAATGATAACGAGGATTCTAGGGAAGATGAGAATTCATTCAAAGGGGTAAATAGGATAGACACTGGAAGCAGTAGAAGAGAGGGAACAGAACTGGAGCCTACCACAGATGTCCTCTAAAAGACTCTAATCCTTGGGGGATAGAAGCAGATGGAGAGACTCACAGCCAACCTTTGGAGAGAGTACAGGATGTCTTATGGAAGAAAGAGGATATGAAAGGATCCAGAGGGGACAGGACATACATAAGCAGACCAACAAAGAAAAAAAAAAAAAAAAAAAAAGCAAGGCCCAGGGGGAACTGCCCAGATTAATGCATCAACCAAAGGTTATAAACAGAGAGGACTTAGACCTCCTGCTCAGATGTAGCCCATAGACAGTTCAGTTTCCATGTGGAAAGGAGAAGAGAGAGTCTCTGACATGAACCCCCAGTGCCTGCTCCTTCATCAATTATTCCTGGTGGGGAGACCTTGCCAGCCCATCAAGGAAGAGAATCCAGCCACTCCTGATGAGACCTGATGGACTAGGATCAGAGGGAAGAGGAGAAGGATCTCCCTTATCAGTGGACTGGGAGAGGGACATGGGTGGGGAAGAGGGAGGGTGGGATTGGGAGGGGATGTGGGAGGGGGTACAAGGGGGATACAAAGTGAATAAACTGTAATTAATAAAAATAATTATATTTTAAAAAGATGAGGTCATGAAGTTGAGAGGGAGTTGGTGTGGTATGACAAGAGTTGGACAGGGAAATTTGAATAGTAGAAAAAATGTAAATGAAATCCTCAAACAATGAAAAAGCAACATGTATGTTTCGAATAAAAAAATAATGAAAACTGGTCCTACAGAAGAAAATACAATGTGATCTGTGACTCTTACTCTCTACTATTTTCAAATGTTGGATGGGAAACAAAAGTGTTCTCATCCTCTCCAACAAAATCTGAGTTCAACCTCTGACAAATTTGTGTGGTAACCACAGCATAATTGCTGTAAATATGTGATTAGTTCTGATTGATGTGCTTCTGGATAACTAAGTAAGAAGCAATGGCTACATACTAATTTACGACAACTTCTACAAACATTTCTTATACTACCTTGATGCTTTCTAACCTTTCACCATAATGCATAAGGTATGTTCAGTGAAATATTTCATCACTTGTTCACTTCAGAAAAATAATTTGAAGTGATCTTCCCATTTCAGCAGTTCCAAAAATGTCTACTGTTATAGTATGATTAGGGAATGTGAACTTAATGATGAAAGGGAGAACAAGAAAGAGGGTGAGTTTTCTTTGAGGTGACTTATTCCCCTCCTTCACATTGGTGTTTACCTTTTCCTCCATTGTTTCCAGAAGAGTTACATGTTTTGTCTATTTCTGCTTGCTGAAATTTAGTCCATTTGTGACTCGTTGCCAAATTTTTAGATCTCAATGCTCTGAATTATTTGAAGAACTATTTAAATGTTACAATTTGTCTTGATAGCATTGATTTAAGTTATGTAGTCTGGCAGTCCTCTTCATTACCTCTGTAATTTGACTTGTATCACCCACTTACCTGTTTTGCTTTTTCTGTCTTCTTGTCATATTCAGTTTCAACTTATTTTTGGTCTAGCAGCAATGTTTCACTCTCTTGGAATTATTATGAAAACACTACTCTCTGTCCATCACCCATTTGTTCATATTTACCTAAATTGTGTCTTCTCAGTTACTCCAAGATAAAGTGTGCCCAGTTATACTTCCTTCCCTCTGGTGCATAGAAGCCACCGAATTAACAGGAAGTGTGACCCTCATTAATAATACAATGTGATGGAGCCATCAAAATCATACACTATAAAGTGATTAATGTTTACCCTCAAATATTGCAGATGCTAAACCAAAATTTGCAGGCCTATTAATAAATATACAATAATGCCTAAAATGATTTATATGATAGCATTTACGTATGTGGTATATACCTCAGGCTACCTAACATCATAGTATTTGGTATGTTGTTTCAGATTTCTTTGAGTGGCTGAGAGTTAGTCTTCACATCTAGTTCCAGTCCAGACATGTCTTCCCTAAGCACACGTCTTGCACTTCTTCTTTTGTTTCTTCTGAGCAGGAAATAGTTAAGAGGTTTGTTTAGCACAGTTTCTGAGAATGGCTTTTAACAGTTCTCTCATACATTAAAAGCTACTTCTTTCAGAATTTTCTCTAGTGCAAGCTTATGAATGCAATGTGCTTTGATCATTGGATATGTGGTGGTATTCCATTCCTCATTCTGTATACTTCTTGAATATAACAACATAGGATAAACATCATTCTTAAAGGGAAAAAGGGGAAATGCTGTGGACTAATCAAGTAAAGTCACAACCCAGGACATACAGTATTTATTTATTTGTGCACATACAGTATTTATTTGACTACTGATCTATCTCTAGAACCTAACACAATAAGAACTTCATAAAGAAACTTGGTATTTATTAATAAGCATGTGTATTACAAAGAATAATAACAAAATTGGCTATAATATCTGTGTTCAATAAAAGCTTTTTTGACTGAAAAAAAAAACAGTGTGCACATATAAAATTATGTGTTTTTATATCAAAGGCAATGTGGAGTATGCTTTACATTGTTGTCTCAAACTATTCAGAAACAAAATCAGGAGACTACTCTACACACTTCCTTGAGAGTATATTTTCCTAAAAGAAAAATACCTCTGCACTTAATTTGTTTTATTTGCCCAGGGGTATTGCTTATAAGATACCTTGCCAATTTTTTAATGATATCAATGATTGTGCCAGGATTGTTCTATGCCAGCTGCACAGGACTAATTATCTACTTTTCTCAAAAGTCTATCTTTGAATAATTATGGCTTATTGGGAATAAATAAACTCTAGGCTTGGGAGAGACAAGAGTACCAACTAATCAATTATTCTTTTCTTTTTATTGAAAATAAATTTTATGCTCACATAATATAACCTGGTAATGATCTCCTTTCCCAAATTTTCCAGCTTCTCCTCATCTCCCCACCATTCTGGACCCACACCATTTCTGCCTCTCATTAGAAAACAAACAGGCTTCAATGCAATAATAATAAAACAAGATGAGATAAAACAAAATCTAACATATGTGAACTAGACAAAACAGTCAGGATGAAGATCTCAAAAGAAGGCACAAGAACCAGAGACGGAATGGTTCCCATACTCAAGAATCCTATAAAAACACTAAACCGAAAGCCTTAATATATACACAAAGGACCTGTAGAATAAAAAAGAAAATATGTTAATATATTAAAATTAATAAGATAAAATTTTTAAAAAGAGGAGGAAATCGGATAACACATTTGAGATAAGGAACTTCAAAAGATGGAGTTGAATTTATTTTCTACTGGCTATCTAAAGATGAGCATGTATCTTACCTTTAATAGCCATTTCTTTCCCTAGTGAGATTCACTTGTAGGAAACTAAAATTTCATTGGCAGGTGCCTATCATAAATAGATTTTACTGGGCAAAGAATAGGGCATGTTTTTACCTCTCTTCTCAGCTCTAGGACTCCATCTAATTCAAATCCAGGAGAGCCAGTGAATTCTGCCTTAGTCTCTGTGAGTTCATATGTGCTTAGATCATTTTGACTTTGAGTCCCTGTTTCCTTGGTGTTCTAAATCTTCTCTGGTTCTTACACTACTACCATTTTCTTATTCAAAAAGTTCTTGATCCCTGTGGTGAAGGACTTGGTTGAGACATCTGACTTAAGGCTGAGTGTTCCAAGGTCTCTCACTCTCAGTGTGATATCTGGCAGTGTGTCTCTATTTGTTCCCATACACTGCCCGGGATTACTTTTCTGATGATAGCTGTGAAAGGCGCTGATATATAAGTATAGCAGAAAGTCATTAAGAGTCATTTTATTTCTACATTATGTCTTTGTTTTATGATAGTATTTGATTTTATGGTAAGTTACTGGGTTACTTGGTGTCAAGTCTTTGTTACCCAAACACTGTTAAGCATGGGTTCCATCTCATAGAGTGGACAAATCAAATCAGGTATTGGCTTGTTACTTCCATGAATTTTGAGCCACAATTGTGCTAGTAAATCTTGCAGTCTGTACAGCAGTGTAGATCAAAGGGTTTGTGGCAGGGTTAGTGTTTCTACTATTCTTTTTGTCTTATGCACAGTAATTTTCTGTACCAAGACTCAATTATCTGTAACCCAATTACAATACAGAAGCTTCCTTTTGTGACAAGAGCTAGTCAACTGAGTCTTTCTCTCTCACACCCCTAGTATTCGGCTATTTCATTTAGATCACCTTCATATACATACATACATACATATATATATATATATTAATAATGCATTTATATATGTGCCTCAGAGTAAAAAAACTATTAATACAAACTATTTGCAACTACAGAAATGAGATTGCTTCATACACACTAAAAGCTGATATTTTTTGTTCTTCTAGACAGAGTTTCACGTCAATATTTCAAAACAAGAATAATTCATATGTAACTTCATTATGTGAATATTTTTAAATATATTTAATTATAATCTCGAGGACTCCAAGAAGGCAGCACACAGAATACAATCTAGCCAAAGATCTGAGACTGTAGATTTGAAGCAGATTCTAAAACATCAACTTCTGTATTTCCCTGACAAGAGGAGGCATCCTGAGAGTTAGGGATGAACAGTTTCAGGCTCTCCTTTGACAGCTCCAGGGTCCAAAGTATACAAACAGTCCTAGGCTCCTGGCACCCAGTGCCACCAGTCTGTGATTCCATTCATCTCCTTATGAAGACAGGCCAGACAACAGGAGCATACAAGGCCCCATTCTAGACGGTTGCACCCAGTGGAGTCTGAGTACAAGAAGCACAGTGACAGTACAGTGAGAAATTTGTTGCTGCTGACTCTGAAACTGTCATGTCTATTCATGTTTCTCCAGAGAGAGGAGAGGATCCCAGCAGCCAAACATGTGTGGTACCACTCTCAGACCTTCTGGCTACTACTGCCATACTGAGGACTACTCCAGAATCCAGAGACATGCAGATACAGCATTTTGTTTCAGCACAGAATACTACTAGATGTTCAAAGAAGAACCACTTTCAATACTCCTCAAACTACCCCAGAAAAATAGAAACAGAAGGAACATTGCCAAACTCATTCTATGAGGACACAATCATCCTGGTACCTAAACAAAATAAAAACCCAACAAAGAAAGAGCATTTCAGACCAATTTCCCTAATGAATATTGACACAAAAATACTCAACTAAATACTCACAAACTGAATCCAAGAATACATCAAAAATATCATCTGTCATGATCAAGTAAGATTCATCCCAGGCATGCAGGGGTGGTTCAATATACAAAAATTCATCAATGTAATACACCATATAAACAAACTGAAAGAAAGAAAAAAAAATACATGATCATCTCATTTGGATGCCAAAAAGCAAACAAACAAACAAAAAAACAATATCTCTTAATATTAAAAGTCTTGGAAAAGATCAGGGATACAATGCATATACCTAAACACAATAAAAGCAATATACAGCAAGCCTATAGGCAATGTCAAATTAAATGGAAACTTAAAGCAATCCCACTAAAATCATAGACAAGACAAGGCTTTCCATTCCCTTTATTACTATTCAGTGATAATTCTTGAAGTCCTAGCTAGAGGAATAACACAATTAAAAAAGATGAATTCAAATTAGAAAGGAAGAAATCAAACTATTGCTATCCACAGATGATAAGATACTATACATAAGTGACCCAAACAGTTCTTCCAGATAACTGCTATTGCTGATAAACACCTTAAGCAAAGTGTCTGGACACCAGATTAATTCAATTAAATCAGTAGCCTTCTTTTATAAAAACGATCAGTGGGCTAAGAAAGAAATTGGGGACACTACACTCTTCACAACAGCCACAAATAATATAAAGTACCTTGGTAAGACTAAAACCAAGCAAGCCAAAACCCTTATGACAAGAATTTTAAGTCTCTAATTTAAAAAATGAGGAAGATATCAGAAGGTGGAATCATCTCCCATGCTTATGGATTGGTAGTAAAAATGGATTATGAAAAGCAATCTATAGATCCAATGCAAATCCCATCAAAATACAGAAACAATCATTTAAAGACCTTCAAAAATATTCTAAACTTCATTTGGAAAAACAAAACAAAAACAAAAAAAAACCAGAATATCTAAAATAATCCAGTACAATAAAAGAACTTCTATAATTGTACACATCCCGATTTAAAGCTACATTACAGAGAAATATTAATAAAATGCATTGTAATTGCTTAGAAATAACCTGGATAGTAAATGGAATCATATTAAGACCCAGAAATAAACCCACACACCCTTGTGACTTGAATTTTTAAAAAGGAACCAAAACCGTACAAGGATAAAGAAAAAAAAATCTTCAATAAATGGTGCTGGTCTAACTGGATGTCTACATGAAGAAAAATGCAATTAAAGCCATAAGTGACATCCTGAACAAAAGTCAAGTTCAAGTAGATCAAAGATCTCAACAGAAAACCTGATACACTAAGTCTATTAGAAGAAAAATTAAGGAATAACATTGAACTCATTGGCACAGAAGAAAACTTCTTGAAAAGAATATGATACCTCAGGCACTAATATCAACAATTAATGAATGGGACTGCATAAAACTGCAAAGTTTCTGTAAGGAAAAGGACACTGTTAATAGAATAAAATAGCAGTCAACAATTGGGAAAAGATCTTCACTGACCCTACATCCAACCAAGGGCTAGTATCCAAAATATACAGATATAAAAACTTAAGAAATTAAATACTATAAAACCAAATAATCCAATTTAAAATGTTAAATGTCTTTAGTCATCAGGGAGATAAAAATCAAAATGACCCTGAGATTACACTTTACACTTTACATCAGAATGATCAAGATCAAAAACTCAAGTGACAATACATTCTGGAGAGGATATAGAGAAAGGGGAATCTTCTTCCATTGCTGGTGGGAATATAAACTTGTATAACTACTTTGGACATCAATTTGGTGCTTTCTCAGAAAATTAGGGCTAGTGTTACCTCAAGATCCAGCTAAACAACTCCTAGACATATATCCAAAATATGTTCAACTATACAACAAGGACATTTGCTCAACCATGTTCATGACAGCTTTATTCATAATAGCCAGAACCTGGAAACCATGTTGATGTACCGCATTGGAGGAATGGAGACAGGAATTGTGGTACATTTGCACAATGGAATACTACTCAGCTTTTAAAAACAAGGATATCATGATATTTTCAGGCAATTGTTGGGAACTAGGAAAGATCATCTTGAGTGTGGTAACCCAGGAGCAGAAAGACACACATGGTATATACTCACTTATAAGTGGATATTAGCCATATAATATAGGATAAACCTACTAAAATCTATACTCCTAAAGAAACTAAACAGAAAGGAAGACCCTAGAGAAGATGCTCTACTCTCATTCAGAAGAACAAACACAATAGTATCAGAAGCAGGACAAGACAGGGAATAAGACACAAGCCTACCACAAAGGCCCTCTGAAAAACTCTACTGATCAAGGTATCGAAGTAGAGGCTGAGACTCATAGTCAAACTTTGGGCAGAATGCAAGGAATCTTATGAAAGAAGGGGGATATAGAAAGATCTGGAGGGAATAGGGACTCCAAAAGAGACCAACAGAGCCATAAATACTGAGCCCTGATGGCCCTGAAGATAATGATGCCCCAAACAAGGTCAATGCATGTAGAGGACCTAAAACCCGGGCTCAGACGTTGTCCATATACTCAATCTACAAGGGGGATCATTATTAAGGGAACCAGGGAATTTCTCTGGCATTATCTCAGTGACAGGCACCATGATCATCTCCCCCTGAGGGGTATAGCCTTGTCAGTCTATAGAGGATGACAATACAGCCATTCCTGATGAGACCTGATAGGCTAGAGTCAAATAGAAGGGAGGATGACCTCTTTCAGTGCACTAGGAAAGGGGCATAGGGAGAGAAAAGGGAGGGAGAGTGGATTTGGGAGGAAATGAGGTAGGGGACCACAGCAGGGATACAAATTTAATGAATTGTAATAAATGATAATAATAACAATAAAATAATAATTGGGTAGAGAATTAAACAGGAAATTCTCAACATATGTATCTCGAATTGCCAAGAAATGCTCAACATCATTGTTCATCAAGAAAATGCAAATCAAAAAGAGTGTGAGATTTCATCTTATATTTTCAGAATGGCTAAGATCAAAAACTCAAGTGACAGTACATGCTAGTAAAGATGTGGAGTAAAGGGAACAAATCCTCCATTGCTGGTGGGAGTACATACTTGTAGAAGCTCTTTGGAAATCAATCTGGCACTCTCAGAAAATTGGGACTAGCTCTACCTCAAGACCTAACTATACCACTCCTGGGCATATACTCAAAAGATGTTCCAACATACAACAAGGGCACCTGCTTAACTGTGTTCATAATTGCTTTATTCATAATAGTCAGGATCTGGAAGCAACGTAGCTGCTCCTCAACTGAAGAACTGATAAAGAAACCATGGCACATTTACACAATGTGATACTACTCAGCTATTTAAAACAAGGAAATCGTGAAATTTGCAGGCAAATGGGTGGATATTGAAAAGATCATCCTTAGTGAGATAACCCAGACCCAAAAAGACACACGTGGCATGAACTCACTTATAAGAGAATTTTAGCCATATACTATAGGATAACCATGCTACAGTTCACAGCTCCAAAGAAAAGTAACAAGAACCACACATGGAAGGATGCTTAAATCTCACTCAGAAGGGGAAATATAGTAGAGACAGTGAAGTTGTTGAAGAGAGGAAACAGGGTAAGAGGGGGAGCTTGGAGAGTAAGGGGGTCAATCTCAGACCTGCACAGAATTGGCATTGGAGGACAGAAGGCTTGCAGAGAGAAGAGAAACCTTGGGCCATGGCATCTCTGTGATATGCTTGTGACCTGCAAAAAGGTAGCTCCTGGGAGGATATGAGTGTGAATATAGCTGAGACTCCTAGTAAAGGGATGTGAAGACTGAAGAGACCACCCTCTAACTAGTTGTACCTCTAACTAGGTACAACTCCTAGCGGAGGGAGGAGAAATCCAACCCACCCACAAAAACTTCAACTCAAAATTCACCCTGCCTACAAGATGTTCAGGGATGAAAATAAAGCAGGGAATGAGGGCATGTCCAACCAATGTCTGCCCCAACAAGAGACCCACCCTATGGAAACAGCAAACCACTAACACACTTAAGGATAGTTAAGCTTGCAGATGGGAGTCTAACATATCTGTCCTCTGAGTGGCTCTACCAGCAGCTGATAGAAATAGATTCAGAGATGAACAACCAAGCGTTGGGTGAGTAAAGGGAGTCTTGTAGAAGAGTGAGGTACAGAATAGAAGGACTCAGTCCGGACAGCAGTTCCACAAGAAGACCAACTGAGCCAACCTTCCAGAGCCCAAGGAGACCTGTGGAGACTGAACCATCCTCCAAGGACCATGCATGGACTGAACCTAGACCCCCTAAACAGATGTAGCTAATGGTCAGCTTAATTCTCATATGGGTTCTTTAATAAAGGGATGGGGCCAACTCTGACATCTACTCAGTCGCCTGATTTTTAATCACTTTTCCCTGGCAGGGCTATCTTCCCAGGCTATTGCAAAAGAGGATGCACTCAATCTTGTGTGACTTGATATGCTGGAGTGGTTGGCAGGGCTGGGGGTCCTGGGCAGTGGGGACAGGAGATAGGGGGAACAGAGAGTGAGGGTGGGAATGAAAGGAAAGGAGAGAGGGATGTAAACTGAATAAATAAAAATATTTTTTGATGTGGGAAGCAGCCTTAACAAGCCACAGAGGAAGACTATGAAAGTCAGTCCTTGGTGAGACCTGATAGGCTAAGGTCAGATGGAAGGGGAGGAGTTCCCCATCTATCGGTGGACTGGGGAAGGGGCATAAGAGGAGATGAGGGAGGGAGGAAGGAATGCTGGGATTTGGCAGGGACAAGGGAGGGGCCTAGAGCTGGGATACAAAGTGAATAAATTGTAATAAATAAAAATTATATTAAAATATTTTTAATAAGTAAATGAATATTTAAAAATTTCATTAAAACATCACATAAACAATATTTTTTCCAATTCATTTTATTTTATTTTTTCATTTTTTATTAGTTACAGTTTGTTCATTTTGTATCCCAGCTGTAGCCCCCTTCCCAATACCCTCCCAAACCCACCCTCTCTCCCCCTTCTTCTCCTATGCCTCTTCCCCAGTACAATGATAATGGAGGTCCTCCTCCCCTTCCATCTGACCATAGTCTATCAGGTCTCATCAGGACTGGCTTCTTTGTCTTCCTCTGTGGACTGGTAAGGCTGTTCCCCCCTCAGGAGAAGGTGATCAAAGAGTAGGCTAATTAGTTCATGTCAGATACAGTCCCTTTTTCTCTTACTAAGGAACCCACTTGGAGACTGAACTGCCATTGGCTACATCTGTGCAGGGGTTCTAAGTTATCTCCATGAATAGTCCTTGAATGGGGTATCAGTCACAAAAAAACCCTGTGCCCAGATTTTTTGGTTCTTTTGTCCCCCTTGTGGAGTTCCTGCTCCCTCAAGGTCTTTGTATCTTCCCCTTCTTTCCTAACATTCCCTGCACTCTGCCCAAAGTTTGGCAGCATATGCTTTGATACCCTGCTGGCTGGAGTCTTTCAGAGGTCCTCTGTGATTGGCTCCTTACCCATTCCCTGTTTTCTCTATACAATATTTTGAAATCAATGAGATATGAAAAATACTCTGGTATACTAAATAAGGTATTAGAACTCAATAATAATAATAATGAGTCAATGTTTTAAATTAATTTTTTACATTAATTACATTTTATTCACTTTGCATTCCAGCTGTAGTCCCCTCCCTCATTCCCTCCCAATCTCACCTTTCCTCCCTCATCTCCTCCCATGCCCCTTACTAGTCTCTGTTTTATTGAGACAAGTATAAAACCACTGAATAAAAGGTATTCATTTCCATTCAGTTTCTTCCATTGAATCATACAACACACAGGAAATAGGTAAGTAGAATTGAGAAAAAGAAGATCTTTTTACATGTTTTAAAACATACCAAACAGAATCCATTTCATCCTAACTGGCTTTAATTTTAATCACATATAGAAGTAAAATAATAATGTGTCCTATATCAAAAATATCTATGTGCAGTTTTACCTAGAGATAATGTACATAAGAAAATGGAGAAATACTAGCATGAGGGTGCTAGACAAAAATTATAAAAATTCCGTTATGTTAAGAGAAAGGTTATGTTTATTTGTAATCATTTATTATCTAGTCCAGTTAGATTAGATTATTAGACAATTATGAGGTGTTTCCCCTGTGTGTATGTATGTGTATGTATATTATATGTTATATGTTTGTGTATGTGCACACCTGTATGTGCATATACCTGTGAAGGGCTGGGTTGATTACTTTCTTCATCTATCTCCACCTTATTTTTTTAAGATATAATCTTTCTCTGAACCTGGAGTTTATTTTGACTTGCTTCAGTGGTTATCTAGCAAGCCTCTAGCCTTCTCCTCTCTGTGCCTCCTCATTGATGGGAGCATACGGATGTCCCACTACACCTGGCTACTTTATATGGAGTTGTACATGCCTGAAATCTCAGTTATTTCACATGGTGTCTGGAGCATTAGCAACTGAATAATTGCTATTGCTATATCATGAGATGTTACCTAAAAACACGAAACAAACAACAAAAGCAAGTAGTAGTCTTTTTTAATTAAATTTTTATTTTTTAATCTTAATTACAGTTTATTTACTTTGTATCCCATCATTCCCTCCCAATTCCACCCTCCCTCCCTCATGTCCCTCCCTGCCCTTTTCTAAGTCCACTGATAGGTGAGGTCTTCCTTTCCTTCCATCTGACCCTAGCTTATCAGGTCTCATCAGTACTGGCTGCAATGTCCTCCTCTGTGTCCTAGCAAGGCTGCTTTCCCTCCATCAGGGGGAAGAGGGAGGTCAAAGAGCCTGCCACTGAGTTCATGTCAGAGACAATCCCTGTTCCCCTTATTCTAACAAGCCTGTTTTGCGTTGTAGGCTTAGATTTTTCACCAACCCTACT
Organism: Meriones unguiculatus; assembly: GCF_030254825.1. Classification (NCBI taxonomy): domain Eukaryota; kingdom Metazoa; phylum Chordata; class Mammalia; order Rodentia; family Muridae; genus Meriones; species Meriones unguiculatus. Next base: position 43,640,714 of record NC_083352.1, read on the forward strand.
TTATTTAGGCTTCTTCAGTACCTTTACCTCCATTCCCACCCCCTGCAACTTTAGGTAGAAGATTAATAGGAAAAAAAAAATGTGCTGTAGTCCTCTTTTATCTACTTTCTGATGATTAGGGTCAATGGATCATTAGGGGATTGCCAGATTCAGTCATCAAGATACCAGCAGACTAGATCAAAGGCCAACATGAAGCAGCAAAAGCCAAAAAACTCAGTTGGATTGTCAGGAGAAGCATCTGGAATGTTTATCTCTGCAAAGCCAAGTGTAGAAGAATAAAGATCTGTGCAGCGATGTCAATCCAAAAATTGGTGTCTCACGCTACCTGGGCCTCAATATATATCCTTTCCTCAAAGTCTATTCATGGATGTTCTCAGCTTGCCAAAGTATACCTCTCACACAAGAGAGCAAAACATCACATGCTCTTGTACAAGCCAACCTGGGTAAAACATCACGCTCCCAGATTACAGTAAAATCTCACATAACCAAACTGATTCTAGAAACTTCCACTTCATTGTATTGTCAATTTTAGTAACTATATATAATAAAATATATACTTGTATATTTATATACATGTATAAAATCATAAATCTACATATATGTATACAAACATGCTTCATAAATACATTTTATCAATGTTTTTCCTAACAATTTCTTTCCTAAAGGATAAATTATGATTTTGTAGTGTCTTAAATGAAAACCATCAGGCTTCCCTTACCCTTGTGTGTGAAAATTCATCCAAGCATTCTCTTATAACTTGAATCATATCTGTGTTGATTGTCTTTACAAGGGAGAGAGTACAGGCAATAACCTTGATGATAGAAGTAGTGTGTCCTTCTTGACAGAAGGCAGATATGTTTCTTCTCCAATAGTGTTTATTAAAGATTACCTATGTTGTTACAGCATATCACTGTGGTACAGTAAACTAGAAACTCAGTAGGGTGATGTTTTTCTCCTCATAGCTCTCTGGAACTAAAGAATCATGTGACTCAAAATATTATTTAAGAATACTTAGGCCATACAGCTAGACTCTTCTCTGACTAGACTAGCTCATAACCCATCATACCAACCTAAATTCTGCTGCTTGGCTGGTCATCTAGACTCTTATACCATGCATCTGTCCTCCTCACATCTTTCCTGCTGATTCTCCTGTGTCTGGCACTATCCCGGGATCCTTTCTCTCCACTGAATGTCCCACCTCATATTTCCTCCCTGAGCTATAGGCCATTAGACTTATTATTGACAGGTGCTACATCCATAAAATGCACAAGATAGTACTCCTACAAGAAAGTCTTTGAATTGATGCAAACCAGCACTACTGATCAATAACTCTTGAATGCTCTCCATCAATTTCAGATGCAGATGTGAAAAAGAAATGTTGCAGAGCATTGGAAGAATAGCTAACATGGAAATAATATGAACAGTCTTCAAATTGTTACAAGTAAAAGTACCAGAAAGTTGAGAAGATTTGCTAAGCAGCATTATCAAAATCAGGATTTTGAAGACAAACACATATTTACAGGTGTATTATATCACTACAGCACTATTAGAATAAAGAGAATGTGGTGCATAAACACAGTAGAATATTATTTATCCATAAAATAGAATAAAAATCTGCCATCTAAAACAAAATATATAGAATTAGAGATAATTTTCTTACATGATATAAACCAGGTGTAGAAAGACCAAATCATTTGCATATATTTTTCCATTTAAGAAAAAATAAAATAATTTCTTATAAAAACTAGCCTACATCAATGTTTGCTAAATAATTATTTAATATATCAATATTACTCATCTATGGCTACATGCCTCATTACATTTCTGATTCATACAATTTTAATTAAATTTCCTATTTTATGTATTCAATTCTAAATACTTGCATAAATATATAATGACAATGATCTTATTTTTTTATACTATATTTAATGGTACTATGTTGGAAAAATATCTTAAGTGGGAACAGAACTATTAAGAAAAGATAATGTGTTTGAAAAAATATGCTACTAAAAGTTTAATTTAGAAATTAAATTCTTATCAGAATTTTGAGTTCAGTGTAATCATTGATATAATAGAAATAATACAAATAATAATACAAAGCTGCTTTCTTCTGAAATATGACATATTTAGTGTCTATGACAAAGTAGCTACATATTTAAAGTTTATAACTGTAAATATGACTTTTGAGGAGGTTTGGATGGATGGGGAACTAGTTGTGTAGGAGGGGATCTTAAATCTGAGAAGAGCAGGAAGAGAGAAAACATGATAAAAATATGTGATATGAAGCAATAAATAAATAACAATAAAGTAAATTAAATATGAATGCATGTGTATGTCTTAGCAAAAGTTTGATAGTGTTAATTGCAGTGAAACAATTATAAATAATTAAATTATTAATAGAACTAATTACTTAACAATCAATATTTCAGTATTATTTCTAGTTGTAGTTGGTTATATATTAAGCATTTAATCTAAGTTACTTAATTGTACTAATTTAATAGGACCTCTCTATTTCTTTTTTTTGTTTATTTTTATTATCTGTAGTTTTATTATCTCTTCTTATCTAAGAGTATTAAGCCAACATTTCAGTCTCCAGTAGACAGATTTTTTTACTCAATTAAATGTTATATCATGCACTTAATTTCATAGTTTTAGCCATAGCTTATGAAAGAATACAAGTCAATAAATTTTGCTTTTCCTTAGAAATAATTTATACCATATTTTTTTAACCTTACACTAAATCTTACACAGGAGCAAAACTTTTCAGAGACCCTTGTAGTTTAGTCAGTTCCTCTTCTTTGTTTTTTATTCTTTCATTAGTGCTTACATAACAGCAATTTCAAATATTTAAGAGAAACACATTTAAAATGTAATTTGGCTGTGGAAATGTTAAGAATTTTCGCCAGTCTGTATATTCACATCATTAAAGCTTTTCTGAGAACATAAGACCTTCTAAATCAATATGAGCAAAACTCCTGTGAAATCATAGACACTGAAGCAACAAGCCCAGGACCTTCACAGGGTTGTATCTGATCCTCTGCATTTACATTATGGCTTCCAGTTCAGTGTTTTCATGGGATTCCTGAGCACACAAATGGTAGGTCTCTCAATCTTGTGCCTTTTTTTAGGGTCTTTTCCTTCTGTTGGTCTGTTGTGTCTGATTTTAATATAGTTTTTATTTTATCTTACATATTATTCTGTTATATTTTAAACATGTATGAATGAATGAATACCTAGTGCTAGGATAAAGGTTAACAATGGACCTGCCATTTTTACATGCTGAGAGAGAGAGAAATATCAATATTCAACAATGGATAGGTCAACTGGGCATATCAACTTCTCCAGGACAGATATCAGAGACCTCATGTTCAGGAATAGTTGGCAAAAAATAATGGAGTCTACATTGTTTTCAGTTTTTTGTTTGTTTGTTTGTTTTGTTTGTTTGTTTAGTGTGCATGTGTGTTCATTTATCTTTGGTCTTTTCTTTGGTGTGATATAATATATTTCATAGGTTTCAAAGTTTTTTTTCTGTATGTATGGGTTTTGGGTTTCATGAGAAAGAACTAAAAATTGGGTGGGTAGGGAACAGGAAAGGACCTTAACAAACTTGGGAGAGGGGAAGAAAATAATCAAAATATATTTATATTTAAATTTAAATTTTGTTTTAAATAAAGAAAACTTAAAGAAAAATTTCCCACAATATGTATATTCACATCATTAAAGCATTTGAAGCTTCAACATATTGTCACATAACACACATACCATGCATATAAAATACAATTATTTATGTGTGAAATTATCTTATAAAATAGTATGCAAAATAAAAAGACTTGGTGCAAGTAAATTTATACTCTCGTTGTATACGAGATGTCAAATGACAAGTAAGGAAGAAAATTATCAATTATAAAATTTATTATGCCCTCTCCATGCATTGTCCTTGGTTGGGGTATTGTTCTTTTTAAAGCTGCCAGGGCTCAGTTTTTATGGTTCTGTAGGTCTCCTTTTTGGAGCTCCTGTAGCCTCCAGGTTTTTCTCTCTTCCCTTTCTTTCATAATATTCCCTGCACTCTGCCCAAAGTTTGTCTTTAAATATCAGCCTCTGCTTCGATACCTTGATGAGTAGAGTCTTTCAGAGGCCATCACTCAGTCTCCAAGTGGGGTTCCAAGTAAGGAGAACAGAGGCTGTCTCTGATATGACTCAGTGGCTGGCTTTTTGATCACCTTCCCCTGGCAGGGGGAGGTGATGCAGCCTTGCCAGTCCACAGAGGAAGAAAATGCAACCTGATGAACTTGATAGGCTAGGGTCAAATAGAAGAGGAGGAAGACTTCCAGTATCAATGGAATAGGTGAGAGGCATAGGAGGAAAAGAAGGAGGGAGGGTGGAATTGGAAGGAGAGGAGGAGAGGGACGACAGCTTGGACAGGAGCTCCAAAATGACAAAATATATCAGGGAACGGGGGCCCTCTATGAGAATGTTTCTCCAACCAAAGACCATATAAGGATATAACCTATAACTTCTGCTTGGATATAGTTCATTGTAGCTCAGTAAGCAAGTGGGTTTCCCTAGTAAGTAGAACAGGAACTATTTCTGACATGAACTCAACGACTGGCACCTTTAACTCCCCTCCCCCTAAGGAGGAACAGTCTTGCTGGGCAACAGAGTAGGACATGACAGCCAGTCTTGAAGATAGCTGATAAGCTAGGATGGAAGATGGAAGGGAGGAGGACCTCCCCCAGCAGTGGACTTGGAAAGGAGCATGGAGGAGATGAGAGAGGGAGGGTGGGATTGGGAGGGAATGAGAGAGGGGGCTATGACTGGGAAACAAAAAAATAAAAATTAATAAAAATATTATGCACTAAATATTATTGATTTTGCAATATAATTCGATCATAGAATATAGAAACACATATTATAAGAAAAGTCTTTATAAAATATGTTCCTATGATCATCACTTATTTTTCCATTTTTTAATCTGTTCAAATGTAAAACAGTCATAATAATTGTGAAACAAAGAGTCATACAATTTTTAATAAACTTTTTCTATAAAATGTTGATAGTTTCTTCAAACTTCTTTTTTTTAGTACTCTCCTTTTTTATTGTTTATTATTATTAGTTACATTTTATTAACTCTGTATCCCAGCTGTATCCTGCTCCCTTATTCCCTCCCAATCCCACCCTCCCTCCCTGAGCTCCTCCCTGCCCCTTTCCAAGTCCATGGATTGGGGAGGACCTCCTCCCCTTTCATCTGACCCTTTTTTATCAGATATCTTTGGGACTGGCTGCAAAGTCCTCCTCTGTGGCCTAACAGGACTGCTCCTCCCTTGGGGGTGGGGAGGTCAAAGAGCCAGCTACTGAGTTCCTGTTAGAAATAGTCCTTGTTCGCCTTACTATGGGAAACCAATTGGTTACTGAGCTACCACGGGCTACATCTGAGCAGAGGTTCTAGGTTATATCCATACATGGTCCTTGGTTGAATGTCAGTCTTACAAAAGACCCTGTGGCCAGATATATTTGGTCCTTGTGGAGCTCCTGTCCTTTCCATGTCATACTAACTCCCTTTCTTTCATATGATTCTCTGTACCACAGGCTTCATCCGAGTAAAGTTTCTTGACTTCTATCCCTCAAAAATTACACATGAAAACTAAATTAATCCCAATTTCACATAGGAATCATAAAAGTATATGAGTAGTTTGATAGTGTGGTTAAGTGATGCAGTTGTTATAAAGCACTGAGAGTCCTCAAACTGAATTTAGAAGGTAGAGAGATTTCCCTCCAGTGCAGCCTTGTGAGGAAAAGACAATGGATTCTTCATTTGGTCACCTTTATTTCTGTTTCATGTAAATAATTACAGTTGACTTTTGTGCTCACGCAGCCTTCAATAAAACCTTCAGTAAGAAGGAGAAACCTGAAAGAAAGAAGATCCTGCTTCAACTTTCTGCTCAGAGTAACATCCTGGTAGGAGTACATTTTTCTTCTTCTCCCATACAATACACCTAACTGTAGCCTCCCATTTCTCCACTCCTCCGATTTCCCCAACATTGCCCCAGATCCACTCCACCTATGATACTCTTCAGAAAAGATCAGCCCTCCCAATAATGTCAACCTAATACAGCTTATTGCATAACAAGATGCAATAAGACTAGGCATAAATTCCTCATATCAAGGCTGGATAAGACAACAGAACCCTGAGTGTTGTGCATGTTGAAAAATAATCATCATGCCTTTTGTAAAGGATTACATGGGTGGGAAAAACAGGGGTGGAAATTCAGAGCAAAGGTTTTGTCCTAAAAAAAAAAAAAATCCATGAACTACCCTATGAGACAAGTTGTCCTAATCCAGTTGATAAATTGGCTAATGATATTCCTGATTTTTTTAAGCAGTACTGTGAATGGAGCTTGGAATCAATATTCTAAATCTATTTGAATACCGAACAGAAGGGTTTATTATTACTGCACGTGTGTGTGTTGTCTCCATTATACCCATGCACCACTTGTGTGCTTGGAATCCACAAGGTTAGAGAGGAAAGTGTACATTTCTGTAGAAATGTAGCTAATTGTGTGCTTGCATGTGGGCACTAAAAATTGAATCCCAGTCTTCTGCAAGGACTCTTCACCATTGAGCCATTTCTCTATCAACCATGATAGAGGGAATTTCCTTGAAAATTACTTGAACTCTGCTTGTATGCAATATGTTAACTCTTCTAATACAATGAAATATACAAACATAATTAATCAACATTTCAGAACACAAGTAAAACAAATACAATTTAAAACTACCATTATTATCTTTCATATTTTTACATTTCAAATTTCAGAAAGCACATTTCATTTATTTTTCGATTGAAATTAAAGATGAAATCCTCTACTTCACTTCCATAGAAGCTCTTCCATATGTTTATATCTCTGAGCAATATTTAACTAAGAGAAAAAAATAAATGTACTTCAATGTAAACTTTTGATTTTTCAATTGAATAGTTAATCTCTCAATGAAAGTAAAATAATCAACTTTAAAGATTTCTCACTTTCATGAGAACAATGCTGAGGAACACTTTGTGAATAGAATAAGAAAGTACTTAGTAGATTGACAATAAGATAAACTAGTAGGAATGTTCCATAAAGGTAATCTAGTAAGCCAAAGCTCTAAAGGATGATGTAGCGGGAAACAGTTTCAAGCCCTTCAAATACTTTTTTGTCTCTGACAAGTGCTTTTCTCATTTTCTGTCATATCCGGTCAATGGAATTACTCAGTTCAATGTGTTTCCAATTACCATCTATTTTTGTGTGCTTATGTACACATAAGCATCTAGAAATCTCATGTAATTCTATCAATGATTAATCATGAAAATGTATATGTTAAATCCCATCTATCATTTCTCATTTATAGTATTTGAATGGCTTGAAAAGTATTTGAATACAGTTTCAAGTGTGAAAGAGCGTTATCACTGGTTCAAACAAATAAGATGGGTCAACCACAGAAAATATATATAAACTTACTAATAAAACGTTAGTGAGCAAATTATTTTAATAAATAAGAATGAAAGTCTAAAACTTGAACTTCATGCAGGCAATATATATTATTTTTAAATTCAAACACTTACTAAAACTACTAATTTTTGATTGAGTGGACTCTTAGAAGAATGTATGCAGATACACAGATGTAAAGAAGCAAAACTTTGTAGATGCTCTTTATTTTCGATTTCCAAAATTTTGAAGTTTTACATGAGGTTTTATCAACTTTCACTATTAACTTATTTGTACATTTAATTATAATATGCATTAAATTACGTGACTATTCTAATAAGAATATTAAGAACTTATAATAATAATTTAATCAGTGTGTCCTAGCACAGGCATTCATTGTCTCTGACAAGTGCTTTTCTCATTTTCTGTCATATCCGGTCAATGGAATTACTCAGTTCAATGTGTTTCCAATTACCATCTATTTTTGTGTGCTTATGTACACATAAGCATCTAGAAATCTCATGTAATTCTATCAATGATTAATCATGAAAATGTATATGTTAAATCCCATCTATCATTTCTCATTTATAGTATTTGAATGGCTTGAAAAGTATTTGAATACAGTTTCAAGTGTGAAAGAGCGTTATCACTGGTTCAAACAAATAAGATGGGTCAACCACAGAAAATATATATAAACTTACTAATAAAACGTTAGTGAGCAAATTATTTTAATAAATAAGAATGAAAGTCTAAAACTTGAACTTCATGCAGGCAATATATATTATTTTTAAATTCAAACACTTACTAAAACTACTAATTTTTGATTGAGTGGACTCTTAGAAGAATGTATGCAGATACACAGATGTAAAGAAGCAAAACTTTGTAGATGCTCTTTATTTTCGATTTCCAAAATTTTGAAGTTTTACATGAGGTTTTATCAACTTTCACTATTAACTTATTTGTACATTTAATTATAATATGCATTAAATTACGTGACTATTCTAATAAGAATATTAAGAACTTATAATAATAATTTAATCAGTGTGTCCTAGCACAGGCATTCATTGTCTCTGACAAGTGCTTTTCTCATTTTCTGTCATATCCGGTCAATGGAATTACTCAGTTCAATGTGTTTCCAATTACTATCTATTTATGTGTGCTTATGTACACATAAGCATCTAGAAATCTCATGTAATTCTATCAATGATTAATCATGAAAATGTATATGTTAAATCCCATCTATCATTTCTCATTTATAGTATTTTTATTAAGCCTCATTTATTTCATGTGTAATGTTGTTTCCCTACATTTTCAGGTGTGCACCATAGACATGCCTGGTGCCCAAAGGAGCACAGTGCAGTTAATGGAGGACAGAGCCCCATAAGGAGATACTAAAAGGATCTCAGTTCCCATCAATCTGATGTCATGGACAGTTGTAAGCCTCCTTATGTTGTTGAGAAATAGATGCAGCACACCTGAAGGAATTACAAGAACTCATAGTCGCTGAGCCATCTCTCGACTGTTTCTCCAACCAAGAGCCATGTATGGATGGATATGGCTTAGGACCCCTGCTCAGATGTAGCCCATGGTAGCTCCGTATCCAAGTGGGTTTCCTTAGTAGGGGAAAAAGGAACTATTTCTGACATGAACTCAATGACTAGCTCTTTACTTCCTCCCTCTCCCCCCAGGGAAGAACAGCCTTGCTAGGCCACAGAGGATGACAATGCAGCCAGTCCTGAGGATACCTGATGGGCTGGGGTCAGATGGAGGGGAAGGAGGACCTTGCCTAGCATTGGACTTGGAAAGGGGCAGGGAGGGGCTGAGGGAGGGAGGGTGGAATTGGGAAGGAATGAGGGAGAGGGCTATGGCTGGGATACAAAGTAAATAACCTTTGATTAATATAAAAAGTAAAAATTAATTAAAAAATTAAAAAAGTTATCTTTCTACAGTCTTAACATACTATTTATTCTTGTATTTCTCTGAGAAAATTTTCTTTATCTTTTTTTCACATTATCCTGCTTGTTTTTCCAAGAGTGACAGTTGTACATTAATTTTTCTGCTGAACTTCATGCTTTCAGCTCTTATTTATAGATTAATGCCATTTTGAGCCCATATGCTGAGTGCTATCAAACAATGTTGCACTGTCTATAGATCTGAAAATTGTGCATATATGTGCCTTGTAGTAAAACGAGTTTTCTAATAATGTAAATTATATATATATATATATATATATATATATATATATATATATACTTGAATAAGTCTGTGAGAATTTGTCTCCCCAGGGATGAAGCCCCTAATTGGTTATATAATACTCAGGGGAAAGCCCTGAAATCATAATCAAAGACAAAGAGGCCAACAATTTGAGAAGTAGTGGGTAGGAATGCAAGTGTTTAGGGAGAAAACTAAATAATTATATTCCAATTAAAATTGTTTTGAAAATAAAAATACATGAAAGACATACAGAGACCTGCCTTCCCAATGACTAACAAGTAGCAGTGGGAGCAACTACCATGTGCAGATTTGTGGTGGAGAAATGGGAGAGAAAAGGAATCAGAAGGATTTGAGCACTGCGCAGAAGGAAGAGCTTGGTGTGAGGCCGTGGTGAAGAGCTGGCCATGCTGCTGTTGAGGGTCATGCCTGGGTTGCGGCCGTACAGCAGAGATTTATGTGTCAATATCTATGGCTCATATTACCATCGAAAGCTATGTGAAAGTCCGTTGTCTGGGCTGCCACCTGGAAACACGCTGATACCCAACGTATCAGCGTGCTGAGCTGCACTCATCTCTTACCAGTTGCAGCATTGGGGGAGTAGGCCCTGCAACCGTACCTGGTTATCACAGTAGAGATACCCGTTAGCTTGGGCGTGGAAGAGCTTGCCTGAGGACAGGAGTGCTGTCCCTGACATTCCTCTGCTTTGAGGTGGAATGAGCAAGAGAGAAATGCCCTAGCCCTACCCTGGTCTGCTGTAGCATTGGATAAGTTAGCTAAGGAAGTACTGGAGAGCTTTGCCTGCCTGGTAGGAATAAAAGAGAGCTGGCGGGCTGACCAACTCAGCTAACACCCAGGATCTTGAGTTGGCCTGCCCCAACATCTACCTCATCTATGGGCTGCTTGAGCATGTGAAGGCATCAGTCCTGCATACCCAAACCTATAGGATCTCCACGACACAGGGCAACAACAGGATAACTGAAACGAGTCCCAGCGTAGATTCAGTATTGACAGTGTGAAACCAGAGTCCCCAACCCAGACCAATCACACATTGCAGTGAACGTTTGCACGTAAATGTGTGGACCAAAGGGTATAATGTGTGACACATTAAAACTTCCATTTTTTTTTTTGGAGGGGAGGGTGGTCTTTTCTGGGGGAAAGGTTGTAAGGACAGAGGACAGATATGGAGGGTTGGGGAGGTGAACGTTATTGGGGTGCAAGACATGAAAAGAACATAAAGAATCAATAAAATGTTAAAAAATAAATAAATAAAAACACAAATGCAATCAATAAACAAATTATCATGTGTGTAATGAATACAAATATCGTCACCAATAATGTCAGCAAATGTGTTATTTATCACCTACAAATAAAATTATTTAATTGCAAAACAAAATTTTCTTATATTAAAAATCTCTAACCTTGAAAATATGAAAATATTTTGAGAAATACTCTTAATTTTAGTATAATTAAGTCCTCATATTCAAAATGAATTATAAAATTCTACATTTCTTCATACTGAAATTATTTGTTTTAATTATATTTAATATACTTGATGCCATCTTGCATTGCTGGTTATGCACCCTCTAATAAAATATTTTTATAAATCAGATGTATTTTATTACTTTATCGTGTTACTTTGGTGGGCTATCAGTGACCTAGACTATTATTTGTGCTACTTAATATCATTTTCCTTTTTTATTAATTTTTTATTTTTTACAATAGTTACATTTTATTTGCTTTGTATCCCAGCTGTAGCCCCCTCCCTCATTTGCTCCCAATCCCACTCTCCCTCCTGTATTCTCTCCCAATGCCAACCTCTCTCCCTCATCTCCTCCCATGCCCCTCTCTAAGTCCACTGATAGGGGAGGTCCTCCTCCCCTTCCCTCTGACTCTAGCTTATCAGGTCTCATCAGGACTGGCTGCCCTGTCCTACTCTGTGGCCTGGCAATGCTGCTGCTCCCTCAGGGGGAGTGATCAAAGAGCCAGCCACTGAGTTCATGTCAGAGACAGTCCCTGTTCCTCTTACTAGGACACCCACTTGGATACTGGGTTACATCTGAGCAGGGTTCTTGGTAATATCCATGAATGGACCTTGGTTGGAGTATCAGACTCAGAAAAGACCCCTGTGTCCAGATATTTTGGTTTCATTGCTCTCCTTGTGGAGCTTTTGTCCTCTCCAGGTCTTACTAACTCCCCCTTGTTTCATATGATTCCCTACACTCTGCCCAAAGTTTGGTTATGAGTCTCAGCATCTACTTTGATACACTACTAGGTAGAATCTTTCAGAGGCCCTCTGTGGTAGGCTCCTGTCCTATTACTTTTTTCTCCTACTTCCAATGTCCATCCCATTTGTCTTTCTAAGTGAGGATTGATCCTCTTACCCTGGGTCTTCCTTCTAGTTTAGCTTCTTTAAGTGTACAGATTTTAATATGTTTATCCTATCTTATAGGTCTAGTATGCACTTATGAGTGAGTATATACTGTTGGTGTCTTTCTGCTTCTGGGATACCCCACTCAGGATGATCTTTTCTAGATCCCATCATTTGCCTGCAAATTTCATGATTTCCTTATTTCTAACTGCTGAGTAGTATTCCATTGTGTAAATGTACCACAATTTCTGTATCCATTCCTCAGTTGAGGGACATCTTGGTTGTTTCCAGGTTCTGGCTATTGCAAATAAAGCTACTATGATCATGATTGAATAAATGTCCTTGTTGTATACTTGACCATCATTTGTATATGTGCCTAAGAGTGGTATAGCTGGATTTCAAGGAAGCTCTATTTCTCATTGTGTGAGAAAGCACCAGATTGATTTCCAAAGTGGTTGTACAAGTTTACATTCTCACCAGCAGTAGAGGAGGGTTCACCTTTCTCCACATCCTCTCCAGCATATGTTGTCACTTGAATTTTTGATCTTAGCCATTCTGATGGATGTAAGACGAAATCTCAGTGTCTTTTTTATTTGCATTTTCCTGATGACTAAGGACTTTGAGCATTTCGTTAATTGTCATTATTTTATGTTCATTGTTTCTCTTAGAATAAAATGCTTTGTTCAGTTTTAAAAGTCACATATTAAAGAGCTTACATGCAGAAGAGTATAAAAACTAGAAAATATTCATTTCTGAAAGACTTTAGCAATGATAAAATTGCTTTATAATCCCACAATGAGATTTTGCATTTTAAATAGTTTTGTTTATTTTTCTACTCAATTACATTATGCCCTTTCCTATTTCCTCACTAAAATTTTTGAGTAACACACACAAAGTAACACACACAAATGCCATATGTTTTGTCAAATCCAAAGTATAAGACATTCAGATCTAATGCAGAAGTAACATACCAAAGGGGGAGAAAAAGAATCTTTAATTATATTTTGGATTTTCTTGTCTTGTCTTTATCCAACGTAATTCAAATAACTGTTAAGAATGTGGCAATATTGTATGTCTGATATGGGCAATCCTGCCTTATGTCATTTTCCCTCAACTTATTTATCACAAAATCTGTCCTGCAGCATTTGCCATAACCCTTTGTAATTAAAGACCTTGTCTTCCCTGCCATTTTCTTATCTGCAAAATAAAAGGGAAAGAATTGTGCTAGGAAGGAACCCCTTTAACATAATTATCTAAAATAATTGCATATGTGGTAGGCATGGGTTAGATTAAATTCATACATGTTAACTAATTAATTTAAAACTCTTTTAGGTATTTGGAAGTTTTGTTTAATGCATGTCTGTATAGCACGTCTAGTCCCGTATCCTTGGAGATGCCAGAAGAGAGCTGAAATTCCTTAGGACTAGAGCTACTGAAAGTATGAGCCACCATGTAGGTCTTAGCAATTACCTAATAAAAGAACATGATTTCATGTAAAATTATTATTATGAACATATCAGTAAATAAAAAAATGCATAACCAAGGTTTCTCTCTAAAGGTTGTATTTTTAAAGATTAATATCAAGTCAAATGAAAATGATAAACTTTGTTATTTTCTTGTGTAGGGAATATAATTGATGAGAGAATGAGGTGCCATTCTACCACAGAGCGAGTTCCTTTAAAAGAACAGGTAGAATGAGCTGCAGCAGGGATACAAAGTTAATAAATTCTAACAAATAAATAAATTAATTGATTAAAAAGTTTTTTTTAAAAAATGAGAACAAGTAGTAAAAAAATAAGGAAAACTGTAGAATAATTTGGGAATCTCATAGATATTGTTGAGCATGAAGAGTGGCATTTACTAAGTTTGTGTAATCTATGATGAAATGTATTAGTACATTCATTGATGTAGTCAACTGTGCAACACTCTGGAAGGGACAAGCCACCAGGAAATAGAAAAGTCTGTAGTATCCAAGCATAAGCCAGCAGAAGAGACAAAGAATATGACAAAGAGACAAAGAGAATATGTACAGAGTACTGCGAACGCTCTGTTCAATGCAGTAATGGCAGGTTCAGGTCATTGTCCATTTGAATAAACATCATTAATGAGTGGTAAGAACAAAACGTGATGCCAACTCTGGGTGTTGGGTGATGATTATGTATGATGACTGCCTCATCAGTTGTGAAACATGTCCCTCTCTGATGAAGGTATGATTTTGAGGAAACCCATACGAAGAAGGATACGCATGTGCGGGTACTGTGTAAAAAAAAAAGTATATTAAAAAGTAATCATGGAAATATAAAGAGAACATATTGATTAAACCTTAAGTTATTCAAAAGACAGGAGATGAACTGCCTGAGAAATCATCAGTGATGAAGTTCAAGGGTGTTGTCTAAAACGGTTCAGACATGTGGGTTTTCTTTACTGTTTTGTTGTTGTTGTTTTGCTTGAAATGTTAAAGAAGATTCGTAAGCCATCAAGTAACCTAAAATTAAACAAAAAGTCCAAAGTTTGCTCTACATATAGTTTGTTTCAAGTGTGAGCATACCAGTGAGATCCTTATGACCTAATATTGATATGTACTATTGTTCACTTTACAGTTTGGTGCTGTTTTCTTATGGATCTACTTTGCATAAAATGAGGACATATAAGACTCTCTGTTCTATCACACAGAAACACGTTTTGCTCTCTATTTCAAAATGTGAGTTAAAATAGATATAACACGGGAATGTGAGGTCTAGGAAGATATCAGTATCAATAAGGGTATCACATCACAGGGGATTACCGTAGGCTCGGATGGGTGGTGCAAACAAATTCACACATATTGTGTTCTTCTGACATTTGGTTGATACATAATACATTTAATTTGGATTAATATTAACTCTGAAAAAAATCAAATGCAAGGATGTAAACTGAATTTAGATGTTACTCTACATTTCACAGTATTTTCAGCTTTAATATTTCTTAGTTTTCTTTGTTCTTTTTCTTTTCTGCAGGACTAAGTGGCATTTATTTTAACATAAGGCTTGAGTACTTAAAATAATGTTCAGGGGTTAGCTCCATTCCTTTCGCTTTCAGACAGCCTTGATTTTTCCAATTTGGATGGAATTATTAGTCTTCTTCCCAACTTGTTTTCTAAAAGTATTAAGCCCTTTTAATCACTTAGTGACTATGTTTATTGGTTACTTCAGCAAATCGATTCTTCCTGGCTTCTTTCTCTGCCAAGCTGTGATATATAAGTCTGACACTCAAGGTTTTTCTAAGTGAATTTCTACAAAATTCGTGTGACTAGTCTTGATTCTAACCTAAGACACCTCAAGGCTGCATCCCTGAAATCAATACTTACTTGAAAGTGTTATATCCACCCTTAAAAAGCCACTCAAAGAAAATTATCCATAGATTATTGTCAAGTTCTTCTTCAGTTTAAAAACTGTTACTAAAAAGAAAGTTAGATTGAGGCTTGGGGCCATTGGCATGGTGCTTGCTTATAAGCCCTAAATTTGGGACCCAGCAGATGGAAAAAGACCTTCACACCAAAAACCTAAACAAAACTTTAAAATCTATATACACAAAAACTACCTAACAGAAGAAATATCTTATTAAAGTAGGATTAGAATTAGACAAATAAATTAGGGTATTTTATAAAAGTCTAAAATTTCATAAATCTCTTAATTGATGTAAGGAATGTGTTGGAATAGAAACTTATTTCAACTGTAAAAAGAGCCATGGGTCTTTTGAAGTTCCTTATTTGCAAATTGGATTGTACTATCATCAAATTCTAGAGTGTGTATGTGTATGCTTGTGCTTTATCAATTTCACCTTCCATAGAGATGTATATACTTCTTCAGAAAATTAGATGTTACTTAAAATTATTGAGTATTAATAATCATTATATTATATAAGACTTCATTATTGGCTTTAATATTTTTATTTATTACTTATTACAATTTATTCACTTTGTGTCCCATTTGTGGCCCCCTCTCTCACCTCTTCTCAGTACAAACATCCCTCCCTTTTCTCTCGTTATGCCCCTCCCCTAGTCCACTGATAGGGGAGGACCACCTCCCCTTCTATCTGACCCTTCTGACCCTAGCCTATCAGGACTCCTCAGAACTGACTGCATTGTCTTCTTCTGTTGCCTGACAAGAGCTGCATGCCCCATCCCCTCAGAGGAAGATGATCAAAGAGCCTGCCACTGAGTTCATGCCAGAGACAGTCCCTGCTCCCCTTGCTAGGATACCCCGTTAGAGACTGAGTCAATGGGCTTTTTAATTAATTTTTTATTTTTTATATTAATTACATTTTATTAACTTTGTATCTCAGCTCTAGCCCCCTCCCTCATTCCCTTCCAATCCCCCCCTTCCTCCTTCATTTCCTCCCATGCCCCTCTCCATGTCCCCTGATAGGAGAGGTCTATGGGCTTTTATTGCTTGAGTTTTATAGTTAAAGCTCAGTTGACCTTTTGTTCTGTGTAGAAAATGTTGTGCCATGTCAAGACTACCAGCAGCTGATCCCAGTGATCTTTTCACTCAAAAGGAATAGGAATGTTAACATTTAGAGTGCGACTGAGTAAAACAGAAGCATGATTAAACAATACAAGTAAGATCCTTCAGTACATCCAGTTCTCTTAGAAGAAACAAGAAGGGCAATAGTGTAGAAAATAATTTTATTTGTAAAAGAAGACTGCAATCACTATGGTCGCCTTTCTCTTTCTAAAGATGCTTTAACAAAAATTAGCAAGCCTCTTTTTTCTTTTTCCGTAACCGTCAATAATTAAATCTTTTTACAGCTTTCTGGAATGTTTTTCACTAAATGGATGTAGTATGTGTAGGTGTTCAAATGAAATCTTTGCCTATAACTTCAAGAGGTTGACAGATGTCCTCTAATTATACATATATTGTTAAAAATGAACTGGTACTTTCTAAATATACTTTTTAAGGCAATTTTCCTTTATAGTTCAAGTGTACTTTTGTATTCCTCAAGATCTGTTACGAGTTAATTGCAGCCTTTTCTATCTACAGAGTCTATGGAAATGAAACTGATTGATGTCCAAAATAAAATTACAAATATTCTTAATAGGAGAGATTCCAAATGGTATTAATAAGCATATATAAAAGGAAAAGTGAATTAAAAAAAAAAGCGTGGTTAGAAACTTAGGCAAAGTACTGTTTCATGCTACTTTGTCAAATATTGTCAGACATTACATTAGAGAGAATTATGAAGAATTAGAGAGATGATAGTTTGGCAAGGAGGTAAAAAATTGCTTTGTCTTGTTTACTTCAGGCTTTGGCAAGCAACAGTTTCTTCTCTGTCTTCTCATTTTTTTTTTTTCACTCTTGCCTTACTTACAGATGCTCAACACTGGAAGTTACCATTTTCCCAGAATTTCCATCAACACTTGAGATGAAGTTCATTTTTAAAATTTTAGTCCAGTATGTTTTTTTTTAATTTTTAAAAGTTTTAACTTCAGATTTTCAAATTTGCACCTTTGAATCATTTTAAAGTGAATTTTCAATATAGTATTAGCTACTGGATTAAGAGCACATCTTCATTACAAATGGATAATTTATTTTTATAGCAAAATTATTTGCTATTTTGATTATAGCCAATTCATTCAGTGTGTCAACTCTTAAATTGATGCAAGGCATGAATTTAATAATTATTCAGTGTTGTGCTTTGAAATGGAGGAAGTGAAAATGCTTCCTGATTTGCTAGTATCTTGGAACATAATTACCTTCTAAACTTACTCACTTTTGGAAGGTTCTTTATTGACATTTATTTGAATTGATTTATAAAATAGTATTTTTCTATGTAAAGTTAATTAGCATGTAAGCAAAAAGTTATGGCTTATTGTCATGCAGACCAGTTAAAATTACAAAAAGAAATTAGTTGCTAGTCTGGAATTCTAAAATGAGGGAAAACTTTAGCAAATCTTATAATTCTAGAGAACAAAAAAAGAAAAATATGTTCCACTTTAAGAAATTCTCTTTAAGTTTACCCATTGGTTCAATCCATAATGATTAAGTTAACACATAATATAACCAGCATTCAAAACAAAGCATATTTTCACCTCAGGGATTGTAGAGCAATATTAAAATGAAAGACTCAGTTTAATGTGGTCCCATTTATTGATTGCTGATCTAAGAGCCTGTGCTGTTGCTGATCTGTTCAGGAAGTTGTCTCCTGTGCCAATGAGTTCTAGGCTCTTCCCCACTTTTTCTTCTTTCGGATTTCATGTATCTGGTTTTATGTTGAAGTCTTTGAACCACTTGGACTCTAGTTTTGTGCAGGGTGAGAAATATGGGTCTATTTTCATTTTTCTACATATACACATCCAGTTATACAAGCACTATTGGTTGAAGTTGCTATATGTTTTCCATGGTTTTGGCTTCTTTGTTGAAAATTAAGTTTCCTTGGGCTTTATTTATGGGTCTTCTATTCTATTCCATTCATATGACTGTATTTATGCCAGTACCATGCAGTTGTTATTACTGTTGCTCTATACTTGTTGATCTAGCTAGAGATCTGGGATGGAGACACCTCCAGATGATGTTTTATTTTGCAGGATTGTTTCATCTATTCTGCTTTTTTTCTCCATATGAAATTGAGAATTATTCTTTAAAGATCTGTATAAAAAATGTGTTGATAGTTTGATGGGAATTGCATTGAATCTGTAGATTGCTTTTGGTGGGATGGCCATTTTCACTATGTTAATCCTACTGATCCATGAGCATGGGAGATCTTTCCATCTTCTGATATCTTCTTCACTTTCTTTCTTCAGAGACTTGGAGCTTTTTTCATACAGGCCTTTCACTTGGTTGGTTAGAGTCACACCAAGGTACTTTATGTTATTTGTGGCTATTTTGAAAGGTGTTGTTTCCCTAATTTCTTTCTCAGCCCTTTGTTTGATTTTTTTGTTTGTTTGTTTGTTTTGTTTTGTTTTTAGTTAATTTTGTATCCAGCCACTTTGCTGAGGCTGCAGCCTTGCCAGGCCACAGAAGAAGATGATGCAGTCATCCCTGATGAGACCTGGTAGGCTCAGGTCAGATGGAAGGAGAGGAGGTCCTCCCCTATCAGGAGACTAAGGGAGGGGCATAGGAGGAGAAGATGTAGGGTGGGTGGGACTAGAAAGAAAAAAGGAAGTTACTACAGTGGGGATACAAAGTGAATAAATTTTAACAAATAAATAAATAATAAAATAAAAGAAGAAAGAATAAAAAATAAAATGAATGACTGGTTTTGTGGTTTTAAAATTGTATTACAAACTCAGTTTAAGTAATTAGCAAACCATGTAGTCTGAAATTTGGCTCAATTCATTTAATCTCATCAAAAACACTTGATACGAATGATGCCTATTATCAATTTATAAGAATTTGAAGAAAAATACACTATGTTGACTGATTTGCACAGATATTTTATATTACTCCAATTTGTAGGCTCCTTAAATAGTAAAGGAAATAATTAAACATATAATTTAAATCTTTTCAAAAGTCATCCAATAACTGAGTATTATTCAATATTTAAAATTGAGCATCTGAAGGAATGGGCAGGCATGGGAGCTTTAGCAGGCCTTCTGGTGTTGATCTCCTTGGTTTGCCTGTGGTATATATGCAAGATTAGAGTCTCACAACAGCATAATGCAGCCATGACCATTCAGGCCTTTACAGCCATTGAAGCAGGACAGTCTCCCCAAGCATGGTTGGCTACCATAAAAAGCTAAAATGTTATGCTCAGGATGCGAGGCTAAGCACTGCACTCAGGGTCAGCCACTTTGGACCCAGAGAAGAGCATGTCTGATTGCATGCAGGTTGATGCCCCAGGTCCCGCCTCTGAGAAAAAGGTATCGGACGGGTCTGATGCTCTTTGGGTGGATGACACCTAAATGAACATCAGTACAAAGTCCCAATTTATTTCTAATATCAGAGATCAGACCTCTACTCTTGCCTGATGCATCTAAAACAAAAAGGGGGAACTGTAGAGAGCTGCGGAATGCTGCGCCTTAAAGATGGAGCTGGTTTCTGCCTTCCACCTTCCCGATGGTGAGTGCTCTCTGTCACAAACAACTCCTTAAGTGGCTAAGGCCGAAGATCTGGCTTGCTTCCATGTATGTGGACCTATATGCATTGCCCACATGGCACGCTAGGGTTGGCTACCCAGAGGCTATTTAAGCTGTGGGCTGGCTTTCCCCAGGGACAGATGATTGTACAAGGTTCCTGATTAAACTGCATTGAAAAAAAAAAAAATTGAGGCCCACTTCAGAAATAACAAAACAGAGTTAATTGTTTTAGTTCTGAAATTAATTTTACATTTCAGGTGACAAGTAATATTACTTTAATGTATGTCAGTTGTAAATAATAAGTTATATTTTTGTAATTGTCCAGGGTTTTTTTTTTTGGTTAAGATAACAGACACAAAATTTGTTATTGCAAATAATAAATTTCAGGGAGATAGCTGAGTATGTGAAGACCTATGCTAACCAGTTTGATAACCTGCAATTTTTCCTTCAGATCCACATGGTTAGGAGAAATGCCTCTCACAAGTGTCCCTCTGACTACCACAAATGTACCATGGTGCACATGCATACCAGCTCACAAACACATACACACATACACTCGCACATACAAACACACACGTTCACACATACACAGATTTAGATAAATAAATAAAATAAAAGCTTAAATAATTCTTAAAATGTGTATCCCAGGCTCTCCTCAAACTCCAGATCCATGTGCCTCTGCCTCCTTCAGCAAATCCAACCTGCCTGTGCCACTAGGGAAAAGGGAGGGGTTTGCAGCGGGGATACAGAATGAAAAAAATTGTAATAAATAAATATATAGATAAAATTATATTTTACAAAATTAAATAATTCAATAAATCCTTTAAAGTTAGAATAAGCTACTCTCCACTCATTACCTGTTGGCAACAGGGAATCTGTCTCCAGACCCTAAAAATAAGGCCTGATTTCTGTCCTTTATCATTCCAAGTGCTAACTGGAAAGGGTTTTCCAGTCCGCAAACACTCTCACCCAAACTTTCTCCCTCAATCCATTTCCCAAGAGCAGCAAGTAAGAGCATCCCTGCAGACCACAGGTTACAGTTCTATGAGTAGTGAGATCCCTGTGTCAGGAGTTAAAGGTTTTCTTTACCCAGAGCTTCCAAACTTCAGTTCTGCATTTCCCCAGATTCTGTCCATTGACAGTCCAGCAGTACCCACACAGTTGGCACACAAGGAAAACTGAGTACCACCAAGTGTAATTGCAATTTTCCAAAAAGATAGAGCGAGTGTTGGTATCGTCACAATTAGTATCATTTCTGAAGACACCATATTCATTCTCTCTCTTTAATTACCAGGCTGTCATTAGCTCCTTTTCTTTTCTCCTTCCATTTTTCTCTTCATTGAATCGCCAATACCATCCATCTATACCGTTGAACAGTGTCTTATGCAAACTTAAATATGCATACATGAGTATCTAAAAATAAAGGACACTGAATGATCAACCCAATGGTGCTGATTTGGGCAATTCATGAAAGATACATTAAACTAAAATATTCCCAACACCAAAATGAATTGACTATTGTATAATTTTAGCATTTAAAAAACATGATATTATTAATGCTAATTAGAAAATGAGGAAGAAGTGGTAAGTTATTCACTATATTTGATGAATGTTGTCTAAAAATGTTCTTGAGTGATAGAGGAGACTTTCGTGTATGTTTATAACTTAAGATATTATTTTAAGTTGTTTATTAATTTTTCACTTTGGAGAAAATGACTTGTTTAAGGATCCAATATGAACTACACTACAATAGAAAATATTTTGTTTTATGTATGTATTTTTC
Organism: Meriones unguiculatus; assembly: GCF_030254825.1. Lineage (NCBI taxonomy): Eukaryota > Metazoa > Chordata > Mammalia > Rodentia > Muridae > Meriones > Meriones unguiculatus. The sequence continues at coordinate 43,662,595 of NC_083352.1, forward strand.
TTTAAAAACTCATGTCTATTTGGAAATATTATGTGGGGGAAAGGAATATTTTTTGCAGTGATTCCTGTTTATCATTGAGCTGAGGGACCTCATGGGCCATTTAGAGAAGACAAATGACCCATGGGTTAGAGACCCACAGCAGGAGTTGCTGCTGCAGACTAATGTTCTCAAGATTTATCTGTTTGTGTATACAACTTGTTTTCTCTTTAAGTTACCTGGGGATTTTTTTTTTTTTTACATCATTTGGTACTGATCTGTAAAATACTGTCAGTAAGAAAAAGGGAAAAAAATCATTGATTTTTTTTTTTATTGACTACATAACAGACCACTTAGAAACTTGCAGAAATTTTTTATTTGTAAATTCCAAAATGATACCCATGAAACGTATCTGCTGCCCTTTACGAAATAATGTTCATTAGGAAGTTTATTCCAAATATCCCAGTAAGTAAATATCTGATATTATTTATGCTTACTCAACATTCAAAAATATTCTATTTTGAATATGTTTGGTGGTGCAGGCTGGTCATCCCAGCACATGGGTAAAACCAGTAGGATTGCAAGTTAAAGACAGACAAGGTTACTCATACTGTTTCCAGAAAAAAAAAAATGCTTTTCATATTCATCAATTTATTCTATGATGACTTATAGAAATATCAAAAGATTTTATTTATTATAAAATATTTAACATAATGCATAAGTATATGATATTATAAAATATATAATATAAATAATTACTATCCAGATGACCTGTGTATGGGAGACAATGTTGTATTGCAATGGATTGATGTTTATCTGTATCATTAAATCTACTAGTACAATTCTATTTGTTATTTTTTTAAGTTAACAAGTAGTTTTATGTCTTTTTTTTCATTTTTTAATGTTTTATTTATTACAGTTTATTCAATTTATAGCCCTACTGTAGCCTCCTTCTTTATCTCCTCCCAGTCCTACCCACCCTCCCTCTTCTTCCCCTATACCCTTTTACTAGTCCCCTGATAAGGTCGATCTTCCTCCCTTTCCATCTGACCCTAACCTATCAAGTCTCATCAGGAGTGGCTGCATTGTCTTCTTCTGTGGCCTGGCAAGGCTGCACCCCCATTAGGGGGAAGTGATCAAAGAACTAGCCACTGAGTTCATGTCAGAGACAACCACTGCCCCCATTACTAGGGAACACACTTGGAAACTGAGCAGCCTATGGGCTTCCTCTGAACAGGCAGACTGGGTCATCTTCGATTTGATTCCATTGATTCACCAGTCTGTTTCTATGCCAATATCATGTTGTTTTTGTTACTATTAGTCTACAGTACAGCTTGAAATCAGGAATGGAGATGCCTCCAGAAGATCCTTTATTGTACAAGATTGTTTTAGCTATTCAGGATTATTTGTTTTTCCATACAAAGTTGAGTTTTTCTTTCAAGGTCCTTAAAAACTGTGGTGGTATTTTGATAAGTATTGCAGTTAATCCGTAGATTGCCTTTGGTAGAATGGCCATTTTTATTATACTATTCCAACCAAGCCATGAGCATAGGTTATCTTTCCATTTTCTGATACCTTTTTCAATTTCTCTCTTCAGAGGCTTGAATTTGTTTTTTTTTTTGTTTGTTTGTTTGTTTGTTTGTTTTTCCATACTAGTCTTTCACTTGCTTGGCTAGAGTTACACAAAGGTATTTTCTGTTTTTTCTGGCTATTGTGAAGGGTGTTTTTTTCCCTAATATTTTTTTCAACCTGTTTGTCTTTTGTATATAGGAGGGCTACTGAATTTTTGTTTGAGTTAATTTTGTATGCAGACACTTTACTGAAGATTTTTATCATCTCTAGGAGTTCTCTAGTAAAATTTCTGGGGTCACTTATGTATACTATCAAGTTATCTGCATAGTAATACTTTGATTTCTTCCTTTCTGATTTATATCCCCTTGATCTCTTTTTGTTTCCTATTGCTCTAGCTAGAACCTCCAGTAATGTTGAAGAGATATGGAGAAAATGGGAAGCCTTGCCCTGTCCCTGACTTTGGACAGATTGATTTAAGTTTCTCTCTATTTTGTTTGATGTTAGGTATAAGCTTGCTGTATATTACCTTTATTGTGTTTAGGTATGTGCATAGCATTCCTGATCTCTCTAAGACTTTAAAAATGAACTGCTATTGGATTTTTTTAAATGTTTTTTCAGCATCTAAGGAGATGATCAAGTGTTGTTGTTTTGTTCGTTTTGTTTTGTTTTGTTTTCTTTTTCTTTCGGTTTCTTTATATGGTGGATTACAATGTATTTCCATATATTGAACCACCACTGTCTGCCTGGGAGGAAGCCTACTTGGTCATAATGGATGATATATTTGATGTGTCCTTGGATTCGGTTTGCAAGTATTTTATTGAGTATGTTTGCATCGATATTTATAAGAGAATTTGGTCTGAAATTCTCTTTTCTTTTTGGGTCTTTGAGTAAGTTAGGTATCAATGTGACTGTGGCCTCATAGAATGCATTCGGTAATGTTCTTTCTTTTACTTTTTTTGTGAAATAAAGAGTATTGGAATTGGCTCATCTTTGAAGATCTGGTAGAATTCTGTGCTGAAAACAACTGGCACTGGGCTTCTTTTTGGGTGATATTCAGGACTATGATATCCTCACGGTGATTTTTTCTTTGATGAGAATAAAGTGTCCCTCTCCATTTATTTTGATTAATTTTGTTTGAAAGACTATTTTATGATGGCTACTCCAGTGTGCTTATTGGGTCCATTTGCTTGGGAAACATTTTTCCAGCCCATTATTTTGAGGGAGTATATATCTTTGTTGCAGAGGTATGTTTCTTGAATGCAGAAGAGTGTTGGATTCTGTTTCCACAAACATTCTGTTAGTCTGTGTCTTTGTATTGGAGAGTTGAGTCCATTGATGACAGATATTAGTGACCAATTATTGTTAGTTCATTTTGTTGTGGAGGTGGTGGTGATTGCCTCTTTGTGTCCTTCTTTTCTTTTCTTGTTGTTGTTGTGAACTTGTCTTTATCGTATATTTTCTTGGGTGTAGTTGTTCATTTTCTTGGGTGTAGTTGTACCTCACTTCTCGTATCTTTTATAGGGCTGGATTGCTTTGTATGTGTTGTTTAAATTTAATAAGGTCATGGAACATTTTGTTTTCTCCATCTATGTTAATTGAAAATTTTGTTGGGTATAGTAGTCTAGATTGGTATCTCTGATTTCTTAGTATCAGCCCAGGCCCTTCTGGCTTTCTTTATTTTTTTTTTCTCTTTTTTTTTTTTTTTTTTCAATGCAGTTTATTCAGGAACCTTGAACAATCATCTGACCCTGGGGAAAGCCAGCCCACAGCTTAAATAGCCTCTGGGTAGCCAACCTCAGCGTGCCACGTGGGCAGTGCAGATAGGTCCACATCACATACATGGAAGCAAGCCAGATCCTCAGCCTTAGCCAAATGTGGAATTGTTCGTGACAGAGAGCACTCACCATCGGGAAGGTGGAAGGCGGAAACCAGCTCCTTCTTTAAGGCGCGGCATCTTCTGGCTTTCATAGTCTTTCTTGAGAAGTCTGATATGATCCTGATACACCTGCCTTTATATGTTACTTGGCCTTTTCCCTTGCTGCTTTTAATATTTTTCTTTGTTCCATAGATTTCGTATTTTGATTATTAGGTGGAGGGAGAAATTTTCTGATCTAGACTATTTAGTGTTCTGTAAGCCTCTTATGTATTTAAGGGCCTCTTTTTCTGAAGGTTGGGGAATTTTTCTTCTATAATTTTTGTGAAAATATTTTCTGAGCCTTGGACCCTGGAGTCTTCTTTTTCATCTATGCCTGTTATACTTAAGTTTCATCTTTTCATGGTGTCCTTGATTTCTTTGATGTTTTGTGTCAGGAATTTTTCTGTTTTTGTTTGTTTGTGTCCTCTGAGAGATGTTTAGATTCCTAAAATTGTATTTTCAGGGCCTGAGATTTTCTTCTCTGTCTCTTGAATTCTGTTGGTAATGGTTACTTCTGTGGTTCCTGATATCTCTAAGTTCTCTATCTCCAGTGTTTTTTCTGTTTGTGTTTTTCTTCATTGATTCTAATTCCTTTTTCATGTTTGAATGATTTTATTTATTTCCTTCACCTCTTTGATTGTGGATACCTGTCTGTCCATGATGGCCTTTATTTTTTGTTCATTTCGTCTTTATGTACCTCTAACAAATGCATAGTCATAGATTTAAATAAATTTTCTGTGTTTCAGCTGCATTAGTATAACCATTTATTTGCACATTTTCTGGTGAAGCCATGGTGTTTTTGTTGGTTGTATTCTTACACCAGCCACTAGCCATGTGGTTTTCCACAGCCTTGCTGGAGCCTGTACCGCAGACTGTGTACATCTTTATCTGGAGTCTGGAGTAGTCTACAGGAAGATAGGAGTTGTCTAGGGACTCAAGACTGTGTGCTGGCAATTCAGATGAAGTTAAGGAAAGGAGGGTGCTGGTATTCTTATTTTGAGGGGAGTGTCTCTAGTCCTGTAGTAAGTCTGTTCAAGGGCAGGGCACATGCTTGGGCTCCTGCAAGGGCATGAAGGAGGTAGTGTGCATTGAAGGTCGGGGGCCTCACTTTTGCAGGGCAGAGGACAGGGGCAAGTGTGGGCACAGCGGCGCATGTGCCCAGATGGGCTCTGCCTCTGTGGTTATCTCAGGGTGTGTCAGAAAGTGCCTGGGCAGCAAAAGCCATTCAGTTTCCACATCTATGCCACCCAGTTTCCTGTGAGCTCTGCTATCCTGGATCTACTGTCTGTGCAATTCCACTGTTTGCCTAATCACAGTGTGACCAGCAGAACCTTGGCATGAATGCTGGGAAAGCTGATCCAGAAATCCAGTTGCTGCCCTCAGGGGAAAGAGGGGTCTACTGTCTAGTTGTTAGAGAGGAGTGTCCCTGGGCCTGGCCAATGCTGAGGACCCAAAGAAAGATTCTTGATTCATAATCCAGGGAAACCAGCCAAGGGCCTGTATCTGATTTGTCTCAAATGTCCCAGGAAACTTGAAGCTGTCTTCAGGAGAGCAAGAGTGATTCTATGTCTGGCTGGGGGTTCCACCCTTGCAGGGGTATGCCAAGAATGCCTGGCATTCACCTTTTGTGATTTCCCGACTTGGGAGACCTCCAAAGGTTGGGGATCCGTATCCAATTGGCCCTGTGAACCATGGGAAACCCCAAGGTTGATACTTGTGACCCAGCTGCCTGTCCACTCACGACTTTTGGAGTCTTGAACACTCTGCCCCTGAGATGCATTGCACCCTGGATGCTGCCATCTTGGAAGTCCTCTCTGTGTGTTATTTTTCTTCTCGTCTTACAAAGCGTTTATTACAGCACAATGATACCATAGTAGTGTACTCTGTACACTGCAGTGGTGTGTTATTTAAAGGTCCATATTTCTGGCTGTGATGACTACATCAGAAATTGCATGCTTCTTAGAAAAGGACTGGCATGCTAAAGGCATGGTCACTGTTATTATACCCAAAGCATTTGCTTAAAGTCTTTAAACAACAAGAAGATCCATATAAAACTCACTTTAGCTAGAAACAAATTTGCAATTTTACTTTAGAGTACCCAAATTGCTAGTGTAATCTTGTGGGACAAAGCTCTGTCACCATTGACACATAGAATCAATTTAAACAGTGGTAAAACAGACTTGGTAGTAAACTTTCTTTTTACTATAAATACAACAGAATTTAACATTTTTGAAATATTTACTTTCTGCAGTGTAAATGAATTATGATTTGAAACCCAAAACAAAAATTTGGGAAATTGACAAAATCTAGTATTAAAAAATATGCATTTCAACTTCTTATATGTTTGCTTTGTTATCTTCTAGAGAGGATAAAAAACAATCTGAATCAGACTCTAAAGCATAATTCCATGCTACTCTATGGTCATATTGAATTATATAAACCAAGGTTTACTCATCATAATTATTACTACTAATATAATAACGTTGAGAGTTAATTCCTTAGAGGTTTATACATAGTTAGTCCAGAAACATTTTTGCATGTCTAGATTAATTTTAAAATTATCACAGTTTCTCTGACTCCCTTGTCAATATTTAAATCACAACTAAACCATGTTGCACAAATACATATTTAACATTTTTAAATGCTCTTTTTTTTCACAGTTCAGTTTGTAATCTATTGAGCACATGAGTTTCAATTTGTCTTCATGAGACTCTGTATATTTCCTGCTTACTTCCACATGATAAATAAATGGTACTATCATGGGTCTGTCAATGGTATATGAGAAATGATTTTTAAATTATTATAATACTGAAATAACATAAAGAAAAAGCAGAATTTTGAGTGAGTACATGATAGGCCCTAAAGAAGCAATAGAAGAATCTCTGACATGAATCAAGTTCTAGCTGGGTGTAGTGACATATGATTTAATCCCAAAACTTGGGAGACACAAGCAGGCAGATCTTTGTGAGTTTTAGAACATTATGCTCTCTTTATGAGACCTTGACTCAAGAAAAGAAAAAAAGAAAAAAGTACTGATATCCCATGTGAGAAAGTAAAAACTTTTATGTGCAGAATATAAAGTATCTTAACTTTTTTCATATTTATACATGGCAAGATAACCCATCTTTACTTCTTCACTTCTTTTTCTTCTTATTATTATTCATAATTTATTCACTTTGTATCCCAGTTGTAGTCCCCTCCCTCATCTTCTCCCGGTCCCACCCTCTCTCCCTTTTCTTCCCCTATCCCTCTTTCTTAGTCCACTGATAGAGAAGTCTTCCTCCCCTATGGTCTGACCCTAACCTATCAGGTCCCATCAGGACTAAAGGGATCCTTTTCCTCTGTGGGCTGGCTAGGTTGCCCCACCAAAGACATGATCAAGGATCAGGCAAGCGAGTTCATATCAGAGGCAGTCTCTTCTCCCTAGGGAACTAGGGAACTCACATGGAGACTGAAATGTCTATGGGCTACATCTGAGCAGGGGTTCTAGGTACTCCCTATGTATGGTCTTTGGTTGATGCATTAGTCTCTGCAGTCCCCTCTGGGCCCTGCCTTTTTTTTTTTTTTTTTTTTTTTTTGGCTTTGTTGTTTTCTTTGTGGGACTCCTGTCCCCTTCTGGTCTTTTTATATTCCCCTTCTTCCATAATACTCCCTCTGTTCTGTCCAAAGTTTGGCTTTGAGTCTCTGCATCTGCTGAAATCTCCTGCTGGTTGGATACTTGAGTGATGAGATTAAAGTCATTCATCATAACACCTGACTTACTTTTATTTCTACAGTCTCTAATTCAGATTATTATGAATAAGATTTTACTCTTGTTGATCTTTTCGTGATGGCTTTCTTAATGTAAATATGCTTCTATTGTTTTTTTTTCATTTCTCAGAAAGTATGGCTAATTCCATAATAATCTTCATTTTATTATTTTTTTCTCATACATATATTTACCATTTCTGTTTTTGATATAATTTACATTTTAGAGAATTGTTAGCAAACTTTAATTAACCATAATACTTGTTATGTAATTAAAGTCTCTAATTTTTATGCTATTGTTTTCCATTGCAAATTTAAGCAATGATATTTTAAAATGCAGTGTCTATCTTGCATATTTTAAAATAGATACAACTATTCCTTTCCCTGTTCAGTGCTAAAATTTTACAGGAAATGGTTCATATTTACAAATGAACATTATTATTTCAAAAGAGTACAATTTGATATTTAGGTGTTTATGTCATGCATACATTTTTCATGATTATATAAATGTATGTGTGTGTGTATATATGAAATAAACATATATGCCTTATTTTCAAAAAATGACTATAATTATTTAAAACACTTCAACATTTCTATTTTACTCCAGAAACAAAAAATTCCAGAAAAAATGAGTATGAATCTCCATAGTAAATAAGTTGTAAAAGATGTATGATTCATGAAACCTATCATAATGGGTCCTATGGTGGAGAGGTCTGTTCTATATGACCGATTGTCATCACATTCTTTATTACTTAGAAACTTAGCTATGTGTGACCAGTAATAAATAATGTCTATAATTGGCAGTGAAAGTGATCATATGGATTGGTAGAATAGCTATTGGTTCAATAATAACCTGGAACTAAAATCTGTTCAGAAAGACATCTCTGAACACTGGCTTGTTTGTTTTTTCTCTCTCATGAAGTAAGTAATCACAGCTTCTGAGGAAATCTAAAATTAGACCTACATCCTGGTTGTATTTAAATGTAAATGTAGATGTAACTCTTCTAGCAGCATGGAGTAACCAGGACAATTGCCCTGGTATTTGCATGTTTTTAACTTTGGACCTTCTTAATGGGGCAGACACTGAGACACTGGTTGTTCTTCCAGTACATTTTCAATCTACCAAATAAATAATTTAGGATAAATTTAAGCATTTTGGATTATGCTAAATTCTAATATTTGGGAGAAGTTTGCGTTCAGGAGGAAAGTCCAGTGTCAAATGATCAGTCCTGAAAATATACATAGAAATAACATTATGTGGACTAAGCAGGTTTTATTTAGTAATTCATTTATATATACTATACATTATATATACTATATATAGTAATCCTACGTATGCTATATATATCACTTACATATATTGCTATTTCATATATAATTAATTTTAATAAAAGCAATGAATTTGAAAATGATTGGGTATGAGTATATGGAAGGGTTTAGAGGAAGGAAAGGGAAGGTAATTATATGGTAGTTATAATCTCAAAAATACAAAATAATTAATAGAAAATATCCAAGCCAAACAAATCAAACAAGAAAAGCCTCCTGTGCTTCCTGACTTTTAAATTATTCTGGGTCAAAAATCTCAAACACTTTTACACACCTTTTTTTTTTTTTTTTTTTCTTTTCTTCCTACCATGCTCAGCTCTTTTCTAACATGGACATGTACCTTTATAGTATGCTGGGGATAGTGAGTACGAAAACAGATGGGAAATAATTGTCATCCAAAACTGCCTTCCCCCCTCATAAGAAAGAGACTGAAGAAACTACCATAAAGAAGGATCTGAACAAACAGACTTTCTTATTTATTTATTTATTCCTTTTTAATTAAATTTTTATTTTTTACATTAGTTACATTTTATTCATTTTGTATCCCAGCTGTACCCCCCCTCATCCCCTCCCAATCCCACCCTCCCTCCTTCATCTCCTCCCTGTCCTTCTCTAAGTCTAGGTCCTCCTCCCCTTTCATCTGACCCTAGCTTATCAGGTCTCATCAGGACTGGCTGCAATGTCCTCCTCTGTGGCCTGGCAAGGCTGAAAGAAAGAACTTAGAGATGTAGATGGTTAACAATGGCCACCACCCTTAGAAAGAATTTAGAAATGTAGCTTGTGAGCAAAATTAGGTTAAGGTGTTTTTGCTAGTGGCTTTGCTGTAGAATACATTGGGGGACAGTTTACATTTGAGAAGGGTACACTCAGTACTTGAGCCAGAGATTCTTTGAGGAGGGAACAAGAAGGATGACAGGCCAACTAGTGTTAGCTGACACCCCTTTCTTGCTGAAGCGGGGCTGGTGATTTTTTATGCACATTTTTGCTCTCAGCTTTTGATATTATTTAATGAAAAACTGGTAGTAAATGGGTATGCACTCTGAAGATTTAAAGTAGAAATGACTGGTTTTTTTCTTATATAAAAGTTTAAGTTTGTGATTATTTTAGGATTTTTTATAAGATATTTAAGATACATAATAAAATGATTGATCCTTGTTTTGTAACAGCAAATTGCAGCTTGTCAGTAAGAAAACCTAGCCAACAAAATTCTCTTGCTTGCTTGCAATTTGTTAATCTGTAACAAGTTGTTTAGATATGAATGCATGTGGGTTCTTGGAATAATTTTTTTTCACCCATATTACATAAAATATATGATCATGTGAGCATATTGGAGAATATATTTTTTAATGTATACTCATTGTAATAATTCATTTAAAGAAAAATAGAATGTAACCATTGCTATATACAAAAAAAAAGAAAAGAAATGGACAAGGACTGAGATTTTAAAGGCAATTCATTCAAGTCACTCATGCTTTAACTGCACATCAGACAGTGTGAGGAAGAAATATTTGCCTTTACACTCAGAGGGTTAAAGCTTGTTGAAGAGCTGACAGTTTGCAAAACTTTACACTTTTTTTTAACCCTTGAGTAGTTTTTATTAAGCTTAGATGGAAACTATTAATTTTATTTAATTTATTTAATATTCAATAAATGTCTTGAAACCACTTCTTTTTTAAACTACTAACTTTTTTTAAACTTCAGATTCATTCAATTCAAGGCAGGTGTGCCACCATACATATATTCATGTATGTATGCAGTTTTGTGTGTCTATATACATATATGTAGATGCATGTACGTATACTATACATGTACATATAAATGCAATATATACATATACACAAAATATGCATATATTTACCCAAATATCTACATATACATACTGGCACATATGCCATGAATATATGTGCATATACTATATATATATAAATATTTGGTAAAGCAATCTTTAACCAACTACATCTTGCAGTTTCCTTTATTTTCCTTCAATGTGGAACACTACATGACATCTGCTGTTGTTGTCACACTAACAATCCAGTGTGATACACTTCCTGATATAGTTTTCTTCCAAGTGTGCTCTAGCTCTCTAGAATTATTCTCCAATGTAATTTTGATTTTGTTTATTGCTCTACATTTTACCAAATCATGATAGGTGTTTTTCTCTTGCAAAAGAGACTGTATATTCATGAGATCATGTATTTTATTGTTTTCTTTAATTTCTGTCTGGCTTATTTCCCGTAGTGTATTATATGTGTGTATATGTATGCTATTATGTATTTGTATATATAGAACAGAGAGAGAATTCTTTTTTTTTTCCATGAAACACACAGGAAATATTTTACTAATGTCCAGATGGAGAAACCTATTTCAATTAAGAATCCATGGTTCTCCCCAGAGTGCACACCCTGACGGTAATGATACCCCAATCATAGTAGCTCATGCAGCCCCAGGCCTCAGCAAGTACTACCACCTCAGGTCTGGGGGCATCTCGGAGAGGACCCAGTAGCCTTCCACCATGTGGAAGGATTGGAAATCAGTCACATCAGTGGAAGTGATCCTGGAAGGAAGAGCAGTCAGCAGTCCTATGTGAGCTCCACCATCTGGCCTCTGCAGTCTTCCTGCTCAGAGACCCTAAGTGTGAGAACTGGAGTTGGGGATGAGGCTGCAGGAGCTAACACAGTCTCTGTATCCCATCCATGCTGGTAGTCAGGGCAGTCCTGGTGAGGCAGGAAGCACAGGCGCTCATAGAGCACCCAGCAGCTACTGTCCGCATGCATAAAATTGCAGTGGCAATAGTAGGGCTGCAAGTTGAAGCTGTCGATGCTACACTCGTGATGGCTGCCCTGGAAGCCATGGTCCTCAAAGGTGATCTTCCCCATGGCTAGTGGTGGGTTGGACAGTATCGAATCTTTTCTTTAAAAAAATAAATAAAAACAAACAAGCAAACAACAGGAAAAAAAAACATAAATTCTGTTATACATATTTACTTTCATTTACTTTCCTATTTACTTTCATTCAGCCATTTACAGGCAAATTGGTGGTTCTATATTTAGCTATCATGTGTAATGCCATAATGAAAATTAAGGCATAATATCTTTATGAGGTGCTGCTTTTATTTGTTAAAAATGGTATGTATTTAAAAGAGAGAATGCTGAATTATATCTCTGTTTCATTATTTTATTTCATAATTTCCATGATTATCCATGGGACTACTCTAATATACTTTCCATTATTTGAATTTATTGTTAAGACATTGAATGTTATAAATGATAGAAAAGTTCTTCATTGTCTGTAATTACAAAAGAATATTATAAAAACCTTGAAAGACTTTGAAGGAAAACAGATATTAAAAGCAAGTGAAAATGTTCATATTTGTTTGTGTGTGTAAGATATACAGTAATATTTTGGACTCTTCTTAATTGAAAGTGATATTTGTTTTACGAATTTGCTTTAGACTTTTATATCCTTGTTTTATGACTGACTAGTCTTCAGATATCCTATAAATAATGAAGACAGATTCAGCTTTACGAGTCTTAGTTTATGATTTTTTTACTATAAACTATTATTTTAAATATAATCAGCATTCATTTACCTCACCTATAATTTGCATACTCTAAAAATATTTTTTACTAGAATAGAACATCAGTTTTTGTAAATCATGACACCTATCATTCATGATGTTTTATTGCTTCTGAGTAGTATATGAAGCAATTTTGCAAATGTTAACTCACTGAATGAAGAGTATAAATTTATTAATATGTAAGTATAAATAAAAATTTAATGACCAACTGTTTTATATAAGGTAATTGCTAATAATAATTTTAATAGTATGGAGAAACTAATGCTAACTTTTTTGCTACCTAATTATCGTGCTCTAACACTTAATGACTTTATTTTGCAACAATAGGGACTAAATGCAGGGCACATACTGATTAATGCTATATAATTTCCATATATTATGTAAAACTCTTTAATAATAAAAATGATTTTTCCCTTCATCACAGTATGTGGAATTAAGAACGTTTTTTCCATTTGCTCAAATGTTATTATACCTCCCTAAGAACATTTTAAACAATGAAGATGACATAAAATACTTCAAATTTTTACTTTGACAAAATTTTTACTTTTACAAAGACAGTTTTACCAGGAAGACACTTCACATTTTAGTGCATGTGTCTCTACAATGCTGCTTAAACAATCCATACAGAATCCTGCATTTCTAAAAAAGATTGAGCGATAATGTCTACATCTCAGTTCTGTAAAAATGAGTTTTATAAAATGAAGTATTTACTTCTGTTTAATTTTCAATACTTAAAAAACACTTTACTTGGAGCTCCAAAATGGCGGTGACCAGTGTGCAACTTTTCTGAAGGGCAGAAGATCCGAAACTCCAAAAGTGGTGAGTGGATGGACAACTGAAGCCAGAGGATCGACTTTGAGGCTTCCTAGGATAGAAGGGACAACTGGGGAGCTGGGACAGATTGGATCCAGGCCCCCTCTCTCCAACCCAGTGGAAATCTCCAGTGGTCTGAGAGTGGCTGAACTATTGACCCCATGTACCCCTGACTGTACCTTCCCTTGCTCAGCTTGCCCAGGCTGAGCTCAGTGTCAGGGAATGCATAACCCCAGGTACAATAGGGGGCTCCTCCTTACACTAATGGCAGAAGAGGGGACTCAAATCTGAAAGTGGAAAATTGGGTGCCCTCTGTACTTTGCACACATGCCTGCAAGTGAGTGCTTGTGGGCCCTCTGTGTTTCCCACCCATGCCTGCAAATGAGTTCACAGGCCCTCAGTGCTTTCCACACACCCTTTCCAGTGAGTGCAGGCAGGCACTCTGCACTTTCCAGACACATCTGCTAGTGAGTGTTTCTGAGAAAGAGTGTGTACAGAGCTCCAGATCTGGCACTAGCAGCCAGACATCTGATCCCTCCCACCAACACCCCTCCTGAGGATACCTGGGACAGAATTCTTAATATTGAAACATCTGTTCTGTGACTGATCCAGTGGAGTCAAACCAGACAGTTCCTGGAGATAAGATGGTACAGCTCAGGCAGATCTGAACGCTTGGAGCACAATACTGAGACAGGCCTGTAGGTCACCTGCTCATGCATACTGCGCCCCTGCAAATGACGCCTGCACCAAAATCTGCACTTGCACTTGCTTCTGCCTTTCAGTTCACCCTTCCAGGCAGGCACACCTCCATGCACACTCCTTCCATTGTGCACTTGCACCAGCAACATTCCTCCCTTAGCTGCATCTGAAATACCAATACCTACACTCAAACCAGTGGATCTCTCTCACCTTCCTAAAGAGTACTGTAGACACTAGAGACATATGGACCCAGTCTGCTCTACAGGCTCCAGGAACAACAGCAAAGGCTACTGACCATCAGATGGCTAGAGGCAAGCATAAGAATGCAACAACAAAAATCAGGACATCAAGCTTTACCAGCAACCCATAAAATCGTTGGAAACACAGGAAAATGATTATAAATCTATGCTTATCGAGTTATTAGAGGCACATAAAGGGGAAAGAAACAAAACTCTCAAAGAAGTAGCCACACAAATAAAGGTACATAATTACCAGACCACAGAGGAAGACAATGCAGCCAGTCCTGATGAGACCTGATTGGCTAGGGTCAGATGGAAGGGGAGAAGGACTCCCCCCCATCAGTGAACTTGCAGGGGGCCATGAAAGGAAATGAGGGCATGCAAGGGTGTGATTGGGAAGGAATGAGGGAGAGGGCTACAGCTGCAATACAAAATTAATAAACTATAAATAAAATAAAAAAAATCGAAAGGAAAAAGAGGAAACAAACAAAGCTCTCAAAGAAATGCAGGCAAATATAGCCACACAAATAAAGGCACATAAAAAGGAAACAAATATAAAAATAGATGCCATGATGGAAAGATAGAAATGCAGATTCAAACAGATGAAGGAAATGGTGCAATACATGAAAAGAGAATTAGAATCAATAAAGTAAACACAGAGAAATCCCTGGAGCTGTAGACAGAGAAAAGATCAAGAACCACAAACGTAAGCATCACCAACAGAATGCAAGAGATGGAAGACAGAATCTCAGGCACTGAAGGTACAATTGCAGAAACTGATATATTTCTCAAAAAAAAAAATTCAGAAAAATCCCAAACACAAAAATCCAAGAAATGAAGGACTCCATGAAAAGGTGAAACCTAAGAATAATAGGAATAGATGAAAAGGAAGATTCCAGGCTTCAAAGTTCAAAAAATATTTTCAAGAAAAACATGGAAGAAATCTTTTACAACTTAAAGAAAGACTGATCCCCAAAATCCTACCACAGAACTCCTTCAGCTGACAAACACTTTCAGCAAAGTGGCTGGATACAAAAAAATCAGTAGCCCTCCTGTATACAAAACACAAAAGGGCTGAGATAGAAATTACAGAAACAATAGTCTTTGCAATATCCACAAATAACAAACTTTTTTGGTGTGACTCTAGTCAAGCATGTATAAGTCCTGAGAGAAAAAAAAACATTCAATTCTCTAAAGAGATAAATTGAAGAACATATCAGAAGATGGAAAAATCTCCAATGTTCAGGGATTGGTAGGCCATCCTGCCAAAAGCAATCTATAGATTTAATGCAATTCCCATTAAAAATACCAACACAATTCTTTGGATAAATTGAAAGAACTATTCTCAATTTCATATGGAAAAACAAACAAAAGACTAAAATTGTTAAAAATAATCCTGTACAATAACAGATCTTCTGGAGGTATCTCCATCCATGGTCTCAAGCTGTACTATGGTGCAACAGTAATAAAAACTGCATGGTACTGGCATAGAAACAGAATGGTGGGTCAATGAAACTGTATAGAAGACCCAGAAATAAATCTACACATGTACAGATACTTGATTTTTTACTAAGAAACCAAAACAATACAATGGGAAAAAGATAGCATATTCAACAAGTGATACTGGTCTAATTGGATGTTTACATGTAGAAAATGCAAATAGATCCATATATATCACCCTGCACAAAACTAAAGTCCAAGTGGATCAAAGACCTCAACATAAAACTAGAACACCAAACCTGTTAGAAGAAAACGTGGAAAAGAGCCTTGAACTCATTGACACAGGAGACAACTTTCTGAACTGGACACCAATAGCAAAGGCTCTAAGATCAAGAGTCAATAAATGGGACTTCATGAAACTGAAAAACAGGACACTGCAGACAGAACAAAATGTCATTCTACATACTGGGAAAGGATTTTTAGCAACCCTATATTTGACAGAGGGCTACTATTCAAAATATATAAAGAACATATGTTTAAAAACAACAAACCAAGTAAAGCAATTAAAAAATGGGGTACAGATTTAAACAGAGAATTTGCAATAGAGGAGTATCGAATGGTAGAGAAACACATAAAGAAATGCTCAATGTCCTTAGTCATCAGCTAAATTTAAATCAAAACGACCCTTAGATTTCATTTTACACCCAAAAGAATGGCTAAGATCAAAATCTCAAGTGACAACACATGCTGGAGAGGATTAGAGAAAAGGGAACTCTTCTTCATTGTTGGAGGGAGTGCAAACTTGTACAAGCACTTTGGAAATCAATCCGGTACTTTCTCAGAAAATTAGAAATAGTGCTACCTCAAGATGCAGCTATACCACTTCTAGGCATATATCCAAAATATGCTCAACTATACAACAAGGACGTTTGCTCAAAGCAGCTCCATTCATAACAGCCAAAAGCTGGAAACAACCTAGATGTCCATCAACTGAGGAGTGGATACAAAAAATTGTGGTACATTTACACAATGGAATACTACTCAACTATTACATACAAGGAAATCAAGAAATTTTCAGGCAAATGGTGGAACTAGAAATGATCATCTAGTGAGGTAACCTAGAAGCACTCAGTCATAAGTAGATATTAGCTATATAATATATGATAAACATATTGAAATCTATACTCCTTAAGAAGCTAACAACAAGGAAGACCCAAGGGAAGATGCACAATCCTCATTTAGAAGGACAAATGCTATAGACATCAGAAGCAGGAAAAGACAGGATAAAGTACAGTAGTCTAACACAGTCAGTCCTGAAAGACTCTTCTGATCAAAGTTTCGAGGCAGAGGCTGAGACTCATAGCCAAACTTTGAGCAGAGTGCAGTTAATTTTATGAAGGAAGAGGGAGATAGAAAAACATAGAGGGGACAGGGGTTTCTAAAGGAGACCAACACAGCCAATTAAACTGAGCCCTAGGGGTCCTGAAGAGACCTATACCCCAACCAAGAACAAAGCATGGAGAGGACCTAAAATCTGGGCTCAGATGTAGCCCATAGACTCAGTCTCCAAGTGGTTTCCCTAAAAGGGGAGCAGGGGCTTTCTCTGGCATAAACTCAGTGACAGGCTTTCTATTCTCCTCCTCCTGGGGGGCAGGGGGTGAGGTGCAGCCTTGCCAGGTCACAGAGGAAAACAATGCAACAGGTCCTGAGAAAACCTAAAAGGCTAGGGTCAGATAGAAGGGGAGGAGGACCTTACCTGTCAATGGACTAGGGGAGAGGCATAGGGGGAAAAGAGTGAGGGAGGGGAGGATTGGGAGGAGACAAGGAAGGGGGACATACCATGAATACCAACTGAATAAACTTTTATAAATGATAATAATAAAAAAAAATAAAAAAGGAAACACTTTGCTGTATTGAAAACTCATATAGTCTGTTTTAGAAGCTGTTGATAATCTGCATTTTCTTTTCAGGAAAAGCACTGAATGGCATCTGTATTTTTGTCTGTCTGTTTGTTTGTTTGTATGTTGACTATTTAGCTAGTGGAAAAAGAGAATAATGTAAGAAGCAAGTCACTTAACTCTTCTTCCTTGTTGGGAAATTAATAGATCCTGAGTTTTTAATTATTATTTAGGGACCCTTTTGTTATTTTGAAATATACCATTAAATTTACCCTGAGTGTTTTGAAATATTTCCAGAATACACTTAGTTATACAACAAACATGACTAGTAATATGACATGATCTTACAAAATTAAAAAAAAAGAGAGATAGAAAAATTAAGAAAAATATAGCTCAAAAATCAGAGGAATGTACCTGACCTAGGAAATTTAACCAGAAAATGCAACAATTCAGCCACAGTCTCATTTGTGTAGTACTTAAACTTCTATATAATTATATTTTATCATAAGATGGAATTTTTGACATTTAATTGAATCCTACAGTTTTTCTAGAGAGCCTGATATATCAAAAACTGATTTATATTTGATAATAGGCCTACCATTGTAAGCAGTTGGGAGGCATATTACCCATGGGTAACAAAATAGCCCATAATTATACATCTAAGTTTTATACAAAATGTAAATCACAGAGTTGCTTGCTAACTGGATACCATACAGGATAATTTGACATAAAAATGTGTCACAAATTATAGGCAGAATGACATAATGCTTTGATTATTTCAAAGATAAGATTTAAATAAGAGCCTAGGTAGGAAATCTTTGTCCAAATATCTGTTTACAGAAAATAAGCACAATTATTTTACTTCTGTCAGAATTCCAGGTGAGAACTGATAAATGGGATATCAAAACCTAGAATATAATAGCTTGAAATATTTTTCCAGAATTATTATTATCAAGGACAATTTATTTACTTTATATCCTGCCTGTAGCTCCTTTCCTCATCTCCTCCCGGCCCAACCTTCTTTTCCTCTTTTCCTGTTATGTCCCTCCCCTAGTCCACTGACAGGAGAGGTTTTGCACACTTCTATCTGACCCTAGCCTATCAGGTCTCATCAGGAATGTCTGGATCCTCTTTCTCTGTGTCCTAGTAAGTCCACCTCTCCAGGGGAATATGATCAAACAGCAGGTATAAAAGTTCATCCCAGTGACTGTCCCTGCTATCCTTAATAGGGAACCCTCATGGAGACTGAGCTGTCCATGGGATACAACTGAGCAGGAGGTCTAGATCCTCTCCATGCAAGGTCCTTGGTTGATTCATCAGTCTCTGCAGGCATCCCTGGTCCCAGATTTTTTGGACTTTTGGTATTTTATGGAGAAACATACTAAAACCTATAATCCTAAAGAAGCTAAACAACAAGGGAATCCCTAGGGAGGAGGCTTAATTCTCATTCAGAAGGGCAAACAGGATGGACATAGGAAGAGGGAGAAAACAGGGAATAGGACAGAAGCTTACCACAATGGGCCTCTGAAAGACTCCATTCAGCATGGTATCCAAGCAGATGTTGAGACTCATAGCCAAACTTCGTGCAGAATGCAGGGACTCTTATGGAAGAAGGGGGAGATAGAAAAACCTGGAGGGGACAGGAGCTCCACAAGGAGATCAATACAGCATCAATTATTATTTGTGTAATTGAACTTCATCCCCAAACACATACATCTGCCAGAAAATATAAAAAGTAAAACAAAAAGATACTAATCATGTTTATCTAAGTATCCAGGAAGTTATACCTCTCTTTCAATTCCTGAAAACAGATAAAAGGGCACAGGGAAACATGTTGATGGCATTGAATGGCATGCAGAAGACTTGCATGGATTCCAACCAGACAAAACACCAGCAGAGAGACAGGGAAGTGAACCCACATTTCTATGCCTAAGCAGGATAGTATTTGTAATTTATTCCAACCAGCAGAAAAAAGAAATCATTTTTCTCAGTGGAGTAACTTTGGGTGAATCAACCATTGTCATCATGGTTATTTGTTTTTACAGTGTGTCTGTGTGTGTGCATTGATTTGATGTTTGATATTTTTGTTTTGTTTTATATGATTTTGTTTGTTAGGTTGCTTTTGTTTGTTCTTATTTGGGTGGAGGGCGAGAACATGAAGTTTAGAATTTGAGTCAGTAGGGAAAAAAGCCAGTATGAGAAGAGTGGATGGGGAAAATATTTTCAAAGCATGTTGTATGAAAAACAAAAATAATAAAAATGTAAAAGAAAACACAACAACAAAAGGACTTTAACCCTTCTGATTTTACATTTTCCTTTCTCCATGACTGTGCTGCACCAAAGATACAGATATGTGAGAAAGGAAGCAGTTAATATTAAGGCATGGTTTGTGTCTGCATGTGTATACCTAGGAGCATTGGTCGATTCCCATAAGACTCCTAATCCCTTGGAAAGAACAGAAATTTTGTCTACGTAATTCTTTTCACATCAATAGATAAAAAACTCAGTCGGGGAGTAGCCCTACCAGGCCGCAGAAGAAGATAATGCAGCCACTTCTGATGAGACCTGATAGACTAGGATCAGAGGGAATGGGAGGAGGACTTCCCTTATCAGTGGACTGGGAGAGGGACATGGGTGGGGAAGGGGGAGGGTGAGATTGGGAGGGGATGAGGGAGGGAGATACAGGGGGCTACAAGTGAATAAACTGTAATTATAAAAATAAAAATATTTATAAAAAAAACAAATAAAGCTGCTACAAACATGAAAAAACTCAGTCATAAAAACTTAGAGCCCTTCATAAAAACTTAGAGTCCTGTTTCTTTACCCGTGCAATAATTATTTACCACATATCGTCTAGACAAAAGAATATGCATATACTCTATGTTGCAATTTATAAAACAGAAGAAAGTAAAAATATTTTGAATCAGATTTACTACTTTATATTACAGATATATTCATAGATAATTAGAAATTATGCATACACTTATTAATAGATAAAGCATGTATCTCATATGTCAATCAGAGCTCTATTGTAAAATTATACTTACTATTTGCACAAATGCAAAATATTTAGGAAGTTATACTGCCTTTATTAAGAAAATAGACTTCTGATTTTGATATACTACTTTATTATCAGAACAACTAGCAATCTTCTTTTTTATTTATCTCCGATGTTTTATTATTATTATTATTTATTTGCTTGGTATCCCAACTGTAGCTCCCTCCCCCATCTCCTTCCAATCCCACCCTCCCTCCCTCTTCTTCTCCTATTCATCTCCCCTAGCCCACTGATAGCCTAAATCCTCCTCCCCTACTGTTTGATCCTAGCCTATCAGATCCCATCAGTACTGCCTGGATCCTCATCCTCTGTGGGCTGGCTAGGTTGCCTCACCAGGGAGAAGTGATCAAGGAGCAGGCAACTCAGTTCATGTCTGAGACTGTCTCTTCTCCCCTTAGTAGGAGACCCACATGAATACTGAGCTGTCTATGGGCTACATCTGAGCAGGGGACTAGGTCCTCTCTATACACGTTTTTTTTTTAATTTTTTATTTAACTTTTATTAATTACACTTTATTCATTTTGTATGCCCCCATAAGCCCCTCCCTCCTGCCCTCCCAGTCCCACCCTCCTCACCCTTTCTGCATGCATGCCCCTCCACAAGTCCACTGATAGACTTGGGAGGTCCTCCTCTCCTTCTTTGTACACATTTTTTAGTTGATGCATCAGTCTCTGCAGTATCCCCTGGGCCCTGCATTTTTTGACTTTGTTGGTCTCCTTGTGTGGCTCCTGTACCCTCTTTGTCCTTTTATATCTCTTTTCTTCCATAAGATTCTCTCTGCTCTGTCCAAAGTTTAGATGTAAATCTTTGTATCTGCTTTGAGACTCTGGTGGATGAAGTCTTTAGAGGACACCTGCAGTAGGCTCCCATATTGTTTCCTCTCTTTTACTGCTTCTAGTGTCTATCCTGTTTTCCCTTCTGAAAAATGATACACTTCAAGCTCAGATTAGCAACATCTGTCAACACAGATAACTACTGAGCAAAAAAATACCATTCACAACTGAAAGAGAGAATCACATTTTCCATAATAAAAACAAGCTAAAGAAATTCATGACAACTAAGACAGCTCTTCAAAACATAAGGAAAGGAGTGCTTCATATTGAGGAGAAAAATAAACATATCCATGGCGTTACTAAAAACATGAGTCGGGCTAAAGAATTGCAGAATTTTAAGAACATGTTTCATCTACTTACTAATTCAAAAAATGAATGCTTTACCTTCAAATGCTGGGACAAGATTTGGGTCAAAGGATTTAAAATTTCTTCTAAACAAATGAATCTAGGAAGCACATAGATTCCACTGTCCTAATATTCGACAAAGTAGATTTCAAATCACAATTAGAAGATATAAAAAAGGTCCCTTCATACTGCTTAAGGGAACAGTTACTCAATGATCAATGGAATACTAAATATATAAACATAAAATGGATATATTCAACTTCATAAATCCAACATACCATGTAACAATGTAGATTAAATTCAACATAATAGTAGTGATTGACTTCCGTATCTTAACTCCCATCAATGGACCGATTGTGCCTGGAGACATAAATAGAAAAACATCTGAATTACTTTATATCATAGATTAGAATAACACGTTCAAACACTTGAGAATGCATAGACACCTCAGATGCCCATTGTAGTTCTTAATATGAGTGATTGTCAAGTGCTTAGCCCTGAATAGGATATCGCCACCACAATCTATCCCCTCAAAACTCAAGGATCCTAAGGGAAGAGGGGTTGGAAATACTGTGTAGCCAAAAGTAATGGAGATTTCTGTGAAACAATGTTCTGAAGAAAGCACTGCTAAAACAGCACTTCTCAACCCTCCTAATGTTTCAGTCCTTCGGTTCCTCAAGTTGTAGTGACTCCCACCCCTAAATTTATTTTGCTGCTATTTTATAATGGTAATTTTGCTGCTGTTATGACTTGGTGTAAATAGCTGTGTGTTTTTTTTGATGATATTAGGATACCCTTGTGAAAGTGTATTTGGAACCCCAAGGCACTCACAACCTACAGGTTGAGAACCACTGAACGGAACTCACAGCAATTGTGGTTAGTTGCATTAGAACTATTATGTAATATAAGTGTAAGATCAAGCCATTCACACATGATAGCATAGAAGAAGGGGGCTCACAAAAGATACCCGTATGTGTTGATAGATGGTTACTGGGAAAGGAAGAGTCATTTTCATTTTTCAGAGATGTGGCCCCTGGTGGGTTGTCATTGTGACTCTACAGCCATGCACATACTGGCCACACTAATCTGGCTCACTGAGTTAAAACAAAAAGGACATACATTCAGGATGGAAAGAAAGCTGGGGAGGAGATGGATGAGGACAGTGTAGAAAGGATATGACTAAAACACATTGTGTGCATGTGTGTAATTCTCAAGCAGTAAATTAAAAATGTTTAATTTTTGATTTTTAAATTTTGTTTAATTTTTTTTTTAATTTTAACAAGTGATCTTAGCATAGATACAAAACAATTATCAACAAATAGGAAAACTGAAAACAATTTATTGTTTTCTACTATGACCACAGTAAAGGAAACTAGATGTGAATGGGAAGAGAAATTACCAAACACACACCCACTTACACCTACCCTCTACACCCCCACACACACTTGTGAACCATGCAAACTATAGAATTTTGATTGGGACACTAAATAAATAAAAACTAAAATTTAAGAGTTTATAGAATGAAATGGCAACATGGTTACCAAAATATATACAATGAAATGAAAGCCATCCATGCAGCAAATCTAATAATTACAAGTGACTACATGAATAAATAAAATAGTAACCATCTAAAATAACCAGATGACATACCTCAAGGCCTTTAAAAAGAAGTTGAATATGTCAAACACCAAATCTACATATGGAAAATATTAAGAAAATTATAAATATTAATATAGCCACACACATGCCCATACAGAAAATACAAATGATCATTGAAAGCTAAAGTTGTTTCTTTGAAATGATAAATATGACCAAAATATCTTTAGCCAAACTGCACAAAAGAATGTATGAAGATGAAGTTAACAACATTTGATATCAAAGAGACATTGCTTCAGAAAACAATGAAATTCTGAAAACAATTAAACCATATTTCAAAATTTTCACTAAATTCCAAAGTCAAAATAACAATATTAGACATAAAATTTGAACAGATCTACAACACACAGCAATGAACCGGTACTAAAATACCTTTCAAATGAAAAAAAAATTCAAATGAAAAAAAAATCCTTGAGGCCTTTGAAGAATTATCATTTCTTAATTATTCTGTAAAATAGAAACAGAAGCAACAATGACAAACCTTCATATAGCCGAAGCCACTGTGGTACCAAAAACAGATAAAAGATAAAATGACAACAAAAACAATATTATAACACAACATTCCTCTTGAAACTCAATATGAAAATCTCAATAAAATATTTGTAGTATGAATTCCAGAGACATCAAAAGCTCATTGGTGTAGTAATATTGGCTTCATTCCAGAAATGCAGAGATGACTTACATGTGCAAGTCAGTAAGTGCAATATACACAAAATAGACTCGAGGGAATAAATTCCTTGACTGTCTTGCTAGAAACAAAAAAGCTTTGACAAAATTCAACATCGTGTAGTAACAAATGACATGGGAAAGGAAAAGAAGAAACACATTAAACATATCTAAATACAATAATCCTGTATCTTATCTGTACTGGACAACATTGAACATAGTTTGGAAATCTTAAATCATTTCAAGCAGGGGCAAGAAAATGATATCACTTTGTTCACCTTTATTCAATAGACTGAGAAGTCTCCTCTAAGTAACACAATTGAAATTAGCAAAAAGAGCAAGAGGAATGACAGAAATCAAGTGTACTTATAAGCAGAGGATAGAATTCTATAAAAGGATGCTAAGTGCTCTATCTCAAAACTCTTAAGTTTGAAAAACCTAAGACACGTGAATAAATAGAAAGAAAATGTACATATGAAAATTGTCTAAAATATAAGTAATTAACAGGCTGCAAAAATATCAAGAAAACAAACCTGTTTGGTTATTTTTTTTTTTGAACGAGAAAGATGAATGCTTTGGGCTATATAATGCTGTTTATTATTTACCCTATGATTACAAGAGCAGCATTATCTAACCTGCTATCACAAATATCAAACAGACACCTGTTAGATTTGATAATTGCCTTATTTACCTTGGGCCTATCTACACTGTCTCAATCATCTCACCATCCATCTTCCAGCCCCCATCCAATGCCATCCTCCCTAACCTTCCTATCATCCATCCATCTTCACATCACAGCAAGCCTATAAATGGCATTCCAATTTCTTTTCTTTTTTTTTTAATTTTTATTTTTTTCTTATTAGTTACATTTTGTTAACTCTGTATCCCAACTGTATCCCGCTCCCTCATTCCGTCCCAATCCCACCCTCCCTCCCTCCTCTCTGCCCTTGGAAAGGGGAAGGCATTCCAATTTCTCGATTAGTGTTTCAGTTCAAAATTTATTTTTGGCTGTTTTTAATAGTTTCCTTGTCTGCTGGTACCATCTATCTGGGATACATATTCAATTTTTAACTTGAAATTTTAATATATTATGTTAAAATATCGTTTCTTAATCTGATAAATTTACCTTTTTATTGTTTCAGAACCCGAAGATATGTGCTTTCTTTCCATAGAACAACATATTGGTTTTGTTTGTTTGTTTGTTTGTTTGTTTTTCATTTTTGACCTTCTTCTGTTGGGAATATGGCTCCACACACTAGCAATATATTCATGAGTATATTTCTTTAAATGAGTGTTTTTCTCATTAATATTTTTAACTCTTTTCTTCTTAATATTGCACTAGGAATTGTGTGCAACAGATATCACACATGAGGAAAATAATTTATTATGATTTTACTGTCAATAGAGGAAAAATTGAATTGTGTTGGAGATATTGTTTTTATTTCCAATCAAGATTTGGGAAACTTTCTCTGCTCCAGTCCTTGGAAACATTCTAGGTCAGGAAAAAAAAAAATTGTCTATAATCCACATAAATAATCTGGCTTTTTAAAGGACTACTGGGTAGAAATGCTATAAACTCCTATGATTTAGTGTCTCTGTCATGGGAACTATCTTTTGGTGCTATGGTCTTTACATTTCTAAAAATTTCTTTCATGGAGGACCTATTAGACTGATGAATTGATCAATTAATTGTCTTTTCTGTTATACCGTCTCTCTTTTCAACAACAACAAAAAATGCCTTATCAGTTTTGTTGGTGCTTATTCTCCACTTGCCTATTTGTATTTGTTTCTCTTTGACAGACAGAATGAAGGTGTTGAGTAAGAACAATTTCATTTTCCCATTTGAGATACATTTTAATATTATTTCTCCACCAAAGTCTTGCTTCTCAGAAAACAAACAATTGCTAATGAAAAACATCTTACTTGTATCACAATCTTTTTCACCTCCCTAGCAGGGCAGCTGTTGATCTTTATTAATTTTCCACCTCTATTACACCTTGGTAAAATTTGGAGCCTGGAACTGAATGGACCCTGACACTTCACAGAAAAAATGATGAAGATTCATTCACTCTTCCCACTATATCGAGGCTCTCTTTCCCTGACTCAAAATTACTCAGTTCCTGTAATGATTCTGTATTACTCTTTTACTTAGATTGTTAGTATGCAATTGCATGTGTATCTTGCCTTAAACCTTTTTATGCTTAGCATATACCATCTGGTGTGCCAAAATATACAACACCTGGATTCAAATTTTGGATTGTAAATCCATCTGGCTCCAGATTCCAGCAGTATATTCATGAGAATATTTCTTTAAATGAGTGTTTTTATTACTAATTGCTTAACTTTTAAAATATGACTGTATAAAAGTAGTGTTTTCTGAAGGAAAATAAAGTAAAATCCACATCATAAAAAATTTATACCAACGAGAAACACAAACATAACTGGCAAGAGAAAAATATTAAAGACCTAAAACATCTCCAGGGGTTTGGATCACAGAATGGTAGCTAGATTCTTGTGTTTAGAACATATACATAGTAATAAGCAAATCAAGAGGGTTTATTAGGAAAGATTGTCCTGGCAATCAGGTGTAGGATACGGAGAATGCCCTGAATGAAGTCAAGTGGAGTGGATAGTACTGTTGACATGGACAGAGCCATGACAAAGCTTGAAGTCTCCAGTCCATGTGATACTGGTGAAGGCTTTTCTCATGATATAGGCTCAGAGTTGGTTAAAGCATTCTTTCTCTAGTCCAAATTCATGTGTTTATAGAGAAGAGATCAGTATGTAAAAAACAAACAGTAATAAAAACTGCATGGTACTGGCATAGAAACCAGATGGTGGATCAATGGAATTGAATAGAAGATCCAGAAATAAACCCACACACTTATGGACACCTGAGTTTTGACAAAGATGCCAAAAAACACAGTGGAAAAAAGATAGCATATTCAACAAATGGTGATAGATCTAACTGGATATCTATGTGAAGAAAAATGCAAATAGAGCCATACTAATCACCCTGCACAAAACTATATCCAAGTGGATCAAAGACATCAATATAAAACCAGACACACTTAACCTGAAGAAGAAAAATTGGAAAAGAACCTTGAACTCATTGGCACAGGAAACAACTTCTTGAACAGAACTTCAACAGCACAGGCTCTACAATCAATAAATGAGACCTCATTAAATTGAAAAGCTTCTGTAAAACAAAGAAAACTGTCATTAGAACAAAACAACAGTTAACAGATTGAAAAAGGATCTTCACCAACCCTACATCTCACAGAGAGCTAATATCCAAAATATATATAGAACTCAAGAAGTTAAACAGCAAGAAATCAAGTAATCCAATTAAAAAATGGAGTACAGAGCTAAACAGGGAATTCTCACTAGAGGAATATTGAATGACAGAGAAACACTTACTCTTGCCTGATGCGTCTAAAACAAAAAGGGGGAACTGTAGAGAGCTGCAGAATGCTATGCCTTAAAGATGGAGCTGGTTTCCGCCTTCCACCTTCCCGATGGTGAGTGCTCTCTGTCACGAACAACTCCACATTTGGCTAAGGCCGAGGATCTGGCTTGCTTCCATGTATGTGGACCTATCTGCATTGCCCCCGTGGCATGCCTGGGTTGGCTACCCAGAGGCTATTTAAGGTGTGGGCTGGCTTTCCCCGGGGTCCGAGGATTGTTCAATGTTCCTGAATAAACTGCATTGAAAAAAAAAAAAAAAAAGAAATGCTAAATGTCCTTAGTCATCAGGAAAATTCAAATCAAAACGACCCAGAGATGTTATTTTACACTCACCAGAATGGCCAAGATCAAAAATTCAAGTGACAATACATGCTGGAAAGGATGTGAAGAAAGGGGAACCCTCCTCCATTGCTGGTGGGAATATAAACTTGTAAAACCACTGTGGAAATAAATCTGGTGCTTTCTCAGACAATTAGGAATATTGCTTCCTCAAGATCCAGCTATATCACTCTTAAGCATATATCCAAAACATTTTCAAGTACACAACAAGGATATTTGCTCAATCATGTTTGTAGCAGTTTTATTCGTAATAGCCAGAATCTGAAATCAACCCAGATGTCTCTCAGTGGAGGAATGGATATAGAAATTGTGGTACATTTATACAATGGAATATTACTCAGCCTTAAAAGCAAGGAAATAATGAAATTTTCAGGCAAATGGTGGGAAGTAGAGAAGATCATCCTGAGTGAGGTATCCCAGAAACTGAAATACACACATGATATATCCTAACTGATAAGTAGATATTAGACATATAACATAGGATAATCATTCTAAAATCTGCACACCAAACAAAGCTAATCAAGAAGGAGGACCCTGGGTAAGATGATCAATCCTCATGCAGAAAGGCAAATGGGATGGACTTCAGAAGACAAAGAAAATAGGGAACAGGATAGGAGCCTATCACAGAGGGCCTCTGAAAGACTCTACCCTGCAGGCATCAAAGCAAAGGCTGAGACTCATAGCCAAACTTTGGGCACAGAATCTTATGAAAGTAAGGAGAGATAGAAAGACCTGGAGACAACAGGAGCTCCACAAGGAGAGAGAAAAAAAAATTGGGCCCACGAATCTTTTCTGACACTGATACTCCAATCAAGAACCATGGAGAAAACCTAGAACCCCTGCACAGATGTAGCCAATGGCAGCTCAGTGTCCAAGTACTTGGCTCACAATGCTAGGCTTTGCCTTTCTCTTCTTTCGTTGGACACTCGTTCCTGTGTTCTTCTCTACTAAGCTAGATATAGATAGCATTTTTCTGTTTTCTTCTCAACTTCGTTCAGTAACATTGTTATGCATTTTCATGTACTTAGTTTACAATGCTGGGCTTCGCCTTTCTCTTCTTACCTCACATTGAAAGATTATATGTATCATGTTCCAAACTAGGAGTCATGACACTCATTGCCAAGCCAGAGATATGTCCCTTCAAGTCATTGAACAAGGGGTTCAAATACCAGCCCCCCAAAGAACTTAGTTGTTGTTAATCTCCTTGTTTTTCTGTCAGAACATGAAGCTAAGACAATATTGCTGAAGATAACATATAATACTTGCATAACATGGAGAAATCAAACTTTTCCTGAGCTGGATATGCTGTCCTGGGGGCTAGCTTTCATAGTTAGAGGTTGCTATGGAAGGTGTTTACCAAAGAAGATAAGCTAACAACAATTCTACCTTGTAGAACTTGAGAACCACAGTAAAGACTAGGTTGACAAGATATCCACAATGGTGTGATAGTGGCACTTATATTTTGCAGATAACCAGTAGTTGTCTCTTTGGCTGCCAGAAACTCATGCCTGATACTGTACACCTAGACAGAAACCACAGCTCTAGAGAACATAAGCTGCAGAGGAGAACCTACCATGTTATTGAAATATTTTCATATGCAACGCCTTTTTAAATAATTTTCTCCAACCCATAGACTAATACAACTCTCCATGTTCTTCAGTAAAACTTTCTTCCAAAGAAGAAATCATTAGAGATTTCCACAACTGTTGAAATGCAAAGAAAAAGTGACCAATAGATGCATGGTCTGAGTTGGGCTACCTATAACAAAACTCTTATAGTGTTATTGTCCATGTATATTTTCAGGACTGAACATTTGCTATTGGATAACAAATTGAAATGTTTCTTTTTGTGAAGTAAAAAGTTGTAATTATATTTTTAGGAACACATAGCATAAAAAAAAAACAGAAGTCTATGTATTTGAAAGGAAAATGGGGGGTATATGCTAGGGTTTGGAGGAGTTAAGGGAAGGATAAATAATATAATCACACAATAATATGAAAACCTTTGGAGCCTACCTTAAGAATATTAGAAAATCAAGGCTATGGAAGGGTGAGTGGCATGATTGTAAAAGCCTGAGGACAAAGGTGACTGCTGTGACATAACGTATTCTCTACAGAAGATTGATATTATACAAGACCAACAAATACCACACTAGTTGATAATCAGGCTTAATGGAGATAAATTTTATATAAAACACTACACACAGTCAATGGCTGCTGAGGGGAAAATAATCAGATTTTTTTTTCAGGAAGAAGTCTTCACTTCTGAGGGGGCCGTC
Organism: Meriones unguiculatus; assembly: GCF_030254825.1. Taxonomy (NCBI): domain Eukaryota; kingdom Metazoa; phylum Chordata; class Mammalia; order Rodentia; family Muridae; genus Meriones; species Meriones unguiculatus. The sequence continues at coordinate 43,692,440 of NC_083352.1, forward strand.
TTAAACATTTGCAAATGAGGACAACACTGAACTCAGTGGGATGAGCTACACATATGTATGATGATCAAGTCTTTAATAATACACACATTAAAATTGGCATATTAGTTAATATTAGATAATTAGTTGTATCTATGTCCACACAGACCTAGGTATTAAGCAGAGGGTATTTGTCTGTGAGTTTATTTCTCACACAAATGATATTGGAACAGGAAAATAAAAGTAAAGATTAGTCCTTTTCCTCTATAAAATCTGACAAAGGAAAGGACACAATATTTCCACTATGATATAGTCCTGAAAATATATAATTCCTTGCATTTAAACTCATTTCCATCTATATTTTCTACACATTCTTTATATGTCCATGTCACTTATATTTCCAGGTGACAGTTGCTTAAATTTTGAGATGATATCTTGCTAGTAGTCATTATTAATGCCGTTACTTTATTGACTGAAAAATAAATGCATGCGGTTTATATGTTGTACCAAGGATTATGTTTCTTACTCTTTAGCATTTCAGGTGTTCATTTTACTCTTTTTTTATAATTAATATAATCATCGCATGGAGTGTGTGACTTGGAATTAAATTTATTCTAGAAGGAAGGAAAATATCTAAAATAAAGAGCTATAAATTTTCATTGTTATAGCTTTTACTTTTAATCATTATTTGATTCTTATATGGTTCTGTAGGCACTTGATTTTTGGAACCATCATAATTACATTCTTTTGAATTTAATTGTAACTTACTGTTCACATAATTATGATGTCACTTTTAATTTGCATTCACTTAAGAGACTAGATTCCAATGCAGCCACTCCTGATGAGATCTAATTGACTAGGATCAAAAGGAAGGAAAAGAAGACCTCTCCTATCAGTGGACTTGGGGAGGGGCATGAATGCAGAGGGTGGAGGAAGGGAAGGATTGGGACCCGAGGAGGGAAGGAACCATGGGGGGAAACAAAGTGAACAAAGTGTAATTAATGAAGAATTAAAAAAATAAAAAACACAAAAAAATAAAAATAAAAAGAGACTAGATACATGATTGTAGCCTCTTAGAAACATATATATATATTCACATTAAAATGTTGAAGTCAAATTTTATTCTTTCACATGTTACTGTCATCTGAAATTTCAACATGTTTTCTGTATTGTTTTTGACTCTAGTGTAATATTAAGAAAATATTTCACTGTGTTTTGCCTTATAAGTATTTCAGTCTGAATCACAGGTGACAACATGGTTTCTTTGGATGAGAATTTATCTTGAAGGCATCTTCAGTTTACTTTCAACAGATTCACAACTCCCAAAGGGAAGGGTTTAAGAATTTTTTCAAAATCATCACAAGTTATCACTTAGATATTATTGTGTCAATTCCTATTCACAACTTGTCTAATTCAGTGATTTTATATAAAAAATCTCCTAGGAGTGAAGGTACTCTATTTTGTGATCTCTGTGTTTATTTAAGAGATGAAAATTAACACAAATATAAGTAAATGAAAAAAAGTTGAGTATTATGAACATCTCAAAGTAAGTCACTGGTGCCCAGTTCTTTCTACAGGTGAAGATGGAAGTGCTGTGTCTTAGTGTGGGTTGAAAGCTTACACTTCAACATATATGTGAATTTGTCATATTACATTGGAACATTTAAAAAGGGAGGTGGGTAATAGTAAACACGGCTAATTTTTTATATCACAACATCTAAACGGTAATCTATGTTTTGTGAGTATCTGTGAAATAAGAAATAATGATGCTTCACTCTGTGGAGAGTTCCACTTATCTTTGAAACTAATGATAAGAATTATTGCTTAAAGCTTGGCACAAATAAAAGGAATATTTAATGGTATTAAAATGAACCGTATTTTTTTGCCATCATGCATTTCAACAACTTAAATGTTTTATTAAGTCTTAATATCTCAACATTTGTCTATATTCTGCATAACAAAATGAACTTCTCTTCCCTCCTTCTCTCTCCCCCTTTCTCTCTCTCTCTCTCTCTCTCTCTCTCTGTAAGTTTGTGAAAGACAGAGAAGTCAACCTCAAGAAGTGTGAAAACTCCTCCAGTGCTGTGTACATTGCTAAATAGGCTATCCCTGACTGCCAAATGCCACTAGGGATACACCTGTCTCTGCCTTCTCAATGCTTTGATTAATATAGTGGATAACACTGTTTCTGACCTATGGTGTGTGGGCTCTGGAGGATCACACCATATTTAAGGTATATGAGATAACCCTGGAAACAGGACTTATTCTTAAATTAGCTTATTATAAAGAACTAAGGTCGTGCTAAGAATGAGTATTTGTGTTTTGATGAGAAAATGCTTCTTTTTTCTAAAAAAAATAATACTTTTACGAGCAATAATATGACTAAAATAAAGCAGGAATTCATATGGTATAATTCTGAAAAATGTTAGTTATTACATTAAAAAGAAGAGATAAAAGCCATTTAAGGCATTAAATGTACTAGAATAATACACAACATTATACTGACCAATTTCATTTTTGTGAATTATTTTGGTTAAAACCCATGTCACTAAATTATATGAGCATCATACTGTTTTTGTACCAAATTTGGTTCACTATTCCACTGAGCTATATGATTTCATGGTATTAATGTATTAAAATCTATTCTCATATATTCCTACCCAATTCACTGAATGAAAAATGTACCGGAAATGATGATGACGACAAATTCTTTGTGATATTAAGAAGACAATATTGTGTCCTCAGTAATTTTATATGTGTGTATGTATATATGTACATATATATATATATATACATATATATATATATATAATCTTGATATTGAGGAAACAACATTTAATTTCACGGTAAATTATAGATTTAAATTGTTTAATACCAACTTCTATTTTATAAGAATTTTTACCAATAATATCTATAAATTTTAAAACTCATATATAGATGGGACCTAGGAACCCTGTTCAAATGTAGCCATAGCCAGCTCAGTCTCCATGTGGGTTCCCTAGTAAGAGGTGAAGAGATAGCCTTCTATGAACTTGGTTGCCTGCTCCTTGATCACTACTCCCTTGTTTTCATTGTTTGTTTTTTAATATAGTATTTCATATTAATTGCAGTTTATTCACTTTGTATCCCACTATAACCACCCCTCAATACCACCATCCCTCCCTCGTCTCCTGCCATGCCCCTCTCCAAATTGATTGATAGGGTGGGTCCCTCCTCCCCTTCCATCTGAACCTAGTCTTTCAGATCTCATCAGGACTAGCTGCATTGTCTTCCTCTGTGGACTGGTAAAGCTGCACCCCTCTCAGGGTGGGTGATTAAAGAGCAGGCCACTGAGTTCATATCAGAGACAGTCCCTGTTCCCATCACTAGGGAACCCAATTGGACAATGACCTACCATGGGCTACATTTGTGCAGGGGTTCTAGTTTATCTCCATACATGGTCCTTGGTTGGAGTATCAGTCTCAGAAAAGATTTCTGGGCCCAATAATTTTTCTCTCCTTATGAAGCTCCTGTCCCCTCCAGGTCTTTCCATCTTTCCCTTTTTTCATATGATTCCCTGCACTCTGGCCAAAGTTTGGCTATGAGTCTCATTCTCTGCTTTGATACCCTGTTGGATATAGTCTTTCAGAAGCCTTCTGTGGAAGACTTTTGTCCTGTTGCCTATTTTCTTTCTCTTCCTATGTCCAACCTGTTTTCCTTTTTTTGTGGGGATTGATCATCTTACCCAGGATCCTCTTTCTTGCTTAGCTTCTTTAGGTGTACAGATTTTAGTATGTTTATCCTATATTATAGGTCTAGTATCTACTTACAAGTGAGTATATACCATGTGTGTCTTTCTGCTACTGGGATAACTCTCTCCCTATGATCTTTTCTAGTTCCCACCATTTGCCTGCAAATTTCATTATTTCCTTATTTTAAATTGCTGAGTAGTATTTCATTGTGTAAACGTACAACAATTTCTGTATCCATTCCTCTGTTGAGGGACATCTGGGTTGTTTTCAGATTCTGGCTATTACAAATAAAGCTGCTATGGAACAATCAATAAATGGGACCTCATGAAACTGATGAGCTTCTGTAGGGCAAAGGACACTGTCATCAGAACAAAATGTCAGCCTACAGACTGAAAAAAGATCTTTATTAACTGTATATCTGATAGAGGGCTAAAATCAAGAATATATAAATAATCAAGAAGTTAAACAGCAACAAATCAAATAACCTAATTAAAAATTGGGGTACAGGGCTAAACAGAGAATTCTCTATGAAGGAATATCAAATGACAGAGAAACACTTAAAGAAATGTTCACTGTCCTTTGTCTTCTGGGAAATGCAAATGAAAAAGACCCTGAGATTTCACATAGCATCCATCAGAAAGGCTAAATTAAAAACTCAAGTGACATCACATGCTGGAGAGGAGGTGGAGAAAGGAGAACCCTCCTCCATTGCTGGTGGGAATGTAAACTTGTACAACCACTTTGGAAATCAATCTGGCACTTTTTCAGACAATTAGGAATAATGCTTCCTCAAGATCTAGCTATACCACTCCTAGGCATATATGCAAAAGATGCTTAAATATATATCAAGGACATTTGATCACTACTCTCTTCTGAGGCAACCTAATCTGCCAACAGAGGAAGAGGATCCAGACTGTCCTGATGAGACTTTATAAACCAGGGTCAAACAGTAGGGGAGGAGGACTTCCCCTATCAGTGGACTAAAGAAGAGTTATAGGAGAGGAAGAGGGAAGGTGGGTGGGGCAGGGAGGAGATGGGGGAGAAAGATGAAACTAGGATACAAAGTGACTAGATTGTATATAATAATAATAATAATAATTAATATTTTTGTAAAAAATACTTATAAAAGTAGATTTTCAATACAATTGTTTCAAATTCATCATTGACAAGTATGTAATAATATATATAGCCAATGATGGAAATGATGAGGAAGTACTCTATGACTATAGTTTCATATTTATTTTAAAGGCTAACCCATTTTTTTTCTTTCTACAGAGCAGTTTTACCTTAGATTCCATTCTTAGCCTGGAGCTCCCAGAATAACTGGTAGATATAATATGCCTGACTAGACAACTTTAAAACAAAATCTACTTCCTTAACAAAGGCATTTCCCACATCAAAATTCTAGACTATCACTTTATTTTCTAGGCAATTTTAGCCTACAACTAGAGGAAACAACTTTCAGTCCTTCCAGCAAATCAGGATGAAATTCAGCGTCCTTCCCATCAATTATTATTGATTGCTTTCCTCAACTTTATGTTGCAATTTTTAAACGTTTTGTTTTGCTCATTTGATAACTTTTCTTACTATAATGGCCAGGCTGACCCTGAAACCATTTGTCTACTATTTTCTCTACAGAAGTTATACTCTGTCCTTAAATAACTACTCAGTCTTTGTCTAGATAAAAGATTCAAGAAACACAATATATGGATGTTTTAACTTTCTCAGAGGGACTAAGAGGTGTGTTAATAATGGACATTAAGTTCAGATTTCTGGTAGAAACTCTGCATTAGTCTGTTCTTCCACTCAAAGAAAATAGTTTCCCTTCCTTAAGTTTTCCACTAAAGTTCTTGATCACAAGATGATCATAATTATGAATTATGTGTGTGTGTTCGTGTGTGCTAAAAATAGGCATAGTTTTATGTTTTTGTAGAAGAGTTTTATTTTGCTTTGAACAATGAATGCATCCTAATTTTTGTTGTTGCCCATTTTACAACTAGTGATTTATAGAATGCATGACAATTTTATTCCTTTTTTTTAAAATGTACTTAACAAGGACAATTTACATTTTTCATCCTACTTCTCGTATATCCCTATGATTTTTCTTTGCCAAATGTCCTGTAAAAGAATGACAACACTGCATGTTTAAGTCTCATATTCTCTTCTTCTCAGTCCTGGCATTCTAGACCTCCATGTGAGTGATCCTTAGCTGGCCTGCTTTACGATTGGTCCTATACCATAGTGCTTACTTGCTCTTAAAATGAATTATTCATATGAGACTTTAAAAGATTCCTCAAATGAAAATTTACTTGGAATTACATTTTTCTTAATATTTTATTTTATGAGTATAGGTGCTTTCCTACCTGCATGTCTGTGCCCCACGTGTGTGCCCACAGAGACCAAAGAAGCTAACAGATGCCCCAGAATTGGGTTCTTTCTCCTGACACTTAATTTACCTATGCAGATCTTACTGAAGAAAGTATGTGTTTTAAACATGTGTCCAAAAATGTATAACCTATTATTATCAAATATATTTAGCATAACAAAAATCCATCCCATGAGGGATACTTGAACATAAACCGCAAATTGTTCAAGTTTTCTATGTTATATGAAGCGATCCATTTTAATACTTTGCTGACAAATTCTTCACAGTATGTAACTACACAGACTACTACACAGACTACTGGACTTCTCTTGGATGCACACATTGTTTTGTTTATAACTATAATATAATTTGATATCCAAAATTGTAACATGCTACCTTTAAAAGGACATCTAAGCATTGAATTTAAGTAATTCTTATAGAATGATATTTATAAATCATTTCCAGGACAGAGCAACTAAAATGTATTGAACTCTAATATTGTGAAGGTATTTTCATTTACACTTCGATTTATAAAATTCATAAAAATTCTTATTTTAGACTCTTTGCACACAGAGGTTTCATGGTATATCCTCTTATATTATTGTATTTATATTTCAATTGTTTCTGATTTATCATGTGCATTTCAACTCATGAAATCTTTATTATCACAATATTGGGTTTACTTAACATGAAGAGGGAAATTATAACATACTCACTTGCCTATGAGCACATGGAATTTATACATCTATCTCATTTTATATTTAAAATGTTTGTATTTTACTGTTTTGTTGTATTGGTGTAAGCCATGAAATAACTATAAAAATTTTAGGAAAGAAAATCGTAAATATTCATCTAAATTTGAGTAAATCCAGAAATTTTTGTTAAGGATATTACAATCTGAGGTTTATTTTTTTTTTCTTATTCAGAATGCCAAGTATTACATTTCCCAGTTTTTATTTTGTGGAACTGAGAATAATGTGTGGTTGGATTTTGGAAATTATATTTGAGATATATATTTTCAGGAATGGGGAGAAAACTAAGCAGTTAAGAGAACTTGCTACCTTTGTGCAGGACAGACTTGCATCCCCATCACCCACGTAGTATCTAGTAGACATCTGTATCTACAGTTCCAGGGGACATCACAAAGTGATACATTCATTTGCACCCGTCAGCACCAGGAACATATATATATATGTTTTATATATATATAAACATATATATAACATATATATATCACATATATATGTATAAAATATATACATATATGTGTTTTCTATATATACATATATATAACATATATATCACATTCATGTGATATATATAACATATATATGTGTTTTATATATATATAAAACACATATATATGTATAACATATATATAACATATATCACACTCAAGACAAACATGCAACCAACACTCAAACATATGAAATTTTTAAATATTAAAATGAAACACTTTGTCTACTATTTATGACTAATTATTCTACGGTTTCTAATTATAATTAAGAAAACAAATAGCAATAATTAAACACAAAGAACTATAAGTTACAGTTGTAATTAGCATCATACCAAAAGAATTTTTACCATAATTTTCAATAATTACTTTTTTAGGATTTCTAGTACTTAGCCATATGAATTTATACATGAGGAGCATGAAAGCTACATCATCAACTTATTCTTCCTAATTGAAAATTAATGTCAACTATATTTTAACACATGTTAGAAAAATTAATATGTACATGGTTGAGGTTAAAGTTGTACATGCTGAACTTTAGTCATCATAGATTTATAAGGACATTAAATATGTATGTATTTGTAAGAGTTCTTAGCAACCATTACATTTGAATTGTTAGCTGAAATGTACCAAAATTATCTTATTAAATATTATTCTTTCTGTATCCATTCCTCTGTTGAGGGATATCTAGGTTGTTTCCAGCTTCTGGCCATAAGGAATAGAGCTCCTATGAACATGGTTGAACAAATGTCCTTGTTGTATACTAGGGCATATTTTGGATATATGCTTAGGAGTGGCATAGTTGGATCTTTAGGAAGCACTATACCTAACTTTCTGAGCAAGTGCCAGATTGATTTCCAAAGTGGTTGTAAAAGCAAAAAGATACACATGGTATATACTCCCTTATAAGTGGATATTAGCCAAATAATATAAGATAAACATACGAAAATCTATACCCCTAAAGAAGCTAATAAATAAGAAAGACCCTAGGGCAGATGCTTAATACTCATTCAGAAGGAAAGATGTGATAGACATGAGAAGCAGCGTAAGACAGGGAATGGGACAGGAGTCTACCACTGAATGCATCTGAAAGACTCTGATGATCAAGGTATGGAGGGAGAGGCTGAGACTTATAACCAAACACTGGGCAGAGTGCAGGGAATCTTATGAAAGAAGGGGGAGATAGAAACACCTGGAGCAGACAAGAGTTCCAAAAGGAGACCAACAGAGCCATAAAAACTGAGTCCTGGTGGCTCTGAAGATCATGATACCCAACCAAGGACAAGGCATGGAAAGGACCTAAAACCCCGGATCAGATGTAGACTCACTCAGAGGACTAGGGGAAGGGCATAGGAGGAGAAGAGGGAGGGAGGGTAGGGAGGGAGGGTAAGATTGGGAGGAGATGAGGAAGGGTGCCACAACCAGGATACAAATTGAATAAATTGCAATATATGATAATAAAAAAAGAAAAAATATTATTCTTTTGGTGCTGGAGAGATGGCTCAAGTTGTCAAGAGCACTTATTGCTGTTCTGAAAAGGTCCAGAGTTCAATTTCCAGCATTTATATGACATTTCACAGTGACTGATGCCATTTTCTAATAAGCACATACATATGCAGACAAAATACATGTATACAGAAAATAAAAATAAATAAATTAGTATATTTTTTAAATAAGCAGGACATGGTGACACGCACCTGTAATCCCAGCATGTGATGGGACCAATCCAAGTTCTCTTCAAAAGAAGCAATTGCAGTTACATCATGAAACATATCAGCTGTCCTTGAACAATGAATTTTTAATGAATTTCTAATGTTTAATGTAGACACCTCACCTATTATAGTATTCTGAAGTATAGACAATTTGTATGCTATATAATGATGAAAGCAATTGAATTTGAGATAAGACATGTTATATAGAATGCAACATCACTCCTTGTCTATCACTAAAAAAATGTGATATATAAAAATGTAGGAATTTCTTTTTTAAATTTAATTTTATTTATATATTTATTTATTACAATTTATTCATTTTATATACCTGCTGAAGCCCCCTCCTTTGTCTACTCCCAGTCCCACCCTCCTTCTCCCTTCTCCACCATGCCCTCTCCCTAGCCCCTGATAGAGGAGGACCTCCTCCCCTTCTATCTGACCCTATCTTATCAGGTCTCAACAAAGCTGGCTGCATCATCTTCCTCTGTTGGCTGGAGAGGCTGTATCTCACAGGGGGAGGTGTCAAAGAGATGGCCATTGAGTTCATGTCAGAGACCACCCCTGTTAGGGAACCTCTTGGAAACTGAGCAGCCAATAAGCTTCCTTTGAACAGGGGGTCTAGGTCCTCTCCATGCACAGTCCTTGGTTGGATTATCAGTCTCAGCAGGCTTCTTTGGGCCCAGGTATTTTGACTGTGTTGTTCTCCTTGTGGAGTTCCTGATCTCTTCAGATCTTTCCTCTGAAAGTCTCTACCCACCAGGGTATCAAAGAAGATACTGAGACTAATAGCCAAACTTTTGGACAGAGTGCCAGAATCCTTTTGGAAGAAAAAACAAGAATTTCAATGTGTTTTTTCCAAGTGAGAGAATTATGCTAGTTTCAGCAAAGAAAACCTACTGTGTATTCTTAACACAAGGCTAAAAGAGGATAAGTCAGTATAATGAAGGTACTAAGTAAGTATTTAGTAATGACAGTAAAAAAAACAAGCAACTAATTCAAATGATTTCCCCTTAGTCTTTGGTCAAATTCAAATTCACTGACTTTATGTTTTCTAAGTATTGGAGGAGAATGAACTGAAAGGCTTGGAAATCTTGACTTATTCGCATGACATTTAACATTGGGTATTGTAGTATATGTGATGCTTATATGAATATGATTTTGAAAAGAAAATTGATGTGTCTGGAACCCTATGAATAAAACTTATAATTCTATTATAAAAGAAACTTAAGAATGCAAATTCATTGAATGACATATAAATGTTCACTAGCCATTATTGCTTTTCAGTTTTTAGAGTAAAAATGGTAAAATTATTTTCTCACATTTTAGAGGGGGAATGTACATCAGAACTGCATTTAGAAAAGGCCAGGAAAAATTATATTAAAAAGTCCAGTCCTCTCAATCAGTAAAATGCAAAGGGAAGCCTTGAACAGCATCCTCTGAAAGGTGATGCTAGCTGACCTAGAGCTTCCTTCTATTCCCAACCATCGTAAACCAGACTAGACCTGGTTTACACACACACACACACACACACACACACACACACACCATCAGAGGGTCTATATATGATTTCAATGAGCTGATTGATTTCTTCATCGCTCTGGGTAACATTTAATAAAAAATTAATGTTATTAAAATCACAAATTTGCTCTTAGAGCCTGTGCTGTTGGTGTTCTGTTCAGGAAGTTGTCCCCTGTGCCAATGAGTTCTAGGCTGTTCCCCACTTTTTTTTCCAATTGATTTAGGGTATCTGGTTTTATGTTGAGGTCTTTGATCCACTTTGACTTTAGTTTTGTGCAGGGTGATAAATATGGATCTATTTTCATTTTTCTGCATGTAGACATCCAGTTGGTCCAGCACCATTTGTTGAAGATGCTGTCTTTTTTCCATTGAATGGAATTGGCTTCTTTGTCGAATATCGAGTATTCATAGGTGTGTGGATTTATTTCTGGGTCTTCTATGCGGTTCCATTGATCCTCCTTTCTGTTTCTATGCCAGTACCATGCAGTTTTTATTACTGTTGCCCTGTAGTACAGCTTGAGATCAGGAATGGAGATACCTCCAGATGATCTGTTGTTGTACAGGATCGTTTTGGAGATTCTGGGTTTTTTGTTTCTCCATATGAAGCTGAGAATCTTTTTTTCAAGGTCTTTAAAGAATTGAGTTGGTATTTTGATGGGAATTGCATTGAATCTGTAGATTGTTTTTGGCAGTATGGCCATTTTCACAATGTTAATCCTACCAATCCATGAGCACGGGAGATCTTTCCATCTTCTGATATCTTCTTCGATTTCTTTCTTCAGAGACTTGAAGTTTTTCTCAAACAGGTCTTTCACTTGCTTGGTTAGGGTCACACCAAGGTACTTTATGTTATTAGTGGCTATTGTGAAGGGTGTTGTTTCCCTAATTTCTTTCTCAGCCTTTTTGTCTTTGGTATATAGGAGGGCTTCTGATTTTTTTGAGTTGATTTTGTATCCTGCCACTTTGCTGAAGGTGTTTATCCCTCATGAAACTGAAAAGTTTCTGTAAAGCAAAGGATACCGTCATCAAAACAAAACGACTGCCTACAGATTGGGAAAGAATCTTCACTAACCCTTTATCTGACAGAGGACTAATATCCAGTATATACAAAGAACTAAAGAAACTGAAAAGCAGCAAACCAAGTAATCCAATTAAAAAATGGGGAACAGAGCTAAACAGAGAATTTTCGACAGAGGAATATCGAATGGCAGAAAAACACTTAAAGAAATGCTCATCCTCATTAGCCATCAGGAAAATGCAAATCAAAACGACCCTGAGATATCACCTTACACCCATCAGAATGGCCAAGATGAAAAACTCAAGCGATAACACATGCTGGAGAGGTTGTGGAGAAAGGGGAACCCTGCTCCACTGCTGGTGGGAATGTAAACTGGTACAACCACTCTGGAAAGCTATCTGGCGCTTTCTAAGACAAATAGGAATAGTGCTTCCTCCAGACCCAGCTATACCACTGCTAGGTATATACCCAAAGTTTGTTCAAGTACACAAAAAGGACACTTGCTCAACCATGTTTATAGCAGCTCTATTTGTAATAGCCAGAACCTGGAAACAACCCAGATGTCCATCAACGGTGGAATGGGTACAGAAATTGTGGTATTTTTATACAATGGAATACTACTCAGCAATCAAAAAGGAGGAAATCATGAAATTTGCAGGCAAATGGTGGGATCTAGAAAAGATCATTCTGAGTGAAATATCCCAGAAGGAGAAAGACAAACATGGGATATACTCACTTATATAGACCTATAAGATATGATAAACATAATGAAATCTATACACCTAAAAAAGATAATCAATTGAGCGGACATGGGGTAAGATGATCAATCCTCATTTAGAAAGACAGATGGGATGTGCATTGAATGTATGACAAGAGTCTACTGAGCGCATCTGAAAGACTCTAACTAGCAGTGTTTTCAAAGCAAAGACTCATGACCAAACCTTTGGCAGAGTACAGGGAATCATAAGAAAGAAGGGGAGTTAGTCTGATGGGGAAAGGATAGGAGCTCCACAAGGACCCAATATATCTGGGCACAGGGTCTTTTCTGAGACTGACATTCAACCAAGGACCATGTATGGATATAACCTAGAACCTCCACTCAGATGTAGCCTGTGGTAGCTCAGTAACCAATTGGTTTCCCAAAGTGAGGGGAACAGGGACTATTTCTAACAGGAACTCGATGACTGGCTCTTTGGTCTCCCCACCCCCGAAGGGAGGAGCAGTCCTGTTAGGCCACAGAGGAGGGCTTTGCAGCCAGTCCTGAAGATACCTGATAAAACAGGATCAGATGAATGGGGAGGAGGTCCTCCCCATCAGTGGACTTGGAAAGGGGCACGGTGGAGATGAGGGAGGGAGGGAGGGAGGGACTGGGAGGGAATGAGGGATCGGGACACGGCTGGGATACAGAGTTAATAAAATGTAACTGATAAAAAAAAAGTTAAATAAAAAATTAAAAAAAAAATCACAAATTTGAATATTTGGGAAGATATTAAGATGATAATCCTAAAATATTTCTTAAAACACTAGTTTTATACCCTGTTGATATTGTTGTAATCAATGTTTCAGTTGATCATCTTTCAGCTGCTGAATTGAAAAAATGAAATGAAAATGAGTACAAACCCTGAACATACAAGCATCACTTTTTTTAGCTATAGGATTTATTGTAGGTACTTTTAAACAAAAGCAGAAAAAGAAGGATCAAATTTATTTCATTTCTTCTTCTCCTTCCTCCAACTCTTTCTATGTCCACCTGACTCTTTCTCAACTTTGTGATTTCTTATTTGTATTAAGGAATATGAATATGATGGTACAAATCTATATTCCATTACTTGATCACTTGGAAAGGGCATCTTGGACTACATACTAAATTATAGGTCAGCCTGGCACTGAGACCTTCAACAACATCAACAACAAAAAGTTTCCATTTGCATGTTCTTAAAACATGCGTCTTATCACTAATACCAACTTACATGTAGAATTCAAATAACTAGTGATAAAATGCATGTGGACCAGTAGCTGATACCATACATGTGATACAAAAAAGTTTCCATCCTCTCAGCAGTAGATTCATAGCATTATCTACAGTACTTTGCTTCACAAAAATTAATTACATGCAAGTACTTGCTCTAAAAATTACACACACACACACACACAAAGTGTAGGAAAAAGAGAATGAGACAGAGAGATACATTTAAAATCAATAGTATATTAAATTGTAGCCTGTTTTAAAATTTTATTGCAAAGCACTATGTGCACTTGATATGACTTTGCTAGAGAGAAATTCATACAAGACATACTATAGACTTATTGAGAGCACTGTTGCTGTGGTGAAAGTCCTGTGGTTGAGTCACTATTTATATATTATAATGCCAAATTTAAGGTTTGAATTCAAATATTTGCAACAGACTAGGAAAAGGCATTTTTCCCAAGTTAGCTTTCAGATATACTATTAAAATATATGTTTCATCTTTCCAGCCCTTGTAGGTTGGAAAGTTTTTCACCAAACCTATTTTATTTAGGGTTCTTAAGCACCTTTACCTTCCTTCCAATGCCCCACAATCCTAGATAGATTAGTAGGGAAAAGGACTGTAATTCTTTTTTATCTACTTCCTGCTGATTAGGGTCAATAGGTCATTAGGGGATTTCCAGACTCAGTCTTCAGGATACCAGCAGTACAGTTCAAAGGCAAACATGAAGCAATGAAAGCTGAAAAACCCAGCTGGATTGCCTGGAGAAGCTCTTTGGAACTTTTCTCTCTGTGAAGACAAGTATTAAAGCACGAAGAGCAGCACTGTGACGTTGATCCAAAAACTGATCATCTCCTCTGCCTGGGCCTTTATATATGTCATCTCCTCAAAACACAACCATGGATGTTCTCCGCTGGCCAAAGTCAAGCCCCTTGAAAGTCACAGCAAAACATCAAGTGCTCTCTCACAAGCTAACCTGGGTAAAACATCAAATACCCAGCTTGCAGAAAACCATCACTTGAGAAAATTCTTTAAGGAAATCATAAATTTCCACTTCAAGCCCTAGTTTACATTTCGTTGTTATTAAAGATTATGTTATGGATAAAAGAATGAAAATAGAATCACATGTTGCTATCACAATCCTATGAGGGACAGTTGGAAATGGTCTAAATACTGTATTGTTCAATAAATTACTAATGTTTAATAATGTTATTACATGATATGTGAGTTATTGTTCTCCATAAGAGAGAAAACCATAATCCCAATAAACGGAAATATAAAAATATTTATTTCAAGAATAAAATTTTATAGAACCCAGAGAGCATAAAGAAAACAGAACAAAATTTTTTGCTGCATGAATTCGTCTGACCTGGGTTGTTTAGATCAACATAAAGTAAAAGATATGCCACTAATTAATGGATTAGATCTTATGAAATTTTATATACTTATGTTATTTGCATGAAAACAGGTCATTTTAGAATTTCTAGTGTTTACTTTAGAAAGACTAATAATTGTGAAACTGGTAGAAGAAGAAATCTAAAGAGCAAATAACTACCTTTCTAAATGAATAAACATTTGACTACTTTAACATAACCAACCTGCCATGAGTCATGTTTTGCCTGGCTTGCTGCAAAAAAAAAAAAAAAGAGTGGGGGAGGATCCAAGATGGTCGCGACCAGCACTCACCATATCTGAGGGGCAGAGGATCTGAAACTCTGAAATTGGTGAGTGGAGGGGCAGCTAAACCCAGAACAATGACATCGAAGCTTCTGGGGAAATAGGGGACAAACCCTGAGCTGAGACCATTAGGATTCATGTCAAACACGGAGTTCTTCCCAGACTTCTCTTGCTAATTGGGAAAAATACATATTATCTATGAGACTATGTGATACTTTCACAATGACACAGAAAAGGTATGGCTGTTGAATTTCCAAATAAGCTCAAGGCCATTTTCTAACATTCCCTATAATGTTAATGTATGAGTATTTTGTTTATTCAGTTTATAATTACTTTGAAAAACTATGACAGCGATTCTACTTGAGGAAGTATAGGAGCAGAAATTTCAGTACATTCTCATGCTGTTTGATGAAATTCTTAAAGAGATATGATATTCTGGGAATCGTGGATTCCAACTAAATCAAATGAGCTGTTTAACTGAAGTATCTCCCAACAGAGAACAGTTAATCTCCAGCTGCTTTTAAAAGTCCATGAAAGCCCTTTAGTGGGTATCTTATGTGTATGAATGAGTTGACCTCTGGATACTACAGAGGACATGGTTTAGAATGACTGTCCTACATGTGAGAAACGTATTGAAATATTTTATTTTTCATATCTTTTACTTTTTTTACAATGTAATCATGAATTTCTGACATCAAAAAAGGGGATTTTGTCCTACCACTGAAGCCAAATATGTCAACTAATCAAGAACGGAGATTATAAGTGCTACCATCTGTGTGCCCCAGGGCACAGAGTATCAAACAATGGGCAGATGCACTTAGAAATTCAAGCCAAGCTACAATTACATTCAGGGTTAATTTTATATGGTTTTCAGAAATTGTTCAAAGATGTATAACTCCAGATTCATTTCTAAATTTTCAACTTTAGGACAACTGTATAGCTTTTTATGTCAATCTGTGGCTCAAGATTTATGATCTAATTACTGAGCACACAAAATTTCTTTTAATCCAGATTGTTTCGCAGAAACACAGTAAGTAAAAGTGGCAGTAAGGGACATTTTATTGTTATTATTTTAAGAAAAAAATTATTTAACAACTTTAAGAAAGTAGAGAAAATAGTGATTCCTCTAAAAGAGATAATCCTTGCTATATATTTCATGAAAATAATGTTTTGTCTTCAATGTATACAGTAGAGTATATTTACTTAATGAATAATTCTAAACCATCAAATTCTATATCCACCCTTATTGAAACAATTCCAAAGTTAAGATCTCAGTAATATATTTATGTATACATGACCTGAATAATGAAAACACCAGCTAACATACAAAGGCTCAGGGAACATGGCAAAAGAATGTTTGGAAATATTACAAGAATAAGGGACCAAGACATGCTGTAAGATATGGCCTTCTATATATGACTGAACTTATCTAAAATATGGCCACCTAGCTAAGACCTAAATAATAACAACTCCAGTTGACATGTCAATGTAAATGGGGGAAGGGGAACTTTATGGGCTCCTAACCTTGAATGAAGAGATTCTCCAGGAAGAAGCCACTTGATAGTTTATCCAAATGAAATTGGTCACTGGTACCAGAAGCACACATGAGCATAGACTAAGTAGGCTCAGGTATCACCTCTGCAGAAGGAGCAAAATATGTAAATCCAGACAATGAGAAGGTTAGAAGCAGAAGATGGTAGGGACTGATATGATGTTATCTTCTGGCCAAGGAACACTGTATAGCATCTGTTGTTACCTGCACAAGACCTGAACAAATCAAAGTAGTGAAACAGTTCAGCATAGAAAAGGAGAAATGCTTCAAAGGACACATTCCTACCTGGAGAACTATTGGCAGATGGTGCTTGCTCCAAGAAAAATTGTCACATTGTGTGTATGGGGGAGTGGGGTGGCCACAGGTAAGTAGACCATGACTCAACTCAGTGGATGGTCCACAATAATGTACATTTAGGTAGCACTAATTGGACTAAATAAGTCAGAGAAAGAAAGAAAGAAAGAAAGAAAGAAAGAAAGAAAGAAAGAAAGAAAGAAAGAAAGAAAGAAAGAAAGAACGACCTGAAGTTGGGATAACAAAATGTCAGGAATGACCCTTAGAATTACAAATGAATAGTCGGGAGTAAAGATAATCTGGTTTCCATTAGGTTTAACAAAAGGGACAAGAGTGTTGTCCTAGCCTTGCTTCAGTGACTGACATGTAAGACTCATTTCCTCTGACATTGGCTGTTGCTTGCCAAACTCAGAGTTTATTTGAAATGTTTTTTTCCCATTTCTGGTTAAATTAAAAATCATTTTTTCTTTATGAAAGGTGCTAGATTTGTCAAGTCCTTCACCTTCATTTATTGGCATACACACGTTTTTATTTTGCCTTCTTTCTGTTAATGAGATACTTGTCACATTAATTGACTTTTGTGTTTTGAATTATCTTTTTTTCTCAGGGATAACTTACCCAGTCACAGAGTGTGATCTTTGCATTATGCGGTTGAATATAATTTACTATTTATTTTCTTGAGGACTATTGAATCCGTATTTTCCAAGATAATTGGTCAACGGTTTTACTAAAATATTTTAATCTGTTTTAGTGTCAGGAATGCTTGTCTTATAAAATGTATTGAAAATGGTCTGATATTTAAGTTTTTTTTTTTTTAGTATTTTGGGGGAAATGACATTTTAAAAAATATTCATAGATATCACTAATAAAAAGAAGAGATTCTGGAATATTTTTTCTTGTTTCCTGAGGCATTTTTATTGCTTACTAAATTTTCTACAGGATAAGTGTTTGTTCAGATTTTTCTGTAGTTAGATAATTCAATTTTGGCAAGTCACACTATGTCACTGAATTTCCTCCCAGGAACCTACCTTGTCTTAGGTCTCCGGCTTGTCCTAGAAATGCCCTCCCCTCCTCAGTTTCCCTTCTCTCTCCCAGCCCTCTAGCCCCCAGGCTCCTCTCCTTCCATATCTGAACCCTTCTCTTTTTCACTCCTCATACCCTCTCTCATCTAGTTCCCTCTCTTCATCTATTTCTGATGTCTATTCTCTTTCCCCTTACGAATGGGATTCACGAATCCTCCCTTGGACCCTGCAGGATATGAGAGTGACTCTAGCTGAGACTCCTAACAGCAGGGGACATGGAGAGTGAAGTGGCCACCTCCTAGCCAGGCAAAACTTCCAGTGGAGGGAGGAGGACACCACCCAATCCACAAAGCTGTCCTGCCTACAAGATATGCAGGGATAAATACAAACCAGAGAGTGAAGGAATGGCCAGCTAATGCCTGGCCCACCCTGAGACCCACCTGATGGGAGAGAGCCAACCCCCGACACAATTAATGATATCCTGCTATGCTTGCAGATGAGAGCCTACCATAATTATCCTCTGAAAGTCTCCACCCAGCAGCAGATTGAAACAGATGCTGAGACCCATAAACCAATATTAGGCGATGTTTGGAGATTCTGGTAGAAGAGCACAGGGAAGGATAGAAGGACCTTCAGATGATAAGAACTCCATAATAAGACCAACAGAGTCAACTAACCTAGGCCCATAGGAGCTTGCAGAAACTGAAGCACCAACCAAAGAGCATTCATGGACTGGAAACTGGAACGAAACATATATAACTGATTGGCAGCTTCCTCTTTATGCAGATCCCCTACCAGGAGAAGTGGGGAGCATGGACTGTCTCTGAAATGGACTCTGATGTCTGCTTTTGGATCACTTTCCACTAGCTGCCTTGTCTGGTCTCAGCGTAAGGGAATGCACTTAGACCTGATAGGACTTGACATGTTGGGGGAGTGGGGAGGCAGGTAGGAGGGTGGTGAAGCGGGCCTTGGGGGAAAGGAGGATGCTGAGACTGGAAGAAGAGCAGGAGGGGGCTGCAATCAGGATGTAAGAAAATTCTCTGCAAAATATTTCAAATTAATACATCATAAAATATATGCCTTCAATAATATTTGTTTTATTTAATATCTATTTCAAAGGTTGCCCTTATATTTTGTGATTTGTTTTGTTTACTTTTGTCTTATTGTATAGCAGAAAAGTTAAAAACGTTGACCAAAGCAACATTTTTTTTTCTTTGCATTGATTCATAATATTGATTTTATTTCAGTCTTATACATCGAGGAATTAAAAACTTGAAAAGATGTTCTGTGTTTTAAATCCCATATTCCCAGTTTTCTGTTATGATGGATACAGTGTCATTCTTTATTGATTAACAAAAAAAACTTGACAATAATTCAAGTTGTGCTTTTTTAATGTGCATTTAAATTTTTATATAATTTAAGTTTTAATTTTACAATGTTTATGTTATCGGAATAAACCTTTTTTAACTTAAAATAAAAGTAAAAGAAGTTTCTGTTGTAAACACAACTATGACAGAATACTAATTTTCAGAGCATAGATCAGTGTCTAAGTGCTATTTTAACAGTATCCATTTTAAGAGTTTGATACTTACTATTGAATAAAAAAAGAAAGAAACATGGAAATAAAGCAAAAGAGGAAGAGAGAGATTTCATTAATAGCATGCATTAATGACTAGGTAGATTTGAGGATGCATCAACTTTCCTGTTAGATTTTTGCATATGTTGATACAATCATTATAACATATATTTTAAAAGTCTTAAGAAAACAGAAATAAAAGAAGAGTAAATACAGAAATTAATAAAATAATAAAAACATCTTTTAAATTACTGAAATGTTCTTTTGAATTTTCTTTCTTATATGTGGAAAGCTTGATATATTACCTTATAATACAAAATCACTGAAAAGTATCGATAGGAACAAGTAAAAAAAAATCTTAGCTGTAACTTTTATATTTTCAAAATGTAAATATTTTTAAATAAACTATGTTGTGAAAATATTGTTAAGGAAGCTTAGAACATTTTAAATCTAAATTATTTCTTTAAATTTTCTGGACTATAACCTTATTGCTTACTATAAAATGTAATTGTACTTTTTCATAGAATATCTTGATAATTTGTAATGTTTTTATAAGGAAGTAGTTTCTGTATGTCTGTTACTGAAAACTTTCACAACTAGTAATCAACTGGTGACTTTATTCTTGTTTGTACTTCAGTAACAGTAACCAGTGTTCCACCACTCCAAGTTGGTATGCAAAAATGAACCATCTATTTCTTCTGATTTTTATAATAATATATGTCTTTCTTGTCTGATCTCTAATTTTTTTCTTCCTTAAATGATTTGTCAACAAAAAGTAGCTGTTACTTTTTTTTAATTAATTTTTATTTTTAATATTAGTTACTCCAGCTATATCCCCCTCCCTCATTCCCTACCAATCCTGCCCTCCCTCCCTCACCTTCTCTGTGCCCTTTTCCAAGTCCACTGATAGGGGAGGACCTCCTCCATTTCATCTGACCCTAGTTTATCAGGTACATTCAGGCCTGGCTGTAAAGTCCCGTGGTAGCTTAGTATCCAAATGGGTATCCTAGTAAGCAGAACAGGAACTATTTCTGACATGAACTCAATGGCTGGCTCTTTGACCTCCTCCCACCCCCCGAGGGAGGAGCAGCTCTGCTAGCTGTTACTTTTAATGTTATTTGAAGCAGAGTCTCTTGATATAGCCCTGGATTATCTGGAACATGCTATGTAGACCATACTCATCTTTACCTCATAAGGATCTACATGAGAATACTGTTACGTAATATTCCACCTAGACAATTAATTATTACTTTTAGTTGAGCTTTTTCAGTTTAAGTCAGGCTGATCTCCAAATCACAATGGAGCCCCAGTGGCTTTAACCTTACATTTATTCTCTTTTCCAAGTCTCCCAAGAGAAGAAACAAAGACATGAACCACTTCCTCTTTGTTATTGTCATGTACACACTATACTATGATTGCATGTGACAAAAAAAAAAAAAAAAAAATCAGCTTAAATATACCAAACACCAGCCAACACATGGACATTCATAAATTATTAAAGTTTAGGTGAAGTAGTAGACAGCTGGAGAATTTTTGCTGACTCCCAATGAAGTAGAGCTTACGGCGATGAGAGATCTTCAATTAGAGACAGGATATGAGAAACGGATATTGAAATTAGGGTCTTAATTAAAATTCCATGCTACTGTTATCATAGTATATTTTATTATCAACCCACATTGAGGCTGACATTGTCTCTACCTATAATTGCTTGTCCTTTTTGGATTTTTATGTTCTAACTTCCCCTACAGCTCATTGAAAATTCTCAGAGATTTCTTCCAGGTTACCTATACTGTCTCTCTTTTTATCTGGTTTATTTTTCTACTTGTCTGCTAAGTCATTACTTCAGGCTGTGATCATCAAATATAATTTATTTATCATTTTGCTATAGGTAAGGACACACTTCTGAAACGATATTTTTATATATCAGGTAAATAAAAATGTCACTATTTTGAAGCTATTTCAAAACTCTTTATAAATCACTGACAACTTATTTTCAATAGCTTAGTATCTACTTCCATGCCCCAATCCAAGTCCAATGATAGGGAGGTCCTCCTCCTCTTCCATCTGACCCTAGCCTATCAGGTCTCATCAGGACTGGTTGCATTGTCTTCCTATGTGGCCTAGCAAGGCTGCTCCCCCCTCATGGGAAGGTGATCAAAGAGCCAGCCACTGAGTTCATGTCAGAGAGAGTCCCAGCTCCCCTTACTAGGGAACCCACTTGTACACTGAGCTGTTATGGGCTACATCTGTGCAGGGGTTTTAGGCTATGTCCATAAATGGTCCTTGGTTTGAGTATCAGTCTCAGAAATGACCCTGTGCCCAGAAATTTTGGATCTGATGCTCTCCTTGTGGAGCTCCTGTTCCCTCCAGGTCTTACTATCGCCCCCTTCTTTCATGATTTCCTGCACTCTGCCCAAAATTTTGCAGGTTGTTTTAAATTACATTTATTTATTTGCTTTATTTACTTGTTTATGTATATAGTTTCCATGTATGTTTTCAGAACACATGCTATAGAACTTGTAGAAGCCAGCAGATAGCTCTCAGCAGTCAGTACTATACCTCCACCATGCAAATCCTAGAATTAAAATGGCGTCACTATGTTTGACAACATACACCTTGATCAACTGAGCTATACCTCCACCATGCAAATCCTAGAATTAAAATGGCGTCACTATGTTTGACAACATACACCTTGATCAACTGAGCTATCTAGCCTGCTCAAGCCTTTTCCTTCTTTAAGAAACCGAAATGTCTCTCTGCCATGGAATCCCATCTCTATTTTGTTTCTGATTTTATTTAGAAAACATAATTGTAATCTTTTTCTTTACATAATGAAAATTTGCATTATTTTTGCTCTGTTGTTTTCCTTGGGCAGTTCCTGTCTCCTACAGATCTTTATATCTCCTTCTTCTTTCATGAGGATTCCAGCACTTTGCCCAAAGTTTGGCTAAGAGTCTTAATATCTTCTTTGATACACTGGTAGGTAGAGTCTTTCAGAGGTCCTCTGTGGAGGGCTCCTGTCCTGTTCCTTGTCTTCTCTTACTGTCTATCCTGTTTTCCCTTCTGGGGACCTGCAGAGACTGATACTCCAAGTAAGGACCATGCCTGGAGATGTCCTAGACCCCCTTTTCAAAGGACGTCCATTGGCTGCTCAGTTTCCAAGCGTGTTCCTTCATAAGGGGTATAGAGGTTGTCTCTGACATCAACTCAGTGGCTGGCTTTTTGCTCACCTTCTCCTGGGGGGTGCAGCCTTGCCAGAAAGATGATGCAGCCAGCCCTGATGAGACCTCAGCCTCATAAACTAGAGTCAGGTAGAAGGAGAGGAGGTTCTCTCTTGTCAGGGGATTAGGGAAAAGCCATAGAAAGAAGAGAGAGAGTGGGTGGGACTGGGAGGAGACTACAGAATGGGCTGCAGCAGGGATACAAAGTGAATAAATTGTAAAAAATAAATACACGAATAAATTTCAATTTAAAAATGCATATTTAACCCTGATCTCAAGCTGTACTACACAGCAATAGAAAAAAAAAAAAAAAGAATGGTATTGGCATAGAAACAGAAAGGAGGATAAATGGAATCGAATAGAAGACCCAGAAATAAACCCACACACCTATGAATACTTGATTTTTGACAAAGCAGCCAAAACCACTCAATGGAAAAAAGACAGCATCTTCAACAAATAGTGCTGGTCTAACTGGATGTCTACATGCAGAAAAATGAAATCAGATCTGTATCTATCACCCTGCACAAAACTAAAGTCCAAGTGGATCAAAGACCTCAACATTAAACCAGATACTCTAAATCGGTTAGAAAAAAAAGTGGGGAACAACCTAGAACTCATTGGCACAGGAGACAACTTCCTGAACAGAACACCAACAGCCCAAGCTATAAGAGCAACAACAATAAATGGGACCTCATGAAGCTGAAAAGCTTCTGTAAAGCAAAAGACACTGTCCACAGAACAAAACGACAGCCTACAGATTGGGAAAGAATCTTCACCAACCCTTTCTCGAACAGAGGGCTAATATCCAGTATATATAAAGAACTAAAGAAGCTGAAAAGCAATAAACCAAGTAATCCAATTAAAAAATGGGGAACAGAGCTAAACAGAGAATTCTCTGTAGAGGAATATAGAATGGGAGAGAAACACTTAAAGAAATGCTCAATCTCATTAGCCATCAGGGAAATGCAAATCAAAAGGACCCTGAGATTTCACCTTACACCCATCAGAATGGCCAAGATGAAAAACTCAAGTGACAATACATGCTGGAGAGGTTGTGGAGAAAGGGGAACCCTCCTCCATTGCTGGTGGGAATGTAAACTGGTACAACCACTCTGGAAGTCAATCTGGCGCTTACTCAGACAATTAGGAATAGTGCTTCCTCAAGACCCAGCTATACCACTGCTAGGTATATACCCAAAACTTGCTCAAGTACACAACAAGGACATTTGCTCTACCATGTTTGTAGCAGCTTTATTCGTAAAAGCCAGGACCTGGAAACAACCCAAATGTCCATCAATGGAGGAATGGGTACAGAAATTGTGGTATTTTTACACAATGTATTACTATTCAGCAATCAAAAACAAGAAAATCATGAAATTTGCAGGCAAATGGTGGGATCTAGAAAAGATCATTCTGAGTGAGGTATCCCAGAAGGAGAAAGACAAACACAGTATATACTCGCTTATATAGACCTACAAGATATGATAAACATAATGAAGTCTATACACCTAAAGAAGATAAACAAGAAAGCAGACATGAGGTAAGATGATTAATCCTTACTTAGAAAGACAAATGAGATATGCATTGGACATATGACAGAAGTCTACCGCAGAAGGCATCTGAAAGCAGCAGCGTTTTAAAACAGATACTAAGACTCATAACCAAACCTTTGGCAGAAAGGGAGTTAGTATGATGGGGAAAGGATAGGAGCCCCACATGAACCAAATATATATGGGCATAGGATTTTTTTTCTGAAACTGTTTCTTCAACCAAGAATGGATATAACCTAGAACCTGTACTCAGACGAAGCACGTGGTAGCTCAATAACCAATTGGTTTCCCATAGTAAGAGGAACAGGGACTATTTCTGACAGGAACTCAATGGCAGGCTCTTTGACCTCCCCAACCCCCAAGGTAGGAGCAGTCCTGCTAGGCCACAGTGGAAGACTTTGCAGCCAGCCCTGAAGATACCTGATATAACAGGGTCAGATGAAAGGTGAGGAGGTCCTCCCCAATCAGTGGACTTGGAAAGGGGCAGGAAGAAGCTGAGGGAGGGAGGGTAGGATTGGGAGGGAATAAGGGAGCAGGATACAGCTGGGATACAGAGTTAATAAACTGTAACTAATAATAATAAACAATAAAAAATGCATATTTTAGTCTCCCCTTTATTAATTTTCAAAACAATTTTTGGTGAAAAAATTTATACCACTGAAAATAAGAATCTGAGTACTGGCCAAGATACTTTTAAATAAAAATTTGGAAAAGCAGTGTTTCTGCAAATATAGCATCTTGATACATCTGGGGATTTTATTACTAAAATATGATTTCTCAAACTCTCATACTGAATGTTAAGCCAAATTCTTACTCATCAGTTCCATGATATTTATGGAAACCTTTTCTGTATTTTGTAAGAAAATAGAAGTTTTAAATTTGAGCAGCATGAATATATCCCGTTGAATATATCCTCTTAAAATAATATATATTCTAATACATTTTGTTTTACATTTAAAGCTTATAAATATATTTTGATATATTTCCAATTTGATGAAAACTAAGATCATCTTGTATAATTATGCATTCCTGAATTTCAGTTTTCTTCAGCCATTCAAGCCTTCATGTTCTCTTACCCATTATTTTTTATATCATTTTTCATTATTTTAGTCATAGCTATAATTTTCCCCATAGTATTTAATTGCATTGAAAAACTATCTCATTCATATGAACTAAATAGATCACATGAAACTGATCATTTTTATTACAGCTGTAACCTTAATTACAATTCAAAAATGATTCAGCTACATAGAAATACTAAAAGCACATATTGAATGAGCTTTTGCAAGTCTATTGCAAAGAAAAAATAGTTTTCGTATTAAATGTCTCTGAATTTTGCTAAAATTGAAACTAATACATTCATTTAAAATTCCAAAACATTTGGAAATATGTAGAAGGTTCTATGAATATGAAAATTGTAACTCCCTTAGGAACTGATATAGCTCTCACAACTTTAAACCAGACATGCTGTGTAGCTATACGGTTGCTATCTGCTAAGTCTAACTTATTCTACTTTCAATATCAACTAAGGAGAAAATAAAAACAGCTACCTACTGGTAGTCATCAACACAGAACAATTCTAGGTTTTCACCTTATGAGACTTTGTTACAAACTAATACATTTTTAAATGCAGATAGTTAAATATTTTACTTTAAGAAGATGTTCATTAATTTCATAGGCAGTTTCAAAATCCATGACCTTTTTTACCTTTGGTTGTCAGAAGGGTGAAAACTGTGGAGTTAAGTGCAAACATAATTGCCTGAGTTCATTCAGGTCTTCAAGCTAAAGGTACTTAAATTTGTTGGAGGATAATTTGAATGGGATAGAATAACTCTTCAATTTGCTAGCATATATTACACAGTAAAGCCTTGCTACCTCTTCAAGGTTTTTCGCATATTGAAATACTAAAAGGGATAATAAGTTCTCATGAAGAACAACATATTGTCCACAGACTTGTTATGCTTCCCCTAAGAAATCTCCTCAAAGTTATTGAAATCCATATAATGTCAAAGTAGTTAATTTATATATTTAGTTCATATATATAATTTCAATCAACATATATATTTTGTTTCTAGTTCTGTATCTTGATTTCTAAGTAATTTGATTTCTAGGATTGATAAAAATAAGTGATGAATGGCATATTTATGCATAGACAATGAGTAAAAGCAAGAAGTTAGCAAGAATGCTAGTCAAGGCTTAATGTTCAAAGACACATTTCAAAAGTTAATATAGATCCTTCATCACAGCCTAGCTATGTAAGCCTGCTTCAACTGCCCTTCCATATACTTTCCCAAGCCTTTGAAACTTCTTGCTGAAACAGAGACCGTTACAGAAAACACAATTAATCTAGAGGTAGAGAACACGTGATGTCTAGTCCCAAATGATATATCTGCAATTTCATTACCGCACATAAGGATCAGAGATCTTTGAGGAAGAAAGAGAAGACCAAATGATGGTAAGAACCAGAGTAATAACAGAAAGTTTTCTTAAGATCCAACCTCCTAGAAAATTCTGAGAGGCTGCACAAGATGTCCCATCAGCATGGCTGACTAACAAATACTTAAAGGAAAATACCTAACATGGAAGGGATAAACTTCTTGGAGCCTCAATCCAAGACAAAGGAATACAGACATGTAAGAAATGCTTAGGATGGTAAAAATGGCCATCCCTAGAGAAGAGCTGATATTTGATTGTCCAATACCAAGTGGACAGTCTTATGAACAGGAAGCATAGGACTGAGCATGAGGTACTTATATCTGTGAGAATATATAGAAAATATATTCAACAGTTGAGGAAAAATAAGTGATGAATATGAGACAGAAAATTAAAATATGTTCATCTTAAGAGTTGTAGGGAGAAAGAGGAAGAAGGAAACATGATTATAATCGCAAATCCCCAAAATATAAAAGTCCAAAACTAATATTACATGAATAAAATATAAGATACTAAACAAAGAGTTTGTTAACTGATATGAAAAAGCTGACTAGAGTTTACATAAAAAGGGTTGAAGAGCTTCTAATGTTTTCCATATTTTAAATGTTTTAAATATTTGTTATTTACTTTATTTTATTTTTGAAATATTCTTTTATCTAATAATCCATGCATTTGAGTTCACATCCATCTTCACCTATGTAAATGCTTGATTTATTCATTGGTATGTCACTATTTCTTACAAGAATATTGTTTGATCATATGAAAATCTGATGTCACTTATTTCAAAAGTTACAACTAATATACAACATTCAGGAAATATTACATATAGATGTATATGTACAATATATAATGATTGGATTTTCTATTGCTCTCATATTTTCATACTACATACTTCAGAAATAGGTATAAAATTATTTTTAAATTTTTAAATTTATTTACTTTACATCCAAACCATAGGCTCCTCCCTCATGTTATCTCAGTCCCAATTTCCTTCCCTCTTAACCCCCCCCCCCCAGTCCTCAGAAGGGAGAATTCTACTCCCCTAACAATGAACCCAGCCTACCAAGTATCATCAGGACTGGATGCATTCTCTTCCACTGTGGCCTGGCAAGGCCACCCCACCAGGAAAAAGTGATCAAGAAGCAAGCAACTGTGTCCATGTCAGAGAAAGACCCCGCTCTCCTTTCTAGGGGACCCGCATGGACACTAAGCCGCTTATCTGCTACATCTGAGCAGGGGGCCTAGACCCTCTCTATACATGGTCTGTGGTTGGTGCCATTAGACTCCACAGACCATCCTCGGTCCAGAATTATTGGCTTTGTTGGTCTCCTTGTGGAAATCGTGTAACTTCCAGGTCCTTCTGTCCCCCCACTCTTCCGTATGACTCCCAGTGCTCTGCCCAAAGTTTGGCTGCAAGTCTCAGTATCTACTTCCATTCCCTGGTAGGGGGAGTCATTCAGAGAACATCTATGTAGGCTCCCATCCTGTTCCCTTTCTTCAACCCCTTCCAGTGTCTATCCTGTTTGCCCTTCTTCTTAATGAGGATTAAGCATCTTACAAGGGTCCTCCGTCTTGTTTAGTTTCTTTAGGACTATAGATTTTAAGTATGTTTATCCTCTATTATATGACTAATATACATATATAAGTGAATGTATACAATGTGTGTCTTTCTACATCTGGGTCATCTAAATTAGGGTGATCTTTCTAGTTCCCACCATTTGCCTGCAAATTTGATGATTTCCATCTTTTTAACTTCTGAGTATTCCATGGTGTAAATGTATTATATTTTCTGTATCCTTTCCTTTGTTGAGGGACATCTAGGTTATTTCCATATTCTGGATGGACATCAGAAGAGGAAGAAAACAGGGAACATGACTGTTTCTGTTTTCAGGAACTGTTCCAGGAACAGGGTCCTGCCTACCACAGAGGGCCTCTGAAAGGCTCTACCCTACAGGGTACCGAGGCAGATGTTGAGAATCATAGTCAAACTTTGGGCAGAGTGCAGGGAATCTTATGAAAGAAGTGGGTAAGTCCTGGAGAGGACAGGAGCTCCACAACAAATCCAAAAATCTGGACACAGGGGTCTTTTCTGAAACTGATACTTCAGCCAAGGACCACTCGTGGAGATGGCCTGGCTCTGCACAGAGGTAGCCTATGGCAGTGCAGTATCCAAGTGGGTTCCATTGTAATAGGAACAGGGACTGTCTCTGACATGAACTGATTGGCCTGCTCTTTGATCACCTCCCCCTGAGGAGGAAGCAGACTTACCAGGCCACAGAAGAAGACAATGCAGCTACTCCTGATGAGACCTGATAGACTAGGATCAGAGGGAAGGGGAGGAGGACCTCAATATTCTTCTGTTGAGACTTCTGTTTAGCTTTATACATCATGTTTTTTCCTGTTTGATTACTTGATTTGTTGGTGTTTAATGTCTTGAGTTCTTTATATATTCTGTATTAGCCCTCTGTAAAATCTACGGTTGGTGAGGAACTGTTCCCAGTCTGTAGGCTGTTGTTTTGTTCAGTTGAGAGAGTCCTTTGCTTTACAAAAGCTTTTCAGTTTCAGGAGGTCCCATTTATTGATTGCTGATCTTAAAGCCTATGCTATTGGTGTTCTGTTCAGGATGTTGCCTCATATGCCAATGGCTTCAAGGCTCTTTCCCAACTTTTCTTCTAACAGATTTAGTGTGTCTGGTTTTATGTTGCGGTCTCTGATCCACTTGAACTTTAGTTTTGTGCAGGATGATAAATATGGATATATTTGCATTTTTCTACATTTGGACATCCAATTAGAATAGCACCATTTGTTAAAGATGCTGTCTTTTTTTCCATTGTATGGTTTTATTTTCTTTGGCAAAATTCAATGTCTGTTGGTATATGGATTTACTTCTGGATCTTCGATTTCATTCTATACATTCACCAGTGTCTTTCTGGGCCAGTACCATTCTGCTTTTATTACTGTTGCTCTATAGTACAGCTTGAGATCATGAATGGAGACAACTCCACAAGATCTTTTGTTGTACAGGTTTTTTGTTGTTGTTGTTGTTGTTTTGTTTTGTTTTTAGTTATTCTGCATTTTTATTTTTCCCTGTGAATTTGAGATTTATTCATTCAAGGTTTGTAAAGAATTATGCTGGTATTTTGATGGATATTGAATTGAATCTGTAGATTACTTTTGGTAGGACAGCCATTTTCACAATGTTAATCCTACCTATCTGTAGACATCAGATATCTTTCCATATTCTGATATCTTCTTCAATTTATTTCCTCTGAGACTTGAAGTTTTTTTCATACAAGACCTTAACTTACTTGGTTAGAATCACACCAAGATACTTTATGTTAATTTTAGCTACATAGAATGGTGTTGTTTCCCTAATTTCTTTTTCAGCCCTTTTTTTTTTTTGAATAAAAGGCTTCTGTTTTTTTTTTTTTTTACTTAATTTTTTTTTTTTTTTTTACTTAATAGTCCAGCCACTATTCTGAAGCTGTTTATCAGCAGAAGGAGCTCTGAGATGGAATTTTTATGGTCACTCTTATATATTATTATATCATCTGCAAATAGTAATACTGTTACTTCTTCCTTTCTGATTTTTATCCTTTAGATCTTCTTTAGTTGTCTTATTGCCCCAGCTAGTATTTCAAGTACTATGTTGAAGAGATAGGGAAAGATTGGGCAATTTTACTTTGTCCCTGATTTCTTATTGATTGATTTAAGTTTCTCTCCACTTATTTTGATGTTTGCTATAGACTTGCTCTATATTTCCTTTATTATGTTTAGGTATGTGCCTTGTATCCCTGATCTCTCCATAACTTTAAACATGAAAAGGTATTGGATTTGGTCAAATACTTTTTTGGCATCTAAGGAGATGACCATGATTTTTTTTTTGAGGGGGTCATTTTTATTTCTATTTTTATATTAATCACAGCTTTTATCCCAGCTGTAGCTCCCTTACTCATTCCCTCCCAATGCCACCCTCCCTCCCTCATCTGCTCCCTGCCCCTTTCCAAGTCTACTGATAGGGGAGGACCTCCTCCCCTTCCATCTGACCCTAGCTTATCAGATCTCTTCAGGACTGGCTGCAATGTTCTCTTCTGTGGCCTAGCAAGGCTGTTCCTCCCTCAGGGGAGGGGGGGAGGTTGAAGAGCTCGCCATTGAGTTCATATCAGAAATAGTCCCTATTCCCCTTACTAGAGAACCCACTTGGATACTGAGCTACCATGGACAATATCTATGCAGGGGTTCTAGGTTATATCCATACATGGTCCTTCGTTGGAGAAACAGTCTCTCGAAAGACCCCTATTCCCTGACATATTTGGTCTTTGTTGAGCTCCTGTCCTCTCCAGGTCTTACTAACTCTCCCTTCTTTCATATGAGTCCCTGTACTCTCCCAAAGGTATGGTTATGAGTCTTAGTATCTGCTCTGATACACTGCTAGGTAGGGTCTTTCAGAGGCCCTCTTATCCAGTATCTAGAAAGAACTCAAGAAGTTAAAAAAACAACAAATAAAGTAATTCAATTAAAAAATGAGGTACAGAGTTAAACAGAGAACTCTGTGTAGAGGATTGTAGAATGGCAGAAAAACACTTAAAGAAAAGTTCAAGGTCCTAAGCCATCAGGGAGATGCAAAACTGAGATCAAAACTGAGATTTCACCTTACACTCATCAGAATGGCTAAGATCAAAAACTCAAGGGACAACACATGCTGGGGAGGTTGTGGAGAAAGGGGAACCCTTCTCCACTGCTGGTGGGAATGCAAACTTGTACAACCACTTTGAAAATCCATCTGGTACTTTCTCAGACAATTAGGAATAGTGATTCCTCAAGATCCAGCCATACCACTCCTAGGCATATATCCAAAAGATGGTCAAGTTAACAAAGACATTTGCTCAACCATGTCTGTAGCAGCTTTATTCATAATAGCCAGAACCTGGAAACAACCCAGATGTCCCTCAGTTGAGGAATGGATACAGAAATTGTGGTACTTTTACACAATGCAATACTACTCAGCAATTAAAAACAAGGAAATCATGAAATTTGCAGGTAAATGGTGGGATCTAGAAAAGATCATCCTGAGTGAGGTATCCCAAAAGCAGAAAGACACACATTGTATGTACTCACTTATATAGACCTATATGATTGGATAAATATACTGAAATCTATACACATAAAGAAGATAAACAAGAAAGACGAGCCAGGGTAAGATGATCAATCCTCACTTAAAAAGACAAATTGGATGGAAATTGGATGTAGGAGAAAATAGGACCATGATTTTTTTTAAGTTTGTTTATATGGTAGATTACATTGACAAAATTCTATATATTAACCAATCGCAGCATGCCTGTAATGAAGCCTATATTGTCATGGTGGATGATGTATTTTATGTGTTCTTGGATTCAGTTTTCATGTGTGTTGTTGAGTAATTTTCTGTCAGTGGTCATAAGTGAGATTGGTCTGAATTTCTCTTTCTTTGTTGGGTCTTTGTGGGGTTTAGGTATAAAGGTGACTGTGGACTCACAAAATGAGTTTGGTAGTGTTCTTTCTGTTTATATTTTGTGGAATAACTTGAAGGTTTGGTAGGATTCTGCACTGAAACAATCTGGCCTCTGGCTTCTTTTTGAATGGGAGAGTTTTCATGACAGCTTCTATGGCCTTAAGACATATAGGATTATTTAATTTAATTGGTCTTAATTTAGCTTTTGTAAATGTAACTTATCAAGACATTTATCAATTTTATTTACATATCAAATTTTATTGTACATAAGCTTTTGAAATAGGATAAAATGACTCTTTGGATTTCATCAGTGATTGTCATTATATACCCCTTTTCATTCCTGATTTGTTTATTTTGATAATGTCTCTCTGACTTTTAGTTATTTTGGCTAAGAGTTTGTCTATCTTGTTTATTTTCTCAAAGAAAAAGCTCTTGGTTTCATTGATTTTTTTAATTGGTCTCTTTGCTTCCAATTTATTGATTTCACCTCTGAGTTTGATTATTCCAGCTGTCTATTCCTCTTGGGTGTGTCTGCTTCTTTTTTTTTTTCTAGTGCTTTCAAGTGTGCCATTAAGTTGCTTCTATGAGATGTCTCAAACTTTCTGAAGGCACTTAGTCTTATGAAATTTCCTTTTAGCCCTACTTTTCATTTTGTCCCATAATTTGTGTAAGTTGTGCATTCATTGTCTTTGAGTTCTTAAAAGTCAATTTCTTTTTTTATTTTGTCCCTGACTCAGCTGTCCGTGGGTAGAGAGGTGTTCAGTTTCCAAGTACATGTAGGCTTTTAGCTATTTATATTACTGTTGAGGTCTAGTTTTAGACAGTGGTGGTCTGAAATGAAACAAGGGATTATTTCAATCTTCTTGTGCCTGTTGAGGCTTGCTCTGTACCAACTATATGGTCAATTCTGAAGAAGGTTCTATGAGGTGGTGAGAAGAAGGTATGCTCTTTTGTGCTAGAGTGAAAAGTTCTATAGACATCTATTAGGTACTTTCGATTTAAGACCTCTGTAAAATTCATTATTTCTCTATTTAGCTTCTGTCTCAATGATTTGTGCACTTGCAAGTGTGGAATGTTGAAGTCTCCCACTATTAAAATGTTGGGATCGATATGTGATTTAAGCTTGAACAAATGCCCTTTTGTTCAGTGCATAATTGATCAAAATTTTGATGTCCTCCTGGTAGATTTTTTCTTTTGATGAGAATGAAGTGTTCCTCTTCATCTTTTTTGACTAATTTTTGTTGAAATTCCATTTTTATTAGATATTAAGGTGGCTACTCAAACTAGCTTCTTGGGTCCATTTGTTTGGAAAACCTTTTTCTAGCCCTTTACTCTGAGATAGTTTCTATTTTTGTTGCAGAGGTGTGTTTCTTTTTTTTTTTTTTTTTTACTCAGTATTTATTTATTTATTTTTTCAATGCAGTTTATTTAGGAACCTTGAACAATCATCTGATCCTGGGGAAAGCCAGCCCACAGCTTAAATAGCCTCTGAGTAGCCAACCCCAGCGTGCCATGTGGGCAATGCAGATAGGTCCACATACAGGGAAGCAAGCCAGATCCTCACCCTTAGCCAAATGTGGAGTTGTTTGTGACAGAGAGCACTCACCATCGGGAAGGTGGAAGGCAGAAACCAGCTCCATCTTTAAGGCGCGGCATTCCGCAGCTCTCTACAGTTCCCCCTTTTTGTTTTAGACGCATCAGGCAAGAGTAGAGGTCTGATCTCTGATATTAGAAATAAATTGGGAATTTGTACCGATGTTCATCTAGGTGTCATCCACTGAAAGAGCATCAGACCCGTCTGATACCTTTTTCTCAGAGGCAGGACCTGGGGCATCAACCCGCATGCAATCTGACTTGCTCTGCTCTGGGTCTACAGTGGCTGACCCTGAGTGCAGTGCTTAGCCTCACATCCTGAGCATAACATTTTAGC
Organism: Meriones unguiculatus; assembly: GCF_030254825.1. Lineage (NCBI taxonomy): Eukaryota > Metazoa > Chordata > Mammalia > Rodentia > Muridae > Meriones > Meriones unguiculatus. The sequence goes on from NC_083352.1 coordinate 43,726,707, forward strand.
TTTTTATGGTAGCCAACCATGCTTGGGGAGACTGTCCTGCTTCAATGGCTATAAAGGCCTGAATGATCATGGCTGCATTATGCTGTTGTGAAACTCCTATCTTGCATATACACCACAGGCAAACCAAGGAGACCAACAACAGAAGGCCTACTAACACTCCCATGCCCACCCATTCCTTCAGATGATTCATGGCTGCAGCAATCCATGATGACAATCCTGTGGCTAGTCCTGCGTCCACTCTGGTAGAATTTACCATGATAATGGCCACTCTCAGCTGCTCCATCGTAGTATCGAATTCTCCAGTCCAATTACCTAAAATATAGCTAGACAATTGTTTAGACAGATTTGCAGAACAGGAAAAATTCTCATGTTGTATGCTAGTGACACAAAGTCCAACATACTTTCATTGACAGCCAAGTTGAGTGATTTGCCATAGGTTATCAATTTGCTCCTGCAGAAGGTCAGTCCTCTGATTGAATACCATCAAGCTTCCTTTTAGTTGAGCATTAATTTCTTTTTGTACATCTAAGGCATGAGCTACATTGGCTAAAAGATTATTCAGGGTCTGAGCAGTCTGCACAGTATGACTCATGGCTAATGCCGCAGTGGTAGCTCCAACAGCCGCCAATGAGATGGCAGTAACAATGGCGGCTGTAATTCCAAGATCCTTTTTCTGTCTGAAGAGAGTCATAGCGTGAGGGGCATCAACAGGCACAGGCACCCAGCGAGGCACGCGAGTAACCAGGGCATACCTAAATTTACTAGCATTCCAGCATTGGGCCAAAAAGCAAGTATCACCACAATTACTTGGCTCTATCTGGCTAATAATGAATAAAAATGGGGGATATAAACAAACAGGTATGGGCTTATAGGAAATATTATGAGAAGCCTTAACCCCCTCGTTGGAACATCTTGCATCAGTTCTAGAACAAGCAGTAGTGGTGTCCGAGGTCTGAGTAGGTTCAGGAGACCATTGCCCCCAGGCGCAAGACATGCTCCATGTAAATTAACTAACTCCATGTATTCCTCCACTTTTGAAAGTCATTTAAGGTTCTTAAATTATTTTTTTCCCTTTTTTTTAAATTTTTCATCAATTACACTTTATTAATTCTGCATCCACCCATAAGCCCCTCACTCCTCCCCTCCCAAACCCACCCTCCCTCCTCCCTCTGCATGCATGCCACTCCCCAAGTCCACTGATAGGGGAGGTTCTCCTCTCCTTTCTGATCTTAGTCCATCAGTTCACATCAAAAGTGGCTGCATTGTCCTCTACTATGGCCTGGTAAGGCTGCTCCCCCTCAGGAGGAGGTGATCAAAGAGCAGGCCAATCAGATTATGTCAGAGGAAGTCCCTCTTCAAATTACTATGTAACCCAATTGGACTCTGAACTGCCCCTATATCTGTGCAGGGGTTCTGGGTTATCTCCAAGAATAGTCCTTGTTTGGAGTATGAGTCTCTAGGAAGTTCCCTGTTTTCAAATTTTTCTTGTTATGTTGCTCTCCTTGTGGAGACCCTGTCCTCTCCAGCTCTTACTATCTCCCAGTTCTTACATAAAATTCCATTCACTCTACCCTACAGTTGCCCATCAGGCTCAGCATCTGCTTTGATAGTCTGTAGGGCAGAGGCTTTCAGAGGCCCTCTGTAGTAGGTTCCTAGGTTGTTTCCTGTTTTCTTCTTCTTCTGATATCCATCCTCATTGCCTTTCCAGATGGGGATTGGACATTTTAGTTAGGGTCCTCTCTCTTGCTTAGTTTCTTTAGATGCACAGGTTTTAGTGGGTTTGTCCTATGTTGTATGTCTATATGAGTGAGTATATACCATGTGTGTCTTTTTGCTTCTGGGACAACTCACTCAGGATGATCCTTTCCAGATCCCACCATTTACCTGCAAATTTCATGATTTCCTTATTTTTCATTGCTGAGTAATATTCCATTGTGTAGATGTACCACAATTTCTGCATCCATTCTTCAGTTGAGGGGCATCTGGGTTGTTTCCAGCTTCTGGCTATTATAAATAAAGCTGCTACAAACATGGTTGAGCAAATGTCCTTTTTGTGTACTTGAGCCTCTTTTGGATATATGCCTAGGAGTGGTATGGCTGGATCTTGGGGTAGCACTATTCTTAGTTGTCTGAGAAAGCACCAGATTGATTTCCAGAGTGGTTGTACAAGTTTACATTCCCACCAGCAATGGAGGAGGGTTCCCCTTTCTCCACAACCTCTCCAGCATGTGTTGTCACTTGAGTTTTTGATCTTGGCCATTCTCATGGGTGTAAGGTGAAATCTCAGGGTTGTTTTGATTTGCATTTCCCTAATGGCTAGTGAGGTTGAGCATTTCTTTAAGTGCTTCTCTGCCATTCGGTATTCCTCTACAGAGAATTCTCTGTTTAGCTCTGTTCCCCATTTTTTAAGTGGATTACTTGGTTTGCTGCTTTTCGGCTTCTTTAGTTCTTTATATATACTGGATATGAGTCCTCTGTCAGATAAAGGGTTGGTGAAGATTCTTTCCCAATCTGTAGGCAGTCGCTTTGTTTTGGTGATGGTCTCCTTTGCTTTGCAGAAGCTTTTCAGTTTCATGAGGTCCCATTTATTGATTGTTGCTCTTAGAGCCTGTGCTGTTGGTGTTCTGTTCAGGAAGTTTTCTCCTGTACCAATGAGTTCTAGGGTATTCCCCACTTTTTTTTCAAGCCGATTTAAAATGTCAGGTTTTATGTTGAGGTCTTTGATCCACTTGGACTTCAGTTTTGTGCAGGCTGATAAATATGGATCTATTTTCATTTTTCTACATGTAGACATCCAGTTAGACCAGCACCGTTTGTTGAAGATGCTATCTTTTTTCCATTGTATGGTTTTGGCATCTTTGTCAAAGATCAGGTGTCCATAAGTGTGTGGTTTTATTTCCAGGTCCTCTGTTTGGTTCCATTGATCCACTATTCTGTTATTATGCCAGTACCATGCAGTTTTTAAAACTGTTGCTCTATAGTACAATTTAAGATCAGGGATGGAGATACCTCCAGAAGATCTTTTATTGTAGAGGATTGTTTTAGCAATTCTGGGTTTCTTGTTATTCCTTATGAAGTTGAGAATTTTTCTTTCCAGGTCTGTAAAGAATTGTGTTGGTAATTTGATGGGCATTGCATTGAATCTGTCGATTGCTTTTGGTAAGATGGCCATTTTTACGATGTTAATCCTGCCAAGCCATGAACATGGGAGATCTTTCCATCTCATATCTTCTTCTAATTCTTTCTTCAGAGACTTGAAAATTTTTTCATACAAGTCTTTGACTTCCTTGGTTAGGGTTACACCGAGGTACCTTATGTCATTTGTGGCTATTGTGAAGGGTGTTGTTTCCCTAATTTCTTTCTCAGCCCTTTTGTCTTTTGTATACAGGAGGGCTACTGATTTTTTTTGAGTTAATTTTGTATCTGGCCACTTTGCTGAGGGTGTTTATCAGCTGTAGGAGTTCCCTGGTAGAGTTTTTGGGTCACTCATGTGTACTATCATATCATCTGCAAATACTGATAATTTGACTTCTTCCTTTCCAATCTGTATCCCCTTGATCGCCTTCAACTGTCTTATTGCTCTAGCAAGGACTTCCAGAACTATGTTGAAGAGATATGGAGAGAGTGGGCAGCCTTGTCTTGTCCCTGATTTCAGTGGGATTGCTTTAAGTTTCTCTCCTTTCAGTTTGATGTTGGCTATAGGTTTGCTGTATATTGCCTTTACTATGTTTAGATAAGTGCCTTGTATCCCTGATCTCTCCAATACTTTAAACATGAATGGATGTTGGATTTTGTCAAATGCTTTTTCAGCATCTAGGGAGATTATCATGTAGTTTTTTTCTTTCAGTTTGTTAATATGGTAGATCACATTGATGGATTTCCATATATTGAACCATCCCTGCATACCTGGGATGAAGCCTACTTGGTCATGGTGGATGATATCTTTGATGTGTTCTTGTATTCGGTTTGTGAGTATTTTGTTGAGTATTTTTGCATCAATGTTCATAAGGGAGATTGGCCTGAAGTTCTCTTTTTTGGTTGGGTCTTTGTGAGGTTTAGGTACCAAGGTGACTGTGGCTTCATAGAATGAGTTTGGTAATGTTGTTTCTGTTTCAATTTTGTGGAATAGTTTGAAGAGAACTGAAGTTAGCTCTTTTTTTAATGTCTGGTAGAATTCTGCGCTGAAACCAACAGGTCCTGGGCTTTTTTAGGATGGGAGACTTTCGATGACTGCTTCTATTTCCTTGGGGTATATAGGACTATTTAATTGATTTACCTGGTCCTGATTTAGCTTTGGTAAGTGTAATCGATCAAGAAAATTGTCCATTTCATTTAAATTTTCAAATTTTGTTGCATATAGACTTTTGAAGTAAGTCCTAATGATTGCTTCGATTTCCTCAGTGCCTGTAGTTATGTCCCCCTTTTCATTTCTGATTTTATTGATTTGGATGGTGTCTCGCTGACTTTTAGTTAGCTTGGCTAAGGGTTTGTCTATCTTGTTGATTTTCTCAAAGAACCAGCTCTTGGTTTCATTGATTCTTTGAATTGTTTTCTTTGTTTCTAATTATTGATTTCAGCCCTGAGTTTGATTATTTCCAGCCATCTGCTCCTTCTTGGTGTGTCTGCTTCTTCTTTTTCTAGGGTTTTTAAGTGAGCCATTAAGTTGCTTGAATGCGCTTTCTCAAATTTCTTCTTGAAGGCACTTAGTGCTATGAACTTTCCTCTTAGGACTGCTTTCATTATGTCCCACAAGTTTGGGTATGTTGTGTCTTCATTTTCATTGAGTTCTAGGAAGATTTTAATTTCTTTCTTTATTTCTTCCCTGACCCAGCTGTCTTTTAGTAGCAAGTTGTTCAGTTTCCATGTATTTGTAGGCTTTTTACTATTTCTGTTATTACTGAGGTCCAGCTTTATTCCATGGTGATCAGACAGGATACAAAGGATTATTTCAATCTTCTTGTATCTGTTGAGGCTTGCTTTGTGACCAACTATGTGGTCTATTTTGGAGAAGGTTCCATGAGGTGCTGAGAAGAAGGTAAATTCTTTTGTGTTTGGATGTAAGGTTCTGTAAATGTGTGTTAGGTCCATTTGCTTCATGACCTCTGTTAGAGATATTGTTTCTTTGTTTAATTTATGATTTGTTGACCTGTCCTTTGTTGAGAGTGGGGTGTTGAAGTCTCCCACTATTAGTGGGTGGGGATCTATGTGTGGTTTAAGTTTTATTAATGTTTCTTTCAAAAATGTGGGTGCCCTTGTATTTGGGGCATAGAGGTTCAGGATTGTGATATCTTCTTGGTGGAATTTTCCCTTGATGAGTATGAAGTGTCCTTCCCCATCTCTTTTGATTAATTTTGGTTTAAAGATTATTTTATCAGATATTAGAATGGCTACTCCTGCTTGCTTCTTGCGTCCATTTGCTTGAAAAGCCGTCTTCCATCCCTTTACCCTCAGGTCATGTCTATCTTTGTGACTTAGGTGTGTTTCTTGTATACAACAGATTGCTGGGTTTTGTTTACGCATCCATTCTGTTAGTCTGTGTCTTTTTATTGGAGAATTAAGTCCATTGATATTGAGAGAGATTAATGACCAATGGCTGTTATATCCTTTGAATTTGATGTTGGCTGTGGTCATACGGTTGTGTGCTTGGTTGCTTTTTGTTTTATTGTAGTGGGGTTATTTATTTCCTGTGTTTTCTTGAGTGTAGCTAGCTTTCTTGGGTTGTATTTTCCCTTCCAGTGTCTTCTGTAATGCTGGATATGTTTGTAGGTATTGTTGAAATTTGTTTTTGTCATTGAATATCTTGTTTTCTCCATCTATGAGGACTGAGAGTTTTGCGGGGTATAGTAGCCTGGGCTGACATCTGTGTTCTCTTAGGGTCTGCATGATATCTGTCCAGGCCCTTCTGGGTTTCATAGTCTCTGTTGAAAAGTCAGGTGTGATTCTAATGGGTTTGCCATTATATGTTACTTGGCCTTTTTCTCTTGCAGCTTTTAGTATTTTTTCTTTGTTCTGTATACGTACAGTTTTTATTATTATGTGGCGGGAGGATTTTCTTTTCTGGTCTAATTTATTGGGTGTTCTATAGGCCTCTTGTATTCTTATTGGCCTCTCCTTTATGTTCGGGAAATTTTCTTCAATGATTTTGTTGAAAATATTTTCTGGGCCTTGGTGCAGGAAGTCTTCTTTTTCCTCTATTCCTATTATTCTTTGGTTTTGTGTTTTTATGTTGTCTTGAATTTCTTGGACAGTCTGTGTCAGGAAATATTTAGATTTAACATTTTCTTTGACAGATACATCTATTTCTTCCATTGTATCTTCCACACCTGAGATTCTTTCTTCCATTTCTTGTAGCCTATTGGTTATGCTAACCTCTGTAGTTCCTGCTTTCTTCCCTAAGTTCGTTCTCTCCACAATTTCTTCCATTTGTGTTTTTTTTTAATTTTTCCAATTCTATCTTCAGGTCTTGAACTATTTTGTTGGTTTCCTTCCCCTATCTGACTGTATTTTCATGTTTTTCCATCAATTCCTTCAGCTGTTTGTTTGAACAATCCACTGTTTCTTTTATTTCATTCAGTGATTTAAGCATTTCCTCTCTAAAGGCCACAGACTGTTTGGCTGCAGCTTCCTGTATTTCTTCATGGATGGCCATCATCTCCTTGTCTTTAATTTTCTCCATTTCTTTACGGATAGCCATGATCTGTTTGTTTTTATCTTCCTCTAATTCTATTTGTATTTTATTTGTTTCCTCTGTTATCTTCTTCATGAGCATAGATCATCTCCTTGAATTTCATTTATGCTGGGGTGTCTAGGGCTATTTGCCCCTGGATAACTGGGTTCTGGAGATGCCATATTGCTCTGGCTTTTGTTGGTTGAACTTTTACGCTGTCCTCTACCCATTGGGCTATCTTAGTTGTTTGAATTTAGTTTCTGGTTGTTCCTGGACTCTTGTAGTGGAGAGAATCCCTTTGGCAGGAAGATGGTTTTTCCTGAAGGAAGCCTTCCCAGCTTTTTGGGTATAGTCACTGGATGTCTGGTGTTTTTCAGGAGTTGCTACAGCTCACCTCAGGCATAGAGACCTGGGTAGTAACTGTGGTCCTGATTAGTCCAGAGGGCTCTCCTCTCACAGGGATAAGTCCTGGAGACAGCTGCCCTCCTTCTGGGTTTCTTCCTGTAAATTTAGTGATCAACTGCTGTAACCTGTGTGTCCCGTGGTTTGGTCGGTTTTGTTAGGGATAACTGGTTGCCCCTTGGAGCAGTATCTGGAGGGTTGATCTCAGGGTTCCCCCTGTCTTTTGTAGGTCTGAGGTTGGGGCTCTGTTCCCCAGAACCCAAGAGGTAATCTGTGGCGTGTAAGTACTGCTCTGGTGTCTTGGGGCGCACAGTTCTGCCTGTAAGGTGTACTTGGTACAATGCAGGCCTCTGGGCTGGTGGAGAATGCGCCCGCCTGCTAGTCTGTGGGAGCTGAGTTTCCAATCACTCTGTGCTCTCTGTTTGGGCCCAGATCTGTGATGGCTGGGCGTACTCACCTGTTTGCGAGCTGCAGGCTACTAGACTTTCCCTAGGTGACCCCAGCAGCACGGTTTCTTCCTTCCCTGTGGGGTCCTCTCTGGACATGTGTTCCCAGTCCCTGCTGTACTGGGGCATGCAGCTTGTCTGTACCCCTGAGCTGAGCGTGCAGCTCTCTGCTCGGCAGGAGCTCAGTTGTGTTGGCGGCGGGTACCCACCGTCCTAGAGACCTGGGGAAAGACTGGGTGACCCGTGATCAGATTGGCAACTTTGCTTCCCCGTGGGGTTTTCTTACAACTGGGACTCCCAGGCTCAGGCACCCTTGTGCTCACGGATCAGCCTGGGAAAGTGATTGGGACATGCATGCTTGCGGCTCCAGCCTGGAGACACAAAGCCCGTGTTACGCGGGATTTCTTCCAGGTTCTGGCTGCGTAGCTGTGAGTGGACCCGACCGATTCCCACACCGTGGGAGCCTCCCCTCACCTGGGAAACATGATTGATGTAGTTTCAGGGCCCAGAGTTCAGTCTCCTGGTCTCTGCACAGAGAGTGCTGTCCTGGTTCTCAAAAGCGGTGCTCTCCTGGCGCAGCCATCTTGGCTCCTCGAGGTGTGTTTCTTGAATGCAGCAAAATGTTGGATTTTGTTTCCTTAACAATTCTGTTAATTTATGTATTTTTATTGGGTAGTTGATTTCATTGATGTTGATAGATATTAGTGACTAATGATTGTTAGTTCCTTTTATTGTGGTTTTGCTAGTGATTTGTGTTTGTGTGATTGTTGCATTTTGCTTTTTTATTGTTGTTAAGGTATCTTTATCCTGTGTTTTCTTGAGTGTAGTTGATCTCTTTGGGTTGGAGTTTTCCTTCTATTGAATTTTGTAAGGGTGGGTTGCTATGCATATACCGTTTAAAGTTAGTTATGCCATGGAATATAGTTTTCTCCATTTATGTTGACTGAAAAATTTTCTGGGTATAGTAGTTTGGGTTGGCATCTGTGGTCTCTTAGTGTCTGCATGGTAGCCATCCCGGCCCTTCTTGCTTTCATAGTCTCTGTTGAGAATTTTGGTGTGATTCTGATAAGGTCTGCCTTTATATGTTACTTGGCATTTTTCCCTTCCTACTTTTAATATTATTTCTTTGTTCTTTATATTTAGTGTTTTGATTATTGTACAGCAGGAGGAATTTGTTTTCTGGTCTAGTCTATTTTGTGTTCTGTGGGCCTCTTGTATGTCTAAGGGCATCTCTTTCTGAAGGTTGGGGGAATTTTCTTGTATGATTTTTTTGATAATATTTTCTGGGCCTTGGAGCCTGGAATCTTCTTTTTTGTCTATACCTATTATTCTTAGCTTTCATCTTTTCATTGTGTCCTTGATTTCTTGGATGTTTTGTGTCTGGAACTTTTCTGATTAACTTTTTTTTTTTTTTGAGAGGCATATCAGTTTCTGCAATCATACCTTCAGCACCTGAGATTCTCTCTTCCATCTCTATATTCTGTTGGTAATGCTTACCTTTGTGGTTCCAGATCTCTTCTCTAAGTTCACCAACTTCAGGGTTTTCTCTGTTTGTGTTTACTTTATTGATTCTAATTTCTGTATTCAAGTCTTGCACCATTTATTTCACCTGTTTGAATGTGGCTTCCTCTCTTCCATAATGGCCTCTATTTTGTTGTTGTTGTTCTTCTTCGTTTCCTTTTTATGTCCCTCAAATAACTGCATAATTATAAATTTAAGATAATTTTTCTGTGTTTAAGTTTCATTAGAATAGCTGTTGATTTTTGGAGATTCTGGTGAAGCCATGGCATCCTGGCTTTCGTTGCCAGTATTCTTATTCAAGCCACCTAGTTGTCTGTAGCCTTGACTGATTGTTCCTGGACACTCTACTGGAGACTGGGTCCACCTGTCACTGAAATCTGAAGTAGTCTCTGTTGGATTAACTGTGCTGGTTCAGCATTTGTCACCCAGGTATGCCAGGTAGCTGGGACAGAGGTAGAAAGATCCAGAGCCTAGAGCTCCTCCAGTGCCCCACAGGCTTCCTTGGGATGGAAGACAATGGGATTTGGGTTCCTAGCCTGGATCAGCTTAGCTGTTTTCACTGGCTGTGTTGGGCTCCTTGTCTCTGACCCAGGTTCACCAGGCAGCTGGGGAGTGGGCAGAAAGATCTCTGAGCCTAGAGCTGCTCCCGTGCTCCACCGTCTTCCTTGAGATGGCAGACAATGGCACCTAGCTCAGCTCTGCTGTATTCACAGTCTGTTCTTTACTGGCGGAATCATCCTTGGGTGAGTCAGGCAGCTGGGGATCTTGGCTCTCTGTTTAAAATATTGTAATTGAAACTATAATATTATTGGAATAATCTATAGAGAAGCAATGAAGAACAATAGCTATATAGCCAAATGACTAAGACTTGACTGCCAATTAATTTTATTATGCTCTGAATGCTTCTTAACCTCTCCACAGCTTAGCTCAATTATTAGTAAAAATGAGAGCATTTTTACCCTTTTTCTTTGCTTTCATGTTTAGTGCAATAATATATCCAAGAGTTTGTCCTAGCTTCAGAAAAACATATAAATATATAGTCTATTAAAAATAAATATCTATTATTGCAGCACTTATTTTGAGGATATTTTTGTAACATCAAAACTAATTACTTACTTCATGTATAAAAATCATCAACTGTTGGGTTTGTCCTTATTATTATTAAGCTCAACTTTCTGACTAATAAGTTAATTATAATTTGTAAATTATAAAATATTAATATCCTAACTGTGAGGAGTCAGTTACCTGAGTCCAGTCATTTCAGGAACAACCTCCATCTTGCTGGCAGTGTCAAAACTGAATACATATTCCCAGGTCCTGGAACCAGTGCCTATCCTGCTTTTTTCAATATTCGGCATTTGTCTGTTAACCAGCAAAGAATGTAAAGAGGGAAACTGTCATTATCTAAACTAAGGCATACAAATTGTAAATGTGTTTCCTAGCTCAAATTAATTTAGTTCATGCTTGCCCACTCCTGTAATATTTTGTTTGTTTGTTTGTTTGTTTGTTTGTTTGTTTTATCATTCTGTATTCTCTGTCAGAAGTCCAGGAGGGGACCTTAATTCAAAAGCTGAATCAAACACCTTGAAACCAGGTGATCCCAATGAGGCCCAGTCACCATGATTGACTTCCTCACTCAGCCCCTCGTGATAATCTACAATTCGGCTGCCCTGCTTCTTCCTCTCCCCTTGTGGTTTCATCTTTTAAAAATGCTGTATGGTTTTTTCCTCAGGTTTGCAATTCAGGTCCCCAAGTCTCTTCTGTGGCCATTATCCATTATCAGTGGCCTGAGTACAACGAGATTATGATTGCCTCCTTAACACTTATTAAGATGAGTGTTCAAAGATACAGTCAGTTCTTGAGTCTGTGCTGTTGTTCCTGACTGGTCACATTTTATTGTTTAATTCAAATAAAGATTTTGCTTTGCTGGACTCTAGTGATTGCTTGAGTTGTTTTGTTTTTCACACAATAACACTCATGTCTTCGGACAATATGCTCCATTTCAAAATGATCTCAGTTGATTTTCCTAAGTTCTCTTTAGTTAAACATCATTGTTATTAGTGTGTCCTCTGTCTTTCATAGACAGTAGTGGTGTCTGGCTTCTTAGCCTTTGGTGTGAGCAGTCTGTTGAGGGACTGCGATACAACAAATGGTCACATCCAATGAGCTGGAGAATCAGACGGCTCGCTTGGGAAGAAGGCAATTATGGAAATATCCTTCCATCAGTCATGAGATAATTAGAGGTGTGTTGATTGTAGCCTCAGATAGGAGTGACCAGAGTACTTACCTCTGTTTGCTCACTTAGGCAAGCTCTTGTGCCTTTCATTTTAGATATGCACGCCTCTTACACTGCCATAAGGGAGATTTCAAAGACAAATGTGTAAATGAACAATTTTGCTACCATATTAAATATTGGATCAGAGTATTAAATTGTGAACAACCTAAAACAATAAAATTGGAAGAAATTGTTCAATCAGTATGACAGCATCTGCAAAAACTGAGGAAACACTATATACTTAATACAATATGTTGCAGTTTTGTAATGGATTCCACATAATTAGATATGTAATCACACAATAGCCCAAACCTTGCAGTTTATGCTATTTGATAAGAAAAATCAGTGGTTATTATAATTTTATGTAAAATCTTTTGACAAAATCAGCTTATTTGAATTATATGACTATAGAAAAACATCAGTTACTCTCAGGGTATTTTTTGAAATAAGTTTAAGTTCAATATAAGTTAATTTTAATACTCTTAATATCTAAAATTATAAAATAAACTTTCCAACATGAACTTAAATAAGAGCTATATCCTATTAACTTACAATCACTAACAACATCTGACTAAATGGAGATTAATTACATAAATGTATCAAAAAATCAAATAATTGCTTTGTTAAAATTATCAAGTACACATGATTATATGGGGGTAGAATCAATTTTATGTGAAAAATACATACATATATATACACATATGTATGTGTACATATAGAGTACATTGTAGATGAAAGAGTTTGAATTACCCACCAAGATATTTTTTTAAAGCTATAGTATGGAGCAGAACCTGGGAATACTATATTAATGTCTTATTATATACAGTGCCAAAATAGAGGTGATAGAAATTAATGTTTTGTGTATTTAAAGTCCTTACTCCAATACAATATTTCACAAGAAACACCCCGTGAGATTCTCTCATCAATGTTTAACGAAGCGTCTCCTCTGGAAGAGTTCTCAAACAATGCAGGCTCCCAGTAATGCACACCCAGCATATTCTTGCCTTTGGCTCAGCAATCAGCCCACAGGAGAGTCAATTGTAATCAACATAGGCTCTCATTCCGTCAGATGAACAAAGCCTACACAAGTGGAGTAGTTTTGAATCCTCTGCTAGAGCAGCACTTCTGGGGAAGGACGTTTTGAAGGACTTTCTTAAGACTGTTACTAGTGAATCCATTAAGTACATCTCATACAATCTACGTTAATTTTTCTGTATGCTGATTATATGAATCATGTATACCTCTATGGCAATATAAACTATGGGACTGATGGAGTTCAGGAGGCATATCATATTTTTGTTTTACATTTTATGAATAAAAATATTTTTATTTTTTGAGATATTTATGCTCTTTTGAGCATATTATTTAAATGATGAGAATAAAGTTGATCAGATCAGTAATAATGTTATAATATTTCCCCAAGACAAAAATGAGAGGGAAGTGATTTGAGTAAATCTCAGATTGGTTTTTATTGTTTGCTTATTTTTTTTTTTTTTTTTTTTTTTGGACAAAAACAGTGAATCCCATGTTGTCTCAAGATCCACCATGAGAACATGTCTGAATCATGAAAAATTTGAAATTAACAAATTTGAAAATGTATTAATTCTCCAAACTCCATCAAAGTTGTAGGAACAACTTTGATGAAGTTTATGAAAAGACTTTGCCTGTGATGAGATTTTATTTTTTGATACAGGAATTACAAATTGTATTTTAGTAATGATATTTGAGCTATTAGACAAAAACTCAATAGAAGTTATATTTTAAATAGTATTTGAATGTATTCTTTTAAAATGTTTGTTATGAAATAAATTAGTATTTAAAAATTTTGCTTCAATTTTTATTTTAAAAAAAACATAAGGCTTCTTTTAATTTATATTCAAAATTTAAAAACAAATTTTAACCAGATTGTACTATAATATTTCCTTCAATCAGAATTAATGAAGAAATATGGTATGTTTAGTGTAAATTACAAAGTCCGTAGTCATTAGGACCACAGTCTTAGGTGTAGGACCTATATTTTCATTCACATTACTTCTAGTAACCCCAGTCAGGTCTACACAGTAAGGAGAACTATGTTCCTTTATAGATCAAGGGAAAGGAAAAATCAATTACTGTGATACTATTCAGAATTTTCTACATGTAAATGGCTTAACTTCAGGGAAGCAAATTTAAACATCTTTATTCAAAGTGGACTGAGGAATTCTTCCCACTCAAGTACTCTCCTGTTTTTGTGTTTCTATTGACAAATCAGAACCTAACCAAGAGGTGAAAAACTCAAGGTCAACAAAATAGAAATGATGCACCTGAAATGGCGCTAGGCACAAAATGCAAAACAGAAAGCTATACCCCAGGAGAAACCTTTGTAAGGTGCACAGATAAAAGATATAGAAAGGTTCATAATGAAACAGATGATCATGAGCCTTTGTTATGCTCCTGTTTAACAAATTCTGTAGATCAAAGATTAAAATAAATTATAAAATTGGCATAAATCCATTCTATAGAAACATTAAAGACATCAAAAAGAACTAAAATAAGATTTCCCTTTTTTATTGTTGCTGTTGTTTTGGTGTTTTTGTCTTGTTTTGTTTTTGTTTTTGTGTTTCTAGCTGGCACTAAAGAATATTATACATTTAAACACACTCAACAGCCTAACTCTAAGATTAACATAAAACTGTCCTGCTTTATTTTAGCTCATCACGCTGAATAAATCACACCGTTCTTCCAACAAGAAAATTATAAAAAATGTCCAGTGTGATAAAAGATTAGTTGGAAGAGTCAAAGAATCAACAAGACACTGTTATGACAAATATTTTGTAAGTCAGAGAAAGATTCAAATTAATAAATTAATAAGAACAGGTGGAAAGTCTGGATATCATGGCATAACATAAACATAAACAGAACTATAAAGATTAAATAAATTAAAAAGGAAAATATTGATTAAGAATTGTTGTAATGAACTTATCAATACAGAGTAGGTAGAGTCATTGATCTTGAACATCAGTAAATGGGAATTACCCAAAAGTAACACAAAGAGAAGAAAGCAAAAACTACAGAATATACAGATATTGCAACACAAATTTAAAATTAGTAACATACATGTAATTTAGCAAAGACAGTGGGTAGAAAATGAAATAGGGCTATTCCAAGTAATTGCTTATTGTTCCAAATATTATTTTAAAAAAATCAAATCACAAAACCAATAAGCTTAGAGGACACAAATCAGAATACAAAAATAAAGAAGCTCTACCTAACTAGACAACAAAAAACAAAACAAATAAACAAACTTCAGGGAAGTAATGCCAATCAAAATGACTCTCAGACTCCCTCTTACACCTGGCATGATGGCTAAGATAAAAAACACAAGTGACAGCTCATTAAGGTGAGTTTGTGGAACAAGCAGACTCCTCCATTGCTAATGGCAGTACAAACTTGTACAGCCACTTTTGAGGTCAATTTTGTGGTTTCTCAGAAAATTTGGAATACTTCTACTTCAAGACCCAGATGTCTCACTTCTGGACACCCAAAGGGTACTCCACCAGACCAGGAGAACACTTGCTCAACTATGTTCCTAGCAGCTTTATTTGTGATAGTCAGAAACTAGAAATATCGTAGATGTCTCTCTTACTGAAGCACAAATATAGAAAATATACAAAATACAATGGAGCATTTACTCAGCTATTTAAAAAATGCATGATAAAGTTCACTGGCAAATGGAAAGAACTAGGAAAGCTAATCCTGAGTAACATAACCCAGCCCCAGAAGGGCAAACATGGTATGTATCCACTTACACTTGGATATTGGCCAAAAAGTGAAGGATAACCATACTAAAATCCACAGACCTTAAGACGCTAAGTAACAAGGAGGGCTCATTGGGTAGATGCTTGAATTTCACAGTGAAAGAGAAACAGAATAGACACTACATATGGAAGGGGAGAGAGGAATGGACAGGGGTGGAGATGGAGACAAAAAGGATAAGACAAAAAGGATAAGAGAGGAGGACAGAGGTAGAGAGTACTAGGAGAGAGAACTGAAACTGGGGACAATTCTAGGATGAGTTAGACACCTGGGACACTAGAAACATCCAGCAATCTATGAGGGTGACCCTAGCTAAGTCTTCTAGCAATGAGTGATAGAGAACCTGAACAGGCAATCTCTAGGAACAAAGCAAGAGTTCCAGTGGAGGAATTGGGACACAAATCCAGCCACAAAGCCTTTAACCTACAATTGGTACTGTCTGCAAGATGTGCTGGGAAAATGGTGACAGAGAAACTGTAGGAGTGGTCGACAAATGACTGGTTCAGTTTAAGACACATGCCATGAGAGCATCCTACCCATGACACTGCCCAGAGGTCCTGGAGCCAGAGGCTATACTCATAGACTGGGGTTTAGACTAACCCAGTAACTAATGGAAATAGGTGCAGAGACCCACACACCAACATTAGGCAGAGCTCATGGAATCTTGTGAAAGAGGGAGAGGAAGCATTGTAGGAGCCAGAGGCCTCAAGGACACCACAAGAAGAGCGACCACATCAGCTAACCTGAGCCCATAGGGGCTCACCGAGAGTGAAGGGCCAACCATGGTGCCTGCCTGGCCCTAACCTAGTCCTGCCGCACATATGTTACAGTTGTGTAGATTTGTCTTCTTGTAAGACTCCCCACAGTGGCTGTCTCTGACTCTTTTTGCCTGCCTTTGGAACCCATTACCCATGCTGTGTCATTGCTTTGTATAGCCTTAATAGAGGAGGAGGTGTCTTGTCTTACTGCAACTTGATAAGCCTTAACTGATTGGTATCCATTGAGGCTGTTTCTGAAGAGAAAGGAAGGAGGAGGAGTGGATGGTAGAGGGAGGGGGAGACTGGAAGGAGAAGAGGAAGGGGAAATTGCAGTTTTGTGTAAAATAAATAAAATAAAATTTTAAAATAATAAAATAGTAAAACACAACAAAAGAAAAAAAAACAAGAGCAGCAACAACAACAAGGCATACCATGTTCACTACTGCAAAGATACATACAAGATAACGTCTTTAAACAGCATGGAGAATGCCTTTCATGAAACAAAACTAATTTCTTCACAATTTATAATCTGAAAATGAACAAGAAAATGAGTGGAGTGAATTTTAATAAGGGATGATGAATAAAATAAAGAAAAAAAGCTTTGGCCTAGATTCAATATTTAATGAAAGTATCCATCAATTTTAAAATATAAATAATGACTTTTTAATCTTTTAAATAAAAACTAAGAATTGATCACCTGGTGATAACTCTTTAAAGAAATATGAGAAATTCTTCTATTTTAAAATGTGTCCTCTCTGCTAGTTACATGCATAAAGAGGAGACACACCAGAGGAAGAAAGACTAAAAATAAAGTATAAGCTTATCATTGACTTGTCATACCTAATCTAAAGGCTATGGTTTTGGAGAGAAATTTTAATCTAGCATCATGACTACTTTAGTAAGGGATCACATCCAAAGACATAGGTGTTTGTGATCTCTCTGGAATACAGCCAAACTCTTATTATAAAACTTCAATCCCTCTGGATGAAATATTAACATGGCTTTTGTAGCAGAGAGAATAAACTGGACACGGGTGAAGACAGAATGAGCCAGAGAATAATAAGGAGCCAGAATTTAAACATACTGTCAGAAGTAAAGGACAGACAGAGAAATTCATTCAGAAGCCGAGAGAAGCCAATTCAAATCAGTCAAATTAGAGAAGAATTTAGCTCAGAACAGCTAAGCTGAACCAGCTAGAGAGGGTTCAGAAAGAACTAGAAAGGACTGGGAACGGCTCTTATCTCATACCCCCATCTGGAGAGAGAGGGGGGGAAGAGAACAATTTACAAGTTTTACAAGTATTTACAAAGCATTAAATAAATATAGTATATGAACAATTTAGATGAAACGTTTAATCAACACATCAAAAGATCTACAGAATGCAGTTAAGAAAAACATGAAATAATAATATATATTCATATAGACATATATAGACAGAAATTAAAATATTTTCTTATGTATATGTTGAGCAGTTGCAGGTATATGAATTAATCATAATCTATTTCAAGAAAAGGTTTCTTTGATAAGAACTGAGAGATGCATTCATGCACTCATCTATGAGTATAGTGATAACTTTTAGAAGTTAGTTTAATACTACATCCATTAAGCATAAGAGTAGCGGTAGGTTTTCCCACACAGCCTCTGATTTAAATTCTTGTCCTTAAAACGGTGCCAGGTTTGTGTTTCATATTGTAAAACAGTCCTTAAATTTAATCAGAAAGTGGTTGTTTACCCTCATGATATTAATACCATTATTGGATCATTGGGGATGTCTTTCTAGGCAAGACAGTTTGTAACTCACAGAATAAATTGATGGGTCAGTCTAATTACCTTTCTTCTTTAGTAACATATGGAGCATTTCAGAACTATGAAAGCCAGACAATATGAAGCTTCAAGGACACTAAGGGAATGATGCTATATATGTTATTTTCAGGAATAATACCTTAATATGGGGATGTCTGAAGGACCTCACTGAACAACAACTCTAAAATTAAATCATTCCTCATGTGGGGATTTTTACTTACTATGCTTTTGTACTTGTAGAAGTGTTGTTGCATTATTAAAAAATAAATCCAGTAACCTCTTTTTCAGAATCCTCTACAGTGGAACATTTCCTCAAGTGTTTCAGAGAAGACCTTTAGTATTACTTATCCAACTCCGCATTCTCTCCTCCACCCAGCCCTCCCCTCATCATCCACATGTGATCTCTTCTCTTCCAATATTTCCATTTCCTTCTTCATATCACTGTATTCTACCTTTTCTCCCATGAAACACACACACACCAAAATAGGCCCTTGCTAGTTTCCTGAGTTTAGTGAATCTTCCAAGTTTTCATTCTATACATATCTAAAGTTTAAAAGCTAGCTTCTGCATATGAGTGAATCAAGGAACATTTGTCCACCTCACTCAAGATGAACCTTTTTAGTATCATCTTTTACATGTAAACATCATAATTGTATTCATATGGAAGTTTCATTTTGCTAACATATCACATTTCCATTGTTCATTGATCATGTGATAGTCATATAGTTTATTCAATTGACTTAACATAAAAATTAGAGCATTATTGAACAACAAATTTACTATAAAATTTTACAAAATAATAATATTTAGAAAGATGACACTTCTGAGTCATTATTGGTTACCATACATATGGTATATATAATACATATGTAAACATATATACATATATAATATACATATAGTATCTATAATTATACATATATACATAAATAAACATATATATGCATCATTTCTTTTGAAATTTTTTAGAAATATCTCTTTTTTAATATCAAATTTGAATGAGCAAGTATATCATAAAAGGAACATAATTAATGGAAGCTGTTTTATTTTACAATTTCATAATATTTATGCATATTGTTTTAATATAGTTATTGACTTAAAATGTTAAAAGTCAACTATTCAAGAGGTTACTATGGCTGAAATGAAACATGATCATATTCACGAGAAAAGTGCCATGGAATGCCATTAGGAGAAAGAAGAAGAGTCAACTCAAACTTCATGGGAAATGTTCAGGACATTAAATTTTATTCAGTGTGCTAAAGTCATTTGACAAAAGAGCTTTTCAAATCATGTTTTCTATAGCTGAGTTCATCAATAAACACAATTTGAATAATCACACAGTATAGAAAAGAAGTTGTATGCAGTTACTATACAAAATGATATAAGCAAATATGAATTAATATGCATATGTGCAACTTGTTTTAAAACAGAAGGAAAGCTCAAAGGCTTTGAAATTTGGAAAATAATACATAGGTCTGTATTTTATGTACATTTCTGAAAAGGAAACATCTCAAAATTGATGAAGGTGAACTACGTACTTGAAATATCTATAAAATAAGTTTAAGAATTAACTAGATGAGCCTTTATATAATACTTTAATTGGAAATAATAATTTACAACCATTATTTGCAACAGTTGTTAAATAGTACATAATTGTGGCACATTAAGAAGCATGTAACAATGACAAGTCATTTATATCAATATTTCTTGTGAGTGGGCAAGGATGGAGAAGGCCTATTAAGGTTTTCTTAAAGTACCTAAAATTGGCTTTTACATTTTTTAGACGGTACTTTCATAAGTTTGGCTTTGCATTCACTGATATAATTAACACAAATGTTGAAAAACTTTACAAAAATGGAAGTTTACTGGCATAGAGGAAATGATTACCTGTATTTTAACATAATATTTTATTGTTTAAGTATAGAATTTCAAAATAGAGTCAACATGAATAGACCCGCATTGTAGCTTCGTACTACAACATTGAAGTTTCCACACTAGGTTAAAATATGTAATAGTTTTTGAAAAGCTATAAAGAAAATAATTGGAATATTTGCAAATATTTCATCATTTTGCCTCAGTAATTATAATTAACAGTCAAAATAGATACAGAAACTTATTTTAGTAAATAAGTATAACATTATTAAAATTCATTGAATAAATATCTTAACACTATTCTTTTAGTCTCTAATCTATCCTGTTAAATATAAGTATAGTTTATAGCCTCTATTTTGTGTACTTTAAAGACTCACTCAGGGCCAAGAGCTTAACACCAAATTTAGATAGAATTAGCAAAAAGAAATCTCTGATTCTGACTCTCTGTCTCTCTGTCTCTCTGCCTCTCTGTCTCCTTTTCCTTCACTGTCTGCTCCTGTCCATCTCTCCCGCATACTCTCACTATACTTTATAGTCAGGCCTAGCTGTTAGTTACTGTTTATCCTAGGCCTTCCTCAAAATTGCAGTAGCTTTTCTACTTCAAACTCGTTATTTCCAGAGCTACAGATGTAAGCTGTCACCCATATGGAGAGAGTTAAGGATTTCTTAACTTGGTTCTCAGGCTTTCTGGAATAAAGTGAAGCCCAGCTTTGGCCTAGTCCTTTACTATTAGAGGAGGGGATGGTGGTGCTTGTTGTTCCTAAGTACATTCCGCTTCTTTGTGCCTTTGTTTAGCTTAATGCAAGTCACGGTTATCTTCCTCCATGATTTAGAGTTTTGTTTTATGTCAATAGAGAGAAAATATTCTGAGTACCCAAGTTTGCAGTTTAACTAATTTATTTCAACTAAATTTAAAAAGAACATTTTCATTGTGTGTTATGTGTCATGCGTGCAGCACTCAGAGGACAACTTGTAGACTTCGTTCTTTCCTTCTGTCATATCAAACCCCAGTGGTCATATTTGGCTGGCAGGCACTTTCACCTCTGAGTCGTCTCTCCAGGCCCTTATTTATTTTGTTTTGTTGCAAATAGTTGATCAATTGTTTTTCTCCTGACCAAGAAGACAGTGGGTTATGAGAGCTGGGACACACATTTATCTGTTTATATTTGATCACAGTGATCATCACCAATTAAAGAAAATAGAAAAATTATATGCAAGCAAAAAAAAAAAAGTCACAGTTCACCTTACTGTTTGGTACAGGTATCAAAGTAACCCTCTCTCCCTTTTATCAATAACCCATCTCAAAAAATCAATGTCTATTTTTGCTTCTTTGAATTATGCTACTATAAACTATAAATCTGTATTTCTCCAAAACGCTCATCGATATCATATGAAACGAAGGGCTAAATTTATTTTATACTGTGAAGTATCAAATAAAAAGTACTGATGAGTTAGATGACAGTAATTTGAGCTTGTGAAACTAATGATTTTCAATCTCATTTCTAATAACTCCTCAGCTGTTAAGAGGACGCTGGTCTGCAAACTGTGTTTTATGTACTACTGGTTTAAACTGTCCCTGTAATAAATGACCTAGGTAAATTTATGAAGATTTTTGTCATTCATGAATTTTATTTCAACACATGATCTGTACTTTATCAGAAAAAAATATTTTAAAATCATGAAAAATGCTGACAAAAGCTTACAGTAGAGCACATAGCACATTTGTAAAATAATGTTAAGTTTTAGTCAGCATTACAAAATCAAAATATAACTTGTCTATAAAACTGGTTTTATTGACTTGTGTGACGAAAATATCCATGAAAATATCTGGTTTGAATTAAATGCCGTGATCAAATAAATGCAGTGATCTTCCCTGTTTTAGTCTCGGGCTCTGTTTTCTTCTTTGTGTTATGCGTCCTCCTTTTCTTACTCCCAACATATTGATAATATACTTTCATAAAGTTAAAAGTTGTTGTGAGGATATAGCTTAAAAATAAGATGAAATGGTTGCAAGAAACAGCATTCTTTCCTAATCATTATAAATACTGCCTGTTTTCCTGCTGATTAGGATGCCTGTCAACCCAGCTGAAAGGATGGATACACTGATAATCTCAAAACAATCAAAAGTCATTTCTGTGGCTGGAAGCAGTGGTAAATTGCCCCAAATAACGTGAAGTTAAAAATAAAGTGCTGTTAGAACTGTATGTCTTTGTGAATATCTAGGATTTGGTAGCTTTTGGGCCCACTCTTACTTGATCGCTGAAAGCCTCTGTTCCTTGCTTGATTAAAATTGAGTTTTCCCTGCTAGATCAAAGTTAAAGGCAGGTCTTTTTTGTCATCAGACACCATACTATAGACTCACTGACTCCTTCTCCATCATCATCTTTCAAACAAACTCAAAACAGAGTCATAATTCTCTTATGCTCTCTGTTTCTCTTATGTCTCTGTCTCTGTCTTGCTCTGTTTTGCTTTCTCTCTCTCTCTTTTTCTGCTCTTCATTTCAGTGCTCATAATCTATGTCTTGGATGTAACATATTATACTTGCAAATTTTAAAAACTTGAACTGAGTGCCCAGCTCTTTGATCACATCCCACTAATGGGGGAGCAGCCTTACCAGGCCAGAGGAAGACAATGCAGCCATCCCTGATGAGACCTGATAGATAGAGGGGGAGGAGGACCTTCCCTCTCAGTGGACATGGATAGTGGCATTGGAGAAAATGAGGGAGGAATGGTGGGATTGGGAGGGAATGAGGGAGGTGGCTGCAGCTGGGATACAAAGTGAATAAACTATAATTAATATAAAAAAACTTGGTTAGAGCTAATTTAGGGTGATACAAATATAGTCCAATACCTAGTAAATGTCACAAAGTGGTGTTTTTATACTTCACTTATCAATACCATATTTTAGGTTTTTAATGTTAAAGTATACTGCACTGTCAGAAACTATGAGGGATTTTTTTTCCTACTGGAAAACTAACAAATGGTATTTAAAATATATGTGCATAAATGTGAGGACACAGGTTATTGCATGATTCAAATGCTCATTTCTGTACCCTCCCATACCTGGTTGTAATTCTTGTATTGAGAATCTCTGGTCACAATGTTGTGTAAACATTGCTCCAGTTGTTCCCTGAAAGGCAATAAAGCAGCTTAAAGGCAGTTGCTGAGCTGAGCCAAAAATAGGGTGGGGCTTCCTACCAGGTAGGGGAGGAGGAGTTAGAACAGACCAGCCATGGGTGAGGTGCTGGTGACAACAGAAGAGCTAGAGCAGGACAGCTACAAAGTTCAAGTATCTCTGAGATACATGCTTAAGGAAAACCAGATTAGTTTAGAGAGTTAAGAATAGAGTAATAATTGCTCAGTTCTTGTGTTGTGAAGCTTGTTAAAATAACATAATACAGTCACAACTTCATTAAAATAATGCTAATCTTTTATAATACCAAGTAGGGCATAATTTACACTAATCTAGACAAAAATTATACAGAATCTAAACTAAAACCAATAGCAGTTTTTTAGTTCTGTTTCAGGAGCTCAAAGCTTCCTGATTAGTGTGCCTGTAAGCTGACACCACTCTCCTCCCAACCCCCCACAATTGACTGCACCAAAACAAAAAAGATACAAACCCCAGAGAGGCAGTTCCTTTACAAAGCCCTTGCTCAAAAAAATAAATAAATAAATAAATAATAAAATAAAATAAAAGGCCCAAGCATCTGAACTGGTAAGGCCTAGAAGGGAAGCTGGGTCTATGAAAGTATAGTCTGCTATGAAAGCATCTGAAACAATTTCAAAATGGCTGTCTAGATCATCCGGCACACCAACTATTCCAGCTAGGACTTCAGGTAAGCCCTAAACTTTCTCAGTATTCAATGGCTGGAGTGCAAAAGTTACAGCTAACTTTCTTAAGACTGTGACATATCCCAATTTTCTTGGGCGCCCCAAAAAACTACATCCCAAAGCAGCAGGAGGCAATTCAGGAAAACTATGTCTCATTCACATGGGGATGGTTGTTGTGGTGGTGTTTTTGGTGGCGGTGGTAGATGGTTTTTGGTCTATCTATGGATGTTATATGTTTGTTATTGTTTTCAAGGGGTTTGTTTTTAGGAATGATGACTAAGATAAATTATTGAATCTCTTTTGAGGACAAAGGATATTAGCAAGCCAAAAAAATTATATTGGTATAGATCTTTGTATTATATTTTGTTACAACATCCTAAGGTATTGTATATAACCCTTTTTTTTTTCAACAAAAAGAAATGGGTGAAAAGAGGTCTAGAGTAAAATCCTATGCTTTACACTTTGCATAGAGCAGAGACTAAAATAACCTGTTATACAATTAATTAAAAGCATAGTCCTGGAGGTTTTTGCCCATACAGCTGAGCATTGTCTAAAAACATGTCTTCTTTGTAGCGTGTTGGCCCTGCCAACACTGTGCTTGGCTAAGTTCACAAATCTACTCTAACTTGTAACTTCCCTGTCACTTCTGAGGCTCTCCTCTCCTGCAAGCTTTGTTTCTTGGCTGTGATGCAATTAGAACCTTATGCTACTGCTATAGCTACTGCTGCCGCTGGAACCTCCATAGCCACCTTGGTTTCATGGGTTAACAAAGTACTGGCTTCAACCATCATAAGGGATAGAACTCCTCCAACTGAGTAGGCTTCGTTCCAGGTATGCAGGAGTGGTTGAATATATGGAAATCTATCAAAGAAATCAACCATATAAACAAACTGAAAGAAAAAAAAAAAACATTGTAATCTCCTTAGATGCTGAAAAATCATTTGACAAAATCGAACACCCATTCATGTTAAAAGTTTTGGAGAGATCAGGGATACAATACACATACAAATCAATCCCACTGAAATCAGGGACAAGGCAAAGCTGCCCACTCTCTCCATATCTCTTAAAAATAATTCTTGAAGTCCTATCTAGAGCAATAAGACAACTAAAGGAGATTAATGGGATTCCAATCAGAAAGGAAGAAGTCAAAATATCACTCTTCACAGATGATATGATAGTGTACATGAGTGACCCCAAAAATTCTACCAGAGAACTCCTTCAGCTGATAAATACCTTCAGCAAAGTGACTATACACAAAAAGAAAAATTCTACCAGAGAACTCCTTCAGCTGATCAATACCTTCAACAAAGTGGCTGTACACAAAATTAACTCAAAAATTCAGTAGCCCTCCTGTATACCTATATAATTTTTAAAATGAAAATTTTAAGTTTTGAAAGCTGTTATTATCAGCTGTTTAGGATAATTAATAAATGCATATTAGCAGTTAGACAATAAAACTCAAGGTCATGTTAGATACTAGTTTAGTTGATTACAAAAAAATGTGGTTTGTAGACTGACAGATAAAACTTAGCTAGAAACAAAAAAATCAGATAATATTTAGTTGGTAATTAAAAACCTCACATAGCTACAGAATATGGCATCCAAAGATTTTATTAACTTAAAACTTTTTTGATGGTAGCTCAGTATCCAAGTTGGTTTCCTAGTAAGGGGAACAAGGCCTGTCTCTGACATGAACTTCAGTGGCTGGCTCTTTGATCACATTGGAGCCGCTTACCAAACCACGAAAAAAGAAAATGCAGCCAGTCCTAATGAGACCTGATAGGTTAAGGTCAGAAGGAAGGGGAGGAGGACCTCCCCTATAAGTGGACTAGGGAAGGGCAGGGGAAGAGAAGAGGAAAGGAGGGTGGGATTGGTATGAGACAAGGGAAGGAGGGAGATGAGTACAGAAGGGATACAAAGTGAATAAATTGTAATTAATAAAAAATAAATTAATAAAAATCTCTTGAAATGAGATGTCTATTCCTGGCAGCGCCTCCATTCTACTTCAAAGAACACCAAAGCCTTCATATGTGGCAAGCCAGTCACTCAGTGAGAAAATGCCCACGCATCAATTACAGTCAGAATGGTATTTACACTTGACAAACTGAGAGGCTACTGCTGACGCTTGCAAAGACAAGTTTGGAAAGTCTTTCTTAATTCCTGTGTCGCTGGAAACATTGTCTGATATTCTGAGCCAGAAGGCTGGAGGTGATGCTTCAGTGTCACAGAAGAAATTTTCAGGGACTTTCCAGGTAGCCAAATATTTTGTCATTTCTGTAGTTTAGAAGCTGTTTTCCCCCACTTGCTTCATATTTAGGTAATATTTATAACTTCTTAAGTCTTTGATGGGGTAGAAGACTAGATACTTATAATCTCACAGTTATACTTAAAATTTTAGGATGATAGAAATTGATAGATTATAGAATACTTCATCCAAGGGTGACAAATATACAGATGTAAATCTTACCTAATAATTTTATAACTGTTATTATTGCATAGGGTTTGGTATTGAAAGATAAAAAGGTTTTGGACTACAGGGGGAACATGTAGGGATAAGATTATTATGTAATTCAAATGCCGAATTCTGTACTTTCCCAATCTCATAGCAATCATTGGTCTTAGTATCTCCTGTCTAAACTTTGCATAAACACAGCTGCACAATTATGCCAATAAAGCAGCTTATAGCCAGTCACTGACCAGAGGATAGAATAAGGCTAGACTTCCTGCTAGTGGAGGTGTAATTTGAAGAAAAGTAGGGAATTCAGCTATGGATGAGGTCCAGGTGACATCACGAGAGCAGCTGGAGTAGAGAAAGCTGCAACATGAAAGTATCTCTAGCATGTATGATTGGAAGAAAACAGATTAAAGGGTTAAGAATAGAGTAGCAACTTCTCAATTGTGCTGTAAAGGTTGTAAAAATAATACAATTATTTGTTTGAGAGCTGGGTTAAAAGAGTAGCTGGATTAAGAGAGAAACTGAATAACAAACACAATTTTATAAAAAAAATAACTGTAATAAACACACACATATTAATTCTATAAAGACACACATAATTTGTAATTATTCAAATGTATTTGTAAGGGTACAATTACAGAATTAAAATATTCATAGGACAAAGATACACGCCTTTGACTGTGTCCAGGATCATACACACAGGACATATAGGACATATACATATAGGCGGAGAAATATATAACAAATGTAACATAATATATTTGAATGTCCATGTATGCAGTGGGGTTTATAACAAAGGAGAATATTTAAGTTAAGTGATGCTGAGCTTTAGAAGGTTAATATCAAGTGTCCATCTCATTCCTTCCAGAGAGACAGATGACTTAATGCCCATTTCCATGAATAAGCTGGCTGCAGGGTAGAATGCAAGATTATATGTTTACTATGATTATAGGAAAACAAATATCTTCAAAGAGGCAAATTCATTTATACCACAGGGTGCCTTGGAATGTGTCTTTCAATGATTATAACTGGTATATTATGCTTTAGTATTTCAACATAAACAAGACCTAAATAATTAGAACAGGTAAAACCACTATTTTTCTGAAAAGTATTTGTTAATCATCACTAATATTCTCATTTTATGAATTTATCTATGTATTGAATTATGTTATTCCCATATGTACTCATAAAATTATGTGGAGTAAGTATCTTAACTTTGACTACACAGAGAATGAAATAGATGTTTCACTGCAGATAACTTTATATTTTATTGATCGTCATAATTAATACATCATTTATATTATAGAGAACATTGAATTTAACAATGTCTGCAATGTTTTTAAGCAAAATTGTGTATTAGTTATTATAAGTTTGTCGGGAGCCGTGACTCAGCGGCCTGCTTTGACATTTAAATCTCGGCGGAGAGATGGCTTTTAGCAGGCCTTTACTAACGGCAGAGGAGAACTTGCAAGTCCATCTCCTTTTGTTTGTGACAACAGGTGGGATAGCTTGTGAGGGTCACACCTCTTCCTCAGGCTCCTTGTGCAAATTAATCTATTGTTCTGAGATGTTTTACTGGCTAAAGTAACTCCTCAAAATAAATAAAGTGGTCAGAAGGCTGGAGGCAGAGGATGAGGCAGCACTGGAGACTGGCTGCTGGCACTGCTTGCTGCAGCAGTCTGCCTTTTGCAAAAGCTGTCGAGTCTGGACCTTTAAAAAGTTTCCTGTGTACTGTGTGTTTATTTTATTAATTTTAATCCTCACACCCAACTCAAGAACCGTTCGACTCTGCCCAGCTGGCCCTGGCATAAGTTGAGTATATAAAGCTCAAAATAAGGGCAATAACAGTTAATAATAGCTCAATCAAAACTAAAGATATTTGAATTTATAAGAACTTTTGACCTGGATAAAATTATTAAACCTTGTAATTTTCAGTATTTTTTTTCTGTAAAATTGCTTGGTAATACAAAAATTTTCACTGAGGTTTAGGTAGGAACTACAGAATCATTATTTATACTTAATATTGATTCATATAATAATTAAAGTGGCAGTTATTACTTAACCCACTATTTATAAATACGTAGAAAAGAAACCTTTCAGATTTTAATAAGCCTTTATTCACTGGGGTTGGGCAGATGTTACTCCTCTAAGCTATCTGGTCTGCTTCCCAGCCAAAACTTCCATGAATATTTACACATGTTTTCAATCCGGGCTGCTTCTCTCCATCATGCCAATCCTCAGAGCAAGCTGCTCTCTGCCATGTGCTTCTCGTTCATGCTAACAGAGTGACCTTCTCCCTTCATCTTCCTTTTTCTCTTCTTGTGGTTGTTGTCCTTCTCCAACCACAAAACCCAAGAACCTTGATTCTGCCTACCTCTGTTCTGTCCAGCCCAGGTGTAGGCAACTTTATTTGCCAATCAGGAATAATTTGGGAGGCAAGGTTTACACCAAGTCAGAGATAATTTTGTAGGTAGGGTTTACACAAAGTGATTTTGGATACTGAGGATTTTCTCATAAGGATATTGAGATGTAAACAATTAACAGTTGAAAACATAGTAGCTCCAGAACAACTCCAACAATTCCTCTTTTTTATCTAATCAAAAAGGCTACTCATAGTAAGAACAATTATAAAACAATTAGAAAAAACTAATATAAAAATTATATTCAAATGTTCATTTTATCTGTATTTGGCAACCTTGAAAAAAAATACTGTCTATTTTATCTTATTGAGTCTAAAGTTTGTACCTAAATCATTTTCTATCATATCTTGTATTTATTAACTTTAAAACATCTTTGTAGACCTTAAAATATTTTCCTAAATCCTAAGCACTTGCAGCCTAACTATGAGACTAATAATTTTACAGTCTTCAACCTCAGCAGAGACATAACAAGGAACAAAATTATTAGGTAAGTTCAGGTAAAAGCTACCAAAACAGTGGAGATCGCAGGCACAATTTACTGCCTGACTACTCGCCCAATATCTCTCATATCTCTCTATAATGTTGGAGCATCATCTTTAGCCTTCTGGCCCAGTGTATCTGGTAGACATATTTGTAAAGCAGGAACTATGAAGGACTTGCTTACCCTGTCTTGGTATATGTTGGCAGTCATCTTCTCTGCCTTAGTCCAAGATTTGCTCATTCTGGACAGCATTTTGTCTACAGATAGAACATGGTCATTTCTTTGTCCAGTGGTTAACTTGCCACATTTGAATCCATATGCTAACGGAGGTATTCAATGTTCAACATCTTCTTCCAAGTTGAATGGTATGCTGCCAGGAGCTGACGTGTCTCTTGACAAAGAATCCTTAAAATTATGAAGACATTCTTAAATATCATACTCGTTAGGTCTCTGAGGTTTGGGAAGACCATCTATCACCTGTTTACTTTTGTTTAGTGCTAATCATATCTATTTATCATGTATCCATCTATCATCTATCAATCTCTATATATTTATATCTATCTATCTATCTGAACAGGCAAACATTGCTTGATTTTAGCCATTAACCACCTGTTCAACCTAGGGTGTATATTTCTGTGATAAACTAGACTAGTATCTGACATGACTATGAGTCTGATTGAATAACTATTAGCTTGTATTTTTAATTATCTTAAATATTTTGTAATAGCAATTTTTTAAAAGAATGAATGGAAGTAAATAGTGTATTTTTAAAAGAGTAGTGTGGGTACAATACCTTATATAATATTTGAAGCATATGTTATGTTGTAATAAAATTAACCTTATTTTTTCTATTTATACCAGCATATCAAAATTAAACTTATTTGATAATAAAATAGGTATAAGTTGAAGAGTAGACTCAATAATCTACTGTGTTATCTACTTATTCCTCTATGATATTTCTATATTTTGCCCTTTTTCTTCTCAACCACTTCATGATGACCAGCCTCCATTCTCAAGGATGGATGTGATACAACTAAAACCTACCCGCCCCAACGCAAAGAACTGAAATGAAGGTCTCTTAAAATTACTTTCTAGTAATGTGGGGTATAGAGTTTCTTTCTGGTACCAAAAGGAAATTGGAAAAGGGAAGGTTTAGTAGGCTAGTAATAACGTTTGTTGTCCAGTCGCTAAATGTTGAGAAACTGCCAGCTTAAATGAAGCCCTGCTTGGAACGGTGGTGTGAAAGGTTGGACCAATTGATATTTGTATCTTTCTTTGAAGCTGTCCTAGAAGCAAGCTTTGATGGAACAGCAACTGCAGTAGCTTCAGGCTGGGTCCTGTACAGTACTGGAATAAATGTATTTCAGCATCCTTCTCAGCCTATTGTGAGTGAGTCCCAACAAGGCCTTCTCCTTTTCATTGGTGTACAGTTCTTTTGGCTCTGAAAACATACAATTTCTCACAAGCAGTATACATTATATAATGATAAATGTATGGGATATGCAGGATGTACAGATGAATTAAGGGTACTTGTCTTATCTTTGAGCAGAAGAAAAACATACGTAAATATCCATTCATGTGGATATGAAAGGATAGTGTGGAGATTTTATACCCAACAGGATTTTCATAGGCTCTGCAGAAACATTCATGTCTCAGCCAGTCTTAGAGCTGTTCCCATGTAACAGGATCAACAATACACGTTATCTTAAGTAAAATATATTTATTTAAAGAAAATATCTTAATATCTGCTTACTTTTATAGTTTCATATATATGACTACAATTAATTACATAAAATATATTACATAAATATATTTTGTATAATATATAAGGAATATAATATATATTATGAAATGATAAATAATATATGATATATAATGAATTATAATAATTTTTACCTCCTATTACTTTATCTCAACCCCTATACTCTTCAACTGAAACCCTATTTTTCCCAACAATTTGCATCCTGCTGTCTCTCTTTCCTGAAAGTGACTCAATAAGCAAAATTGTGGGTTTTTTCAGAAGAATGTGTGAAAGGATATTTGATTAAATATGAGTAACTCATCAAGGTGACACCCTGAAGACAGTGACTTATTCTCTCCATAAGGTCATTAACTTTTAATAATCCCTCTTAATGAGGGTGAGCCTTATGAGCCCCATCACATTTCATGCAAAATAATGTTAGTCACAATCTTCTTTAAGCTTTCATACATAAATGGGAATAGGCAGCAATGAATGCCTGGATCTAACAGCTGTACTGTACCCAGGAAACGCTTTTCAAGACCCACCTCCTGCTTCTGACTGCTTTTCTACAGCATTTACTGAGCTTTAGATTTTGCACAGTACAAATATCCATTGGGACCACCAATTCACTGTTATCTACTTATTTTTTATTTAATTTTTATTTTTTATATTAGTTACAATTTATTTACTTTGTGTCCCAGCTGTAGCCTCCTTCCTCATTCCCTCCCAAACCCACTCTCCCTTCCTCATCTCCTCCCTGTCCCTCTCTAAGCCCACTGATGGGGGAGATCCTCCTCCCCTTCCATCTGATACTAGGTTATCAGGTCTCTTTAGGACAGGCTGCAATGTCCTCCTCTGTGGCCTAGTAAGGCTGCTCTTCCCTTGGCAGGGGGCAGGATGAGGCTACTTCTAAGACTTCTACCTGGTAGGAGTTTCTGCATTAATTGGCCCTCACTGCAACAAGAAGCTTCTCTGATGAGGGCTGAAAGCAAGAATAATCTAGAGACATTATTAAAAGGCAATTTGATACTTTGCAATTATAAGGTAATTTGGTATGATGTTCCTTTATCAAAACTATGGTATAAATTCTGTCTTTAGTCCATGACATTCCCACTCATCAGAACTTGACAAGGTACGTAGAATGGAGCAGAAGTTCTCGCCTGTTCAGTGGACTTCAAACCCAGTCAGAAGGAGGTTGCTGCACCAGTGAGTATATCTTGCCTGGAAAGTTTGTCCTGTTGCTCACAGAGGTAACAGATGAGCACAGATTATTGATAGCTTTTCTTTTAGATTATCACGCTTAACACCTTCCAGCACCTTAAGAACTAGCCAGAAACATGGGATTTTCAGCCAAGTCCTTTATTGACTCATTTATTTTATGACCAAAGTATATGGTAACTTCAAAATTAGGCTCTAATATCCTAAAAGATACTCAGAATGACGTTAATTTAGGACAGAATCACTTGAAAGTTGACTAATTAAAGCTAACTTCCAATTATTGCAACCACATACAATAGAATACAACCAAATAACATCATAGAGCCTGAGCAGGTTATATTTAGGAATATATGCATATAAATATATGAATGTAACAACAATTAGGTTTTTGAAAGAGGAAGGAGGAAATTATGGAAAGGTTTGAAGGGATGAAAGGGAATGTGGAAATGATGTAATTATATTATAATATAAACTATAAAAACTATCAAAATAGTAACAATAAACTTATAAAATATAAAAATAATAAGTTTTCCACCCACCCTAATTTAGTATATAATCTTCTATATTGTCAAAGAATGAAATGTTATTCAATTCAAAATGATAAACCTTGAAAACATGGAAACAAGATTGCAAAGACTGAGTAACTTGTAATTATATATTTAGGGAAAATACTAAAATAAGTAATATGTGTGTGTACATGCATGTAAAAATCAGCCAACATTTAATAAAAAATAAAAGATGCCAATGATTTGTAATGAGCAAGGAGGAGTATATGGAAGGGTTTGGAAGGAGGGAAGTGAAGGGAAAATTATATACTTATAATTGCAAAAAGGTTTTTGTAAGGAATAAGTATTTCAAATCACAAAAATTGAAATGTGATGTAATTATGAATTCATTCTTAGTATCTCAATTGCTTTGTCTCTAGAACAATCATTTTATATTTAAAGTTTATCATTAACTACAAAATACTTGTATGCTTTTTAGGTTTTTTATTTTATATTTTGGTTTCTGTGTCTCTGTGTAGTACAGGTATCCAATTTAACCACAGCTGTCTAATCCGTTGTAAATGAAGTTATAGTCATTTGTAAGCCACTCCACATGAATGCTGTGAACCCAACTCTGATCTCTTGAAAGAACAATTAAAATGCTTTTAATTACTGATTCTTTCTGAGAGATGAATCAGTAATTAAAAGCATTTTAAAAAGTATATATATATATACTTTTTAATTATATATATAGTTACATTTTAAAAATTACACATATATCAAATTTTATACAGAAGATTTAAATTATTACTTTCTATTCCTTTTAAAATCAGATATAGTGATTGCTGCTACAAAACCTCTGGCCCATTGTATAAAATCTAAATAAAATGCAGAAGTAACTAGAGCCTTTTCACATTTAAATATGCTCTTTTTTTTTTCCTACACATTGAAATGGCATCTCATTTTTCAATGAGTCCCAGAACAGCAGGCAAATACAATTCTTTCAAAGCACATGAATCAATAGACTAAACAAGTTATACTGTAGCAGTTTGTACATCAAAAGCACTTGTCTATTTCTGTGAGCAATATCATCAAAATCAATATATCCCTCAATCTACAGCTATTCCCCAAACTACTCTTTCATATTACATATTCAAACATCTGTAAACAAATTAATAAGTTGCTCTGGACTTTTGTTTTCTCTTCTCTTGAATTTTAATTGATTCATATCCCTAGAAAAATCTATGCAGGCTTGTTATGTTGGCTGTTTTCCCTTTCTAGCATGAAGACAAATACAGTGAATGAGTGCTTTTTTATTATTCTTTATTAATTACACTTTATTCACTTTGTATCCCCCCTGTGGTTCCCTCCCTCCTCCCATCCCAATGCCTCCCTTCCTCTGCCCTCTGCATGCATGCCCCTACCCAATTCCACTGATAGGGGAGGTCTTCTTTTCCTTCCTTCTGATCCTATCAATTAGGTCTCATCAGAAGTGACTGCATTGTCTTCTTCTGTGGCCTGGTAATGTTGCTTCCCACTCACGGGGAGATAATTAAAGAGCAGGCCAATCAGTTCATGTCAGAGACAGTCCCTGTTCCTATTACAATGAAACCCAGTGGGATACTGAACTGCCATGGGCTACATCTGTGCATGGGTCTTAAGTTATCTCCATGCATAGTCCTTGGCTGGAGTATCCATCTCAGGAAAGACCCCTGTGCTCAGATTTTTTGGTTCTGTTGCTCTCTTTGTGGTGTTTCTGTCCTCTCCAGATCTTACTGTTTCCCACTTCTTTCCTAAGATTCCCTGCAATCTGCCCAAAGGTTGCCCATAAGTCTCAACATCTGCATTGATAGTCTGCAGGGCAGAGCCTTTCAGAGGTCCTCTGTGTCAGGCTCCTGAATTGTTCCCTCTTTTCTCCTTCTTCTGATGTCTAGCCTCTTTGCCTTTCTGGATAGGAATTGAGCATTTTAGCAAGAGTCTTTCCTCTTGATTAGTTTCTTTAGGTGTACAGATTTTAGTAGGTTTATCCTATATTATATGTCTATATGAGTGAGTATATACCATGTGCATCTTTCTGTTTCTGGGATAGCTCACTCAGGATGATCTTTTCCAGATCCCATGATTTACCTGCAAATTTCATGATTTCCTTGTTTGTTTGTTTGTTTCTGAGTAATATTCTATTGTGTAGATGTACCACAATTTCTGTATCCATTCCTCCACTGAGGGGCATCTGGGCTGTTTCCAGCTTCTGGCTATTACAAATAAAGTTGCTACAAACATGGTTGAGCAAATGTCCTTTTTCTGTACTTGAGCCTGTTTTGGATATATGCCTAGGAGTGGTATGGCTGGATCTTGAGGAAGAGCTATTCCTAGTTGTCTTAGAAAGCGCCAGATTGATTTCCAGAGTGGTTGTACAAGTTTACATTCCCACCAGCAGTGGAGAAGGGTTCCCCTTTCCCCACAACCTCTCCAGCATGTGTTGTCACTTGGGTTTTTGATCTTGGCCATTTTGATGGGTGTAAGGTGAAATCTCAGGGTTGTTTTGATTTGTATTTCCCTAATGGCTAATGAGGTTGAGCATTTCTTTAAATGCTTCTCTGCCATTCGATATTCCTCTACAGAGCATTCTCTGTTTAGCTCTGTTCCCCATTTTTTAAGTGGGTTACTTGGTTTGTTGCTTTTCAGCTTCTTTA
Organism: Meriones unguiculatus; assembly: GCF_030254825.1. NCBI lineage: Eukaryota > Metazoa > Chordata > Mammalia > Rodentia > Muridae > Meriones > Meriones unguiculatus. The sequence goes on from NC_083352.1 coordinate 43,761,573, forward strand.
GTTCTTTATATATACTGGATATGAGTCCTCTGTCAGATAAAGGGTTGGTGAAGATTCTTTCCAATCTGTAGGCAGTCTCTTTGTTTTGATGACAGTGGCCTTTGCTTTGCAGAAGCTTTTCAGTTTCATGAGGTCCCATTTATTGATTGTTGCTCTTAGAGCCTGTGCTGTTGGTGTTCTGTTCAGGAAGTTTTCTCCTGTACCAATGAGTTCTAGGGTATTCCCCACTTTTTTTTCTAGCCGATTTAATATGTCTCGTTTTATTTTGAGGTCTTTGATCCACTTGGACTTCAGTTTTGTGCAGGGTGATAAGTATGGATCTATTTTCATTTTTCTACATGTAGACAGCCAGTTGGACCAGCACCATTTGTTGAAGATGCTATCTTTTTTCCATTGTATGATTTTGGTATCTTTGTCAAAAATCAGGTGTCCATAAGTGTGTGGGTTTATTTCTGAGTCTTCTGTTCGGTTCCATTGATCCACTATTCTGTTTCTATGCCAGTACCATGCAGTTTTTATAACTGTTGCTCTATAATACAGCTTGAGATACCTCCAGAAGATCTTTTATTGTACAGGATTGTTTTAGCAGTTCTGGGTTTCTTGTTATTCCATACTAAGTTGAGAATTTTTCTTTCCAGGTCTATAAAGAATTGTGTTGGCAATTTGATAGGAATTGCATTAAATCTGTAGATTGCTTTTGGTAAAATGACCATTTTTACTATGTTAATCCTGCCAAGCCATGAGCATGGGAGATCTTTCCTTCTTCTCATATCTTCTACTAATTCTTTCTTCAGTGACTTGAAATTTTTTTTCATACAAGTCTTTGACTTCTTTGGTTAGGGTTACACCAAGGTACTTTATGTCATTTGTGGCTATTGTGAAGGGTTTTATTTCCCTAATTTCTTTCTCAGCCATTTTGTCTTTTGTATACAGGAAAGCTACTGATCTTTTTGAGTTAATTTTGTATCTGGCCACTTTGCTGAAGGTGTTTATTAGCTGTAGGAATTCCCTGGTAGAGTTTTTGGGGTCACTCATGTATACTATCACATCATCTGCAAATAGTGATAATTTGACTTCTTCCTTTCCAATCTGTATCCCCTTGATCTCCTTCAACTGTCTTATTGCTCTAGCAAGGACTTCCAGCACTATGTTGAAGAGATATGGAGAGAGTGGGCAGCCTTGTCTTGTCCCTGATTTCAGTGGGATTGCTTTAAGTTTCTATCCATTCAGTTTGATGTTGGCTATAGGCTTGCTGTATATCGCCTTTACTATGTTTAGATATGTGCCTTGTATCCCTGATCTCTCCAATACTTTGAACATGAATGGATGTTGGATTTTGTCAAATGCTTTTTCAGCATCTAGGGAGATTATCATGTGGCAGAAGCCCAGGCTCCCAAAGGCCGGAAAGGCATACTAAATTCTTAGTGGAAGAACTCTCTTTGAGTTTAACACAAAAACTACAAGTGGTTTAGTGAAGTGCGAGGTTAAAGCACTCATTCTTAGGTCTGGTTCATCTCTCCACGTGGTTCTGTGACTTCTCCTGCAGACTCTCTGCTCTCTTCACTTTGCTTCCTCCTCATTCCCCCTTTCCCCTGTCTCAAGTTTGTGTAAACATGACACCATTCCTTCTCTGTGCTGTCAATTAGAACAACAGGCCCAAATTTTGTTCTGTTGTTCCCTTCTGGAGCTCTGGATCCTTCCAAGTCTTTCTATCTACCCCTTCTTTCTTCAGATTCTTTACACTCTCCCCAAAGTTTGGCCATGCGTCTTAGCATCCACATTAACATGCTGCCAAGTGGAGTCTTTCAGAGGCCTTCTGTGGTAGGCTCCTGTCTTGTTACTTATTTTCACCTTCTTCTGATGTTTATCCCATGTGTTTTTCTGAATGAAGATTAAACACCTTATCCAGGGTCCTCCTTCTTGTTTAGCTTCTTTAGGTATACAAATTTTTGTATGATTATCCTATATTATATATCTAATATCCACTTAGAGGTGAGTATATACCATGTGTGTCTTTCTGCTTCTGGGATAGCTCACTCAGGATGATCTTTTCTAATTCCCACCTTTAAAGGGACATGCTATGAATTGTAGGTGGAATACAGCTGTTAACCTGGTTACTGCAGTGGATGAACATTAGCCAAAATATAATTCAGCTGTGAAATGACAATTATGATCAACTCTTCTTTTCTTTTTATCACAAAGAAATGAGATGTTTGCTTTCTATGCACAATATTAAATATAAACTATATTGTATGCTCTTCTGTAATATATCTACTGGTTATATAATAGAAAATGTAGTTTTTGAGTCAAACAATTTAATGGATCAGAGCTCAAGAGATTTGTCAAATTAAAATATTTTAGCCAAACTGTATTAATCATTTCTGTATTCATGACACAGCATGAATATAATCTGCCCATCTTATCATAGAGCAAAGATAGAAATGGTAATATTAGTTGGTTCCTGACTTCAGTTTATCTTTTTTAAAACAGTGGCCTAAGGGAGGGGCAGAGGAGGAAAGTAGAGAGGGAGGGTGCATTAGGAGGAGACGAGGGAGTGGGCCAGAGCTGGATAAAAATTGAATAAATTGTAATAAATGATAATAATAATAATAAACAAAAAATAAGATTTGAGAGTATTCTTTTGGAATGAAATGTGTAGGAATCTCTGTAACACCACAATAAAAACTAGTGAAAGATAAAAAAAGACCGAATTGTAGCACTGTAAGTAGGTGATTACTACACTACAAAAATTGTAAACAAGCAACTATATTTTATTTTAAATAACATAATTTGGAAAAAGACTACCAAAACTCAAATTCCCATTCTGCATTATCTCCCAGTTGCTATATGAAACACTTGCATGTGGACTCTTGCATTTTTCCCTTTAAAGGTATTATCCATATCCTTCCTTCAAGGCAGTGGTGAATTTGACTAAGGGATTGTCTGTCCAGCCAGCAAATAATCAGTAAATCTTCTCGTTTTCGTTATGATTGGACTCAGCCTATGGTCTTTTCACAAACTCTCTCTTGTCCTTTTCACAGGCTGCCGACAGAAGGTAGATCTTCCCACCTCAAAAGAGACAGAGTTAAAGTTGATTTTCATACTTCACACTTCAAATTATTTAATTAAGGAAAACAACAACAAAAACCCACAAAAAAACCTTACATGTGTATTCTGGCCCTTGGGTTTAGTTAATTCAGATATAAATTCAGTTGAAAATTGATTCCTTAATTTATCTAAATCTAACATAGTCACAGGTTCCAAAGTTTATACAGTACATGATTTTTATGCACCTCAACCAGCTTATTTCAATAACCATGTTTTTCTATGTGGTTTAAAAAAATAAAACAGAGTCATGCTATGAAGCATAGGCTAGACTCAAACTCATTATCATGGTTCTGTCTTTTGAATGCTGTGATTAATGGTGTGCTGTAATGTCTAGCACAAAATGGTTTTTAATCCACAGTAACATAAAAATAAAATATTTATTACATGAACATTGTTCCAGTTCAGTTTCATTTTGTAAGCTAAGAGGGTACTAGCTCATGTCACCAACCCTAAGGGTTTGATGAAAATGAATGAGTTATTAAATGCTTTCTTAGAGTCATAATGAAGGGAGGTAACATTACAAAGATTCCACAACCACAACCACAACCATGTAAATAATTTCATACTGCATGTTACTGCATTAATTGCTTGGAGCAGTGGGTGTTATTCAATATCTACTATCTACTTATTTTTTCAATGAGCAGCACTTATTTACTTGATACATGTTTTGACTTATTTTGTGTAGTGATTGAAATTTATGCATACACTTACGTTCTTTCAGCTAGTCTTCTGGGTTTCAGCTAGTGGAAGAAACTTATAAGATGTTTTTGAGGAGAAAATCATTATGATGCTATGTCTCTTTGCCTCCTTCCAGATTGGTACCATTTCCTAACACATCTGTTTATGTAGTGTATTGGTTGACAGAGTATAAGTAACCATTCATTATGCTATGATTGTAAATAAATATGGATGATATTGTTTCAATAGAAATGTATCTATCCATGACTAGACTTACAGAATGCTTCTGTCATAAAAAAATATTCTCAGGCTGATATCACATGTCGGGTAAAATAAGACCCTTCAGCATAGATTTTAACATACAGAAATGGGGACCCATAATATATAAAATAAGAAGTCACTGGTTTCCACATTGTTCTGTATTCCTTCTTCTACACTGGTTCTATTGAAATGTATTGTAATCCTGTAAGGTAGACTTTAATTCCATAGGTAGTAGAGTAGTTCTAATAAACTAAGTAAATAAAAACACAGAATTTTATATATCCTTCAATAACTCTGAAAGAAATAGGGTTTGATCTTAACTTGAAAGAAGATAATATTTGTTTAATAAAGCCCATAGCACAGTTCAGAATTCTCATAGCTCCTCTCTCTGCCCTGTGTTTATAATTTCCTGACACTTCTGGAACAAGGCATTGCTCTTTTTTTTCCACTCTGTCTTTTCCTTCAACTCCTTCCATCACAAGGGGTTTATAGCTAATTGGCTGTTTCCTATGAAATACATTTCTAGACTTAAAGATGAAAATTACTTTTTATTCAAATGTTTTATCTCACTTAGAGAGACAGGTATAATAAATCACACATTCTTTTACGAAGTTACAATAATCAGTGTAAAATTACCTGAGCTTCATAATGTGTTTCATGCTGAAGCTCACTCTCTGTTGAAACTGTAAACATGCCAAGTAATCTGCTTGATCTTTCAAAACCCAAAACTTAAAATATTAGAGTGCTAACAATATTTTCCTAGGAGGCTGGCCATTTCTTCAAGTATTCCAATCTGTTGTTTGTACAAACAAACATATCACAAATATTAAAGAAACTGAGTGTTAAAAAATATACCTTGACACTGACAGAAAAAGAAGGAACTATTATATGATTATACTTACTCAGATCAGATACTGCTTTTAAACTTAAAACAGCTAAGTTTGAATGTGCAATGATCTCTTTTCTGCAGATGGGAAAACAGAAGAGCACAGTGACTAATTCACCTTTCTGAGATCAATCATTCACTGAGCAAGTAAGAACCAAATTCTAATTCTGTTAAGCTCCAAACCTTAGGATTATTATCTAGAAAAAATATAATTTTTGGTAAGCATTGACTTCTACTTTTATAATTTATTTGATTTAGGGAAAATCATTTATGTAAATTTAGTTTAGTTTAGTATTTTCCTTACATTAAAAGCATTTACTTCATCTTATTAATCTATTTCATGTCATACTTAATTTATTATTTAAGCTTCTTTAAGTAAAAAAAAATCCTTACAAGTAGATGCTTTGAAAAAAAGTATAATCTACATCTTTTTGTTGATAGTATCTGAATTTTGGTAATTTTTGAAATTGGAATATTAGTTTCAAACCTGTATTTAAGAGCAATAAAATTAAAACTAAGGTTAAATATCAATAACCAAACCTTTTCTTTCAGACTGCACACTGTTAAATCATTATTTATAGTTGCCTTTATGATGTAAAATTCCAAATTACCAAGATTATTATATATTACATTACTAAGATATTATATATATATTCTTATTTTAGCAGACACGCATCTCTTTGATGGAATCGTTTAATACATGTTAGCATGTATTAACAAATTCTCAAACACACTCTCATATCTGCAGTGTCTTTCACTATACCAACCAATCTGAACTCTCATACTTTGGTCCAGTTCTCAACAGAAGGCAAAACCATGTTCTATGCATTCTGCTGCTGCCCCAAACTCAAAGCATTTACATCTAATCACTTATTTTGCCTCAAAAAAGCAAAACTCCATGGTTCAGATTTTGTAGGCCAACTAGACATATTACCTAGAGAAATATCATTATTTGTAGAACAGCAAGACAGCAAAGAATGTTAATTTTATTTTACTATGATAATCTTAGGTGTGTTACTCTAGCATCATGCATAATGAAGTTGTATGTAAAAGTTCAAGAATCTTTTTCATATCAATATCTATAAATTATAAATAACATCATAGATTTCAAAGGCTCTTAAATATCAAATAATGTTATATATGTAGAATGCCAAGCTCATAAACAGCTAGATTTTTTGATTGATTTCAACTCATCATGAAGTTTTAGACTTCACTCACTTCATTCATGTGCAGATTGAAATGTGATATTTCAACCACAAAAGCAAGATGGAAGACATGATAAGCAAACACTAATATTTTCACTAATAGTAATAGAAAACAGATTTGGGATTTCTGACTATTTCAGATTAGTCTTATTTTTAAAACAATAAAAATTAAAAAAAAAAAACTGAGGAGAAATGAATTCAAACAAACCACAAACAGTAAAAAAAAAACTACTCATCTCTGTTCAAATCCTACTCACAAACCTTTTCTATAATCCTAAGAATAACATCAAAATTTCCTTTCTTATGCCATACAACAAAGAATTAATCTTTAGTCTGTCCCTTGGATTTATCACGTTTAATATTTATCACGTTTAATATTTTGTTTCTTAGACCTGTGTACTCTTTTCCCCCTGCAGTGCTGCCATGATATTACAGCTGCCATTATTGTGCTAAGACTGTGTAAGAAAATTATGATCAGAGTTTGTCTATGAGTCTCAGCATCTGCTTAGATAACCTGCTGGGTAGAGTCTTTCAGAGGCCCTCTGTGGTAAGCGCCTGTCCTGTTTCCTGCTTTTACCCTCTTCCATTGTCTGTCCATTTTGCCTTTCTGAATGAGGATTGATCATCTTGCACAGGGAGGGTCTACCTACTTGTTTACCTTCTTTAGGTGTACAGATTTTAGTATGTTTATCTTATATCATAGGTCTAATATCCATCTACATGTGAGTATATAGCATGTGTGTCTTTCCTGCTTTCTGGGATAACTCATTTAGGATTATCTTTTCTAGTTCTCACCATTTGCCTGGAAATTTCATGATTTCCTTGTATTATTCCACTGTGTAAATGTACCACAGTTCCTGTATCCATTCCTCAGTTGGGAGAGATCTGGATTGTATCCAGATTCTGCCTATTAAAAATAAAGCTGCTAAGAACAAGGTTGAGCAAGTTCTTTATATATTCTGGATATTAGCCCTCTTTCAGATACAGGGAATCTTATGAAAGAAGGTGGAGATGTGAAACCTAGAAGGGAGAAGAGGTCCACAAGGAGACCAACAGAACCAAAAATTCTGGGCCCAAGAGTCTTTTCTGAGACTGATAATCCAATCAAGAACCATGCATGGAGATAACCTAAAATCCCTGCAGAGTTGTCCATGGCAGCTCAGTCTCCAAGTGGGTTTCCTTGTATGGGGAACAGGGTCTGTCTGTCTCTGACATGAACTGTTTCTGGTTCTTTGATAATCTCTCCTGAGGGGGGAGCAGCCTTACCAGGCTACAGAGGAAGACAATGCAGCCAGTCCTGCTGAAACCTGATAGTTAGGGTCAGATGGAAGGGACAGAAGACCTCCCCATCAGAGGACCTGGGAAGGGGCATGGGAGAGAATGAGGGAAGGAGGTTAAGGGGAAAGGGGATGAGGAAAATGGCTACAGCTGGGACACAAAGTGAATACATTGTAATACATTAAAAAAAAATAAAATTGGAAAAAAGAAATTTTTGGTCATTCTTTGTAGTATATTCTACAGTGATAATTCTAATTTTCCACACAGTATTGTCTTTTCTGTGTTTTATGGTGAGATCACTTCACAAATATTTTAAATGTAATGTCACTCAATAGATTCACTTGCCATTGAGCTGTAATACAAATGGTCTTCTATGAAATATGAAACAAAAACCTGTGCATCTCTCATCGATATATATCACTTTTCTTTCTATTATTATTTTCTATTTATTATATTATTTATTTGCTCTCTTTTTGTTTCTACAAAAGCTTTGTCAGCTGATCATTTAAGTTATATTGCATGTTCTTCAATGCTGAGTCCCCCATGGGCTCATTTTACTGAATGGAGTAGTCATGGAAAATCAGGAAAGTATTTATTTCTGAATACAGAAGAACCAAAAATTAATTGACACACAATAATTCCTACAATTTTATTGAATAATGCCTCTGACCACAAAATTGCATGTATTTTCAATGTAAAAAGAGACATGTAGGAAGGGTTGTTGATATAAGTTAAATATAACTGAAAACACCTTACTAATCTTCATCTTAACGGCATAATAACCCTATGAACTCATCCTTAAAGTAGCAACATGGAACTGACAATCAGATGATGCATAATTCACTTTAAACTTTCTAGCAAGCTTTGTTAATCAGTGGCATGAGTCTCAAACGGCTCAACAAACTGACTAGTGAAGCTCAAAAGGGAGGAAATGCATTTTAGCAAATGTATACTTTAAAGTAAATGAAAGTATTTTTAATTCTTTAAATAACCACACAGAAAACAAAATGCACTCTCTTTGAAGGATCCTACAATTGAGCTAAACTATTGTTTTGGGTTAATAGAAATACCTCAAGAAGTTTGTTACCTTTTTATTTCTATTCATAATCAATATTCCCTCATACATTAGTTTCTCTTTAGGCCCTTAGTACATGAATCTATGTCAAAATAATAATCAAATTTTAATGACTTTAAGTTTAGTGTTTGTGTTAATATGTCAAGGAATTACAGCATACATAAGATGCCATTTTTTGGTAAAAAAGAAAAAGAAAAAACAAATCCTAAAAACCCTACTGATTGTATAACACTCTTTTTGGATTATGAAATTTCTTGAGCTCATATGCAATATAAAAGCAAAATCTTTAAACTTAATATAAGTAGTTCAATAATGATGAGGACTCCCAACAGAGTATACACTATCCACTTTACCCTTAGTTGTGTTTCAGGTGTTGATGATAGTTTCCTACTGCTGTCAACACTGCAGGTTAATGACACTGGACTCAGATATTTCTAGGTGGATATAAGCTGACAGCCTCTTTCCTCCAGTCCAGCTCCTGTTGTACTAGAAAATACTATGAAAACTGACAAAGAAGGAATCAATTATATAGTCATACCCAACTGTAATACTTATGAACCATGAGAATGAGGAGTCTGTAAAGATGTGCACAGAAATGACAATCTCATATTGTTGGCAAACAATAGCTGTTGAATTGGTCCCACCTAAGAGAAGAAAATCATGCCCAATTCTGGAAATCTACTCAGGTTTCTGGGGCTAGTAAAGTCATGGACCATAGAAAGGAATATGCTACCACCACTCTAAATGTTGTTCTTATACACAGGTCGTTGTAGCTATCACCCTGTAAAATGAAGCCTTTCTTTACAACAAGTGGAGACCATCACAGAAAAACACAGATAGTCACATTGCAGAGATCAGTAGTGGTAGCCTTATCCCAACTGAGAGATTTACATCACAGACCAGGCATCCATAACTCAGAAGAGGAGGTCAAAAGATTGTAGGGGCCAAAAACGTCTGCAGTAAAATTGTCTCTCTTAGAAATGGCTAAATATCAATAGACATATTAACATAAAGGAAGAAAATGAAATGCTTGTACCTCACCCCTAGAAAAGCAAGAAGGTGCAACAAGTGACTGTAGAGAAGAATTAGTCTTTCCTAGAAGTGAAACCCTTATATGTTGTTCAAATGTTATAAGGAGTAAAATCACACACACACACACACACACACCAAAACAAAAAAAAAAAATGAGCCAGTAGGTTGTGTGTTCATATGTACATATGTGTCTATCACAAACACATTTATGAAAATAATAGTAATAATATAACTATCAACCTGAGAGTGGGATTAATGGCATTTGAGCAAGAGTGGCTGTGAAGGACCTAAGACTCATAACCAAACCTTTGGCAGAGTGTAGGGAAACATATGAAAGAAGGGGGAGTTTGTATGATGTGGAAAGAACAGGAGCTCCAAAGGACCAAATATATCTGGACACAGGGTTTTTTTCTGAGACTGACAATCCACCAAGGACCATGTATGGATATAACCTAGAACCTCTGTGCGGATGAAGCCCCTGGTAGCTCAGTAACCAACTGGTTTCCCATAGTAAGGGGAACAGGGACTATTGTGATGGGAACTCAATGGCAGGCTCTTTGACATCCCCACCCCTCAAGGGAGGAGCAGTCCTGCTAGGCCACAGAGGAACACTTTGCAGCCAGTCCTGAAGATGCCTGATAAAACAGGGCCAGACTAAAGGGGAAGAGGTACTCCCCAATCAGTGGACTTGGAAAGGGGCAGGGAGGAGATAAGGGAAGGAGGGTTTGGGAGGGAATGAGGGAACAGATACAGCTGGGATACAGAGTTAATAAAATGTAACTAATAATAAATAAATAAATAAATAAGAAGGGATAGTTGTATAAATCTATTTTAATCAGGGACATATCTGCCTCTTTAAGATTCTTATAACATTCTTTCTATTATTTGAAAAATGAAAAGCAAAATCTGAAGTATGGACCCTCAGTGGTCCAAATATCCCACTTTCACTTCTATTTGTTACATAGGCAGCCTTGTGCTATAAAATAACTTCCTACCATAGGAAACTAGGTAAGTTTAGCAAAATGCTGTTAAGAGTAATTTTTTTCCTATGACCCTTTCTTAGAACAGTAGTATTGGTTTTTCCCTAGGTCTATGGCCTCTCTTGTCTCATGTTCTTATCCACTCAAGCAGTACTGGCCTGACTTCTGTGGCATGGAGTGGGCCTTAAGTGAAATCAGATATTATTTGGTTATTCCCGTAAGCTTTGTGCCAATATAACAGCAGTGTATTTTGCAGATAGACCACTATTGTAGATCAGAGGACTTGTAAATGTGCTGGTATTCATCTTTTTCCTTTGGTAGGATACAGAGTAACTTCCAATACCAAGAATATTGGTCCTTACAGGTAAGGCCTACAGTTGGCGCCAAATCAGCTTATGTATTCACTGAGTTTTGGATGTGTTTTCTTCAGGAATAGATCTTTTGCAAAGTTTTGTAGAGCACCCAACAAAGCCTGAGTTGTTTGTAGCTTCCCACAGGACACTTTTGGCCAACAGTTGGATTAGATACAACCAATTTATGGTACTGGAGGCTTTGTTTGGTGACAAGAAATGTCCAGGTGAGTCATCTCTGTCTACCCCTTTATTTTGTGATTTCATTTAGATTGCTTCTATATTCATACAGTACACGAAGTTTCTACTGTATTAAATTTTCATACAATCCATGAAATGGTCCTTAGTTTTAGCTGTCCCTTTCTATGTTCTTTTTCTCGTCCCTGTCTTCCTTCCACCTGCTTGTTTGTTCTTCCCATTCTTGAGTTCAAGACTGTTCTCTTCCATCAGATTCAGTGTATCTGGCCTTTTCTTGAGGTCTTTGATCCATTTGGAGTTACATTTTGTGTGAAGTGCTGTGTATGAATTCGCTTATTTTCTTCTATATGCAACCATGTAATTTGATCAGCATGATTTGTTAAAGATGTTCTTTTCCCAGTGTATAGTTCTGTCTTCTTTTTCAACAGGTATCCATAAGTCTGTGTACTTATTTTTGGGTCTTCAACTATATTTTGTTGATCAAGAAATCTTTTTTAGACTGTGCTCCTCTAAATTCTAAGAATGAAATAAACATTGTTTTTTCTATTTTTTATTTTATTTTTTTATGATACAGCCTTATATAATAAATATGTGACTGAAATCAAAGCAGTGGTTGTAAGAGCTTATAAAAAGAAAACACACTCTCAAAATTTAAGCCAGAGAAAATACAAAGATGGAGAAGAGAGATGGGCAAAAATCCCTGCTATTGCCATGGGGGACTTGACAATTGTTAGCTGCTGGAATCATTTCTCCAGGAGAATAGTTCTTGGTAAATCAATCACATCCCAGTGGAAGAACATAATTCAAAGAGAAACTTATTAGCATAAATAGTCTTAGAGGTGAGGTTGGCTGGGGGAGGATTATGCAAAGTAAGGTGGATTAGGGAAAGAGAAATGGTTCTGAGAAGAGGGAGGGAGTGAATGTGGCCAAAACATGTTATACCAAACTATCAAAGTTCTTTTATTTATTTATTTTTAAATTTTTTAAATTAAAGTTTTATTTCTTTTACATTAATTACATTTTATTGGCTTAGTATCCCAGCTGTAGCCGCTTCCCTCATTCTCTCCCAAACCCACCTTCTCTCCCTCATTTCCTCCCATGGGCCTCTCCAAGTCCACTGATAGGGGAGGGGCTCCTGCCCTTCCATCTGACTCTATTTATCAGGTCTCATCAGGACTGGCTGCAATGTCCTCTGTGGCCTAGCAGGGTTGCTTCTCCCTCAGCGTGCCTTTGCCTAGTGACATTGTTTTCGCTAGTGAGAGCCAACACTCATTTATTTATCCCTTTAATGTTTAATGAGTGTTTAAACAATATCTGAAAAATGAAGTAGGCATTTGTCAAGAAGATATATAACATTAATGCAAATCAACAGTACAAAGTCCCAATTTATTTCTAATATCAGAGATCAGACCTCTACTCTTGCCTGATGCATCTAAAACAAAAAGGGGGAACTGTAGAGAGCTGCGTAATGCCGCGCCTTAAAGATGGAGCTGGTTTTCGCCTTCCACCTTCCCGATGGTGAGTGATCTCTGTCACAAACAACTCCACATTTGGCTAAGGCTGAGGATCTGGCTTGCTTCCATGTATGTGGACCTATCTGCATTGCCCACGTGGCACGCCTGGGTTGGCTACCCAGAGGCTATTTAAGCTGTGGGCTGGCTTTCCCCAGGGTCAGATGATTGTTCAAGGTTCCTGAATAAACTGCATTGAAAAAAAAAAAAGAGTATTAGCAATGTTGTGGTGGTTTCAATAAAAATAATGCCCATAGACATGTATATTTATATGCTTAATCTCAATGGAGTGACACTATTTGAGAGGATTAGAAGAATATGAGGTGTGGCCTTGTGAGAGGAAGTGTGTCACTGGGAGTGGGAGTTGACTTTTGAAAAGCCCAAGCCAATCCCAGTATCTCTCACTCTCTCTCTTGGTCTGCAGACCTTTCTAGTGTCCTGTGTGCTAACACTGTTGCTACCATGGTAATAAAGGACCAAACCTCTGAAACCGTAAGTAAGATTCACATTAAATTATTTCTTTTATGGGAACTGCCTTGGACATGGTGTCTCTTTCTAGCAACAGACCAATGACTAGGACAAATTCCTGCTTAACTAATAGTTCCTGCCCCAAGAAAACTGTGAATAGTTTTGATTAGAATGTGGAGGACATTCAGAAAAGCCAGATGAGAATTTCATTAACAAGAAAGCCTGCAGAAACTTGCTGGATCCTCTGCAAGACACTGTAATATCACAGCAGTTGTGCTCTTTCTTTCTGAAAGAGTTAGTTTATGTAATTAGAAAATAATGATGAAATCAGTATGCAAATATATTTAAAAGATAAGAAAAAATAGACTTTATAGTCAAGAAACAAAAAAATAGAAAAATTTGATTTAGTCATAAACTAACTGGAATCAAATCTCTCAGCAAGGTGCTCATTATAATATAATTAGTAAGCAATTTATATCTTAATTATAATGAGTTAAAAATTATGATTCAATGTTTATTTCATTCATCTTGTGTACTTCACTACTATAGAGATACTGTATTACAATTACATCGAGGAGACACATATTGTTTTTGTATTATTTATATATTTATCACATAAAAAGACATAGTATATATATATAAAACATGATATATATAAAATCAGAAAATATTACATGAAAATAATTGAACAAAAAATAGTTTTCCATAAATTTCTACTAACAAAAACCTTTAAAACTTCACTGAGAAATCAGTACAGAGGCTGCTTTGTGATATGCTTTTCCAACGTTGAGTCCCGAACTCATCATTGCTAATATAAGTGATTTTGTTTCTTGGGATACAAGTAACATGACTTATGGAAACAGTGGATTTTCCATTATTAACTGCAACAATGGAGCAAGATTTAGGTTAAAGAGGTTATACTCAGAGGCACTTTTGCAGGAGCATTTTGGGAAAGAAAAAGCCAACTCACTGGGGTACTAATGATACTAAGACATTCAGGGTTCTTTGATTAGATTTTGAAATTATTTCTTTGCTGTTAATATGAAAATAATTTATTGTAATACACAAAAATGTCAATACTGTATTGTGTTTCCATGGATAACAATATTTGAAACTTATATGTAAACATAAGATAGCACTTAAAAATCTCAAGCAGAAATTGAATTTGGAAGCGTAATTATAGAATTAATTATTTATCCTGAAGCCTTTAATTTGGTGGCTTGATATTTAATGTAAATATGTTAGTAAAAGAAAGATAGTCATAGACTAAGCAAGTGTCTGGAACAAATTATTTGTATGTAAGTTAATTTTTACATAATCAGCATTCTACTGCCATGGTTCAAGAACTATTTACTTCTGTCACTAAGTATACTTGAACTCAAGAAGGTTTCAGTAAATGTCACATGCAATATTCAATATACACATGCAGACATAGAAGATAGTGATTAATTCAATATCTTGTAATATTTGTGCAATGTAAATCCAAATATTGCTACCTCAAATTGAAAATATTAACAGAAAATATGCAAAGATGTTTAAATTCAGTATTCAAATGTTTTGACAAGATCTGCTAAACACAAAAGTGCATGCAGTTAAAATTTTAATCAACTTTTGCCAATTATCCTATCAAGTGGTCAATAAAACCTAGTCACAAATTCAACACTTTATACAAAATGTTCATGTTCATTTTCTTGTTCTTTGAGACATTATTTTGAAGAATTTATCAACTGTTTGAAAATGAATAAGCAAAGCCAGATATCATTTTTGCATTTGTAGAATGTAGATCTATAATCATGAACTTTTCAGAACTGCTGACCACTCATGTTTAAACTGCCATTACTTAGCCCAAACTGAATAAGCCATGCTTTTTGAAAAATTTTAAGCACTTCCTCACAAAGTAAAATGGCAATCTCTGAATGCTTTTTCTTGTTAATGCAGTTCTCATTTCAACAATGAGCTCTTTCCTGAAGATGACACAATGAAATCCCAAAAATACTTTTCCATATTAAATAGTTTGAAAGCTAGTTTCGCTTTGCTTCATTTCCTCTTATTTGTTTTAATAGTTATATCATCTAGATGCAGAAAAAAAAATGAATTGTAATGATTTTCTTGCAATATCTTCTAATTTTAATTAAAATAGCCTCGAAATATCCTGAGAAACCTCATTTGGTGTTCAGTTTGCTCAGCAATTTTGAAGTGTCACATGACACATTTTCTTTATGTTTATTATAAAACATTCTTCTAAAAATTATCATTTCTTTCAAAAGCATTTTAAACTTCCATTGAGAGGGTAAATTATCTTGATTTAAGCAATCTATCGTGATAGAGATTTCCTAGTAAATCATAGCTTTAAAAATCATTAGATTTTAAAAATTTCATGGTTCCACATTATTTTTATCATCTATATTTTCCCCTTACTAGTTTGAATTTCTTTAACTACAGAGCCTTCTGGCTTCAGTGAGGAAAATCTAATTTATGAAATAGTATTCTAAGATTCGGTGCAGAAGGCATGAGTGTACCTAGCATAAATAAATGGGGAAGCATCTCTATAACAATACAAACTATTATATGTCCTAATGTCCCAGTAATTCATAATAATAAGTAAAATGGGTTAAAATTTGTGCTAACCTGTAGAGGTATCATGAATGACTGAATCTCATAAATAACAACTTTAAATAAAAAGACTAAGTAAAGCATAAAAACTAACTAACTAACTAAATAAATAAATAAATTACAGTTTATTCACTTTGTATCCCAGCTGTAGCCCCCTCCCTTGTTCCCTCCCAATCCCATCCCCCTCTTTTCCTATCGGTGAACAGGGGGAGGGGCATGGAAGATTATTCTTAAAACAACTTCCAGCTGATATGTCTTAGAAAAGCAAGATCAGCCCAGGCAGGCAGAGTTGGCTGGAAGAGAAAGAAGCAATTTAAATGCAGACACTTTATGCATTTCATGGCCAACAGAAGGGGCTGTCAAAAAGGTGCCAAGCCTAGATGGCTCCTGTTCCATAGGATGACACAGAAAGAATTAGCTCAGATGACCTAAACCAGAACAGTAGGCACACTGGTGTCAAAAAGTAGATTTCATGCAGCAGCTACAAAGTTTAAGAACTTGTACATGATCATTCTGGCCCGAAGGAAAGCCTCAGGTCTGATCAGAACCATAAACCTGATGAGAAGCTGCAATGTGACAGCCTTGGTGATAAATATGAAGTTGAACAATAGCAGTTCCTTATAAACATCTCATGTTCTCACTTCACTGTACTCAGAGGACATTAAAAAGAGACCTCCCCTTCTACTGACATTAAGCTGTATTATATGATTAATTAGCTAAAGAATATTTGTTTGACTTCTGAGAACATAATTGACGTGGCAGCCCAAAACTCTAACATGGAACATGGAGGGAGGAGGATTAGTAGTTTAAGGTCATTTTTTGCTACAAAAAGTACTGTATCAGTTTTTGCTAAGTGATGCCATATCTAAAACAAAAACAAATAAAAAACAGACAAACTACTAGGACAACAACAGAAAACAAACACCCTTCACCAGAAAACAAAACAAAGCAAAGCAAGAAAAGATAAATTAAAAATATTTATTCAAATTTCTAGTGATAATGTGGTCTTTGTTTGTTTATTGATGCAATATTTGGCCCATAAATCTTGGATAATTTTTTTATCAAATAATGCTTTACTCAGATTTTTGTTGATGGACAATGTCTTTTTTCATTCTTGTCTTTTACTGCATTCAACACAGTAAGCTGACAGCTTGGGATTTTTTATAAAAAAACATATTTGTTTCCATAAAAAATGGAAAAGTAAACTTTCCTAGCATATTTAAATTTAATGAGAAACTCACATTATTAAATGTGCCAGAATTTTGATGGTAACTTGGAGTTGTTTATAAAATAAGCAGAATAATTTTGCCATAAAGAATATAGTGTAGGATGTTTGATAGTTAACTGAGATAAAACTGAACATTAAGAGAATATTCTCTCTTGTGTGAGACATTTGATTAGGGTAACATCAAATTTTATTCCCAATGCCTATACATTCCATAAATAGCAGCAGTGGGTATCAATGGAAAACAAATTAGAAGACCCAGAGAATGAAACATTACACAATAGTTTTGCAACTGACTAGCTGTGCTTAAAGGCATGTGCTATAATTAACAACATAAATATTAGTGTATGCACTATTATAGGTAAAAGCAAATGACATGCGTGGTGCAATGAAAAAAAAAATGGCAAGACAGTTTGGAGAGATGGCTCAGTGATTAAGAGCGCTGGTTGCTCTTCCAGAGGACAGGGTTTCAATTCTTAACACTTACAAAGGGGCTCACAACTGCCTGTAACTCCAGTCCTAGAAGATCTGGCATCTTCACACAGAAATACATGCAGGCAAAACACCAATGCACATAAAAATAAATAACTTTTAAAATTAACCCAACATGAAGTTTGGGTAAGATCCAGGAAAAGTTCAATAAATTCAGTGTTTATTGGAAGGGCACAGCTTCCATGACAATATGCTCAACAGGAGAATATCAAGTTGGTTTACAAATGGTTTGCATTTTGTAACTACGCATAAATATAGTTACTCTAATTTATTACATAAATTAATATGTATGTCCTGTTATAATATTAATATATTAAAACTATTTAACTTAATTAAAATTAGCTGCCACTTTGTAGAATAAAATGATACAGCTAAAATTTATTTTTATTTTAATAATTCTTTCTTCTAAGTGCCTTGTCAAAGTGTAAAATGGAAAGAAATACATACTTTTCTTCTATTCTAAATGTTCTTGGACATTATTGGGATTGCAGTGTTCTCTTACTCTGTAGTTACAATTCTTTTATCATTCCAGGCTTCATTTTAGCTTCAGAACAAACTGTTAAATGATGATTTTGCAGAACCTTTGTTTTGGTTTGAACAGTTCTGCTTTTTTGTTTGTTTGTTTGTTTGTTTTTCTTTCTTTTGGATTTGGAGTAGATTACATGGGAGTAAGAAATATGCTGTAATAAAAAGTGCAAGCTAGTGCTTTGTCTTACTAGTGTAAGAAATCAAAGCAAACAGATTTAAGTTTCCTTGTATTGAAAATAACCTATGACTGTATGTTTTGTGTTCCTAAAAGCAGGATAACTGTGTTTTTTAAATGTTATAACTTCACACCTTTCAAAACCTGCCCTAAAAAATTTGTTTGGTTTAAGCGTCAAATCCATAACCTCGCTTTTCACTAATTGTTTTTTATACCCACACAAATATATGAAAACACACTCACAAGCACACACACAAACAAGCACACACACACACATACACACTTTCCTGGAAAAGTATATTCCTCTCATTTTTGTTTAGTAGTATTTCTGTTAAAAATAAAAAAAAAATTATCAGAATTAGAAGGTTTTTAATGATCATTAATAGTAAGAGAAAGCAGATATTTTGTTAAGAGTCATCTAGAAAAGTGTTTTCAGTCTTCAAGACAGTGATTTGGTCATTTCTCAATAAAATGTATGCACTTTCTTATTTATTGAGTGGAACTCTCTTATTACCTTTGCAACACACCTCTTGTGACTCAAGTGAGTTCAGTTCCTTACGAGATCCCATCAATTTTAATAGACCAGTTGCTTTGCTTGGATGGATGGATAAAATTCCTAATTGACTATTAAAAATGCAAAATATAGGTGCCTTTGAATGACAGCAGTCTTGCATGAATTTATATAATATAATCTTTTACACCATAAAAATACTTGGAATATCATATATCTGTCTCCTTTGTCTGTGCATAAGCAACTGGTGCTTTTATTATTTTCCTCACTTCTTTCTTTCAGAGAAGTTAACTGTTTCTAATGAGCTGACAGCAGATTGTGCATGCCAAACATTAATTTTAAAAGTGACATTCATAACAGGAAGGAAATTCTATTTTAGGAGATATATGCCAATTAACATCACCATTTCCTCTAAAAACTGATAACAGTCTATATTCATAAAATTTACTAGAGGAATTGAGGGTTTTATAGGAGTGGTTTCATTTTACAATCTGACAAAGGAAAATAAGCTAATAAGCCAATACTTTACACAACTGAAATTAAACTATTTAAATTAAAAATTAAATTTGCCTTAACATACTACCTAATGATAACAAGAAATGACAGACTCAATCTATTTCAAATTTTATATGATATACTTTATATTTATATGAATATTTATATCCTATGTTGGATAAACCAATACAATCTCCCTTTTAGAAAAAAAAAGTAAAAGAATATAAATTGATAAATGAACTCACATATGCTCACATAGCTTATAAACACTTATTTGAAGAAGCAAATTATTATTCCTGTGCTTGCACTTTTATTTATTCTGTTTTTTTTTTTAAATCTGGCAAATCTGATGACAGAAATTTTAAAAAATATATGGATATGGATGTTATAATCTCTAAAACACACAGCTGTCGATATAAGGTAAAACAGAAAGAGATGAGTGCTTCAGAAAAATAATTCTATTTACAAACACAGACACAACCTGTTTTACAAAATATAAGTATCAAAGGTAATAACTTTAGGCCATTTAGATATATATATAAAGTTTCAAAGAAAGTATGTGATAGTGATTTTTATTGGTGCTTTTAATTCAAATTATACCCTCAAACACACACACAAAATGTACCCTGTGTGTGCGTGTGTGTGTGTAAGGGTAAATTTCATTTGTAGGTCAAAGATCATTATCTAGAAAGCGTAGCTAAGTTTTAATACAAGGAATTCAATACAAGGGAGAATATAAAGCAGAGAAGGGATACAAATACTTCTTAGTGACGTGTACCTAGCCTTAAATTCAGTTACCTTTTTCACAAAGCACAATCCTGGTTACCCAGCAAAACCATGGAGCACAGTGACTCAGGCCCTCCTGACTGAAACTATTCCCCAATAAAAATTTTCTCTTACCAGGTGAATCACATTAACAATGAAGATCAGCCACCACAACTCCATTTCTTGTCAACTCAACAGGACACACAAATCATTGTCAAGCTGTGACATTTCCTTTGTTATTTATTTCCACCTCATGTTAACATTATAGTATAAACACAATACAGCCATAAATTCCAGCTTTTTAAAAACTCCATCACATAACATTTCAACATCTCTTTCAAAGTCTGATGTGTCTCAGTTGTGGTCTCATGTAAACTCTAAAACCAGTTAAATGCCTTTTTCTTCCAAGATGAATCCAGGGCATAAAAAGAATTATACTTAAGCAAAACTAAAGCCAAGTGATGCAGTTCAAAAATCTTATAGCTTAATGTCTGCCATCTTCCTGGGATCACCCATGATGTGGGATCAAAGGCTCCATTGACTTCACATTTTACTTTTACTTTTTCTTCCTTCTTCTTTCTTTCTTTTTTCTTTTCTTTTTGACTTTAAGAAAAATTCTTTTTTTTTTAAAAAAAAAGTTAAAAGTTCCTGTTTTAGTCACAAAAAGCTCATGCTTCATATATATTAATCATATACATGTACTTTACATGATGTAACAAAATAACAATTATTCACATGCCAATCACTTCTTTTGGTTTCCAAGGGTACTCCTCCCTCCTCTCCTCCCAGTTTCTTCTGTCCTGTCTTTCCCCTTCCCTTTCCCTTTCCCTTTCCCCCAGAAAAGGAGAGCCTTCCCCCATCATATCACCTCTCCCCAGCACATTAAGTCACATCAGGACAGAAAATGTCTTCATCCCCTTTGAGGCCAAGCAAGGCAGTCCTGCCAGGGGGAAGTTATCCAAAAGCAGCCAATAGAGTCCATGTTAAAATCAGTCCCCACACTCCACTTGACAGGCAATACATATAAAGGCCAAGATGCCCATCGGCTACGTATGTGCAGGGGACCTATATCCAGACCAAGAATGCTCTTCAGTTGATGTCTCAGTATCTGTAAACCCCCATGTGTCTGAGTTAGTTATCTCCATTGGTCGTCTTGTGAGGTTCCTGTCCCATCCAGGTCTTCCATCTTTCCTGCAACACTTCCACAGCACCCCAGGAGCTCTGCCGCATGCCTGGCTACAAGTCCCAGCATCTATCTCAATCCATTGCTGGCTGGAGCTTCCCAGTCTTGTTAGGCTCCAGTCTGCAAGCATAGCAGAGTATCATTAATAGTGGCAGGGGCTGGCTTTCTATCATGAATAGGGCTCAGGTTGGGCCAGTTATTGGCTGGACATTCCCTCAGTCTCTGTTTCCTCTTTATCCCTTGATTTCTTGTAGACAGGGTAATTTTTGGACCACAGGTTTTGTCTGTGAGTTGTTGTTCCACTGCTTCCATTAGTCCTGCCTGGCTAAGAGGTGGTCACTTCAGTCTTCAGGCCGAGCCCTGCCCCCCCCGTCTGCCCCCACCCCCATGTTAGGAATCTCAGCTAGAGTCACACCCATGTCCTCCCAGGAGCCTACCTTGTGGCCGACCTCCAGCTTGACAAAGAGAAGCCCCCGTTCAATTTTCCTTCTTACTCCCAGCCCTCTCACCTCCCATCACTGTTCTTCCCACATCTGATCCCCACCTTATTTTGTTCCCTGCCACATTCCCTCTTTTCATATACTTCTGCTGTCTAATCTATTTCCCCTTCTGAATGACATTATACATCCTCACTTGAGCCCTCCTTCTTACTTAGCTTCTTTGGGTCTCTGGATTGCTGTATGGTTATCCTGTACTATATATAGGTCTAATATACGCCTTCAAGTGAGTATGTATTTCTGTGTGTCTTTCTGGGTCTGGGTTAGCTTAGCCAGGGTGATGTTTCTAGTTCTATCCATTTGCCTGCAAATTTCATAATTTCCTTGTTTTTTTATAGTGAGTAGTATTCCATTTCTGTATCTGTTCTTTGTATGAGGGACATCTAAGTTGTTTCCAGTTTCTGGCTATTGGAAATAAAGCTACTGTGACCATAGTTGAGCAAATGTCCTTGTGGCATGGTGGAGTATCTTTCGGGTATGTGACCAGGGGTGGTATAGCTGGGTCTTGAGAGAGAACTATCCCCCATTTTCTGAGAAAGCACCAGACTGATTTCCAGAGAGGTTGTACAAGTTTGTGCTCCCACTAGCACATTTGCCATTTAAACCACAAAACCACAAACAGCTTGTCCTGCTCCACCCCGTCAGACACCAACCACTGTCCTTAGCAGATGTCTTAAGATCTTGTCATCTGTAATAATCCTCAGGTCTTTACTGCAGCTGAGGCCAGACCTTCACCAGTTCCTTTCCAACTTACTCAAAGTACCAAGTCTCAGATCATCCTCATAAACTCTTCGTGCCTTCAAATGGGATGTGATATAAATGAATTAAATCTGATCCTTATTTCTCCCTCTGCACAAAAAACACACCTCCAAAAGGATCTCAACATAAAACTTATAGTACAGAGGAGAATATAGGAAATACCCTTGAATTCATTGAAAAATAAAAAAGATTTTCAGAATAGAACCCTGATAGGGAAGGCATTGAGAAGAATGATTTAATAAATCAGATATAATGAAAGTAAAACTTTCTTATAGAGCTAATGACAGAATTAATCTAGTGAAATTGAAGCCTACATAATAGAGAAAATTATTAAAGACCTTCACATCTGACTGACAGAATTTGTAATATGCAAAATAGTAAAAACAAAAACGAAACAAAATCTCTAAACATTCATAAAACAAACAACCCAACTTAAAAATGTCTTAGTCCCTGTTCTATTGCTGTGAAGAGACACCATGACCAAGGCAACACTTATGAGGGAAAATATTATATTGGAGCTTGCTTCCAGTTTCAGTGGCTTTGTCCGTTATCACCCTTGCATGGAGGATGGCAGCATGTATGGTACTGGAGTAGTACCTGAGAGTTACATCTTGGACTGGGAGAGAGAAATGATAGTGGGCTTGCCTTGGTCTTCTGAAACCTCAAAGCCCACCTAAAGTGAAACGCTTCCTCCAACAAGGCCACACCATCTTAATCCTTCTAATCCTGTTCAAGTTTCACTCCCTGGTGACTAAGCATTCAAATTCATGCACCTATCTGGGCCATTCTTAGTCAAAGTACCACATCCCCCAACATTTGTGCCTCTGTCACACCAATCTCTGTGAAAGCACAAACCAGACCAAGTACAAACATAGAAAATGTAGCTGTGTTTTAAGCCTTTCTCTTGGCTGAAGATCTTTTGGTAGTTGATAACTCTTGGGAAAGGGAGTATCAGTTTTCACTAAAAGTTGTAGCCAATTACACTGCAGTGAAAGGCCATAAAACCAGAATATATGAGAAATACAAATTGATTTAATAAATTCTTGAAAAGCTATAAAGTTGGATATGTAGGGAGAGGAACATGAGACTGGTAGGAGTTGCAGGAAAGTATCAAATATCAAACAACATTATATAAAATTGTCAAGGAATTCATGTGACATATTTATATGTATGAAGAAAACAAATGATTTTAGAATGCTATAGAGATAAGACCACCAAAAATGTTTATATTAAATTTTAAAATGGTTTTCTTAACTGAAATCAAAACGCCAATAGATAAATGTGCTCATTTATATTATCTTTGACTTCTCCATTTATCAACATATAGTTTCAATATATGATGGACAACTTAAAAAGCTAATTATCTTTTTCAAGTCATTTTAGACATTATTTGTCTTTTTATATTTGTATTATCTAGTTTATTCTGCCTTGAATTGTTATAGTTTTTACTTTTAGAACTGTTGTGAGGGCAAAAACAGTTATCTCATCACTTGCCATACAAAGATAGGTTGGTCTGAATTTAAGTTACTGAATTAGGTTACTGAAGATAGGTTACTCTGAATTTAATGATAACCTGACAGAATCTTCTAGGGCAGCCAAACTGCCTAACATAAATTTAAAGTTTAAATTGTATCCTTATTACATTTACAATTTTAAAAAACATTACCATTGGAGTTTTCAAATCAATCTGATAAACAGAATAGTTTGTTTTCAATTTAGAAATAAAATTACTATAGTAATTTAAAGCTAGAACCCTATGTGAAGTTCAATCTTCAATGACTCCAGGAATGAGAAGATTTCATATGTTAATAATTATATGATGTGTTGTTGTGAAAAAAATATAATTTCATAACTTGAAGTTTTTCAGTTATTAAAATGAACATTAAAATATTCTTTATTATACAGTCTATGGTTTATTTTTCTGGTACAAAACATGAATCATTTTGACAAGAAGAATAGAAACTGACCCATATATTATCAAAGAGTTACTATGAGTATCTTGCCTCACTGTGGGAGCTTGTGAACAGTTTGTGGAAGGCTATTAACTGCATTTGGTGGCTACATGTAGATTTACTGAGGAAACAAAATGGACAAGGACAGTTCAAGACCATCAGGAACATCAAAGAATTGGAGCATATGAGATAAACCTTAAAAGCATCATCATCTTGACCAACCTAAAAGTGTAGCTGCCTAATGCATGGTCTTCTATCCCAAGTTATATAGAAACGTAGGAGAACATTTAGTGAATGAAGATGAAAAACCATCACTGTGGTTTGAATGTAAAATCTTTATAATACATTTATGTCTTTGAACACTTGGAACCCACCTGGTGCACTTTTAGAAGTATATGGGATACTTATGAGTTTGACACTTGATTGAAGAAGTATGTTACTCAGGGTTAGTTTTGAAACTTTTTAGCGTGGCTCATTCCCTGTTCAGTGTCTGCTTGCCTGTTGTCATTTCAAATAACAGAATGGCTTTATGCTCCTATTAACATGTGTCTCTCACTATAATGGACTCTATGTCCTCAAGAATGGTAAGTCAAAAGGAAGATTTTGAACTTTAACATGATCCTTTACAATATTTATCACAACAAAAGGAGTTCAACTAATACAGATAGAGCTGTGGACTTTGGATTTTTTTTTCACACTCCTGCTCTTGCCTTTTTGTAGTAACATGTCAAAAGAAGGAAAAGAACATTCTTTTCACAGAAAGATTTTTGCCTACACTTGTAAACTTCAGCAGCTCTGACTCCTTTCTCTAACATTCAGAATATAATTTTGAATATTTCTGTAATATATCGTGTGCATTTTCTTGTATCTGGTTGAACTCTACATTCAACCAGAGGGGGGGAAATGCGGAAAATCTAGCAACATTTTACTTAGGATGACACATATCAAGACCATCTATCATATTGTATGGGTAAATTACTACTTTAACATACGTAAATACCTCATAGGATTTATGGAATAATGCACATGTACTTATTTCAATGTATACTTTACATAACATAAAACATGTATTACATTTTATTCATGGAAAACAAAATGAAAGTTCAAGATAATAGCACAATTATATACATAAATAATACATAGTTTGAATGGATTTGTTCCGCTTGGAATGCTAATGCTATTCTAAGAGATAGCTCTGAAAGAAGCCATTTAATCAAATCCCAGTACTTGGTATGGGAAACCTCCCTTTAAGTTGTTCATCAGAAGAGTTGAAATTACGAAAATAATATAGGCTACAGTTATTACCCTTGGTTGCCTCTTAAAACTTGAAAGTAATATACTTTTAATGAAATCATAACACTCTTTGGACCCAGAAGTTGGAGGAAAGGAGCAGGAACTGAACTAAAAGATCCCTCCTTAAGGACGAACTCTCTTAATATAAAATGATTCTGAGCAAGCCAACAAAGGAGAAAAGCAATCAATAGTACTATCCAGCTGGACACAAACCACAAAAAATTACAAAGGTTGCAAGATATATTAAAGATACAGTAGTGGGACGTATATCATGACTGTAACAACAACTTTCAAATTGGACTTCAAGTTTACTCATTAGAAGAAAATTCTTGCCTCGTTCTGTAAATGTAGCCACCTAGAAATGCCTGATGAAATGATGGAGACTGGGAAGAGAACACAATAATGCCACTTCCATGAACAAATATTATCTATAGCTGTATTTTAAATATTTATCTTTATTCATGCAGACAAGAACAATTTTCACCTATTATGAAAGAACCTTCGTTTTGCAACAAAAAGAAACTATTACAAAAATTCACAACCATTCAAACTGTTGAAAATATGACTAAGAGTCCCCAAACTCAAGTGATAAACTCAGGTGACTATACCTAGGCACAAACCCAGTGATGGTAGATCTGAGAAATTTTGCCTTAGTGAATTACTGAGGTGAAAAATATAAAACAAAACCCACTTAGAAGGACAATAAAATAAATTGTTAAATAATTATACTAGGTTGCCTTGCACGGACAGTAAAAAGCTATCCAGAAGTGACCTCTTTTATCATTTTTAATTCAGTCTTAGCTCATATATTATATCCCAACCACATTATCCACTCCTTTGTCTCCTTCTAGTACCTTCCCATCTCCCCTTACTTCCAGATTCCATCCTCCTTCCTCCAGAAGGAATCAGGCCTCGCAGAGATAAAGAAACATGGCATATCAAACTGCAATAAAACTAAACAAGTTTTTATATTAAGGCTGGATGAGGCAACCCAGTAGGAGGAAAGGGGTCTCAAAAGCAGGCAAAAGTATCAGCGATAGCCCCTACCACCACTGTTAGGAGTTCCATAGGAACAGCAAGCTACCCAACCAAATCATGCATACAGAGGATCTAGGTCAGATCCATACAGGCTCCCTGATTGTTGGTTCAGACACTGTGAGCCCCTATGAACTGTGCTTAGTTGTTTCTGCGCTTATTCTTGTTGTGTCTGTGACAACTGTTTCTGCATATTCTTCCTCCCGCTCTTCCACAGGATTCTCTGACATATAGCTAAGGTCTGCTCTACAGGTATAACAGAGTATCATTAGGAATCATTTCATTGACCTTTTTTCTGGTCAATTTGGATTCTATCCTATGTCTCTGGACTATCCAGCCTATGGCTTCTGGCCCTCTATGGGTATCAGGAGTGAGTTCCCTCTCACAGTGTGGGCCTCAAATTGGACAAGTCATTGACTGGATATTCGCACAAGTTCTACACCATCATTTCCCCAGCCTATCTCACAGGCAGAAAAAAAAATGTTGAATGTTTTGTGGCTGGATTGGAGTCTCAATCCCTTCACTGAGATTCTACCACACTTTCAGTATTTTTTATCCTCCATCCTCTAACCTGATTCCTCCTGTTCCCCTCCTTTCCTACTCCAAGTTTCCTTGGAAAAGTCTATAGAAATAAGAAAACTAAAGGAAATCAAGGAGATACAATTTAGAAAAAAAGACTTCAAAGTGACTCTGTATTAGGATGGTACAGTACTATACATAAGCAACTGAAAATGAAGGAAACAAGACTTTTCACAATAGCCAGAAATAATACAAACTATCTCAGTATAACTAACTGTGCAAATGAAAGACCTATAAGAACCTTGAAGAAATAAATTGAAGAATACATCAGATGGAAAGATTGCTCATGCTCAAGGACCAGCGGGATTAACAAATTAAAATGGCTGTCTTACAAAAGGTGATCTACAAATTAAATGCAATTCCATAAAAATTCTAACACAATTCTTTACAGACCATGAAAGAACAATACTAAAGCTTATATGAAAATACAGTTCGGACAACTCCCTGAACTGAATACCAACAGCTGATATTAAGATCAAGTATTAATAAGTGGAACCTCATAAAACTGAGAAGCTTCCATAAAGCAAAGGACAAGGTCAATAAAAAAAAAGAAGCACAGCCTATAATGGGACACGATTTTTACTAATTCCACATCTGACATAGGACTAATATCCAAAACATATAAGGAACCAAAGAATTCAATTAAAAGTGGGGTATAGATCTAAACAGAGAATTCTCAACAGAGAATCTCAAATGCTCGCAAAACACTTAAAGAAATGTTCAGCTTCCGTAGCCATTAGGAAATGTAAATCAAAATGACTCTGAGATTTCCTCTTATACTTGTCAAAGGATAATATCAAAAACACAAGTGACAGCTCATGTTGTCGAGGTCATAGAGTAAGAAGAATGTTCCTTCTTTGCTGGTGGGAGCACAAACTTGTAAAGCCACTTTGAAAATCTATCTGACAGTTTCTAATAAAATTGAGAATTGATTTACCTCATGACTCAGCTATATAACTCCTCGGCATATACCCAAAGGACCCTCCCTCAGAACACAAGGACACTTGATCAACTATTTTCATAGCAGCTTTATTTGTAATAATCAGAAACTGGAAACAACCTAGATGTGCTTGAATCAAAGAATGGATAAAGAAAATGTGGCACTTTTACATAATGGTGTACTACTCAGCTGTTAAAAAATAATAACAACATCGTGTTGTAGTAAACAAGAAATTAAATGTTGAGCTATTTAATGTTTATTATTAAACCTAAGATTATCATTGCAGTATTATCTTACCCACTATCACAAATAATAAGACACAGACACCTGTTAGATTTTATAATTGCTTTATTTACTTTGGACCAGGCAGATATTTCACCTACACTGTCTCAGTATCCTCACCATCCATCTCCCAGCCCCCATCCAATGCCATTCGCCTCAATCCTTTTTTATCTGGACCACCTTCCAGCCACAATCCCTTGATATCCCTTGTTTGTATTATTTTATATGGGCCTTTTCACATCATTATTGGAGTCCTTTCAGCCCATGAATTTTGTTTTGTTTTACTCCACGCTAACCCATCATGTTGTTCTCCTTCCTCCTTTCTTCCCATCTGTCTCTGTCCCATGATTTTCTTGTCCAAAGCCTGAGAAACTTAGCCATGCCTACCAGATTCTGCCCTGCTCAGGTATAGGTTGTTTAATCAACCAATCAGATATGTCGTAGGCAGGTTTACAAAACAAGGATAGGTGTAACCAGATCTTGAGGACTGGTAACATGCATCAGACCAACCTCCAACAACATCATAAAATTTGCAGGCAAATGGATAAAGGTAGAACAAGTTATGCTGAGTGAGGTAATCCAGAGTCAGAAAGACAGACATGGAAAGCACTGACATATATTGGATGTTAGCTGGAAAGTAGAATATGCTATAAACCACAGTACCAGAGATGCTAAGTAACAAGGAGGGCTCAAGGAGGGTGGGGAGATGCAAGAATATCCATAGGAAGAGGAAATAAAAAAAGTCCCCTCAATATAGGTTATAGTCATTTTTTCTGCTATATGAAAGAATAGAGATTCCATACTACTCAAGACATCATATCATGTTTTCATGATATAAAGATATCAAGCTGGAGATGAGTAAATAGCCCCCTTCTTTTTGTTGGCATTTATAATTCTAGTAAGAGATATACATAATGGGGGGGGTTATGTTTGAGAGTCTTATAGGAATATGGATTCTGGTTGCCAAAGTATTAACATGACAGTTAAGATATGTGTACTAATTCAGTAATGGCACAACAGATATTGAAACATCCAACTGTTTACTAACTGTATTTAAGATCCACGGTACAAACAAACAGACAAACAAAAACAGCAGCAACAACAAAACAAAGCAAATAGGAAAAACATGTCATTTACTATAGTCACAAAACCATTTGAGCTTGAGAGCAGCGATGAGAGCCTCTGGTGAAAAGAGTGCTCATACACAATGAAATGGATAGGATTTGCTTCTTAAATCACCTTCTATGTATTTTTCTTAATGACTATCAGTTGCTGGTCCTTGATACTGCATAGCAATCTACTGCTCAGTTTTAAATGAAAGAAAGCAACCATACATTGTTCTTACCGTCTCCAAGGCTCACGGGTATGGTGGAAGAGGGCCAACAAGAGCACAAGTGTCAAGAGGAAGGGTCTCGTGTGGGTCTATATTCTCTGAAATGAAATGTTCCCTCCTTGAGGTAACAGAAAAAATCAAGAGTTAAGAAAGTCACTAAACTTAAATGATTTATAAGGTCTTCCTCAATATTATATAAGTAGTAATCAATTTCTGAGAAAAAAAAGAGGAGTGATATACATAGCTGCCTGCCCTTGTCATAAAAATCCCTTTGATAATAATTCAGTAAGTCATCATACATGCAGCAGTAGGCTCTTTAGTGCCACAGCTACCCAAATCACCCAATTTCCTGTGAGCAACCCTGATAAGTTATAAGTGGTTCACCAAGCAAGATTGGAGAGAAATTTTATGGTCATTACTCAGGTAATTTGGAAGGAACTGAAATAGACTTTTTAGGGAAAGTAATGTAACATATTGCTATGTGTTATAATTCTGATTTTGTATGTTTGCTGTCATGATAAATGAGTCACTACTTAAAGTAAAAAGATGATATCTTTCCCTCAATTTGAAATCAACTTTGTTTTGTGGTGAAGTAATTATGATCTCTATGTGGGACTAGAAGTATGTTTGAAAGTGTATATATTATATTATTAAACATACACTACTTCAACTCTTCCTTGATTTGTATTTAGTGATAAGACTTTATTTCTTCATTGTAATAACAATAATAATGGGTGTTATCTTCCCTATAGACTATGAACTATGGGCTACGCAGTTTTCTTAAAGGTAGCTCTGCCAGCACCTATCTCACTTATGTCCGACACTAAGGTGGACCTTCTCTGTTTTTCCTAAGCATGTAGCCGAGTGCTCTAGACACACTATATGGAGCACATTTCTCAAGTGTTGGTAAGATGCTGGGCATGTAGTAGTGTCACATTAAATCTTTGATATTCCCCTGGTAGTTACGGTTTAGAGATGAAGCCGAAGCTGTGGTGTTGCAAATAGCATGAAGTTCAAGCTCATGGAACACTGATATCACAGGTTGAGAAGAAGTTAATGAATCTCTCTATGGCCCAGGTTATGCTTGGTACCCCATGTCATACTTAGATACATTAGTTATAATAATACTCTGATTTCATTTACTCCAAGGAAAGACATATGCATAACTTTAACATAATGTGCATAAACAGAATTATACAAATAATTAAAGTACATTATTAAACTAAGCTTTTAGGACCTCTTGTAGTCTAAAACAAACAAACAAAAAACTATGAACAATTTTTTTACACTGATCATCTTTTACAGTGTACCCAGAGTTACACAGTCGAACAAGGATTTGTCTTCACTTAAAGAATATTTAAGAAATCTAGAAATATCTGAGCACTTCCTTGCTGGCCCTTTCTGTTTTCCATTTCAGATTCCTCCACTGTGGAAATCTAAATAAAGCTCTTCTAGGTACTGCACGTGAGGTAAATCAGCATAAACATGTTCTTCAACAGAGATCGAAATAAGCTTCCTGTTTTCTACTATCATTAATACTATCAAGGCCAGTTTCTAGCATTTCTGATTTGGTATGATTTTTTTACTTCTGTGTAGGAACTGTTGACTGAGCAAGTTGCCTCAGGTTCTTTGAATACAGAATAAAAGAACATTAGCCGTGTATAATAGGATAGTAATTAAAATGCCTTCTTAATACTACTTGTCATATTAATTTTTATATAATGTTTTTATTTATCTTTGAAAGTTTTGTAATTATTTACAAAGCACATCAATCAAGATACATGTCATACTTTAACCAATGTGTCTCTAGCAGCTTTTATCTGGAAAATAGTAGAGCAATCATGACCACTCTGGTAGAGATTAAGTTGGTCTTGCTTGCAGCTGTTTTTCTTTTATACATTATGCAAATACAGTAAACTATAGTCAGATTTCTGCCAGGCCTACAGAAGACCCTAAACACGATCTATTTATTATCCATTACCTCATATTTCTGGGGCTAATAGACTCCAAACCTAAATTCAAATTTCCTCCTCATTAAGATAATTGCTCCCACTTTGCATCAATCCAATGCTACCATCGACTTCTGCCATATCTTAAGAGGTGTATCAGACTCATGCACTGCACATAACCTGAAAAAAAGGGGACCACTCAACATTTTATACATTATAATTTCCTTCTTTCCAGTACTCACTGTGCTGGTTTAGTCATAGTACTGTTTGAGTATCCAGTTTATTCTCTCGCAGAACACATTCAAGTGGTAAAATACTCAGCATTGTTCTACCAATGTCATTTTTCAGAGCCTTGGAATCTCTCCTTGGATCTAGTGAATTGTGTATACGGAAATTCTAACCTTCGTAATACATGCAATTCATGTTGGTCATTTTAATACCTGGTTTGAGATAATTATTGCAGGACAATTCTTCCAAATGTTCAGATCATTTCCTTGAAGAACATTCCATTTCATGTTAAAATCCAATTGGCAATGGATTCTCCCAAAATCAGCATAGTTTTGATCCCGTTTCTACCTTGTCCTCCCAAAGGTCTCTCTTTTCTACAATTGTTTTCATCCTTGAAGTATTTTAGGATCTGGCAATGTTGAATAGGTCCATGTATTTTCTCCTAAGTCAAAGGGGGTAAAGGAGTAAAATGTTCACATCTTGATCATCATGATAACTTCGGCAAACAAAGTACTTTCTTGTAGCCACTGGGACAGGGAGGCTTCTGCCAGCAAAGAAATTCCAGTGGTATTAGGAACCTTTGCCCTTTCTCTAAATATCAGCTCCCAGGATCCTATTTTTTTATACTATGTTCTGAAATTGAGCATGCAATATTATAGTTGGCTAGCATTACTAGGCTCTATCCTAGGCTTGATTTTAGCCCTGCATTGCCTGCAGTTATGGGATATGATAATCTTCTCTGAAGCTGCTTCAAAAGCCTGTCTTTTAAAACACATCTGAAATTAGAGATTATGTGTTCTTACGCATATCAGTTCCTGTGTGTTTTTCAAGATCTGCAATGTCATAAAAAAAAGTCACTTATCCTGCAATCCTTCTGAGCTTCGTAGCCCTTAAATCCACAGGGCAACATCCACTTGATCTTATAATGCCTTTATCACATAACAATTTGAGAAGGTGAACACTTTAATAATGGGTTATGTTATGGCATGCTATAACTTTATTTCACACTTTAGAAAGGCAAAGGGATTTTATTAACCCCAGGTAGGTGAAATGGCCAATTCAAAATCCAATTACATGTGCTTTGCTTTCAGTGGCTATTTCTCATACTGCCTTACTCAAAATTCCCTGAGGGGAGAAATAAATCTAGATTATATTCAATTTATTGAATAATATATTCAAATTTAAGTAACTTTATTCATAATTAACCTTACTCCTACTATTCACTGACCTAAACATAAAATATCTAGACCAAGGTAAAGCTCATCATTTGTGTGTACTACTGTGAGTCAATAAATGAGAAGGAAGGAAGGTAGTATCAGAGATAGAGAAAAGTCAAAATAAAGGAACTCACAAAATACTACAAGTATTTTCACACATACGAGCAGTTTAGAAATACTACATAGTTTCATAAGCTGTTAAGGGGAAATATGTGAATTTCTCTTCTAATTTCTAATATCTTTTCTACACTGACATGAGACACCTGGGTAGGACCTGTGAAATTAGAGGCTCTGTTATGTAGACCATTATTATAATAATGTTCTATACACCGATGTAATTATACATTAATGTTATATCTAATGGTGAGACTGCGGAAGCACGTACCAAAAGCCTGAGGTATTTCCAGAACCAAATTTAACTAACATAGGGAAAGAACAAGACAGTCAGTGGCGTTATATTGTGTACTATAAGCCGGTACTTTAAACATGGGTGACTGTAGAATTCAAGGTAACTATAATGCTCTAGGTATAATAATTCTATAGGGATATAGACTCTCTTTCTACCTTTGGAGATAAAGTAAATACTTAGGTGGTCAGGTTTCTTACTAAAGATTCCAATGTCCAAGGGTAAGTGGAATCAGGTGGGCATTTTAAGTACATAAGATAGTGTTTGCATACACCGTGAAGCAGGCACTATGATTATCTACTTATCAAAAGAGAAACAGAGTCATACACTCAACATCTACATAGAAGAAAAGCATACCTAACATGACCCTCGTCCTTTACCATGCTTCAAAATCCACAGACTGAAAAAGTAAAATAAGGAGAATAAAATTAATATTGATTAGATCTTATACTTTGGGTATTTGGCTCAGAATAGAACTCCTTTGAATTTTAAATACTTATCATTATAAATAAGCTCAATGACTTAGGCAATTATTGCTGAAGTTTTTACCACTATCCTAATTTCCTGTTTTCTTGTAGTTGAAAATGCACTGATTTCTTAATGATTATTTAAAAAAGATATTTTTATCAAGAAATCCTGCTTCGTTTTCTTTAATTTTTTAAATTGCCTTATGAAAATCATACATTAGTAATATATTTACATGATTTTCCCTCTATGTTTCATATTCAAATTTTTGCTGTGGCTCTTCCCACCCTCTCAAATTCATGACCTTTTCTACAGTAACTTGTGCTACATACACATACATATAACCTATGAAATCCTCAAGTGTTGCTCACATGTACACGTGTGCAAGGCTCACCACTTGGGGCGGAATAGCAATAGAGACTAATCCTTGGAGAAAAGCATTTTTCCTTTCTGAGAAGCCATTGAAAGCCCGTATCTCTTTATTTCTCCTACCCACATTGCTACATTGATTGGTGTTGTCACTGTGAGGTTTATATTATGCAATCATGGGGTCATCCTATGGGAGCCAATTTTTTTCTTTCATTATATGGAACCCAGGGATTAAACTCAGATTGCCAGTGTTGACAGCATCTACTCTTATATCTCATTAATCTCAGATGAAGGCACATTCTGAGTTTGGATATATTAAATATGCTTTCAGAATATAACGTTTGCCTTTCTGAAGGAGGATTATACACCATTACCCAAATTCTCCTTGTAAGTTAACTTCTTTAGGTGTACAGATTTTAGTATGTTTATCCTATATTATATGTCTACTATCGATTTAAAAGTGAGTATATACCATGTTTGTCTTTCTGCTTCTGGGCTACCTTACTCAGGATGGTCTTTTCTCGTTCCCTCCATTTGCCTACAAATTTCACAATTTCCCTGTTTTTAATTGCTGAGTAGTATTTCCTTGTGTAAATGTACCACAATTTCTGTATCCATTCCTCAACTGAAGGACATCTGAGTTGTTTCCAGGTTCTGGCTATTACGAATAAAGCTGCTGTTGAGCAAATGTCCTTTTTGAATACTTGATTATAATTTGGACGTATGACTAGGAGTGGTTTAGCTGGATCTTGAGGTAACACTATTCCTAATTGTCTGAGAAAGGGCCAGATTGATTTCCAAAATGGTTTTTTAAGTTTATATTCCCACCAACAAAGGATCCACATCCACTCCAGCATATGCTGTCACTTGAGTTTTTGATCTTAGTCATTCTGATGGGTGTGAGGTGAAATCTCAGGGTCGCTTTGATTTGCATTTCCCTGATGACTAAGGACATTGAGCATTTCTTTAAATCTTTCTCTGCCACTAGATATTCCTCTATTTAGAATTATCTGTTTAGCTCTGTACCAGTTATTTTTTTAATTTTATTACTTGATTTGTTGCTGTTTAACTTCTTGAGTTCTATATGTTCTGTATATTAGCCCTCTGGTCAGACATAAGATTGGTGAAGATCCTTTCTTAGTCTGTAGGCTGTTGTTTTGCTCTTATGACAGTGTCTTTTTCTTTACATAAGCTTTTCAATTTCATGAGTTCCCATTTATTGATTGTTGGATGGAGAAAACAGGAAACAAAACAGGAGCCTACTACAGAGAGCCTCTGAAAGACTACCCAGGAGGGTAATAAAGCAAATTCTGAAACTCAGAGCCTAATTTTGGTCAGAGTACAGGGAATCTTAGGAAAGAAAGGGGAGATAGAGATACCTGGAGGGGATTGGAGCCCCACAAAAAGTGCATCCGAACCAAAAATACTGGGCCCCGTGGTCTTTTCTGAGATTGATATACCAACCATTCATGGAGATAACCTAGAACCCCTACACAAATGTAGCCCATGGCAGCTCAGTATCTAAGTGGATTTCCTAGTAAGTGGAATAGGAGTTGTCTCTGAAATGAATTTAGTAACGTACTCTTAAATCATCTCCCTCTTGGGAGGGGGCAGCCTTACCAGGCCATAGAGGAAGACAATGCAGATAGTCCTGATGAAACCTGATAGGCTAGGGTCAGATGAAGGGGAGGAGGACCTCCCCTTTCAGAAGACTGGGGAAGAGTCATGGGAGGAGAAGAGGGAGAGAGGGTGAAATTGGGAGGGATTGAGGGAGAGAGGGTGAAATTGGGAGGGATTGAGGGAGAGATCTATAGCTGGGATACAAAGTGAATAAATTTTAAGAAATTAAAAAAATAAAAATTGTAACAAATAATAACAAAAATAAATAAAAAGAGTATTTGTCAAACTTATTCTTACTCACATAAGAAAAATAAGAAGATATTGTGAAACTATGAGAACAAAGACACTGTCCAATATGATTAGACTCTAATACCAGAGGGAATATTGTGCTACAATAATAGATTTTACTTGAATATCAGCTTTGTAAATGAAAATGACAATTTTCCTGTTCAGTTGTCAACATGGAATATTAACTAATATTCTGATTTGTTATTAGCCCAGTTCAGGAAAAATAATTTAGTGTTATGTAATTTACATGTATTTAGCTGAAAGTAAGTATAGGCATATATTTTATAAATGCTCTAATTTTTATTTTTTAATTTATTTATTTTTTTATTAATTGCAATTTATTTATTCTGTATCCCAGCTCTAGCCCCCTCCCCCACCCCTCCCAGCTCCACCCTGCCTCCTTCTTCTCCTCCAGTCCCCCTCCCAACATCCACTGATAGGGGATGTCTTCCTCCCCTTTGATCTGATCCTCAGCTATCAGAACTGGCTGCATTGTCTTCCTTTGTGGCCTGGCATGGCTGCTCTCCCATTGGGGGGGGGGGTGGTGATCAAGGAGACAGCCACTGAGTTCATGTCAGAGACAATTTTAAACTATACTTTCTATTTACTTTCATTGATTCTCAATTGCTTTTTTTTTTTTTAACTTTTATTTTCCATACCTTTTAGATTTCCTTTAAGGTTAACTGTATGAGTTCTTGGAAAACTGTGCAACTTCAATGTTGTAGATGTTTTTAAATATTTACGTAGACATTTCAAACAGTATCTTACACTGTGCTGGAACTAATTATATAGCACATCACTGCCTCCAACCAAAGGCAATCCTCCTGTTTCAGCCGCCCTATGGCTAGAATTCAAGACTGGAATTCCTGATTATTTTATGGTTCCAATCATACCTGATATAGTTTCCTTTAATCCTTTTTATTTTTATGTAATCACTCTTTTAGTGCCTTCTGATCACATTTTTTTAAAAAAGACACCTCAAATTTATATATGAAAAATGCACTCTTATGTTTTTGGTTGTGAGCCTAGCCATTAAGGACTGATCCATCTCTCCAGTCCCTTGTCCCTTCCCAAACCCACCCTTCCTCCCTTTTCTCCTCCAATGCCCATACCCCAGTCCACTGATAGGGGAGGTCAGATGGAAGGGAGGATGGACATCAGAAGAAGAAAACAGGAAACAACCTAGGAACCTGCTACAGAGGGCCTCTGAAAGCCAAAAGAAGAAAACAGGAAACAACCTAGGAACCTGCCACAGAGGGCCTCTGAAAGCCTCTGCCCTGCAGACTATCAAAACAGATGCTGAGCCTGATGGACAACTGGCAGGCCGAGTGAATGGAATTTTATGTAAGAAGTGGGAAATAGCAAGAGCTGGAGAGGACATGAACTCCACAAGGAGAGCAACAGAACAAAAAAATTTGAACACAGGGAACTTCCCAAAGACTCATACTCCAACCAAGGACTATTCATGGAGATAATCTAGAACCCCTGCACAGATGTAGCCCATGGCAGTTTAGTGTCCAAGTGGCTTACATAGTGATGGGAAGAGGGACTGCCTCTGACACAATCTGATTGGCCTGCTCTTTGATCACCTCCCCCTGAGGGGGGAGCAGCCTTACCAGGCCACAGAAGAAGACAATGCAGCCATTCCTGATGTGATCTGATAGATGAAGATCAGAAGGAAGAAGAGGAGGACCTCCCCTATCAGTGGATGTGGGGAGAAGCATGCATGCAGAAAGGGAAGGTAGGGTGGGAGCGGGAGGGGGAGGAGGGAGGGGCTAATGGGGGGATACAAAATGAATAAAGTGTAATTAATAATAATAATAATAATAATAATAATAAAGCAAAAAAATAAAGTTGCTATAAACATGATTGAGCAGATGTCCTTGTTGTATACATGATTGTCTTTTGGATAATGGCACTGCCTAGCAGTGGTATAGCTGGATCTTGAGGAAGTGCTATTCCTAACAGTCTGAGAAAGTGCCAGATTGATTTCCAGAGTGGTTGTACAAGTTTACATTCCCACCAGCATCAGAGGAGGGTTCCCCTTTCTCCACAACCTCTTCAGCATGTGTTGTCACTTGAGTTATTCATCTTAGCCATTCTGATGGATGTAAGGTGAAATCCCAGGGTCGTTTTTATTTGCATTTCCCTGATGACTGAGGACACTGAACATTTCTTTAAGAGTTTCTCTGCCTTTCAAAATTTCTTTATTGAGAATTCTCTGTTTAGTTCCATACTCCATTTTTTAATTGGATTACTTGATTTGTTGCTGTTTAACTTCTTGAGTTCTTTATATATACTAATAATTAGCTCTCTGTCAGATAGAGGGTTGGTGAGGATTCTTTCCCAATCTGTAGGCAGTCGTATATACTCACTCATAAGTGGATACTAGAATATAATATAGGATAAACATACTAAAATCTGTACACCTAAGGAAGCTAATCACGAAGAAGGCCTCTGGCTAAGCTGCTCAATCCCCATTCAGAAAGGCAAAGAGGATGGACATAGGAAGAGGGAACAGGACAGGAGCCTACCACAGAGGACCTCTGAAAAGCTCTACCATGCTGGGCATCAAGGCAGATGTTGAGACTCATAGCATAACTTTGGGCAGAGTACAGGGAATCTTATGAAAGAAGTGGAGATAGTAATGCCTGGAGAGGACAAGAGCTCCACAAGGACAGCAACAGATCCTAAAAGTCTGGCAACAGGGGTCTTTTCTGAAACTGATACTACAGCCAAGGACCACTCATGAAGATGACCTGGAACCCCTGCACAGAGGTAGCCTATGGCAGTTCAATATCTAAGTGGCCTCCATAGTAATGGGGACAGGGACTCTCTGTGACAGGAACTTATTGGCCTGCTGTTTGATCACCTCCCCCTAAGCAGCCTTAACAAGCCACAGAAGAAGACAATGCAGCCACTCCTGATGAGCCTGATAGACTAGGATCAGAGGGAAGGGGAGGAGGACCTCCCTTTTCAGTGGACTGGGAGAGGGAGACACTGGTGTGGAAAAGGGATGATGGGATTGGGAGGGTGGTGGTACAGGTGTAATAAAAAGTGAATAAACTGTAATTAATAAAAACAATTATTAAAATTTAATCTTTCAATGTAAACAAATTACAGCTTTATATTTCTATTTTGCTTCTATGAAATTGACTTTTATTTTAAGGTCCTCTTGAGCTTCGAATAAGTTTTCCTAATATAAAAATGCTTTTCTCCAATAAAATATTGCCAAACATTTTTATGTTAATAAAGAATTACAACTTCTGAGCCTAGTCTATCAGGTTTCATCAGGACTGGTGGATCCTCTTTTTCTGTGACCTAGGAGGGCTACCCTGCCATAGGAAGGTGATCAATGAACAGGCAACCTAGTTCATGCCAGAGACTGCTTCCCTAGGGAACCCCCACAGAGACTGAACTGTCAATGGTCTACATCTGAGCAAGGAGTTCTAGGTTATCTCCATGCATGGTCCTTGCTTGATTGATCAGTCTCTGCAGGACCCCCTTAGAGCAGATTTCTTTGGGCTCTGTTGGTCTCCTTGTGGAGCTCCTGTTCCTTCCATGTCTTTATATCATCCCTTTCTTTCATAAGATTCCCTGCACTCTGGCCAAAGTTTGGCTATAATTCTCAGCAACTGCTTCAATACCCTGATGGATAGAATCTTTCAGAGGCCCTCTGTGGAAGGCTCCTGTCCTATTCTCTGTCTTCTACTACTTCTGATGTCTAGCCTGTTTGCTCTTTTGAATGAGGATTAAGCCTCTTCCTTTTTGTTTAGCTTCTTTAGGACTATAGAGTTTAGTATGTTTATCCTATATTACATGGTTAATATCCACCTGTAAGTAAGTATATAAGATGTGTTTCTTTTCTGCTTCTGGGTTACTTTACTCAAGATGATCTTCTCTAGTTCCATCCATTTGCCTGCAAATTTCATGATTTTGTTTGTAGATTAGAAGAGAGGCATAAGAGGGTGAGACAGAGGAAGTGTCTTAATGGGAGGAGATGTTAGATGGAACTACAGCCAGGATATTAAGTGAATAAATTGTAATAAACAACAATAATAACAAATAAAACTATCTGGAAGAAAAAAATAATTACAACTTCTATTTTTTCTAATGTTCTAAATTTCAGCATATATTTGTTTAAATGGAAGTACGAAAGTAAATACTTACTAGTAATTGGCTAACTATACTTATTTTGAAAGGAACATTAGGAAAATATATTTTGTGTTATTTTCAGTTGTTTAGGATCAGCATGAGGTCAGCGCACTTATAGTGGGTAATTAGAGAGAAGGTTCAAAAATATATTACCCAAATATCTTGCTTTCCACTTTTAATTAAGTTATAGTTGCAGACACGGCAGGTATAGCCAGCCACCCAAATTAAGTTAAATTGCTCTCTACATGCTGTTTTATTATTATCTTGGCTTTAATGGTAATATATATTCTTATTTATATATAAATATATTATCTCTTCTCTTTTCCTTTCTCCATTGAGAAAATTTGCCTAATAAGGACAGTTTAAGATCCTATAACCTAAGAAAATTTTAACCACTATCTTTGCTTTAGACTATTTTCACAATATAAATTTGAATATTTTTAAAATATCAAAGCCATACAAAAATTAAGAGACTATTTTATCATTTTCTTTAGGAGCATACGGCAAATACAAATGTTTAGTTTGGGCTATGACCTATCATTTATACTTATACTAGCAAAGTAAAATGGGAATGAACTTAAGAATTAATGCCATAACATAGCTACATTGTGTCAATTGACTTACCTTCCATACAGTCTTTCTGAATTTGTGAATGTGTACTACTTATATATGTTCTAAGGAATACAACATGGTAGATAGCACAGACTCAACTATTTTAGTTAACAGAGAAAGAAGTAGAAGGCTGCAAATATGTGCTGCTGATTTTAATCTTATTGATTCTATGATTTTTATAGATTGTTTCCATTAATATCGTGTTTATTCAGCAATTAATTAAACTTAATTCATAATTAAATGATGTAAAAGTCTAGGTGACAAACTAAGAAAAAATATTTATGAATCAAAGCCAAAATATAACGTTTTCTAAAAGTCAGTTCATATAGTAACTATTCACTGGCCAATATTTTTTTTTATTATTTTATTATCATTTATTATAATTTATTCAATTTGTATCCCAGTTGTGGCCCCTCCTTCATCTCTTCCCAATTCCACCCTCCCTCCTTTTTTTCCCACTATGCCCCTCCTCTAGTCCACTGATAGAGGAGTTCCTCCTCCCCTTCTATTTGACCCTAGCCAATCATTTTTCATCAGGACTGGTTGCATTGTCTTCCTCTGTATTCTGGCAAGGCTGCATCCCTCCAGGGGGAGGTGATCAAAGAACTTGCCACTGAGTTCATGCCAGAGAAAGTCCCTGCTCACCTTACTAGGGACCCCACCTAGAGACAGAGTCTATGGAGTACATCTGAGCTGGGATTTTAGATCCTCTTCATGCCTTGATGTTGGTTGGGATGTCATTCTATTTGGGGCTCCCAGGGCTCAGTTGTTTGTTTGTTTGTTTGTTTTTTGTCACTGGCCAATGGTTTTAATGCTGGTCTTTTCATTATTTTTAATGCATATTTGATATGTATGAAAATTTTCTTTCTTTCTTTCTTTCTTCCTTTCTTCCTTCCTTCCTTTCTTTCTTTCTGCTTTCTTTCATTCTTATTTT
Source organism: Meriones unguiculatus (assembly GCF_030254825.1). Lineage (NCBI taxonomy): Eukaryota > Metazoa > Chordata > Mammalia > Rodentia > Muridae > Meriones > Meriones unguiculatus. Next base: position 43,803,503 of record NC_083352.1, read on the forward strand.
TTTTGCGGGGGGGTTGTTTTAAGACAGGGTTTTTCTGTGTAGCCTTAGAACTCAGAGATCTTAAAGGTGGGAGTCACTATGTAGGCTATATAGGTTAATTTTCAGTGAATTGATCAAATAAATTGTTCTTGACCCCTTCCTCAAGTAGAAGTTCACATGTTAGGTTATAAACAAATATAGACTTTGTTAAAACTGTATAATTTTATAATTTTATTCAAAGGAAAAAGGTTTAAAACATCCTTACTTTAAGTACTGGTCTAATAAGTGAATAAAATTGATATGTCCTCATTTGGTTTGATGTAATGGAGATTTGTCTTACTCAACCATGGAGCAATATTTGCCTGTACTGTTAGTAAACAGTGAATAGGTGAGTGGTTTTTTTTTTTTTTTTTTTTGGCTGTTGAAACAGGCTTTATCTGTGTAACCTCTGAAGGCTGGCCTCCAGCTCAGAGATTCAGCTGCTTAGTGATGGGATTAAAGTGGGATTAAAGGTGTGTGCTATCACCTCCATGCTTAAAGCTAGAACCTCCACCCCCAACTCCCCCTTTTATAGGTTTCTCAAGACAAGGTTTGTTTGTGTGTTCCTGGAACTCAGTCTGTACAGAAGGCTGGCCTCAACCTTTCAGAGATCAAAATGCCTCTGTCTCCCCAAAGCGGTTATTAAAGGTACGCTCCACCACCACCCAGTGAACACATAGAGAAAGTTTTATTTCTTTCAGGATTTACCATGAATTTATTGTTGGTTATGTTTTTAATTGAAATGGAATTACACCAAATCACCCCCTCTTTTTCCTTCTTTCAAGCCTTCCCAAATATCCTCTCTAAAACTTATCCCAAGTCCCAGCCTGCTCTCAAGCTGATAGTCTCTTTTTCTTTCATTAGTATTGATGTATGTGTGTGTATGTGTGTGTGTGCACAATATAAACATAACTTGCTGAGTCCATTTTTTGTTTATGTACATGTGGTTTCAGGAATAACTACTCTGCATTTTACAACTAATAAATTTCTTATTCTTAGGAGAGGCTAATTCTCCTTCTCTCAGCACCACTACTTTCTGGTAATTCCTTTTTTAGAGGTGGAATCCTATCAAATTTTTTCCCTTTCATATTCATATTTCCTTGAAATTCCTAGTGTCACAATGCTTATTATGAAACCATTTCTATGAAAATTATTACACGGAATTTCTGACATTCTGGCTTTTACAATCTCCACACCTCTTCTCTGATGTTTTCTGCTCCACAGATTAGGAGCTGTTAACTCTTGGGGTTGGCTTCCCATGCTCTATTTATATGTGCAGTGTGACTTTTTTTTCCCATGAAGGTCTCTATCTGCTGTAAAAAGATGTTTCTTTTATGAGGTTATGTTATCTACATTAATCTGTAGACATAAGGATGATTTAAAATGTAGTAATGAATAATGCTGGAATCCTAAAGAGGTGTTCATAGATACTTCTCTACTTGAAGTAGTCTCAAAAGTGCCAAGAATTCTTGTAGATCTTTTCATACGAGGTATGATTTTCCTCCTGTTGATTAAACTACTGTTAGTTGTCACTAGTATGTGGGTGACTTATTGTACTTTTTTGCATACATTTTTTCATGATCATCTTTGTGGTTCACAGTTACTGCGGCTGTGTAGAAGTGTTAGATTTCTTTTCTCTCTTGGGCGCTTACACAGTATTTTTTTTTCTGGTATCACGAAGGTTAGAGCACAGGAAAGAAGTCTTCAGGTGAGATTAAATATGAATCAACATAATCTAACATTCTGTGTATGGTGTTTTCAGGAGTGGAGGCCAACCATCAAATTCTTCCAAGCAACCAAGGACTACATCAAAGTTCTATATTATTTTGGAGGTAACTTGGACAACATGGAGTAACCACAGAACCAGGAGAGCATAAAGGGAAAACAGGCAGGTAGAGGCAAGAGAAGCTTGGGTTTGAGAAGAAAATAGAAAATACAGGAGATAGGAAGTGGGAAATAAAAGAAAGAAGTGAGGTGTCTCTAACAGAAGAGGAGGGAGAAGGGTCAACACAGTTGAAGAAAAAGAGACAAGTGACAGATAACAGCAATGTTATTTAATAAAGACTCAAGGAATCCTATTGTACAAAATTATTGTATATAAGCTTATATTCTATACATGCACTTATCAATACGTTTATATAAGATATGTATGCACTTTTAAGGAAGTCAAGTCACTTGGTCTGACTGTGTTTCTCACAAGAACTACAGACTAACAAAACCTCTGTTTCCAGGCTTGAGAAACTCCGTTAAAGTTTAAAGCCTTTTTATGTGATAGTAAATATTATTTTCCAGATTTGTTGTGTTAGTAAAAATAGATGCACCTACTTATTTGGGGCTATTTTTACTTAATATGTCAGATTGAACTTGACATTTGTGTTTGAATGGCATTAAATCACAGATGTGGGATTCCATGAACTATCTGAGAAAAACATCTTAGATATGTTGTGCTTTAGTTTTCAAGTAAATTATCATTCATAAGGGCAAACGGGATAGACAGTGGAAGCAGGAGAAAACAGGGAACAGGACAGGAGCCTACCACAGATGGCCTCTGAAGACTCCACTGATCGAGGTATCCAAACAGAGGTTGAGACTCATAGCCAAGCGTTGGGCAGAATGCATGGAATTTTATGAAAGAAGGAGAGACAGAAAGACCTGGAAGGGACAGGAACTCCAAAAGAAGATCAACAGACAAAAATCCTGGGCCCTGGGGTCCCTGCGGAGATTGATAACACAACCAAGGACCATTCATGGAGAGGACCTAAATCCTTTGCTCAGATATAGCCCATAGACTCAGTCTCCAAATGAGTTTCCTAGTAAGAGGAACTGGGATTGTCTCTGGCATGAACTCGGTGGCTGGCTCTCTGATCACCTCCCCTTGCGGGGGTGTAACTTTGTCAGGTCCCAGAGGAAGACAATGCAACCATCCTGATGAGACCTGATAGAGTAAGGTCAATTAGAAAGGGAGGAGGTCCTCTCCTATTAGTGGACTAGGAGAGAGACATAGGGAGAGAAGAGTGAGGGAAGGTGGGACTGGGAGGAGACAAGAGAGAGGGCCATAGCTGGGATACAAAGTGAATAAATTGTAACATATTTAAAAAACAACAACAAACAATTACAATTAAATGGGTATTATAGGTGTGCAATGAATAATAATCCTTACTAAGGACAAGCATAGGATTACACATGCAGCATTCAGCCCAATAAACATTAGCACACACTGACAGCTGAAGTCTAGGATGGCATAATTACTGTAATCACCATTTGGATTTATCTTGAATTTAACTCACACCCCTTTCACGGTAATCATTACTAGACTCAGTGAATAGTCCCTGTCTACCACAACTGAACCTGTGTCCCTGTATTGTTTCTACAGGACCTTTATATGGGGAAAGAACAGGCTAAATCAAAACATTTGAGGTACTTCTACCAAATTCACTTTTCCAGTATATCACTGCTTTCATCTTGGGGACTGGATAAGATATTAGGCAACAGTTAAAGACAAATACATTAGGGAACCATCTGACTTTATAAAGTAATTACAGGAGATATCTCTAATCATTTCATACAATTATCATATATTTTGTGATACCATTGGATCTAAATTACCCAGAAACAAAAGGATCACCCTTCTCTGCTCATTCTCCACTATGTATTTTCAAGTACAAAACTTTTTGCATATAAACTTCTATTCCAGAGCAAAACATTTTCTACTGCAAATGTTTTTGAATAAGCCAGAATAGCTCTTACTGCTTTATTGGTGCTAGCATCTAATCTGTAAATTTTATATTCAGATTTGATGTGTTCTAGCTACTGTTCTACTACTGTTTATTCTGGAGATTTCCCTAAGCTATTCTCCCACGTGACAAAAACTGAATCTCCTGTATCTTTTGTTCTTCCAAATTGCATTAAGTGCAAAAGCAGATATTCAGCATTTTTCAAATGTTTGCTAGATCAAAATTATCTTCTATTGTGTTTCTTGGGCATGAAGTAACATTTAAGGAAGCAAGGATCTCTCTCTCTCTGCTTTTATTCCTTGAAGACTATGTAATTGTTGCCTTGTAAAAATAACCATGTAACACCCCTGTTGTTATTAGCATTAGGGGTGAGTTGGCCTTTGCAAGGAGGTGTGAATTGATTTTCATCTCAGTCATTTGAGTCAATATCATGAACCTTATGAGGAGTGATGCTCACTGCTGCCCAGAGTCAACAAAATCTGAAGGGTGTTCAACTGCACGGCAGGGAGAAATAAAACTAAGATGAAGTCACATAATTCCCAAGAATATTGGACTTGCTAAACCTGCTCTCTGAAAAGTTTGATAAGCTTGAACTGAGGACCACATTATTATTAAATTCCAACATGGCTCAGCAAGATTATTTATTGAAATTTTTGTAAAATACATTTAAAATACCATATAAAAAAGTTACCCGGTAAAAAAGTTATCCTGGGAGAAAATTATAAACAAATCAAATCAAAATAATTTAATGTGTTGGGTATTGAAGGGCAATAGTTACCACAGGTGAATAGAGAATTTATTATTTTGTCCACAGTTGAACTATGTTTTTCAGAAATGTAATTACTGAATATACAAGAATTCAGAATACAACAACAGAGGAAAAGAAAAAGAAGGAGGAGAAAATGTGATATAACAAGCTTACTGAAGCTTTAAATGAATATATATTTATAAAATTGCCTTTGACAATTCACAAGATCTGATTATGTGGCAGGATGCTCTGACAAAAGATTTGATTACATGGGGCATTGAGCTGTGGCTGGTAAATAACAAACTTCCCTGTTCATGCTTCCACTTGTTATTGTCAGGAAAGGGACAGGATGCTGAGAATTAGTTTGTACCATATTTGTATCAAAAGAAAATCATTTACTAATGCAGAGGTAAGAATGCAGAGCATTTACATATGACACCGAGTTTTATGAATGAATAATAAAAATAAAATTTCCTACTGTGAATGTTAATTTTGCTTCAATCACTATGCTAATGGTAACCAATCCAAGTGTCTACATAGTGAGTAAGGAGCACACAGGCTTGGACAAATGTTCCTTAGAGAGAAACATGAACATCCTTAGTTAGATTTCTGTATGAAATAATTGCCTTGGTCTCTGCAGGGGTCTTGGGGTATGCTCTGCCCAAAGTTTGATTCACCATCTGCTTTGATCCCCAGTTGGGTGGAGTCTTTCACAGTACCTTCTCCTGTATGCTCCCATCCTGTTTCCTCTCTTCCACCACTTCTATCCTGTTTGCCATTCTGAACGAGACTTAAGCATCCTATTTAGGGTCCTCCTTAGTATTTAACTTCTTTAGGTCAATAGATGGCTATCATGTATTATACAGCTAATATCTGTTTATAAGTGAATGTATACCATGCCTGTGTTTCTGCTTCTGAGTTACCTCACTCAGGTTGATCTTTTCTATTTCCCTCCATTTGTCTGCAAATTTCATAATTTCCTTGTTTTTAATTGCTGAGTAGTATTTCATTGTATAAATGTGCCACAATTTCTGCATCCATTCCTCCATTAAGGGACATCTAGGTTGTTTCCAGATTCTGGGTATTACAAATAAAGCTGCTATGAACATAGTTGAACAAATGTCCTTGTTGAATGGTGGGGCATCTTTTGGGTATGTATCCAGGAGTGGTATGGCTGGATCTTGAGGTAGTGCTATTCCCAATTTTCAGAAAAAGCACCAGATTGATTTCTAAAGTGGTTGTCCAAATTTGCATTCCCACCAGCAATGGAGCACAGAGAAGACCTAGACCCCCTGCTGCTGATTGGCACCTCATTTTCAATCTGGGTTTCCCAGTAAAGGGAGCAGGGGCTGCCTCTGTCTGCCTGCTCTTTGATCACTTGTCCCTGGTAATACACACTTTGCAGGCCACAGAGGAAGAAGATCCAGGCAGTCCTGATTAGACTATGGGCAGGTGGCAGAGGAGGAGAACTCCTCCTTTCAGTGGACTAGGAGAAGGGGATATGGGGAAAGGGAAGTGAGCTGGAAGGGCTTTAGAAAGGATATATAATGAATAAATAGCAAAAAATAAAAATAAATTTAAAAAACTAGAAATAGAGAGAAAATTAGAAAAAAGATTTATACGAGATTAAAAAATAAATAAAAAAGGAATTGCCTAAGTCTGTATGCAAGTCCTGCAGAATAGGAGAATGTATAATAGCATGGGGGACAGACTTGAGAATCTATGTTAAGAAAAGGATATAATAATTAAGGTAGAAAATCAAAATTACATTTATTGTAATTACAAGGTACATTTTTATACTGCAGTTTCTGGTTAGTAAATATATGTGGGTTTAGTCCAAAAGTATATCCTGAATGAAATAATGTATTCAAGTAGAAATTTAAGAGTATCATGCTATACTAAACATAGTAGCCAGAAAACCAATTGAAATATAAACAGGAGGTATAACTATTATATGTTTGTGTTTGCATCTAGTTTCAAATAACCTAACACAAGACATAATATATATATATACATATATATGTATATATATATGTATATTCTTATTATTCTTTCCAGGATTTATCCCATGAGATAGTGCCTCAAAAGCCATAACAAGTCCACTCAGCTCAGTAAATGTTCCCTGGAGGAGTTCAAACACACACACCCAACAAGCGCCTCATTAATCTGTTACAGTTGCTAACTGAAATTAATTAACAAGTTTGGTTTTATGTCATTTATTTTCACTAGAACCTGAAAAGAATATTTTATTGACGCTTGGATCAGCTTATTAGAAGAAAAACGTGTTTAATGAATGTCATTTGATTTTAGTTGTAAACATATATCTCAAACCTTTCGAAAGATAATGTATGTGACTTTCAGATGAATATAATTTTAACATAATTGCAATACTTTAGTAGTTGTTATCTCATAGACAGGTTATGGTAGAAATATTTCACAAATCATTTGTCCATCATCTATTGGAATTCCATTTGGGATTATATGGAATATACAAACTTTATTTTTAGGCTACCATTTTAAAATATTATTTACTATTTTTACTTCTGTGTATGTGAGCATGTGAGAATTATGTGCACCATGTATGCAGCTATTAGTAGAGGATAGATGGTGTCAGACATTATGAAACTGGAATTATACGTTCTTATAATGTGGGAGCTGAGAAGAAAATCTAGGACTTTCTGCAGGAGCAGGACACAATCTTAAGCATTAAGGTAGTTCTCCAACCCCCCAGGGCATATTTTAAAAATGATTTCAGAACCAAAATATCTGGGCACAAGGGTCTTTTCTCAGACTGATATTCCAACTAAGGATGATTCATGGAGATAACCTAGAACCCCTGCACAGATGTAGCCCATGGCAGCTCAGTGTCCAAGTGGGTTCCTAGTAAGGGAACAGGGACTGTCTCTGACATGAACTGATTGTCCTACTCTTTGATCACCTCCCCTGAAGGGGTAGCAGCCTTGCCAGGCCACAGTAGAGGACAGTGCAGCCACTCCTGATGATGAGACCTGATAAGCTAGGGTCAGATGGAATAATTGAATACAAGAGTAGACCTCTATTAAAATGTGGAAACTTAGAATGCATGTAAACACCTGCTATACCATCAGCACAACCAAGGTAAAAAAAAAAAAATTACACATTCATTATCATGGATGCTATTCAAAGTGAATCTGTACTTAGTAGAGCTAGAAGCTAAGCACTTTACTGAGCTCTAAGATGCATTCATTTCTGTACAATGCTCCTGGAATCTCTGTTATTTAATTACTTTGATTAAGCAACCTGTCATCTAGGTGGTATCTCTTCCTTTGATAAGTTCTATGAAACATTTAATTCATTAACCTTTTGAGGGAAATTGATATACCAACACGGTGTTGTCATTGAGCCATTAATCTTGCTTTTTCATCAACATCAACTGGTTCGTGTTCATTATGAGTATGATACATATGAAATGCATGCATAGACTTCTGTACTTTTCATTTGTTCTTGGCAATTGTCTTGGTTACCGCACATGACTCTTCAAGCTCCATGGGACACTCTCAACATGCACACATACAGCCTGATGTTTCTTTATGTTAATATATTTAATCAAATTATATAAAAATTGGGACTGCTAATTTTTTCTATTTTAAATATCAAATCCGTATCTTTATTCCTTCATATAAAATATCTTTGAGTAGAAACCTTACTTTTCCTAGGGTTCACTTCCGAATGTTTCTAAATAGTGCTAAAAAATTCTCTGCCTTTCTCTCCTTTTTGATTCTCTCTCTCCTATCTCTCTCTCTCATCTCCCAGCCTTCATCTCTCTCTTTCTTTTGACTTTTTTCTTTTTCCTTATTTCTTTTCTTTTCTTTTTTGTCTTTTTATTTTTTTATGTAACCAGGATTATTTTAAATGAAATATTTTAAACTTTAAACATATGATATTATGAACAATTTTTCTTACAAAATAAATTTACATTTATTTGTCAGAAATGACGATAAATTATAATTAAAACACAACACTAAGTTTAAGACCCATTCACTTATAATTCTATGTGTGTAGCAGATGTACTCTGAAAAAAATTTTACAACCTCACATACTCAGATATTTCATATGTGTGTTAATACAAGCAAACTTACTTGCTGGAACCATATAGTGTCCTAAAATTTGGTTATGTTGTTTAAATGGAATATTTAATGATGGCTAGGGAATAAAAATATGAAGTGTGCTATTTAGCAGTAAGAATATATTTAATTTATTAATAATTATTCACACAATTGCACAGCCTCATTATATTTATTCCTTTAAAGTTATAATAACTTAAAAAGTATTTTGCTGTAAACTGTGTTTATCATAATAATATAAATTAGTATGCATATCATGTCAGTTATAGCCACAGTGAAGGAATAAGCCATATGGCTATACTAATCAAGACATATAGTTTATAAACATAGTCGGATTTGACCAAGGGATGCACATAATATTTTCCAATATATAAAATTTAGGCTGGCTTCTAGATAATGGCTGTTCATAGAGACAGAACCCAAAGACCTCTAGGCTACTGTGTAAAGGATTAAAATATGAGATCAAGAAATATCATATGAAGTTATTTGGGATATAAAAAGCAAAGGACAGTTAAACACATTTTATGTAAACTCTAAGGAAAAGTGTAAGTGGGTAATGACTTCCAGTTATTGGCAAGGACGAGACTGCAGTTCTGTTGTTATTCAAGATAACAAGCTTGGTAATACTAGAAATATAAAGGATTCATTGTGTATGTTCAATCTTAGTTACCACTATATCCTAAGAGAAAACTTTCATGTATGCTATTTCTCAACTTGCCTTTTTCAACATAGCACTCAAAAGCAGGTATCAAAAAGAAATGTATTGCCTTAACTTTTAATTAATGAGAGGGAAATGAGGGGGGAAAGCTGAGGAGGTGTTCTCCTGATATAAAGGGGATGGGAAGGATTAAAAAAAGTACAGTGAATTACAAGGAAAATACCATCCTTATTTCCCAGAGCTAATCAGGAAAAAACACAGTCTTTTTTATTATTATTTTTTAATTGCATTCAGTGGAGTTGGAAGTCGAGTGAGGGGTAATGAAGAAGGAATACTTGCGAAATTTTATCATGGATTCCAGGATCAGTTCATAAGCACTGATCTGCAAATTGGAATTATGGAAATGTAATCATGACCAGGTTTTCAATATGGTGAATCTGGCACTGGGCTCTACATCTAAAGCCCATGTTATCTATACTGGTTATGTATCTAACTAGAAGAATTATTTTCATAATATTTGCTTGGAAGAGGCAGAGTGATGAAAAAGATCTATGTTTTGTTATTATGCATTGCCAGATTTACTCTGCTCTTTGGAATGTGATTTTCTGTTTACTACATGATCAGAATGAAGTTTAACTTGAGGTGTTGGCAAGCCTTGTAGGTCTTAGTCTATGAACATTTGGCTCTATAACCTCCCTGTATAAACACTGAAAAGCTATCATTCACTTGTAAAAAGACTCCGCAGGGAAGATAAAGCAATACATACCACGTGATCTTTTTTTTTTAATTATTATCATTTATTACAAATCATTCATTTTGTACCCAGCTGTGGACCCCACTTTGTTTCTTTCCAACCCCATCATTCCTCTCTCCTATCCCTCTATGCTCCTACCCTAGTCCACTGATAGTGGAGGTCCTCCTCCCCTTCTATTTGACACTAGCCTATCTGGTCCCATCAGGACTGGTTGCACTGACTTCCTATTTGGCCTGGCAAGGCTGAAGCCCCAGGGGAGGTGATCAGACAGCCAACCATTGAGTTCATGCCACTAGAATGTATAAGATTAAAAACTCAAGGGACAACACATGCTGGAGAGGATGTAGGAAAGGGGAAACCCCCTCCATTTCTGGTGGAAATGAAAACTTGTACAACCACTTTGGAAATCAATCTGGAGCTTTCTCAGAAACTTAGGAATAGTGCTTCCTAAAGATCCAGCTATACCACTCCTAGTCATAGACCCAAAATATGCTCAACTATGCAGCAAGGGCATTTGCTCAACCACATTTGTAGCAGCTTTATTTGTAATAGCCAGAAGCTGGAAACAACTGAGATGCCCTCCAATGTAGGAATGGATACAGAAATTGTGGTACATTTACACAGTGGAATACTGATCAGCTATTAAAAACAACAAAACCATGAAATTTGTAGGCAAATGGTGGAAAATAGAACAGGTTATTTTTTTAAGAAATATGAATTAAAATCACATGAAATGTAGAATTAAAAAAGAAAGAAACCAGATGCCCCTCAGTTGAGAAAATGATACAGAAATAGTGGTACATTTACATAATGGAATACTACTCAGCAATTAAAAACAATGAAATCATGAAATTTGCAGGCAAATGGTGGGAACTAGAAAAGATCATTCTGAGTGAGGTATCCCAGAAGCAGAAAGACACACAGGGTATATACTCACTCAGAAGTGGATATTAGACATATAATATAGGATAATCATACTAAAATATGTCCCCCTAAGGAAACTAATCAAGTAAGAGGACTCTGGCTAAGATGCTCAATCCTCATTCAGAAAAACAAAGAGGATGGACATCAGAAGAAGGAGAACACAGGGAACAGGACAGGAGCCTACCACAGAGGGCCTCTGAAAGACTCTATCCTGCAAAGTATTAAAGCAGATGTTGAGACTCATAGCCAAACTTTGGGCAGAGTACATGGAATCTTGTGAAAGAAGGGGAAGATAGAAAGACCTGGAGGGGACAGGAGCTCCAAAAGGAGAGCAACAGAACCAAAAATCTGGACACAGTGTTGTTTTTTGAGACTGATACTCTAACCATGGACCATTCATGGAGATAACCTAGAACCAATGCATAGATGTAACCCATGGCGGCTCAGTGTCCAAGTGGGTCCCTAGTAATGGGAACATGGACTGTCTCTGACATAAACTGATTGGCCTGCTCTTTGATCACCTCCCCCACGGGGGTGGGGATTTCAGCCTTGCCAGGCCGCAGAAGAAAACAATGCAGCTACTCCTCAAAGACTAGGATCAGATGGAAGGTGGGAAGGACCTCCTCTATCAGTGGAGAAGAGGGAAGGAGGGTGGGATTGGGAAGGGAAGAGAAAGGGGGCTACAGGTGGGATATAAGGGGAATAAACTGTAATTAATAAAAATAAAATATTATAGAAAAGAAATAGTAACAGAAAAATATAAAACATGATGAAGCAAAACCTATTATTGTGAAGTTAGACATGACTGTACAACAAAAGGAATAGAGACCCAAGAGCAAGAACAAAAGTCAGAGACACGGAATGCTAAGCTAATAGTTGTAAAATATACCAGTGTATTGCCTGTGCTTGCTGATTTATTCTGTGAGTACTTACATGCCTTGCTTAGTTGATTTAGAAGGTCATGTTCTCCTTCGCCTGGTGACATCTATATCCTCTTCCCTTTCAGTCCTTCCACCTGCTCTTTCATGGGATTATGGAGATCTAAGGGGAGGGGTTTGATGAACAGACTTCCACTTTACATTGACTCTTGCATAGTGTCTGGGTGTGGGTCTCTGCATTTTTCCAAATCTGCTGCTGGAAATGCTTTTTTTGATAATGATTTGAGAAGACACTGATCTATGTATATAGCAGAATATCATTAGAAGTCATGTTATTGATGATTTTTTTTTCTTGTAAGTAGTATTTGGTTTTATACCATGGTCTCTGTCCTATCTATTCTCTGGGTCTTGAGTACCCAACCAGTTGGATCTCAGGTACAATAAAATAGATAAGCTTCTGCCTTCAGCCTACTTGTTTCTTGAGGGGAGTAGTCATTGAGTTTGCCTGCTGGGGTTGGAATCAAAACAACAAATGCATAAAGAAAGTATAAAGTGTATAAAAGAAGGAGAGAAAGAGAAGATCCAGGTACCCTCAGTATGTGTGGGTAGTGGGTAATTGAAAAATCCCATGTGTTTTACTACAGAGGTGAGGATGAGGCTAGGAAATTAGGTTTAGGGAACAAAAGGATAGCATAAGTTGTGTGGGCAGCTTACTTGATTTTCTGTCAGACTTGGTCTATGGTTTAGCATGGATTGTATGCTAGAGTTAGGGATTGAAATACAGTAACTCTTGCAGGCAAAGAGCTTAGAAAGGATGGTATGTGAGATCCTCAGGAGATGTGGACTGAGGGGAGGGAAGGCTGCAGGTGCTTTTATGTTGCAGTGCTAGGGAAGAGTATGGAAGATTAGGTCTGGAGGAACAGAGAGACTAGCAAATGTCTGAAATATAAAATATTTTATAGCACAGCCATAGGGTCAAAGTAAAACAAGTCAATAAAGACTAAACACACCAGAAGGTAGCTCAAAGCAAAGCATGTCAAACGAAACTCAAAAAAAAGATTTTACTCTTAAAAATAATTTACAATACAAGCTTTACAGGCCAAAATCATATATGTATAACCAAAATCTCAAAGCGAAAGGGAGAAAAGAGAAAAAAAGGAAAAATAATAGCAACTATTTTACAAGAATGCTACAGCAGGTGTCATAAAACAGTACTAAAAGCATAAGAAACATATTTAGCAAAACAAAGCATTAGATTCCAATCAAGCTATTGATTTAAAAGAACAAACATGCTCTTGAAAGGTATAAAATATGACACAAATGAACGGTCACAAGATCATTATGGACTCCCAGTAAAAGAAAAAAAAAAGACGTTTCAAAGTGTAGAAAGAAAAATCAATACTTATTTAGTAAACCAAACAGTATAAATATACATTGTTGGTATATATTTTGGACTGTATACACTTTACCCTTGTTCATTCAAATGCTGATTTCTCTCCCCCAGTCTCTGGTTTCAATCCAGACATTTCACTGTGATTCTTTTTCTAAGCATCACCTGATTCAACTTTGAATAAACACAACAAAATAAAACAACCAGCCACAATGTTGAGCAATAGAGAGGAAGGAGTAGGCGGGGAAAGAGGAGGAGCCAGAGGACAGGAAAGAGCAGGAGAAGAAGGGCAGAAGAGAGCTGGGAGAATTCAGGCTGGAGGAGAAGTCTTGGAATGACCTGGAGAATGAACAGGACCTAAGATTTCACAAAAAACAAGTATAATGGGTGAATAAGAGGTCAGAGTGTCACTATTCATGGATGATATGATAGTATATATGAGCGACCCCAAAAATTCAACCAGAGAACTCCCCCAGCTGATAAACACCTTCAGCAAAGTGGCAGGATACAAAATCAACTCAAAAAAATCAGAAGCCCTCCTGTATACCAAAGACAAAAGGGCAGAGAAAGAAATTAGGGAAACAACACCCTTCATAATAGCCACTAATAACATAAAGTAACTTGGGGTGACACTAACCAAGCAAGTGAAAGACCTGTTTGAGAAAAACTTCAAGTCTCTGAACAAAGAAATTGAAGAAGATATCAGAAGATGGAAAGATCTCCCATGCTCATGGATTGGTAGGATTAATATTGTGAAAATGGCCATCCTGCCAAAAGGAATCTACAGATTCAATGCAATTCCGATCAAAATACCAACTCAATTCTTTACAGACCTTGAAAAAAAAAGATTCTCAGCTTCATATGGAGAAACAAAAAAAAACCAGAATCTCCAAAATAATCCTGTACAATAACAGATCATCTGGAGGTATCTCCATCCCTGATCTCAAGCTGTACTACAGAGCAATAGTAATAAAAACTGCATAGCATTGGCATAAAAACAGAAAGGAGGATCAATGGAACCGAAGAGAAAACCCAGAAATAAACCCACGCACCTATGAATACTCGATATTTGACAAAGAAGCCAAAACCATACAATGGGAAAAAGACAGCATCTTCAACAAATGGTGCTGGTCCAACTGGATGTCTACATACAGAAAAATAAAAATAGATCCATATTTATCACCCTGCACAAAACTAAAGTCCAAGTGGATCAAAGACTTCAACATAAAACCAGATACTCTAAATCTGTTAGAAGAAAAAGTGGGGAAGAGCCTAGAACTCATTGGCACAGGAGACAACTTCCTGAACAGAACACCAACAGCACAGGCTCTAAGAGCAACAATCAATAAATGGGACCTTATGAAACTGAAAAGCTTCTGTAAAGCAAAGGACACTGTCATCAAAACAAAACGACTGCCTACAGATTGGGAAAGAATCTTCACTAATCCTTTATCTGAAAAAGGACTAATATCCAGTATATACAAAGAACTAATGAATCTGAAAAGCAGCAAGCCAAGTAATCCAATTAAAAAATGGGGACAGAGCTAAACAAAGAATTCTCAACAGAGGAATATCCAATGGCAGAGAAACACTTAAAGAAATGCTCAACCTCATTAGCCATTAGAGAAATGCAAATCAAAAGGACCCTGAGATTTCACCTCACACCCATCAGAATGGCCAAGATGAAAAACTTAAGTGACAACACATGCTGGAGAGGTTGTGGAGAAAGGGGAACCCTCCTCCACTGCTGGTGGGAATGTAAACTTACCAGTTTACAACCACTTTGGAAATCTATCTGGCACTTTCTCAGACAATTAAGAATAGTGCTTCCTCAATAACCA